>NC_048601.1:89623731-90232596 GCF_003668045.3 Cricetulus griseus | reverse complement strand
GGGGGGTCAGCTCTTACCTGTCTCTCTTCTCTAGTTCCTGTCTGGCATGAGGTAAGCAGCCCCACTCCCTGCCACCATAACGATCTGCCTTATCTCAAGGCCAGAGTCAGTGGAAATGAGGACCGTGGACTACAATCTCTGAAACCATCACAATCATCACCTTTATTTTACATATGTGGAAGCCTTAGAGTGTTTTACATACAATTAGACCCCTAGCATAGAATCGGGTTTATGTGCCATGTTAATCAGTGCCCTGTATAGCATTTCCATATAAGCCCAATTAGGGCAGGCATTGTACCTGTCCAGGGATTAGCACAAAGTCTAACCCTGAGGCAGACCATAAGCATAAGAAGTTAGTTGATGAGAAATTTTAAGATTGTATTGTGATTCCTACTAAATGCCATCTAAGTAGCTTATTTTCCTGGGCAAGGGAAAGTTTGCCTACCCAATATAAATTTCTGAATATGTTTGCATATAGGTTTTGTCATTTCAATGCTTTCAAGTGAAGTGCTTTCTTTAAGCTATTAAAAATGTTCTCTGTCCATAACTCCAGTCGATGGAGATCCGGTACCCTCTTTGGCACTCCAGGGCACTGCACACACATGGTGCACATTCATGTGCAGGCAAAACACTCATATACATAAAATAAAAACAAGGAAATCTAAGGCAAGTTTTTCAGAATGTCCTCTTTCAAGGTAGGATAGAAGCAAATCCAACTGTTTTCATTACCTGGATGGAAGCAAAGTGTGCGAGCCAAGATGAGCGCTGTGTAAGCTGAGATGAATGCGGCTAATTACATTATCCATGCCAGAGTGTCTCTGCCATCTTCTCCGTCTTTGTAGTTTCAGTCTAGGCTGCTCTGACTTTGTTTATGTTGCCATAAATTACAGGACACGAGTTTTAAATATCCAGAATACATTTCACTCAGAATGACAGAGTACAGGAAAAATAGTCTCCCGTGTCCCTCTCGGGTGTCCCAGAATGAGCTGCATGGGGGAGCCCACTTCATAGCCAGGAACTCTGACACCTGGAGACAAGAGAAGAATGGCTGAAAGTAATGGGCCATCACCACTACACTGCCCACCGTGGCCGGAAGGGATCGCTTTCACCCACACATGAGCTCCAGCCACTAGCTTCAGGCAAGAACGTGCCTTTGTGCCAACCGTGAAAATCAGTCACATATGTCTCCTGGTCCTACTCAGCATCAGCGGTACTACATTGTATCAATTTGTCTCACCAACATCTCCTGATTGTCCCGTGATTTCATCTAAAGTCCCAGACAGTCCCCCTACCCAGAGACCTGAATCTTTAATAGCCAGGGTCCCACCCATCCTGGCTAGGCCCTTACTGTGCTGAACTCAGGTCAGATCCAGGGCTCTGGGACACGCAAGGGCTTCTGTGGGATGCCACGCAAGTGCATGCAACTCACAGAAACACAAGTTGACAGAGAGAGAGAGAGAGAGAGAGAGAGAGAGAGAGAGAGAGAGGGGGAAATATGTCTTTCTGTGCCTCCTTTCATGAGACATCTTCTCCCCCCCCTCCACCCCCACTGCCATGCCAGCAGCAGTCTGGGACTGTACATTTTCTGCATTCATCAGATAAGAATACTATACTGCCAAGAACCTACGGTCACTCAGCCATGATGAGGTGATGTGAAGCAGGGCTTATTTTATGTGAGCTGGGAGTGCAGCTCCATCAAGGTCGAGTGCAAATCACCCAGAGATCTTTTAAAAACAATTCTCCTCTGATAATTTGTTCTCTGGCCACCCAAGGCCAATTGCATTGGAATGACCGGGGAAAGGGCTCTGACATGGGTCAATTAGGTTTCTGCAAAAACAGAAAATCACCAGGGTACAAATAAATAGATCCTGATTTGAGAGCACTGGCTCACACAACTGTGGAAGACAGCCCAAAATCTGCAGGGCGGGCCCCATGGCTGTAAGAGCCATGCCGCAGTCAATGCCAAAGGCCACCACCTACAGAATTCCCTTTGTTCACTGGAGATCAGTGTACTGCTCTGTGCAGGTCTTCAACTGATTGTGTGAGGCCCACCCATATTAGGAAGAGCAAGCTTTTTTACTCAGAAGGCATAATGATGTGGAAGTTAGTATTCACCCTCATAAAAATATCCAGACTAGTACCAAACCAAATATCTGGGCACTGTGGCTCAGTCAAATTGACATACATAATTGGCCATTATATACAAGTAACCTTTAAGCTTCTACTGTGCAACCAGAATGGAGCCTTAGTAATTTGTCATTACTTGTCAATACACATAATTGTTATAATTGTCAAATGCACTCACATGTATTTCCAACCTCTTTAGAATCAAATGCCACCTAGCCATTAACAAATTACACAGAACAGTGCTAAGTAAGATGCTGGCCCATACCAGATACTGCATCTCTCATGGAAGGCAATAGAGCAGTCTTGGCCAGTGTAAGTGTGCATGAGACTGTGTGTGCAGATGAAATTTTGCTAGAAAACTAGTAGAGCCATCTATAGTTCCTAAGGGTTTCTGGTAACTGGCTATGGTAGTTTGAATGAAAATAGCTCCACAGGCTCCCCCACTGGGAATGGCATTATTTGAAAGAATTAAAACCTATGGCCTTATCAGAGTAGGTATGGCCTGTCTGAAGGAAGTGTGTCACTGGTGGTGGGCTTTGAAATTTCAGAAGCTCAAGCCAAGCCCAGTGGGGGAACTCTCTCTTCCTGCTGCCTGCTGATCCAGATAGAGAACTCTCAGCTCCTTCTCCAGCACTGTGTCTGCCTGCAGTCATTATGCTTCCCTCCATGATGATAATGGCCTAACCTCTGGACTATAAGCCAGCCCTAGTTAAATGTTTTCCTTTATAAGAGTTGCCGTGGTCATGGTGTCTCTTCTTAGCAATGGAAACCCTAACTAAGGCAAGGACAAAGTGAATTCTTCCTATCCTGATTTGTTCTTTTTTTTTCCTCTGCAGATTTTCTTTTATTTGAATTAGAAACAAGATTGTTTTACATGACAATCCCAGTTCCCTTCTCCCTCCCCTCCTCCCCTACCACTCCCCCAACTAAAACCCTACCTATCACATATCCTTTCTGCTCCCCCTGGATGGTGAGGCCTTCCATAGGGTGTCATCAGAGTCTATCACATCTTTGGGATAGGGCCTAGGCCCACCCCCGTGTGTCTTGGCTCAGGGGGTATTCCCCTATGTGGAATGGGCTCCCAAAGTCCACACCTATGCTAGGGATGAGTACTGACCCTCCTGATTTGTTCTTAGGGGGTGTTCTGTTATGCACCAATTCTTGGGGCAGTGTTCTATTCTCAGATATTATTATTACTTAACTAAGATATAGTCATTCAAAGGCACAGGTACAGAACAGAGCTCTTGTCACTCAAGTCAGATGAGCAGAAAGTGGGTGTCTTTCTGTGTCCCCCACATGCAAATGTACATATACTCCAATGACCCCTTTAATATCCTCATCATGAATGTTTCTGAAGGCGCAGCTCTGCAACCCACTTGACCCTGAGCTCCAGATGCTCAGGGTGAGTCACTACATGGCAGTCATACAGCTGGTTGGTTTTCTTCTGAGCTTGAATGTTGAGGTTGAATGGATGTTGTAAGTCACCTTTGTCCGTCTGAGCAAAGGCTTTAAATGTTTGAACAGTGCAGAACACTGGCATGGTGTCAGCATCAAGGAGATACTTGCAGAGTCTCAGAGAACTTACTAGAGTTAGAGGATAGGGAATTTTATCATCTTTACTTCACATATGCCACTTTGAGTCCAAAGCCACATAGCCAAATGGAACAGCTATGCCACACACACACAAAACAGTGCACATGAACTCAGCTGCTACTATGCCTTGGGATTTTGAACACAAGTCCAGGATAAACTACTGTAACATTTTTTTAAGTCACTGAAGAAAAGAACTTTCAGTGCAAAGACTTTCGTTTGGCATAGTCCCTCATGTTCCTCCATGTGGCATTTCTAGAGGAGAAAACCAATAAGCAAGGAGTAAAGGACATGGATGAATGTGTACCTGAGAGGCTGGAGACCAGCCTGCCTCAGAGGCAGGGAGAAGGAAGAAGAGGCCAAACTTTTGGCTATGGGTAGGAAAGACTTGTACTGTATCCAGTGGTCCAGTGGTTTTCAGCTAGGGCTCCTTGTTGCTCCCATGCAGGAACATTTGGTGATATCTGAAGACATTTTTGACTTTAGCATCTGAGACTGCAAACGTGCTTTTATTTAAATATAGATATAAGCATAGTATAAATGTTTATATCTCTCCAAAACTCATACTGATACATTGCCTCTTTAAGTGATTCGTTAGAAAGCTAGGCCTTGAGAGATAATCAGGTTGTATGGCTAGAGCCCTCCTGCTGGAGCTCACTAACTCTCTAAGAGGCCTGACCAGCTTTGGTGGCAAGCATACAGTTGTAACATCAGTTACACAGGAGACCAAGACGAGAGAGAGGACAACAAGTTTCAAGGCCAGCCAGGGAAAATTAGAAAGACCTTTTCTCAAAATGTATGAGATAAAGAAGGGCTGAGAATGTAATTTAGTGGTAGAGTTCTTGTCTGTGGTGCACGAGGCCTTGAGTTCAATTGCCAGTGCTACAAGGGTCAAAATGAATACCTGAAGGAGTCCAGATAGAGAGAGACCTTGCATCGCTTCCACTAAGGTTAGTTTGAAAATACAGCTGTCTATGATGTGCAGGGAACTTGGACGTCGTAGCCTCTAGAAATGTGAGAAACTGAGTTGTTGTTCATGAGCATGATATATGGTGTTTTCCTCCACAGCAGCCCAAGGCACTAAGAGAGGCTGCACTGTCACTCACTAGGTAAGTGGCCAGGGAGGGTACTGGCCCTGGGACTGAGTCATTCTGCCCCAAAGACAGCAATGTTAAGGCTGAGAAAGGGAAGAGTGATATAAATGCCATAAATACCTTCATTAACCTGGGCAGAAATTACATAAGCAAGAATATTCCACTCTGTAAAGTCAGGTGACAGCCGGGAGTCCCCCAAAAGCTTTGTACAAAGTTTTAGAATGTTGGTCCTTTTCAAAATGCTCCAAGGTAGCTACTAGCAAACCCTTGGTGATGGCTCTGACAAAATCAGGGACTTTTCCCTTTCCTGCCCCCTCATGCATTCTGATGAGGCCCAGTCACGGTGATTCCGAGTCTCCTGAAGTTTCCTGCAGAGAACTTTCTCTTCCACAGAGGGGACAGTGTGGCCTCCCCCAGAGAGGGAAATCAAGAAGTAGCTTGACCAGAGCCTATCTGTGTTAGGTCACTGATTGATTCCAGAACCAGTGTTCTTTCCTCCATGACTCAGTGTCTCTTAGGTTCAACTATTCCTTCACCCTGTCATTGTGGGACAATTGATCCAAATTTTTATTGCAATCAAGAGCTGTTTTCTCTGAGTTTACACTGGGGACAGAACACAGTTCTTTTGAAAGCTTCAAAAACTTATTTGTGTTTCTCAGTGGCTGCCTCAAATAACTGCCTTTATTTTCAAACAATAAAAAAAAGAATTTTCCTTGTTTTCCATAGGAACCCCACTTTTCTCCAGCCCTGGGTCTCCTTTGTCCCCTTTAGAAACCTCACATGTCTGTGTACACTGAATGAATGTTACTTAGAAGCTTTTGTTGTTTACTTCCTGACAAAACTTGAAAGCATGCCTGTGTATGGTGTGAAAAATCCCAACTATGACTAAACTAAACCAGGAAAATGAGCAGTTACTTCATATAAAAGATGCCAAAGATTCAGCTTCAAAAGCCTGGGAAGTTACTTGTTCAATGTAACCAAAAGACCACAAAGGAAAATAGATACGTTTCAAATTAAAAAGAAACTCCAAGCACCTTGTAGTGATTGCCCTACTTCAGAAGTTCTGGGGGAAGCACTTACTGAGAACCTGGGCGCTGAAGAAAGTCCGCCAGTGAACAGTGGGCTTCTGAGCAAAAAACCAGAGGTATCACCACCTGGGCCTGGACCCTAACGCGATTCCCAGTGCCTGTCTGCAGTTCTGCTTCATGGACAGGGCAATCAGTACATTTCTAAGGAGTCCCTGACCAGACTCTAATCCTTCCTTCTCTGCACACATTTCGTTTGAGAACCAAAAGCCCACATCTGGAATTTGGCTTTTTGCTGTCACAGGATGTCTCAAATGCTGGCTGCTATTTCTAGAGTTACATAATTTCTCCTTCAGAGCTTTTTTTCCTCTCCTCAAACAGAGAGTGGAAGAGACTGTGGAGGAAATGCCTGTGACGCTGAGTCGCAAGTGCTCATCTGTGGTAACGCGAGAGCAGTGGCATAAACACACATAGGCTCTGATGGCTCACGAGAAACGTGAGGTACAGGGCTCGCTGGAAATGACCACAGAAAGAACCAAAACAAGAATTGTGACAGTTGTGAATACATAATGGTGTGCAAAAATGACAGTGAAGATTTCCACATCTCAGCCAAAAAAAAGAATTGGTGGTTTGAGGAGTATCTGGGAATTCAGACCATCGTATCCGGATAACATTACCAACTTTCATTTACTAATTGGCTTCATATCAGTCAACCTTGCCATGAAGTTAGCAAATTTGAAACTAAACATTGTACACTTGCTGATTGGAATTCAGAGTTAACAGGTAAATTCCTACCCTCAAGGAGCCTGGAGTCTAGTTGAGGACCCAAATTCTGACATAGGCAATATACCATTCAAAGCTGTCAGTGTAAAGTCACATCCTGGTGGGTAATTCTGGATTTTCTGAAACAAAGATGGGCACCTAAATCTAAGCTTCTGAAGGCTAAACAATGCATCATGGGAGAATTGACACCTATACTGAGATCAGAGCAACAGGGGTGAGTTAGCAAAGACAAAGACAAAGCATCACTTACAAAATCCCAGAAAGGAATTATGGCATGGCACATGCTGGTGTAAGAGACAGACAATAAACAAAAATAGAGTCTACAAACCAAGAACAACAGATATTTCCGTGAAAGACAAAATATATTTTAGGATGTATTAGTTATAAAATCTTTGTCACAAGAAATCAATTCTCACACTATATGGACACAAAACTTAGGGACAAAATGTAAATGAATGTGTTCCAATAAAACTTTATTGACAAAAACAGGTAGTAAGCTAGATACATCTCATAGCCTCATTTTGCTGTACCTTCTATCTAGAAGAAAGTTGGGCACCACGTTTCATTGCTGCCATTATTTATTCCCATATGTATTCACTATCCCTTTATAGGTATGTTCTCTTTGTTGGGGCTCATGAATTGGATGTCAGTTTCTAGAAAAACAAGCAGGCTACAATGCTGAGTGTGAGCAGAATAAAGTCCCTTCATTAGGTAAGAGAGAGACTCTGGAGCAGCTGTGCACAAACCAAGGGAACTCATCTTCCTTCTGGACCTCTTATTTATGTGTTATAAAGTCCAGTTAAAGTAGAGCCTGGCACTTTCAACCATTTGGCATATAAAACAGTTGCATTTAAACATGGCACGTGTCTGAGTTCTCTCTCTCTCTCTCTCTCTCTCTCTCTCTCTCTCTCTCTCTCTCTCTCTCTCACACACACACACACACACACACACACACAATAAATAAACACATCCTGTTTCTTCCTCACCATCTTTGAGGACTTACAGACCTAGGGTGTGTCTGCAGATACCAGCCAAAGGGATAATGAAACAGTCAGAAAACATCACTCAGCCACCTTGAGCACTTTCTCATGTCTTTGTTCTATGAGATACTTCATCCAACTGTCTTTCCTGTTCAGTCCATCCTTGGCCTCGGGGTCAGTTCTCTCAGACTATGCCGATGATATGAGCAAACCCTGTGCAAATCTTTGTCTTATTACCACACTGATGTGAAGCTAGACATTGCTTTACAGTTGAATCTCTTTTTCCAGCAGCACCTGGGCAATGGACAGTCCTGGGAAAGAGACTGAGAACGTGACTGCAGAGACCCCACTGAAACAAAATGAAGCTGGGCATGGCACAGCACTCATTGAGTCTTTAAACGCCCCAACACATCTTACCTAACCCTCTTCACCCAGTTACACATACCATTCCCATTTAACATATGAGTAAAGTGAGGCTTCCCCCAGCCACACATGGAGGAATGAGGAAAGCTCAGGAAGACTGAAAGCATTTCCACTCAGGACCAAAGGTGGTAATGAAGCCCGAGCTGCTTGAAATGCACGGTATACTCTATGCTAAAGCAAAATTAGCTCCTCAAAGACTAAGAAGTTATTCACTGTCTAACTGCGGCAAGTGCCTTAAGGGTTGGGGAGAACATACAAGAAATGAAGAGGAAGCATCTGCCTTAAGCAAATTGTAACTGTCTTTGAAGAAGTCAAACATGCACACAGAAAAATACTAACTAGGGTTGAAGCAATGGCTCAGCAGTTAAGAGCACTGCTCTTCTATAGAACCCAGGTCTGATTCCCAGCGTCCACATGGCAGCTCACAACTGTCTGTTACTCAAATCCCAGGGGATGCGATGCTCTTTTCTGGCCCCCACAGGCACCAAGCGTGCAAGTGATACACAGACATGCATGCAGGCCAAACACCCACATAACAACGAAATAAAATTTTAGCAAAGAAAATACTGTGTGTGTGTGTGTGTGTGGTGTGTGTGTGTGTGGTCAACCAGAAGCTCTATTCATATGTGCTGGGACACTGTTCTGTCTAAGGCTGCCTGGTCTAAGGAGGCTTTAGTGAGAAGGGCTGTAAAGGAGAAGCACACATGGATTAGCAGGAACTGAGGGGAAGACTTCTGGAATAAATAAGTAAAGCAATGATAGTGGATGACGCTAGGTGATGGAACATGGGGCTCCCTCTCCACTTTCATACACTTGATACTGTCATAATAAAAAGAAAATGGAGGAATTACAGTTTTCATTTTGCAACTCTATAGCCTCAACTTTTCCCATAGGTAGAGGAGTTCATTTCTAAAAAATAAATTTTGAAAGAAATTCTGAGTCAACCAACCCCCTCCGGCTCCATGACAGACATCACTATCAACCATAGCTTGATTGCCTGGTTAGCCAGAGAAGCTTCTAGAATGCTGTCAAAGCTGCCTGTCAGAAACAAGGCCCTCCAGGGTGGCTGATGAATATGACACAGAGTGTGCCTAGCTTACATTCTGTGCTATCATTTCTTTGTAGACTCACGTCTGCCCAGGGTACTGTCCACCATGACTGCACATCAGCCTGGCAGCTCTACCAGTGTGCGGTCACGGCTGCGGATGTGGCCTCCACCAGCTTGAGTCCAGGCCTCCATTCCTGTCAGAGCCCCTGCTGAGCCTGAACCACCAGCCCTCCTTCAGCGGCTGGCAGGAATGTTTTCCTAAGATGTACCTCCCTGCAGCTCTCAGAAAGCGATGAGTGCTAACAGATCCCAGTTGGTACAGGAGGAAATCGGTCCAGTTATTTTTGGGTTGACTTCTGATTGGTGAGGGGCTCTTCCACGTTTGGGAAGAAATGATGTGCCAGGCATGTCTTTCCTGACTGTGCTGGCTTCCAGCCACATCAGCATAAAATAAAGGTGATGAGCACAGTCTGATACAGCTCAGAACAGCCCTGGTTTCTTTCATGAGAAAGTCCTGCCACTGTTTATAAGGCCTCAGACCAGCGGACCCTGACTCTCCTCCTCCCAGTCTTCTGAGCCAGGCTCCTCAGGCAGCCTGACTCAGTCTCTAACACTAACCAAGCAAGGGGCTCATTATCCATTCTTTCACTTAAGAGACTGGGAAACATGGAGGGAAGTGGCCTACCTGGATCATGTCTCTGGCCAGACACAGTGCTAAGAACTTCCTTCTCATTTCACTCTAATCATAAACCCTCTGGGTGAGATTTTACAGATGGAAACACAAGTCTCAAACAGGTGATGGGCAATAGGACCAGAAAGTGCCAGAACAGAATCTAATCTTAGGTCTTTCTGAACTCACAAGTCTGTGTTGTTCTTCACCTCATGTCTAAAGAAATCTATGCTAACTTGTCAGCCCCTCAGTGTGCCAAGTGCCACTGCTGACAGCCTGGGTTGGCATGTATGCTTCCGAAGGAAGGATTCATCATCTAGAAAGAGATCCAGGACATTTGAGTCCCTACTTCAAGTAGTCCTGGTTCCACTTACAATTGAGAATTTGCTGAACAAGCATACTCCTCAGGTAGCTGGAGCTTCTCCGTGCTCCCAGCATCTCCACTGTACTCTTCCCATTATACACTGTCGTCACATGGACAATGCCCGGACCTTAGTGTGTGTTGTTCAGCTCCAGGAACGCGACCTCACTAAGAATAACAGACCAAAGGAAAAAGTTTAGCTTAGAGCTAGGGGGATGCTTTAGTCAGTAAAGCGCTTGCCAGGCAAGTGGGAGACCTGAGTTCAATTCTCCAGTACCGAGTGAAAAGTCAGGCAAGGCAGAGAGGTGTGGTCTTTACCCCTCATCAAGGAAAGTTCTTTTGGCAACAGATGGAGACCACTACAGAAAACACAACCAACCAATAGTTGTGAAGCCCATCCCAGTGGATACATCTATAAAACACTTCTACCCTAAGGCTCAGTGAGAGTTTCAAAAAGATTGTAAGAGCCAGCTCTTTGCTGTGAGATTGTGTCTCCTAGTAATATCAGAAGCTATATCTGTAAAGTCTCACCAACATGACCACCCAAATGTGAGCTGAACAAAGAAGACACCAACGAACATGCCCTGGACAGGGAAAAGCCCATGAGTCCCCAACCCTACACAAAGAACTACAGGACACATGTATGTGGTAGTTTGATTGTAATTGGCCCCCATAAGCTCATAGGGAGTGGCACTACCAGGAGGTGTGGCTTTGTTGGAGTGGGTATGACCTTGGGAGGAGCATATGACCTAGAAGGGAATGTGTTGCTGTTATCCTAAATGGCCATGCTGTCTAACTGTCTTCAACAAATCAATACTCATTGGTTGGTGTTGCTTTTAATTTTGATTAAAGTAGCACCTTTTTGTAGCATGCAGTAGTCAATGCAGAGACACATAACTGGTCAAAAACGCCAAGTAAAAGACACTGTGGATGCTCAGCTGTGGATGAGTCATCTATACCAACGTCCGTCCATTCAAGGCTCAGAAGAGTAGTGGAAAGAACGTAAGAGTTGAAGAGGGGCTCTGTGAAAGTCAGACTTCTGGACATGGCATAGCTGTTGCTCACATCAACTCACAACCCCTGTGGTAACCTGTACAACCTGAACAAGATCAAGACAGTCAAGATTCCAATGTGAGGCCTCACCTTGGTGGAGGAGGTATTATTGGCAGTTGATGGTGCTGAGAGAGGGAAAGTCTCTCTACTCAGTTTCCCAGGCCCAGTGGATGGCACCATGCCTGTGCACATATGGGCAGCACCAATTGGGGGCTATTGATAAAAATATATGAGGTTGAGAGGGTGACAGGATGGGAGACACCAGAGGACGTTAGAGGGAAGCGATGGTGGAAGAATATAATCAAAATATACTGTGTATAAAACTTTCGAAGAATAAATAAAAATATTTAAACAAACAAACAAAAACCTGAGCAACTCGGATCTGCAGTTCCAGCTCTGGGAGGTAGAGACAGATGATGTCTGAAGCTAACTCGTCAGCCTTCCTAGTCAAATCAGTGAGTTCCAGCTACACTGAAAGACTCAGTCTCAAAAACTAAGGTGATGAGTAATGGAGGAATACACTCTATGTCAAGCTCCAAGCTACAAACACACACACACACACACACACACACACACACAGAGAGAGAGAGAGAAGAACATGCACACACACATACAGCATACACACATTTATTTTTCAATCTAACAATAGCTATAATTTGTCACTCATATCACCCTGAATTTTCTACACAGGCCACGTGGGCTCATCTTGAAGATGCCTGGTCCATCAAGGCCCAGGAATGAGCACAAACCAAGCTCAAGAAAGTATGAGTCACATGGCCTGGGATGGCAGAACAGCCTTGGACACACCTGTCTCAAGGACTGATAGTCTATGGATACAAGATCAGCAAAAAGAAAATTGAACAACATGGTTAACCAATGTGACCTAATTAGAATACTCCACCCAGCATCTGGAAAATGTATGCTCTTTCCAAGAGCATAGGAAGCATTTAAGAAAATAAACTACAAGCCAGCTAATAAAATAAATCTCAACAAACTTTAGATTAAGATCAGAGTATCATCTTTTACTTATTTTATGGGAAGTCAATACCAAAAAAAAATAAATGAAAACCACCAAATGTGTGGAAATTAAGTAACACATTTAAATACACCACAACTCAGCAAAGAAATCAAAATAGAAGAAAGTGCAGCTAAAGTTGTGCTTAGAGAAATATTTATAAAGCTAAATACACAGGTTAAAATGTAAATGGATATGTTAGGCAAATGCATATATGTTCAAAGACAACATATGAAGACTAACAATGTAATTTTATCACAAGAAGCTTTGGGGAAACCAGAAACATCCAAAGAGAAGGTATAGAGTTACAAATAAAGGCAATCACAAAGTTAATGAAGCATAAAATAAGCATTCAGTGAGGAAAAAATCAGCAAATCCAAGTGCTGATCACTTCAAAAGATTAATAAAATTAATGAATTCCTAGCAAGACTGGATTTAAAAACAGAAGTCACTACACATCCTGCAGACACTATGAGGAATTGTATAACAAGAAATTTTAAATCTTACAAGCACTACAAAAATTGACCCACAAAGAAATAGAATGTCTGAATAGTCTTGATTGTTTTAAACAAATTTAATCGGCTTAGCATATCGAGGTATGCCTGTAATATCAGCACTCAGGAGGTTGAAGCAGCAGGACCACAAGTTTAAGACCATATTGGGTTGCATAAGAGTTTTTCAGAACAGGATAGGCTATGAAAGAGAGAAAGAGAGGAAGGGAGGGAGGGAGGGAGGGAGGGAAATTAAATTGATAATTTATTTTAAAATATCTCACAAAGAAAACCACTTACCCAAGTAGCCTTCTTGTTAATTCTTGTGGAAACCTTCTAGAGAGTAGTGAAAGAAGAGGAACATAAGAGAATATCAGAACCTGACATAAGAAAGTAAAATTATATATACAAAAAGGCTGAGTAAAGCATTAACATCAAATTTAATAATACCATAAAAAGATAACACATCATGACCAAATGGGGTTCATTCCAGGAATGCCAAGCGGGTTTACATTGTAAATGCAATATTTCACACATTACAATAATAAAGTAGAAAAATATATTCACCTCATTAAATACAAAACATTTAACAAAATTCAACTCCTTGCAATTAAAACAAAAACTCTTAGAAAACTAGGAATAACAGAGAAAGCTCTTAACCTGACAAAAGGCATCCACAGGATTTATCTTGACTTCAGAAGACCTCAAGGCATTCTCATTAGTATTCCTTTTATTCCATGTCATAGTAGACCTCCTAGTCAGTACAATAATACAAGAAAAATTAATAGTTAAAAATAAAAATAGTTGAAAAGAATCTCAAAACAGAAAAGAAATCAATCTGAAAAGCCAAAAATAAATCTTTAAAAGGAAAAAAGTAAAACAGCATCGTTCATAAAATACATGATAAACACACAGAAACAAAACTACAGACCATAAAATTGATTAAAGTAGCTTAGCAAGGCTTGAGAGATGGCTCAGTGGTTAGGTACACTGGCTGCTCCTCCAGAGAACCCAGGTATGACTCCCAGCACCCATATGTCCGCCCACAACCAGGGGCTCTGATGCCCTCTTCTGGCCTCCACAGGCCCCAGACATACACATTCCTACATGCAGGCAAAGCACTTATACAAATAAAATAAAAATAAACAAATCTTAAAATGAAGTAACTCAACAAGATCATTTACATACAAATAATCATATATTTACTAAAAACAGTTAAAATGATTTTTAATGTTTAAAGCAATAGTACAAAAAAATCACAAAGTATCTAGGAATAAATCTAATAAAAATAAGAAAGATTTACCACCAACAACTACAAAGCATGGTGAAAAAAATCTTGAAAGGCCTAAATAAATCAAGGAATAAACTATTTCTATAAATTAGAAGTCTCTGTATAATGGGGTTGTGGATCCTAAGTTCCCTTATAAATTCAACATGATCCCAATAAAAATGCAGCAGGTTTCTTTTTTCTCTCCATTTTTTATTTAAATTAGAAACAAGATTGTTTTACATGTCAATCCCAGTTCCCTCTCCCTCCCCTCCTCCCCTGCCACCCCACCAACACCCTTCCTATCGCAAATCCTTTCTGCTCCCCAGGGAGGGTGAGGCCTTCCATGGGGATCTTCAGAGTCTGTCATATCCTTTGGGATAGGGCCTAGGCCCTCCTCCTTGTGTCTAGGCTGAGGGAGTATCCCTCTATGTGGGATGAGCTCCCAAAGTCCATTCCTATGCTAGGAATAAGTACTGATCTACTACCAGAGGCCCCATAGATTTCTGAGGCCTCCCCCTGACCCCACATTCAGGGGGTCTGGGTAAGTCTTATGCTGGTTTCCCAGCTATCAGTCTGGGGACCAAGAGCTCTCCCTTGTCAGGTCAGCTGTTTCTGTGGGTTTCACCAGCCTGGTCTTGACCCCTTTGCCCATCACTCCTCCCTCTCTGGGTTCCAGTTCAGTTCAGTGTTTAGCCGCAGGTTTCTTATGGAGAGCTGTTTGTATACATGTGAAAATAGAAAAAGCCCTCTGAAGGCAATCCAAAGTTCAAATCTAACGTGTGTACACTATCAGATGACAAGAGATTTTGAATGCACTCTGACACTTCCAAAACTATCAATGAAATTTACCTTGAATCAGAGGGCAGAGTTAGCTACTAGCTGACTAGAATTAACCATAGAGGTTTTGGAGACCTAGGACATATAGGGAGACACAGGAAGCAGTAGGGCGGGGCTTAGAAAGATTCATCAGTCTTTTTGGATCAAGGAAGGAGAGAGAGAGAGGGTCACTGGTTGCTTCTCTGCTGCTTTCCTGATCAATCAGGTTTTTACCCCAATATCTGACTCCCAAGTTTTATTTAATAATAGAAGAATATAAGTAATCACTTTAAGGACAAACAGAGCCACCAGAGTAGAGGCAGTGAGGGAAACACAAAGATGCATGGGCCAACTGCACAAAGCAGAGAACTCCCAAACAGCCCATCCATGTCAGCAGGTCCACAGTAAAAGCACACTGCAGTTCTAGCCAGAGTACTTTAAATAAGTGGTACTGGGTCAAAAGGATCTTTCTCTAGAAAATAAGGAAGTAAACTTTCACAGCACACACAAAAAAAAGTAGTTAAAGATCAATCACGGATTCAAACATGCAAGCCAGAACACCTAAGCGTGTACAATGAAACATAGAATACTATAATGAACAGTGTGGGCAAAGATGTCCAGACAGTACACAGAAGGCACTGCTATTAAAAGTTTCAAAAACTGGGCTTCCGTCACACTAAGAACTTTCGTTTGTCATAGTAACACACTAAGAGAATTAGTTGGCTGGGAATAGAGTTCAGTGGTGGACTGCCTACCTAGAAAGTGTGAGACTTGTGGGCTTGTCCTCTCACAGAGAGGGAGAGGGGTGAGAAAGAGTGAATTAATAGGCAGCTATAGAGAGAAAAAGGAGAAAAGAGATTTTAGTTCAAATACCTGCCAAAAGACCAATGCATCAAGCTTTCCTACAAGCCAGCACAGAGAATGACTATCCTATGATGCTCTGTGGGTAAAAACCTTGAAGATCAGCCAGCATATGGCAATTGTTCAACATCTTTAGTCATCACTGATATCCAGATTAAACCCTTAATGAAATAGTAATTGAAGACCACTCTTATGAACTGACTGTTGCTTCAAAGTTGTAAATTGAAGCCCTAACCTCTCATGTGCTGATATTTGGAGATGGACCAGTGAGTATTTGGAAACACATCCTGTAAATTCAAAAGGGTGGGGACATAATTCAATAGAGGCCTTTAAGAGGGACAGACACGAGGAGGCACTATGCATAGCAGAGGAGAAGCCAGGAGGTGTGACAGTAAGGAAATAAAGCCTTCTTCAGAAACCAAGTCTGCCAGCATCTTAATCTTGGACCAATTTCATCCATGACTCCACGAATATAGATTAAGTTCTTCTGTCTTCAGTCATTGGCTCTGGCACCTGGAGCTGACTGGCAGCTACCAACAGAGGTAGTAAAGCTACAGAGCCAGGAAGTCTGCCAGAACTAAGCATAACTAAGCATACGCCTATCCTATGACACACCCGTCTACATCCATAAAAAGAGAGCATCCGTGAGCTCACAGATGTCTATAAGGACACCTCAATACCTCTGTGCATAATAACCCCAAGCTGGGAACACTCCAAATTCTATCAGCAACAAAGTGGTTTCGAACATCACCAACATGGCTAACATTCAAAGAAATACTGTGGTGTATGAAAAGCCCAACCCTGAAAGAGAATACAGTGTGTGGTTGGTTCCATTTATGTAGAGTTTCAAAACACACAGGACTAATCTGTGGAGACAAAATTCAGAACAGTGGTTGCCTTTGGTGGAGACATTCACTTAGAGGAGACATGAGGCAACTTTCTGGAAGGCCAGGAATACTGTAAATCCTGACAGTACTATGGGTGTCTGCACATATCAAAGTTTAACATTGTGGAATTTATGTTAGTTACAAAAGAATATCTTGACTACTAGGAATCAAAATGGCTATAGCTTTCTTTCCCAAGGAACTCTGTCTCCATTTCCACTTGGACTGCAGTGCACTGTCAAGTGGACTCTTCGAGACATGTTGTTTATCAAGACTGCTGTTATTGCCTCATTCAAAACCTTAATATATCAAATGGAATTTGCCCTGAAATTTATAGTTTGTTTGTGAACACTGACTGTATTCGTTTCTGGCTCTCTGCTTGATGCTCTACTATGAAAGCTATCCCGACTTCTGCTTTATGGTATCAGAGGCCAGTCACGGGAGCTAATGGATGCACAGCACAACCAATGTCCTTATGGAATTAGTCTGGCTCTCAGCATGGCTGCTGGATACTGCCATAACAGCTCAAGTCTGTAGAAATGTTATTATTTGTTCTTAGTATTTGTTCAACAGCAAAGTCACAAGCTAGCAGCCATGGCTGCATAGAGAAGGGACAGGAATGGTGGGGTCTGGGAGCGGGCATGGGGTCCTGGAAGTATGGAGACACAGATTCATGAGGTTCTGGACAGAATTACATTTCTTCCTAAACCTTTGCTTTCCTTCTCTCAGGAATGACATGAGCAATACAGAAACACAGCCCCATCAATTTTGCTAAAAAGAACCAGATTTTCTACATAAATATAGATTCTATATACAACTTGACATTTAAAGACAGACACTTTTACCAAGGAGGTGGTAGGAGAAAACAGGCAGTCCCACTTGACTGTGGCTGTCATCTTCTCACCTAAAAATAGCTAAATCAAAATAAACGGAGCAATTGGGGATGATTCTCAGAGACAAAGGGGACCTCAGAGGTCAAAGGTGGTATGACATCACAGAAAGGAATGGACTCAGATTATTTTTCTCTTGTCTGCCTTTGTCTACTGAGGGTGCCATTCTCTCTACTGCCAATCAGCCGTCTACACTGCAGGGAGTATGCCTGGAGAAAGCAGTGATTTCACCTTTCCAACCTATCTGCCAGCATCTTTTGTCACCTGTGGGGATGGCCACTGATTCTTTTGGCTGGTGCCATGCAATATCCTGTAGAGGCATTGGGGCTCATGATTCAGACAGAACAGTTGCTGTCCACAGCCCATGAGTGTACAACAAAAAGTTGCACAGCCCAGAGCCACCTGCACCCCATTTCCTCACTTCCTCAGGCTCCATGCATCATTTCTTCTGTTTCCAGAGTGGACTGGTGTTCCGTCTTCATTCTCCAGCCTGGAGACAGCCCTCCCCATACAGGCTGTCAGCACTCCCAGCCAGTCCTGGACCCTGATCTTCACAGTGCGAACCCAGAAAGGCACGGAACAATTGAAAAGATTGGCAGGAGACAAGAGTGAGTAAAACACACTGAGTTCTAAAAACAGGTACCTTGCAGACACCTCAGCTTACTACATTTGTGTCACGTAAACATTCAAAAATAGCACTGATAGGCCACACTCATGTGTTCCAGAACACGAATATCTGCACACACATACACACCTCTGCCACTCCCAGAAAGCAGTTTACGTGCTAACTGGCCTGGATGGTACAATGTAAACAATGAATACACCCATGGTGTAACTAAAGGAAGGTTTCTGGGTGAGGGAACATGACACCTGGCAACCATGAATGAAAGTTGTTCACTTCATATCACTGTCTGGGTCATTTTGAGTGCTTTACTTTATCCCACTATGAATCCATTTGTTCATGTGTTTTAAAAAAAAAAAAAAGGAAGCTGGACTACGTTGAAGGATGCTGAGCCAAGGCCCACCCAGGCCAAGTCTGGAGCCATCTTTTTTTATAGGTAGATTGCAAAAGTCTGGGGAGAGAGAGTACTCAGGTGTACATGTGTGCGTGAAGGACAGGGGTCGACTTGAATATCATGCCCCAGGTGCCAAGCACTTACATTTTTTTAGACAGAACTCACCCGTTAGTCTAGGCTAGCTGACTGGCAAGCTGCTGGGATCCTCCTGGTTCTGTGTACCCACTGCTCGGCTTATAAGAGCACCTGAGTTTCTTATTCGAATTCTAGGGATACAACTCAGGCCCCACATTGCTTGCTCGGTGAGCCTGAGATATCCCCCATCCCACAAATAAATTTTCATTGAGACAACTTGCTCATCCTCCTGGGTATTTCCTCAGGCTGTTTTTGTGCTATCACAAAAAGTTGCACATTTGCAACATTCTAGAATAGTTACCCGCTAGCACTTTATAGGAAATCTGCCAAACCCGGGTCTAAATAAGTGCCCCCCAAATATAAAGCCATCCTTCCCATGAACATATGTCATGGAAAAGTAGTTTTTGATCTGAATTATCCAAATAATTACCACATCTCTGACTTTCTTTGCCTGTACCCGCTGTTTAATCCAAGCCACATGGGCATATGTCAGCATGGAAAGAGACTCACAGGAAAGCAGTCAGTCAACTGTGCCTTCAGTCAAAGTGAGCAGCCAACCGTATTACTCATATTATCCCCTGGGCAATTGCAGCAGTCACAGGAAACATCCAAACACTGCCTCCCAGCTCTCCGTCCACTTCTCTGTGGTCATAGAAACAGACAAGAAAAGCTGAGGAAGAGACAGTCAGCGACTCATCAGCTCAAAGGGCGTGGCATCACGGCCATCAGTGAATTCTACATGAATGCACTGTCTGGGGAGACACGGAAATCCAAATCTATTTGGGAATTTGAGTTTTCTGTCCTACCTCTTGAAATAACCAAATTGTTGGTTAAATGCCAAAAACCTTTACACCGTGTATAAACCATAAGAAAAGACAAAGATTGAACTAATAAAATACTATGCTCACATGTTTTCAGTTTTCCAGTGTTAGTGTTTAAGAATGTACAAAAACACTACACATTCTGTTGAGACCATACTCCTGAAAACTGTTCTGGGAAACATCATACTAATGAACTTAGAAAAACTAGAAGGGGGTGAATGAGAGAATGCACACACACACACACACACACACACACACCTAGGCACATACACACACACACCACACACACACCTAGGCACATACACACACACCTAGGCACATACACACACACACACACACACACATACACACACACACACACACACACACACACACACACACACACACACACACACACACACATACACACACACACACACACACACACACACACACACAAACACACACACACACACGCACACACCACACACGCACGCACCACACACACGCACGCACGTGCACACACACATACATACATATTCACACACACAAACCATCCTCACAAAAATAAATCCAAAAGCAATAACCAACTCCAAAATGCCAGGAAGCAGGGTTATAAATTTAACACAAACAGCTCCCTCTTCAAGCTCCCAGCCCGTTTATCAAATTTTAAAAACTAAATGACAAGTTAAGATTATTAGTCAAAATATATAAATAAATCACCTTACATCTGCTATGTCCAAGGCCTGTGAATGATTTCACAGTGGTTAGCTGGACTAAGTGAATACACAGGCAACCTGGCTCCAGAGCCAGCCGTGCAGGTAAGACTGGCCGGCTGCCAGGCCTCCAACAGCACAATTAGCTGATAGGGTTGGAACTCTGGGCCAGCACAGAGGGAACTCAAGCTTTCTTCCCCAGGCTGAGCTGACATAGCTCGCAATCCCCTCCACGAAATCCCATTGTTTATAGAAAGAACTTTTTTTAGACATCTCCAAAAAGCAAGGATTAAGTCAACTCGTCATAAATTCCTCCTTCTAAAAACCAACTCACGGAAAAACTTTCTGAAAATGCAGTTTGTCAAACACTTTGGGTTTAATGAAATGCCAGGGTCTGGGAGTCATAATTTATACACTGGAACAGGAAGCCTCACAGAGATGGAGGAAGGCTGGAGTTCTGTGTTCAAGATGAATTGCTAGAAAATTCGCCATCTTAAAAAAAAAAAAGTGCTGTGTTTTACCTGCTTAGATTTATATAACACCCTGTGTCACCAGCCCTGAGGCAGCTGCTGTGTGCCAAATGTAAACAGGAAAACAGGGAAAGAAAATGCTTTGGGCATGTTCTCCTCAGTGAACTGAAGCTGAGTCTCTCAAAGGGTCTGAGTGCTCCAGGCCATATTGTCACTGCTGTTCACAGTGCTGGTGGCATTGAAACAAGCTTCCACTTCAAATCCATTTGTCCAGTTGTGTGGGTTATCATGTTAGGCAATCTGTCACTTCTTGAAAAAAAGATCTTTAATTCCCTTTCCTTCGCTTTTCTCCCTCAGAGCATTTCAAGGCATTTGGTGTTAGCACCCCGTGTTGAACTCAACCCTCAGAATAAGCCACCCTTCTGTCACCTTCTTGCCTAGACAATGAAATTATTTCTAGGTGTAGGTATGCAAACCTAGCTTTTCAGGATTATTTCTACACTGCCTGTAAACACAGAGAGCAGGCCTGCATGAACAAAGGAAAGCCACCCTTGAGACACAGTTAAAGAGCATTTGCACAGCTTCTGTTCAAGGGATTCCCTTTGTTCCCCCAGATTACCCTGTGAGCAGAGGCCTAGGGATGAGAATACGCTTTTTTATTTTTGAGCAACATTTTCAGTGTACTCTCAAAAGAAAAGATGGGTTCTTCTCTAGAAAGGTATCAGGACCTGGAGAATTGAGCCTTGGTCTTGGTTTCCCTCATTCAAGACATACAAAGTGGGCCTGGAGAGGTGGCCCAGCAATTAAAAGCACTGGCTGCTCTTCCAGAGGACCAGGGGGCACTAGGCATGTATGTGGTACACAGACACACATGGGCAGGCAAAACATCCATATACATAAAACAAATAAGTAAAATGAAATTTAAAATATATATTTTAAGAAAAAGACCTACAGAGTGATGTTACCCGAGATTGTAGAGGGGGAAAAAACAGATTTTCTAAGCCAGTGAGCATGGGTTTACAGCAGTTGCATTTCCATGCATGTGACACAAGCCTGTCAACTAAATTTCTTTCTCAAACATAGTGAGAAGTCTTTAACTATCTGGACCAGGCTGAGAAGGGGTCCCCACCTTCCCACTTGTCCTGTGTGCCTGGGCTTCTTACCGAAGGCTCACAGGGTGGCAGCCCACCCAGACAGAAAGGAAAATGGCAAGATTTTGATTCCCACCTATAACAGAAGAGCTTCATTTATTTTTATTGTTTTGGAATGAAGTCTCACACTCTTATGCTGCTGAGGCTGCCTTTGAACTCCTGATCCTCTTGCCTCCACTCCCTAGTGCTGGAATTCCATGTGCTACTGTGACTGGCTTAGGAAAGAAAAATCTTCTCCCAAAATCCCAAGCAAAATTCTATTCTCTTACTGAGGATGCTGAGACAGGGGGCACCCCAGACAGCACTAGGACTCTCTCAGGCAAGAGAGAGAGTAGCTGTTGGAAGGTTCCCAGCAGAAGCCACCAGAATATAAGGTCATGTATAGCTCACCAGAGGAGTCACACACAGACCACAGTAAAGCAAGCTACACCCTGGTACTAAACACCCTGGGAGCAGAATCCTGAGCCAACTATCATGCTCCATGGAAAGTGAACAATTATGGGATTAAGATGTCGCTGACACTAAAGCTGGAATCAAGTGGCTTTCATTTTCTCTTACCAGATTGACCATAAAATATGAACCACACAGTTATTTTTTAAAATTCTTTAAACACTCTACCACAGAAATCTCTGGATCCAATCCCCAACACCATTTAAAACAATTTTAAAAAACTAAAAAACCAGAACAACAACAAAAACAACTCATCATTCTCCAATTGAAATTATCAGTTTGCATAATCTTAACAGCAGCTTCCTGGTCCACTGTGTCGCAAAAAGTATCCCCACATAAGCAAAAGGAAGGTAGAGATTGTTAAGCCCAAACAGAAGAAAAAGGAGGTGTCTACTCACTTCAACAACTCTCGTTCCCTGATCGTGATTTTGAAAAAGCAACATTTCTCAAAGACTTACACAAACTGCATTTCTTGCCTCTTTGTTAAACTAATGGAAGAGTGAACTATGTAATCAAATACTCGTGCTCTGTAGAGATTTGTCTCCAGAGCTGAAGACGTTTGAGAAGCTGGGTAATGGACACTGGACTCCTTGAGTCTCTTTCTTCTGTTTGGGTCTTCAAACATTTTTTTCTCTAATTCAGAGATTATGTTTTGGTTTTTATTTATTTATTTAATTTAGAAACAATCTTATTTTACATTTCAATCCCAGTTCCCTCTCCCTCCCATCCTCCCATGCCTCCACCGACCCCCATCCACTGCCCAGGGAGGGTGAGGCCTCCATGGGGGATCGTCAAAGTCTGTCACATCATTTGCGGCAGCGCCTAGACCCTCCTCCATGCTATATCTGGGATGAGAGAGTATCCTTCCATAGGGAATGGGCTCCCAAAGTCTATTTGTGCACTAGGGATAAATACTGGTCCCACTGTTAGAGGTCCCCTAGCCTGCCCAGGCCTCCTAGCTGACACCCACATTCTTAGTTCAGTCCAATGCTCATTCCCCAACTTTACGACTGGGGTCTGTGTGCTCTCACTTGGTCAGGTCAGCTGTTTCTATGGGTTTCCTCAGCCTGGTCTTGACCCCTTTGCTCATCCCTACTCCCTTTCTACAACTGAATTCCAGGAGTAGGGCTCAGTGTGGGTGGGGTCTTCAACCTTTATATAACAAAATTTTTAAAGATTTGCCACCAGAAAACAATACTAAAAATACTTCCATTTTTCTCTGAAAAATAGCACAAAAAGAGAAGATTGGAACCCTGGTTTGTATGTTGTTGCTATTGTTGTTCATTTAAAGGAGAAAGAACTTTATAAGAAATCATTGCCAGTGAGTACAAAAATTCAGAATGGAGATGCAGTGTTTCATAAAATCCAATTGCAAAGTGGACAGGTACCGCTGTGGAAAATGAGGGGGCTGCCTAGATTGATAGTGTTGGAAAAAGTCTGTGGTTTATGCTGTCTGGTTTGGGAATGGCCCTCCCTAGGAATCGAGTCTGCAGAGGCTCTCTCTATACCTTTCAGTGAGACCATAGCCCTGGAGGCTGTGCTATAGAAGCACATGGCAAATGTGCCCTTCTCACCAGCATTTCCTGGTGACGTTAACAAATGGCAAGATTTCTTCCTCTTGTTTTACTGGAACAAGTTCCAGAAGGCTGTGGCTTGTACTCAGCTAAGTTTTGCAAACGACCCACACTTGCATCTATTACTGCGCTTCTAGAGCATCTGAATTTGACTTTTAATGGATCCAGCCTTAATTTTTAACGTTTATCTGCATCTTAGGCAATCCTCTTTCAACACTCTTGACCTTACTCTTATGTGCACCATCGAGAGGACCCCTGACTGAAGATCCATGCCTTTCCCCTAAGACCGGGCTTTAAAAGATTATTTCTCTCTCCTCTCTATCCTCCCCAAACCTCAAAGTGACTGTTTCCTCAGATTTAGTTATTACTTTGGAGGCTCAATGGCCACTCCTGTGTTCATCCACTTTCAAAGCAAACACATAGTTTTTCAGATTACAGATCTCTTTCCAAAATACACTATGCACTGTGCCAAAAAAAAAAAAAAATCTTTTTTTTTCAGTTTTCAAATCACAAATGCATGGCCAAACAACCACATAGAATGTTACACACACACACACACACACACAGACAGACATCTAGTAACATTTCTAAATAAGTTGCTGTCTTTGAGTAGAGGGAGAAAGATGATTTAAGATGAATTTTAATCCTTGACATTTCTTCCTTGATGTTCTATTTGGAACAATACAAAACCCTTCCATGTTTTTAAGTACTAATGTGAAGCCAAAATCATATTATCAAGTGAAAATGCGGTATCAGTGTTAAAATAGAGTTGTGTCCATCAAGATAGCTTGAAAAGCAAAACAAACCAACAGACAGCTACAGCCTGTATAGATTGCCAAATTTAGTGTGAGTAAATGTCATATTGCCTAGTTTGGGTTAACTAGTCATGTCCAAGTATGTATGAAATGTAAATTCAACACGTGCAGTTAGGAACCAATTCTGTGCCCTTTGGAAGATTAAAATGCCAAAGAAAGATGTTGCCTTGGACACCATACTTCACAGGTAGAAACAGAGTTCCCTGGGATTCTTTTGACCTTCGATGAAGGTGATGTTGGAAAAGGGGAGTCAATAAAAACTCTCACCAAAACATATAAGCCTTTGGTTGCCGGGCCGAGTCCTGTTGTAACTCCATAAAAACTGTTTAAAAAACAAATCTTCACAGCTGCAGAGCAGCACTTCCAGCCACAGACCCCTCTGCAGTCCTGCAGTCTGAGTCCCCAGGGCGGCCACTAAGTGCAAGTCCTGTTTAAAGACTGTCTCCAGTGTTAACAGCCTAGTTTTATGGGTTTTTTACATTTAAAAAAAAATCAGATGGCCACCAAAAAAGGATTTTGAAGAAAATAACCTTTGTTTTTAGAACGTCATCTTTTATTAAAAATTTTATGGAGAGGGAAGGGTGAGACCTACGGCTAGGTGTGTGGAGCGGGAGTGAGATGCAGAGCGCCTGGGAGAAGACCATGCTTGCAGCTTCAGGACCATCCTCACAGCAGGGCGAGGTCAGAGCCTCACATGTCCTATGATAGGACACGCAGCTGAAAGGGGTTTTGACTTCCTTTGTGCCCCAGTGAAATCCCCCTCCACTGTGTCTACACCTGATACATATGGTCTGTCAGATCCTGGCTGCTTGCTTTGTGCTATCACAGCTAGCCAGCCCTCTGCTGTGTGATGATTCTGGGTAGAGCCTGAGCAAGTGCCTGGAAACTGACAGAATGAACTCCTAAGGAAAGATAAGGAAACTCTGCAGAGGGAGTGTCCAGAAGTTCTGGGACTATGGAAACATCTCCCTGAAGCCATTCCCCTGCTGGTGCTTTCAGGCAGTATGGCAAAGTCATCCATCCAATAAACAGCGCATTATCTAGTAGACATCAGATTCATAAGGCTGAATGGTGCTGAAAGGCATGGGGCAGTCATCTCTTGATTCCTGTATTAGGGTATCAAAGGGCTTGGAAGGTGTTTTTTAACAGCCGCTGTTACACATGTTGGGGACAGTGGGCAGGTTGGTTGTTTTGGGGGTGGGTTCCGGAGTGGTTTGGTGTTGTCTTTACCCTTCCTCACATGAAATTTGAACGTAATCAAGCGCATAAGTACAGTCCTACAAAGGCATTTCAGAAACCCTTACAAGATTTCAGAGCTCTGTTTCCATGAAAATGTTTGCGAGGATGCTAATGCCCACACACTGATGCTCTTATGAGGCAGAAGAGTCAGGAGAAAAGCCATAAAATTCGGAATTGGAACTGGGTTCCCACGCTGAATCTGCCCACTCATAAGTGTTATAGCCACTAAGCTGTCTGGTGCAGACTCGTTGAGCTTCTCTGTCTCATCAACTAGGCAGGTCCCTGTGCTGCTCCTGGGAGACCAATGTACTTAAAGGCAAACTGCTCTGCCACTTACAAACTATGGACACAAGCTGCAGGGCTCACTTCATTGTCCTGGTGAGAGATTGGCACTAAGCGATAGCAGACGATCCGCTCATCAAAAAGCAGTCTACTAAATGTCAGCTGCCCTGAAATCCATTTCTCTAAATGACCACTTCACTGAGTTATGCCCAATTTTCCAAGTTTGCTGATTTGTTAAGAAAAAAAAAAAAGATAGTTTCTTTCAGTGCATTTCAGTGAGCGTTATAGTGTATGCCTATAATTTTAGCTCTCAGGAGGCTGAGGCAGGAGGATCATGTGAATTCAAGGACAGTTCAGGCTACAGAACAATTTCAAGGCTAGCCTGCACTAGGTTACAAGATGTTGTTTCAAAAAATAAATAAATAAAGTTATTTTCAACTATTCATTAATTTCAAAGAAATTTGTCTTCATCGGGATGGCTTTTAACAGCCCTATTGTGATGAGATTTCTTCACTTACAATTATGTTCTATTTTTTTTTTTTTGGCTCTCACAACAGTAGGAATAAAGTCCAATTGGTCAGAAGAAAAGACTCTTAGGAAAATCCTTCCAGTTTATGAATGACAATTCTTTTTAAGATGTCTCTTTATTATATAGATGTCTCTATAATAATCAAAATCCCACTGTTTTTACAAGGTTGTGTTTTAGCTTTTGCTGGTTTCTTTTGCTGTTCTAACTTTAATGCCATTGTGTTTTGTAAGACCCTACCACAGAAGACACCACCTTCCTGAATCATAGAACATGGATGATGAGGGCTGGAACTCACCAGTTTCAAGTGGAAACTGTGTCACCTGCTCTGGAGACAGCCCTGGTGAGTTGCTTCTGCTCTCTGGGCCTCAGTTCCCTGAACTGGAAATGGCTAACCATGGACTGCAAGGAGATCCTGGGAGGACTGATGTCGTTTACCAGCATGTGTGTAAAAGCTGAGAACAAACCCTGTATACAGTAAGGACCAAGTGACTGTAAACTGCTTTTGTAGCTTTTTTAAAAATGTTACGAAACTTGAGCGTTACTTACCCAACATGCTTAGGATTTTTGGATTGGATTTTTTTCAGATTTTGGGATATTTAGGTATATATGATGATCCATTTCTCTAAATGGATCAGTTATGTCTGATTTTCCAACTTTCCTCATGTGTAAACATTATGTGACTGGGCGTTGGTGGTGGTGCACACCTTTAGTCCCAGCACTCGGGAGGCAGAGGCAGGTGGATCTCTGTGAATTTGAGGCCAGCATGGTCTACAGAGAGAGTGCCAGGACATCCAGGGCTACACAGAGAAACCCTATCTCAAAAAACAAACAAAAAATTTAGGGTGGGTCTCAAGTTTAGACATAAAATATACTCATGTAGAAATTAGGCACTAAGGAAATGTCTGGAGATCCACAAAGATGACACCAGTTAATAATCTAAGCAACAGAGGAGAGGCTACCTTAAATGCCCTCCCCTGATAATGAGATTGATGACTGACTTATATGCCACCCGACAGCCCTCATCCAGCAGCTGGTGGAAGTAGAAGCAGACACCCACAACTAATCACTGAACTGAACTGGAATCCAGATGCAGAGAAGGACGAGTGAAGAGCAAAGGGGTCCAGACCAGGCTGGTGAAACCCACAGAAACAGCTGACCTGAACATCGGGGAACTCTTGGTCCCCAGACTGATAACTGGGATACAGTCATGGGACTCATCCAGACCCCAGGAACATGGGTTTCAGCGAGGAAACCTCGGAAATCTACGGGACCTCCTGTAGTAGTTCAGTACTTATCCCTAGCATAGGTGTGGACTTTGGGAGCCCATTCTACATAGAGGAATTCTCCCTGAGCCAAGACACAAAGGGGTGGGCCTAGGCCCTATCCCAAAGGATACGATAGACTCCGATGACACCCTATGGAAGGCCTCACCATCCGGGGGGAGCAGAAAAGATATGTGATAGGTAGGGTTTTAGTTGGGGGGAGTGGCAGGGGAGGAGAGGAGGGAGAGGGAACTGGGATTGTCATGTAAAACAATATTGTTTTTAATTCAAATTTTAAAAATCTGCAAAAAAACAAAAAATAAATATATATATACATATATATATATATATATATATATATATATATATATATATATACTCATATAGCCTTACAGTAAGTGTACACAGTGGTTTTAGTGCCCCTGGAATTTTATTGCCACTCACCACATGTGGTCAGGTGTGAAATCTGACTTTCAGATACTTGGATTTTGGGGGTTAGAGATTCTTACATTAAAGTATGTCATCCTTACACTTGGTCACCTTCAATAAATTTTGAAAGCTTCCCAGTTGGATTCATTCTGCACCTTCCACCTACAAGAAGGGTTCCATCCTGTGCCTGCTGTGCTGTGCTGTGACAGCAGGTGAGCACACCCCTGCAAAGGCATGTGTGCACACTCAGCCTCTAAGCCACAGTGGTCTAGTCTTCTCTCATTCCACCAAGCCAGTCAATGGTTCCTCTCTGACATGTCCCTGAAGGCTCACATGCCCAGAGCTTGGTCTTGAATACAACAGCATTTAGAGGTGGAGATCACTGGATGCTGGCTTCTTCACTGGATGAACCCACTGATGGGATTGTAATTTAAAGGGTTTGGGAAATGTAGTGAAAACCTCAGGGGATGGGGTCTATTTTGAAGAAGTAGGTCACTTGGGGTGACTTAGAAGGTTTTATTTGGTCTCCAGACCTTTCCCGTCTCTCTCTGCTTCCAGTCCTCATGAAGCAAGCAGCCTTTCTCTACCACACATTCCCTGTTGTGACATTCCAACACACCAAAGTCCAAAGTACAGGACCAAGTATCCAGGAGCCAAGTAATCTTTTCTCCTTCAAGTAGATGCTCTTGGGTATTTTGTCACTAACACCATCGTGCTGCTAACACTGTACTGGGTGTCGGGTGAGCTGGCCACAAGATTTTGGTGAATAAATAAACACACGCAGTACATGCCTAGTGTCTAGACGGGCCCCTTGTGCTGGTTGTTGTTGGTTTCTGTGGCCTTTCGGTGAACTCCTGCCCTTGTTTTGGAATACACTCTCCTCTGAGTAAGCAGTTCCAACATCCACTTAGCATCCATGCCACTCCCTTGGAGCCAAGAAACAAGACTACATTAATGGCATCCCGTCTTAGAGGGGCCTTCCTGGGATGAGGTGTAAATTAGTGCCAGCCTGGACATGGGGTCATTAAGGATCAGAATGGATGTTTTGCAAAGGAACAACTGAATCCTAGCTGACCTGGCCCTCATCCAACAGAATAATTGCCTGCTGCCTACACGGTTCCCTGCTTCTTCCAGATGCAGAAATGAATATCACTTCATCCTCCAAATGGTCACCGAGCCAGTTCTGTTGCTGTGGTGTGGGTGTGGGAGAACCAGTCGGCTGTCCTCTGGAGGGTGTGCAAAGTGCTCTGGGGCAAGTGGGACAACATAAATTTAAGGGATCCAATCATGTATTTGGAAAAGTAAGGCTTCGTTGTTTTGTTTTTAAGTGAAACACTTCATCTCCCATTGCATTTTTCTTTTAAACTCAAGAGTGATCAGAAGTCTGTTGTGCTTTAAAAAGAGTTTATTTTGGTGAATCATTCATTTTTTATTAGAATCATAGAAATATAGCTTACCTCCTCCTCCGCCCTGTAGTCTTGGGAATGGACCCTGTTTGATATTATGGCTTCTTAGGAAGTCCAGATGAATCTGGGCTACGGAAGATCCCCAATCTCTTACTGTAACGGAGAGGAGTAGAGTGCATACAAGAACGTCAGGAGCCTGCTCAGCATAGATTCAACAGTTCTGTGAACTGTCCAGAGCTAAAATGCAAAGTCAAGAGTAGCCAGTCTTAGCCAAGAGGGGTGGCACAGAAGCAGGCAGGTCTCTAAGTTCAAGGCAGACTGGCCTACATAGTTGTTCCAGTATATCCAGGGCTGTGTAGAGAGACACTGTCTACAAACATCCAAAGGGAAAAAAAAGTGGCTGATGGTGGTCTGATTGGCTTGCTGGTAAACAAACGGTGCACAGTGCATAAGAGATCTGGGGCTGGTGAGGAGACCCCATCCCCAGTGGGCCTGCAGGCACTGACTTTGTGAGGTTACCCAGGGTGCACTGGACTCACCCCGAGAGAAACATTGTTCTCAGGGTGGGTATGAGTGTATATTGGCTCATCGCACTCAGAATTCACGTCTCCTTTGGCATCCTTGTCCAAAGATATGGTTTGTATGGAATGAGCTGAAGCATATTTTCTCAACCAAGAAAACTTTCATGAGGCCTCAGAAGACCACATACATGTTCCTGAAGGCCTGTCAGGATCGCTGACTCTCCCACAAACACATTCTCCTCAGCAATAGCCTGGGCTCAAACATACCTTGGAGAAACTATGTCTTGACTCGAGCCTAATACTTAGTAATAAAGCTTCCTGGGAAAGTAAGACTGCCAAAGTTAAAGTGGTGGATTTTTATGAGCGGGATTATGGTCCATTAAGGGACGAGAAGGAAAACACCAGCTTGTTTCATTTTGGTCCCTTCTCTCAGCTGAACCACCATTCCATTTCCAATTAAATCTCCTCAAGAAAAAATGCTGACCTCTCTCCTCCAGACACACCCTTCTGGCCTTTGCCCAAAAGCCCGACAGAGTCTGAAGCCACGTGTCCGTGGCAATGAGGTTCCGGGTCTGTTTTCTCCAAGAGGATAAATGACATATAAGTAAAATGAACTTTCAGTTTCTTCATTAATGAGGAAATAGAGCAAGCACACGTGGTGTCTGCATGGGACATGGTTTCATTGCACCCTGTGGTAGCAGAAAGTGAAAGTCCTTCCCGCTGAAGTTCCTGACCTGCAGCTGCTTGAAGGAGGCTTCCTGTTGATGAAGCCACTGTCCCCATGAAATACGGTTCAGGGTTACTTTTAACTGTCCACGCTTACGGAATGACAGTGAACAGCCTGACCCTTCCCTTGTTCTTACACTAGTCAACTCCAACAGTGTGTCCATGAAAGGCAAAGCTCTCCCTCCCTTCTAGAAATCTGATCATTTTTTAAGGATATGATACATAGACATCTTAAAAGCATTCTAGACAAATCCTGATGTGTAAGATCCTTGCATGGAAAATTAATTAAATATTAAGCTAAACAACAAGTTAACAGACTTGGATATGTCCTACCCTTCAAGGAGTGACAATGTGATCATCTCTTCTTTGGACCTTTCCAATAGTGAGTTTTAAAAATAGCTCTGCGTCTTTGACTGACTTAAAGAGGTCTGAAACACACATACAAACTTTCTCAAATACTGTGGAAATAAAATTTAAAACTATTGATAAACTATTTTATAAGAGATACTAAAGAACAATATAAAGAAAGAAATCTAATGGGTTGCAAACTAGAGCCATCTCTTAGTAAACATTAGGGGAGTCCAACATTTTCCAAGAAAGGGAAGTATTTGCTTTCCAAGAATATTTGCATCAGGCAATGAGAGTTCAAACAAATTCAAACTGAAAACAAAACAAAATGGAATAATTAGCATCACCAAGCTTTGTGTGTCCTCTGACGTCACTTAGAGAACAACTCTTTCATCTATTCTCGTACTATCTAAAGTGGAACTTATTTAGGGATAAATTTTGACTGAAATATGCAAGAAAATTGCAAAACCACAGTTAAGAAAAAGTTTTAATTCTTGTTGTTATTGTTGTTTTCCAAGACAGGGTTTCTCTGTGCAACAGCCCTGGCTGTCCTGGAACTCACTCTGTAAACCAGGCTGGCTTCAAACTCACAGAGTTCTGCCCGTCTCTGCCTCCAGAGTACTGAGATTAAAGGTGTGTGTACCATGCCTGTCAAGTTTTAACCTTTAAAACTGGAGAAATAAACCATTTCATAGTTCACAAGAGCCAAGGAAACTTTATCTTCAACTATAGCCAGAGAGTCCTACAGCCCTCTGAATAAGTGACAAAAGCAGGCAGGAAAGTCTCAAGGTTATGGCTGAGGTAAACATTGCCGGCCAATTTGACCTCATTGGAACATATAGAATTGTACAACCAACTATAGAATCTTCACCTTTTCTCCAGTGCATTCAAAACATTTACCAAGATACAAGTTTTAATGTAATGAAAAACAATTCAATGTTAGGTTTTTATTTGTGTGTGTGTGTGTGTGTGTGTGTGTGTGCGCGCGCCTGTGAGAACAGGTGCCTATAGAGTCCAGAAGACCTGCTGAAACTCGAGTTCCACGTGATCATTAGCCACTCAATGTGAGTGCTGGGAAGCAAACTCAGGTCTCCTGCAAGAATGCTCCATGCTCCTAACCACTGAGACATCTCTCCAGGCCCCACTGAGTTTCTATGAAGTGTGTTACTTGACCACAACAAAACAAAACTAGAAATCAGTAACAGAAAAAAACTCTGAAAAAAACTATAAATATTTACAAACTAAGCAATATACTTTTAAATAGCCTATAAATCAAAGAAATAGTCAGAAGGAAAATGTAAAGCAGCTTGAACTGAATAAAAAAGTGCACCACAGTCTATTAGGGACAAATCTAGAAAGATCTCAAGTCAGTTGCCAAAACCCTTGCCTCATTTCCACAAAACACTTGGGGGAAACTGAATTAAACTGAAAATAAAGATCAGAGGGAAGACCAATGAAATAGGAGACAAAGGGTAAAGATGGGAAACCAGGAGTTGTTCCTTCAGATTAAAAAGTGAACAAACTGGCAGCCAGACTAATTCAATCAAATGGAGGAAAAGCACATCTCAGCAGTGTAACAAAAGAAGACTGGCCTCACTTCAGTTTCTACAGACATGGAAAGCATAATACAGGCAAATTATTATTAACAAGTATAAACCAATAAATTAAGCACCCTACATTACTTTTGTTGTTACTATACTGCCCAGTGTTTTTATTTCATTTTTATTGTTTTAAAGTGTTTTCATACTGTGAGTTTTGATCGTATTCTTTCCCCCAAATCCTCCAAGCTCCTGGCATTTCCCTACCCGCCAAACTGCATGTTCTTAATATCTCTCAAAAGCCAAAGCAAGGAGAGAAGCAAAAACAAAAAAGACAAAAACTTCCAAACCTTAACAAAATAAAAAAGCAAGCGCGCGCGCGCACGCACACACACACACACACACACACACACACACACACACACACACACACACGCAGGAGTCCATTTTGTGTTGGTCAACTACTCCTGAGCATGAGGCCTGCCCTGATATATGGTTGATATATTCAGTGTCACTCTGCTGAGGAAAACTTATTTTCCATCTTCCAGAAAGTATCAACTATAAATAGCTCCTTGGTTAGGAATGGGACCCCTGGGTCACTTCCCCTTCTCTGTGCTGGGATTTTGACTAGCTTGAATTTGCACAAACCCTATGCATGCTGTCACAGTCTCTGTGAGTTCATGTGTACATCAGCACCGTTGATCTGGAAAACGCTGTTTTCATGGAGTCATCCCCCAGGCTCTGAAAATCACCCTGCTTCCTCTTCTGCATAAAACCCTGGGCCTTGAGGGGAAGGATTTGATAAAGACATCTCATTTAGGACTGAATGATCCAAGGTATCTCCCTGTCTGTACACTGTCCAGTTGTGGGACTCTGTTAATTACCATCTACTGCAAGAAGTGTTTCTGATGAAGGCTGAGCAATGCACTGATCTATGAATGCAGCAGTATGGCATTGGGGGTCATTTTATTGCTATGTTCCTTTAGCAGAATAATAGTATCGGGTTTCCCTAGGGCTCTTGACCTATCTAGTCTCCTGTTCTTAGACTCGTTAACAGTGCCAGGTATGGGTTTCATGGTGTGCGCCTTAACCCAAAAAGTGACTGGTTACTACCCTAATATTTCTGCCGCTATTGTACCAGGATATCTTGCAACCAGGTCATGGTTTGGGGTTGCAGGGCTTGTAGCTGGGTGGGACTGATGTTTATTTTTCTCCCTCGGGTAGTGTGTAGAGCACCTTCCAGCTCATGAATGCTGGTCAGTAGAATGCTTCTAGTCCAGTACTCCTCAGTTTCTCTATGTTCAGTGACACAAGTAAACCATGCCTTCAGCAGGTTAAAGAAGGGAGCCAGTAGCATTGGCAATCACCTATAGTGTTTGGAGGAGAGTTGTGGGAATTTTTATTGCACTGTGACACTCCAAGACCATTAACTAAAGTTTACCTTGAATCAGGGAACAGAGCTAGCAACTAGTTGACCAGAACTGGCCACAGAGAAGCCAGAAATTTGCATAGAGAAGACAAAGATGCACAGGAAGGAAAGGGCTGTGACTTGAGTTTGGTACTCCCTTTTGGTTTGTGGACAGGGAAGAGACACATCTCTCGCTGGGTCTTCTGCCAAAAGGCAAGGTCTGTAGGGGAAGCTGTAGCCACGCCTACTTAGGGGCTGGCTACAGGTGTGCCTGACCACGCTTGAGAGGGCGTGGTCAGAGTGACGTAGTGTGACTGCGTTTGTGCTTTTACTTTGCTGCTTGCTACCACGCCGGCTGGCTAGGTTGCTCTGTAAGTAAAGCTTTAAGGTCAGCTGGTTTCTTCTTGGCTTCTTACCACCACATCTGACTATTGAGTCTTTTTTTGGTAAATAGAACAATAGAGACTTAGTTTAAACCTACGGATCACTGCAGCAGCAAAGCTGGAGCTCGGGACCGGGAAGCCCTCCAGGCCATGGCCTGCGTGGCTGGTGGGGCCACAGATGATACTGAAGTATCTGTAGATTAGTATGCATCAGCTAAGCTGACAGAAAAGCGTCTGAGGGGGAATCTATGGAACCCCTTTGGCCAATGATTCAAAAATATGTCACCCATTCCTGGTACTGGGGTTTTACTTGCAGCATGATGTCAGTTGTGGGATTGTCTCCCCCATTATATGGCCGTTGCCTTTAAATCCCTGTATATATTTTAAGAATCTACTAGAATAGGTTTCCCTATGGCTTTCCAAAGGGCTTTCGGTGTTAGTTGCCCCCCCCCGCCCCCCGTATTACTCCTTTACCGTTTCCTCACATCGTCCTCTCCACTTAACTGTTGTAGCTTTCCCTTTATCCTTTATAACAAGATATTCTATTCCTCTTCCTCGGAAGATCCCCTTCTCTCCCCCGATCCCTCGCAAACTACCCAACCCCTGTGGATATTCTACATGAGCACATATATCTAAAGCTTAAAAGCCAAGCTATTTCACAAATGGGGGAAAACACACAAAGCTTGTCTCTCTAGTGTGTATTACCTCATTCAGGGTGATTGTTTCTAGCTCAATCCATTTCCTTGCAAATCTCATCATTTCACTTTTCTTAACAGCTGAGTAATACCCATTGTACTGTAAACACTATGTATGTGTAAACCACAGCCTTGCTATCCATTCATCAGCTGCTGGACATCCTCAGGATTTCCACAGTGGCTGTACAAGTTTCTACTCCCACTAGCAAAGGACCAGTGTCCTTTCCCTGCATCCTCACCAGCATCTGCTGCCATTTATTTCATTGATGTTAGTCATTCTGACTAGAGTAAAATGAAATCTCAAACAAAGCAGTTTTGATTTGTTCTCCCAGATGGCTAAGGATGCTGAACACTTTCTTAAGTGTTTCTCAGTCATTTATGATTCATCTTTCAAGAACTCTCTGTTTAGTTCTCTACCCCAATTTTAATTGAGTTATTTGTTTTCTTGATTTTCAAGGTTTGTGTGGTGTGTGGGGTATGTGTATGTGTGTGTGTGTGTGTGTGTGTAGTTCTTTACATATCCTATATACTAACCCTCTGTTAGACATAAACTTGGTATCTTAGTTAGGGTTCATGTTGCTGTGATAAAACACCATGGCCAAAAACAACTTGGAGAAGAAATGGTTTATTTCAGCTTACAGTTCCACAACACAGTTCATTATCAAAGGAAGTGAGGGCAGTGCCTCAAGCGGGGCAGGAACCCTGGAGGAGGTAATTATACAAAAGCCATAGAAGAGTGCTGCTTACTAGCTTGCTCTTGTGGTTTGCTTAGCTTGCCTAACCGCTTGCTTAATTTTTTAATTAATTTCGAGTTTTTTTAGAAACAAGGTCTCACTATGTAGTTGTTGCTGGCCTAGAATTTGCTATGTAGACTAACCTGGCCTGGAAATCATAGAGACATTCTTGCCTCCAGCACTCAAGTTCTAGGATTAAAGGTGTGCATCACCATGCCTGGCTCAGCCACCTTTCTTTTACCATCCAGGACCACATGATCAAGCATGGCCTACAGAGAATGGAGCTTTTCATGGCCATTATCAATCAAGAAAATGCCCTACAGCTTGGCCACAGGCCAGTCTATTTGGGTACTTTCTCAAAAGAGGTTCCCTCTTTTCAAATGGCTCTAGCTTTTCAAATGACAACACAAACCAGCACAATTGATAAAGTTTTGGTTTTCATTTTCTGTTGGCTGATGTGTTTGCTCAAACAATGGTGTCCTATGCTGTATGGAAGCTTTTAGCTTCATGAGATCCTGTTTATCAATTGTAGGTCTGTGCTATTGGAGTTCTGTTCATAAAGTCCTTTGTGCCAGTGAGTTCAAGCATACTCCTCACTTTCTCCTCTATCAGATTCAGGGTGTCTGGTCTTATGTTGAAGCCCTTCATACATGGACAATTTCATGAAAGATACTACCAAAACTAAGAGCCCAATGTGGTAGCATAGACCTGTAATTCCAGTGCTCAGGATGCTGAGACAGGAGGATTGCTATGAGTTCGAAATTGCCTGGGATACCGAAGATTATCTGAGTTATCCGAGAAGAAATGCATGGCAAGGTAGCATGCTTTCACCTAAAGGTTTGAATCTGCAGCTAAATCCTTATCACAAAGGAAACTTCAGGGCATAAGGCTTCACCAATAGATTTCTACTGAATATTTAAGTGATATCCATCTAAACAAGGTCTACCAGAAATTTGAAAGGACAGGATTCTTTCAAATCATTGTAAGAGGGCTATACTATAACAACACCAAAACCAAAAATATTACAAGAAACTACAAATTTCTCTCGTGAACACAGATATTAAAATGCTAAATATCCAGGAGGTGGTGGTGCACGCCTTTAATCCCAACATTCAGGGAGGCAGAGGCAGGTGGATCTCTGTGAGTTCAAGGCCAGCCTAGTCTACAGAGTCAGTTCCAGGACAGCCAGAACTACACAGAGAAACTCTATCTTAAAAAACCAAACAAGAAAAAATGCTGAAGAATTCTTTGGACATGATTTATCTATCTATATAAAATACAAAGTTATATAAATATGTCATGGACAATGATGTCTGGTCTCACAGTGAAAAAAAGTTTGACATTTAAAAATTAATGAAAGTTACCATAGAAACAAAGGAAGAAAAATGAAATGAGCATCTCAATTGAAGCCGAGAAAGTACTTGATAGAATACAGTGTTCATTCCTGGTTTATATAAAAGAAAAGTCCCTCTGGTACCTAGGAATGCAAGGGGAGCTTCCCCAACTAATGAAGGGCATCTGTGAAAAGCTTAATCTGGCTTAACTGTGCAAGACTGACTCTTCCCCAAGACTGTGAGTGACACAAGGTGTCTTCTCTCACCATGTCTAGTCGGCATTGTGTGAGAGCAATGCTTCTAAACAGCAAGGCAAGAAGACTAAACATGCGGTGCACAGACAGGGAAATAAGAAAAGGTTTCTTCCTTCCCTGCTCACAGCAGGAGCGTCTGTATTAAAACTCAGTGGAGTCTGCAAGAAAAGCTACCAGAGCTAACGCATAAGTGTATCGAGGCTGTGGAAACTAGATGAACATATAAAACTATTTAGATTGCCTTTCTATCATCGTGTCCTGACACTAATTGAAAGATTAAATTGTAAAACAAACTATTTACAATAGCATTAAAACAATCAGAAATATAAATAGGTATGGCATGCCTATAAGGTCTAAAAACCATAAAACACTGCTGAGGGAAGCTTTCCAAACATAGAAACTAGAAGTCTGTACTTGTTCATAGACCCAGTAGCTTAGCACCGTCATTGGAGTTCTGTTCATAAAGTCCTTTGTGCCAGTGAGTTCAAGCATACTCCTCACTTTCTCCTCTATCAGATTCAGGGTGTCTGGTCTTATGTTACACACTGAACATAGACCCTCTTGAGATTCCAGACACATTTTTTTCAGATTTAGAAAATGGCAATCAGAAAAGCTGAGTGTGATGGCTTACACCTGTAATCCCCGCAGTCGAGAAGCTGAGGCAGGAGGATCAAAGGTTCCAGACCAGGCTATAACCAAAAAATTAAAAAGGAGGCTTATTTGGAAATGCAAATGACCCAGAATATTCAAAGCAGTTCTGAAAAGGAACAAAGTTGTATAATAAATACTATCTCATTGCAAGATTTGTTCCAAAGCTGGAGTAACCCAGGCCAGTGTATCCTGTCACACTAGGCAAATATTTTATGTGTCTGTGACCTGACAGTGCCTTGCCTTCCAAAGGGAAAACACTGGATTTAAATGAAACACAATTTATTAATTCTTTTGTGGACTGCATTTGCATAGTAATATTTAAGTTATTTATGTTTAGTGCAAGGTTACAACAGGTTTGCTTTCTAAAAGAGAACTTTACCAGCTGAGATTCTAACATATATGGTCTGAGTTATGGGTTGAACTTCATGTATATGTATATGTATATGTATATGTATATGTATGTATCTCTCTCTCTCTCTCTCTCACACACACACACACACACACACTGTCAGGTCACAGACACATAAAATATTGCCGATCACATACTTGACAAAGGCTTGTGTCCAGACTGAAGCGTAACACAAGAAAATAACCTCCAGGATGGAAATGTTGAATATTTCAGTCTAATAATTCAGTCTTTAAGAATATTTCAGTCTTTGCAATATGTGTGTGTAATACACACATATATCCATATATATGTATTATTTGACAAATAAGCACATGAACAAATGCTAAACATCTCTGGGTATGGAGAAGCAAAATTTCAACCATAGGAGATGCCACCATGCACCTATTAGAATGGTTAAAATTAAAGGTGTTGGATCTGGAGCAACTGAAAATTCTTGCACACAGCAAGTGAAAATAAACAACACAAACACTTTAGAAAACAGACTGGCAATTTCTTTCTAAATTAAATACACAGAAAATACAGGTTCAGGACACTATGGAATTCCAGTCTTATTTTCCCAAGAGCAAAACTCACACACACACACACACACACACACACACACACACACACACACACACACACAAGCAGGCTTGCACACAAATGTTCGTGGCAGCTTTATTTATAAAGGCAAAATAACAGAACTGACATGATGGTTCAGAAGGTAAGGGCCCTTACTGCCAAGCCTGATGACCCGAATTCAATCCCTGGGAGAGAAATGACTCCAACAAGTTGTCCTCTGAGCTACACACACATAGCATGCATGTACCCATCCACACACCTACTACACACACACACAAATCCCACACAAAACAAGTATATGAATGTAACTTTCAAAGCCCGGTGTCAGAAACAACACACATACCTATCAATAGCTAGATGGGTGCAGAAACTCACACAATGGGTTCATCTTTAACTACAGAAGAGCATTGACTACTGATGTATATAAAAAGCATGAAATAATCTCAACCTCAAATTTATTGTGCTGCTTCATGGACACTAAATCAAAAGCAGGTTTCCTAAAAGGAACACAGAGTTTCTGTATTGACTGAATGCAGTGTCACCCCTGCAGCTCACAAGTTGGAACATCAGTCACCAACATGATGTTATTTGGAGATGTGGCTTTGTGGATTTAGGAGGGGCAGGAGGGTAGAGTACCCATATGGAATCAGTGTCCTCAAAGGAACAGACAGCAGAGTGTCTTCCCTCCACCTGAGAGTGTATACAGAAGAGTTGCCCAAGATGGCAGCCTAAAAGCCCTCAGAGACAAGTCTACTCTACTGGCACTGTGACCTTGGGCTTCTCTGCCTCTAGACCTGTCAGAACCCATTTCTGCTGTTCATCAGTTGGTGGCATTGTGTCGGTCCAAACTGCCTGAGATGAGTCCGTTCATACAAAAGTGCATAGGAAGCAATAATATAGACAGAAAGCACAAGAGAGGTGGCTTGGGAAGGAGGTGGCAACACCAGGGTAACAACAAAGAGCGATAGCAACAGAGACTGGGGGAATTTGGGGAATTTCTGAGTGTGTTCATGATTTTGAGAGTAATGATGTTATAGCTGTCAAAATGTGTCCAGATATGCAGCTTAGAATATGAATTTTACCTCATCAGTACTGCTGCAATTTCCACAACTAAATGTACTTTAGTTGTCATTGGCAACATAATTTATATAGATTAAGAAAAGGACTGATATTTTGGAGCTCTGAAGAAGGGTCTGCAGCTAAGAGCATTGGCTGTTCATCCAGGGGACCAGGGTTCAATTCCCAGCATCCACATGGAGGCTCACAGCTCCAAACCAGGGGATAAAAGATCCTCTCCTGGGCTCTGTAGGCAGTACACACACAGTGCATAGACATGTGTGCAGGCAAAACACCCACACACATAAAATTGAAAAAATTAAGATATCACTGCTTAATAAACAAATCTACCCGGAGCAGTGGCACATGCCTGAGACAGGAGGATCTTGGATTTGAGATTAGCCTGGGCAATATGGGGCATTCAAGGACAGGCTGAGCAGCATCATAAAATACTGTGAGGACTGGAGAAATGGCTCAGTGGTTAAGAACACATGTTGCCCTTCAGAGGACCCAGGTTCGATTCAGCTCCCAGTAGCAACATAGTGAGTCACAACTGCCTGCAACTCCAGTTCCAGAAGAACTGAAGAAATTATTCCTTAGTGTGTGTATATATATATATATATATATATATATATATATATATATATATCACTTAATTAATGTATTTGGAGATAAGGATGCTTGGTGACAAAGGTACCAAAATGTGCCAAAGCAATTAAGTTCCCTGTCATTCAAGGCTGTGTGCCCTGCCACTTGCTTCTCAAGGATATTGGGCCACTCTGTACTAGACGGTATGATAAAATACCTGACCATAGTTTGTGTGTCACCATACAAAGACTCTTGTTTATCCTCAGTGACTTCCCAGGGTTAAACAGTACTTCCCATATTCTGCCGTGAAGAGCAGCTGTTCTCAGAGGACAGACACATCTGCCTATACACATTCAGCCTACACAGCAGAACAGGCTCCAGCCCCCCTACCCAACTGAACTTCCTCCCTTCGCTCTCCGCTTCCTGCTTTCCCTGGGGTGACTCTGCATTGGAAATCCCCTAACATCCTCCCTTCCTCTATCCACAAAAGTGTAAACCAGCCTAGTGTATAGACTTCAAGAAGACAAGTGAAGGGGCCCCAGCTTCCCTTTTGGCAGCCATAATAGCCGAACACGTGCTTCTATGACCTTGTCCTAGACACTAGAAAGTCAGATGCCTGCCTCTTGACAAGGAAACAATCAGAAGTTAGTCACTAGAAAGTCAGATGCCTGCCTCGTGGCAAGGAACCAATCAGAAGTTAGCTGGTGGTGCTATGCTTTACGACCCTGGGTGTGCTTTACGGACAAGCACACAGCAATGACTCACAAAGCATAGCAACCACCCTGGGAGGGCCTATGGGCCATAACAACCAGTTGGCCAATCAACACAGGGCAAGCCCTCCAAGCCTGGAGGCACACCAATCCTGAGCCTGTGCGTACCCCTAGACACTCCCCTTATGCTGTCTTATAAGATCTCTCAGGAGCCCCTAGGAGCTGTCTTTTGCTAGCCATCCGCCATGGCGGGTGGGTGAAAGACCCGAGCTAACATGGGGTTAGCTCATTAAATTACAATAAAGCCTCGTGCAGTTTGCAGGTGAATCTGCCTGGTGATTGGGGTGACTGAGAACGTGGCCTAAGACCCCGGATACCTGAGTTTTCCGGGGGTCTAACACAAGGAACCGTGTTTGTGCTCCCACTTTGAAATGGATGACCCACTGCAACAGAACACTTCAGATTTCATACAGGCTACAGGGACCCACCATCCTCCAAAAGGACAGAAAACTATGTGTTTGGATGAGATGACAAAAACCAACAAACAAATCTGTACTGAGAACCCAAAATGGCTTGGCTCTTGAGCAGAACATAAAACTGGACCTAGCTGTCTGTAGAAATTGTAGCCACTCCACCAACCAGCTTGTGGAATAATATAAAAGTGAGCTTGTACACTGTTCCAAGTAAAAGTAAGAGATTCAGATTCTTTTTGCACTTACGCTCCCACACTCTTCTATTGAGAACATTAACGGAAATCTTCCCGGATGCTGACAAAGTGTCCATTTGATTTCTATACCAAAAATCAGAACATCTTTGTACTGAAAATATTTCATGCCCAACAGTTACACAAAACCACCATTTCTTCACTTTATAGCCCCTCTTAATCTTTGTGGAAATCTCCAAACCTCAACCACATTCCTTGAAATTTTACAGGGCACAAGAGGAGCAGAAATCAGCTCAAAATGAATATGTGTATTCAGAAACGCATTGAGATTTTTCCAACTTTTCAGGTCCCTCATACAAATTAATCTTCTTAAGGGCTCTGGTGGTCCCTGAATCACGACTCTACTCCTCCACTTCCGTGCACCCCCGCTGTATTCTCCTGCTAGGAATAACTGCCAGATCATTAAGAAAGAAAAAGTTTATTGAGCCAAGATCTGGGTGGGTCCCCGCAAGGTCAGGAGAAGGCACTACCAGATTTACATAATTTTTGCATCTGTACCAATTTGATTTAAGGCTGGAAGTGAAATTTATTGGTGAGTATTGCATTATAAAAAGTGGTTTATACCATATTGTCTCATATTTATTATGATTCAGTCAAAAGTGAATTGTGCACATGCTGTCTGCAATGAGCTGGTACGAGGGGGGGAGACCCTGACTCTTGAAAAAGGCGGTCATTCTCCTTTCCATTGTCTTTAATGGTTTGCTTCGGTGGAAGAAAAATCTCCTTAATGATAAAAACCTGCATCTTTTCCGGTGTGATAATCATCAAATCGAAATTATTAGGACAAAGGGACAGAAAGAGGTTGAACTTGGTGTGTTGGGGCAGGGGTCAGGGGTCATCAAGGACAGTGGAACTGTTTGTGCAAGTGGAAAAAAAAAGAAAGAAAAATATTGGGGATTCCCAGGAAGAAAATAACTGTGCAGAAACTTAGGATAAACTTTCTGAAATTTTGATCTTGGAACAAAAACAAAACAATGCTAATTAGTTCAAATTCTTTATTTGAACATAATCTCTACTAGGAACAAGAAACAGTTCCAAACTTGTCCAAGCGGAGGGTTTCCCAGAATGCATCTGGCATCCTTAAGAAGAGAAGGAAATGCACATCTCCTACATGACAAAGCACAGTGGTGTGAGAAGGGAGCCCAACGGTCAGCCAAAACTTGCTCTGATTCCTTTCTGGAAGTTGTGTTGGGCACTGATTTGGGGTTTGTTTGTTTGTTTGTTTTCTCTATGCCGATCCCATCATTATTCCCTACCAATCCTACCATTCCAAGAGTCAGCACTATGTTGATAGACAACAGAATTCCACCCCCTCCCACCCCTCCACCCCAGCAGAGCCAGATCCCTGGTTGTGGCTCCCTGAACTTATCAACACACTCAGTGCTTTTGGTCTGTGTTATGTTGGTTTTTCTCTGCCTCTCACTGTTCACCATGTGACTCAGTATCCTAAATAGCCTTTCTGAAATGTGTACAAGAGACTGAGGAGGTGACGTGGCCAGTAAAATGCTCATCATGCAAGCATAAGGACCTGGGTTCAGTCCCTTGCACCAATGTGAACTAGATGGTGAGAACCAATCGGTGAAGAACATGACATACTTAGATACAGCACACAGGGGAAATCAACACGGAACTCAGCTAGAACTTCCCTTTCTGCTGTCTAGCTTTTATTGTGATATAAGGTGCTGTGCAGGCTGCTAGGGATCCTGCACACTACAATGGCAACCTTCCAGGAAAGATGGACCCACTGGTGCAATATTGGCTTGACTATTTTGGAAGCAACCAACTTTCTGATTTTATTGAGACCTGCTCCAGGGGACAGAATGCATGCCTAGGACTGCATTCTAGTCAAAACCTAGTCAAAATCTCATAGCTGGAGAAGTCAGTGCAGTGCGGAATCCTACTACTGTTGCCTTGCTAAGTGAACATAAATATTCATGTTTGTACACATAGATTAGGGCTGCTCTTAGCCTTCTGAGCAAAGGAGTTTCTTTTTGCCATGGGCAATAGTTGATGCAGAGACTCAAAACTGGTCAGAGTGCTGAGAATAAGTGACTGCTGAAGCTCAGTCATACAGAGGCCACCCATGTCACCTCTCCAAGGTCCAGAGAACATTGTGGAAGAGGGTGGAAAGGAATGTAAGAGCCAAAAGAGGGGGAGGAGTGCAGTGAAACACTGTCTTCTGGACACACATGGCCATTGCTCATGAACTCACAGCCACCATGGTTACCTTCCACACTCCATCATGGACTTACATTATTGCTGAGGGGAAGGGTGTCATTTTATTCACCCCTGTAGCCGCCGGTGTGTCGCCTGTGCTCTAGAAAGTAATCCCACCCCTGTTCATACAAGCAACCCTGATTCAATCCAGCATGTCAAAAACAAAAACATGCACGAAAGTAGCAGACGAGGAAGCAGAAGGGGGTAAATAGGAGAGGGAGGAGATAAAAGAGGGTAAAGGGGGCAACTATAATTGCCATACATTGTGTGTGTGTGTATATGAAACTGTCAAAAGTGATGTTAAAATCCAACCAAATGTCTTTTCAGTGATACTAGGATTGAATGATAGAATTAAAGTTATTGATGAGTATATGTAATATATAATATATAATTTAATATATAATCCTATGTTCCTAAAATCCCAGCACAGGTGGAGACACGGAGGTCTCTGGGGGTTGCTAATCAGTCAGTGTAACCCAGTCAGTCCCAATCAGTCAATTCTAGGTTCAGTGAGAGACCCTATCACAAAAAAATTAGGTGGGGAAAAGTTGAGGAAGACACCTGACAGCAAACAGTACATGTGTGGACGTCAAAAGATGTCTGTGAGTGTGTGTGCCTGGGTGTGTGTGTGCATGCGTGCAAGCCTGGGTGTACATATATGTACCATGTTTATACAGTACCCACAGAGGTCAGAAGGATCTGACAGTTGGATCTCATGGAACTGGAGTTACAGATGGTTGTGAGCTGCCGTATGGGTGCTAGAACCTGAACCTGAGTCCTCTGTAAGAGCAGCAAGTGCCCTTAACCACTGGGCCATCTCTTTGGACCCAGGATGAGATTTGTTAAAAGATGGCCCTCCTCTTCTTCTAGCCCCTGTATCACCTTCATACTTACAGGACTTCCAGCCCATTCCCCTCAGTGACCCTCCTCTAGAAGCCAGTAAAAATCCCTTCTGTGAGCCGGGCAGGGGTGGCACACGCCTTTAATCCCAGCACTCGGGAGGCAGAGGCAGGTGGATCTCTGTGAGTTTGAGGCCAGTCTGGTCTACAGAGCAAGTGTCAGGATAGGCTCCAAAGCTACACAGAGAAACCCTGTCTCAGGGAGAAGAAAAAGAAAGAAATCCCTTCTGTGGAGAGCTGAGGGCTATAGATGCCACAACTTATCCCAGTGTCCATGTCCTCAGGGCAAATCAGGACCTTTGGTAACAATAAGTTTATACTTCATAATTATTGTCTAGTTAGGAGCCATGCCCTCATGTTCTTCTTGCTAAGTGCCCAGCACCATCACACTCTCCATGCCCATCATTATTTTCTCTCTGAAGAGCTCTGACCTCAGCTGTTGGGAAGAGAAGGAGAAGAAGGGAAGTATTTTTGCACTTTACCTCATTGGTCACCCCCAGCCACTTGGTACCAGTGACCCTGTCCTCTCACTGCTCCTGGGTCATGCCGTTCTTGAGACCTGTGCACACGAAGTTCCCTCAGCCTGGAATACACACTCCAGATCCCTGAGGCTCACTGACTCGTTTTCTTGATACTTCTGTTTAAGTATCACCTCCTAGAACAAGCCTTCTGCATCCCAGCCACTCCACCTAACAGAGCAGGCCATACAATGACTATCTGGGTCATTGTTCTTCAGGAGCCTTACCTCTATAGCATAGGCCCCTCTAAAACATAAGGCTGGGGACACCCTCTGGTGAGTCCTCAGAGCCTGGAGTGGTGACTGACACAGGATGAGCAGGGAGTACCAGCTGAGTAAACCTATGAAGGAGAGTATTGCTAACAGGCAGCGGTGGTGTTCAATGCCCTGTCCTAGGCTGTCTTCCTGGAGCCATCTGGATGGCACATGCTTAGGGTCTGCTGCTGAGAAAGTAGCCAGCCCTGCTCCTCCAGATGCCTAAAGCACATACATGCAGACCCTGTATGCAGAGTATATGCCACGTCCAGGGAAGGCCCCGCATCATCAGCTGAGCCTGCACAGTCACTGTCATTCTGTCCTGGACAGCAGCCACCTCTTAGGAAGCCCAGGACTCTCTCTGAGTGGCACTGTCTCCTTCCTTCCCTGGCTTTGCTTCTACTGTCCCTCTTGGAATGTGTCAGAAAAAAACATGGGGTTAACAAACACCCAGGAAGATGCCAAGTACACTTCAGACAGCCATGTCAGCATGCAATGTCTGAGACAAGGCCAGGAAAATGAAAAATGATATTGTTTCAATAACCAAGAACACTGTAGATATCGGTCCATGCCAAAGATGGCTCTTCAGTGAACACTAAATCAAACCATCCCTCAAGTACCATAAGGCCCTGAAAGACGAGGACACCAGTGACCTGGGAGTGGTACACGTGTCATGCTTTCCTTCAGATATGTGAAATGAGATTTCAACAAGAGTACTGCTGATCCTAAGCCTTCCAGTTGAGCTCTACAGTTTGTGATTTTGGAGACTAGAAAGGGCCTTACAAGAACAAGCTGAAACACGGAGTGGAGCCCTGGGCTGGGAATGGATCCCTCCTCAGTGGCAGGCTCCATCAGAAACGGTCCTGAGGCAGATCAACATTAGCTTCCAGCCAGGGACTCCACACATTGAGGACACAGAGCAGGGCCTTCCCAAGAGCACCTTCCACAGCCGTGGATACGTGTTCACCTCGGCTACCACTGCTTGCCTGCCAAAGCCAGTTATAGTGCACACCTGATCTTACCAATCCCAGCCAATGTGTAAACAAAGAAACACAGGAAGAGCTTCGAAGTCGGACCCTCTGGCTACTGGTGGAACCAGAAAATGCTCTCACCAACAGGGTTGTCCAAGTAGCTGACAAGAACACCTCTCTCAGGTGTCCACATTTAGTCAGCACACGGAGATGGGTAGCCTGTAGTTTAAATGAAGATGAAACATCCAGGTGAGCAAACAGTGGAGTTTTATTATGCTGTGAAAATGAAGTAATGAAACATTCAGTATTAAAAAGCACCATGGGAGGTGTATTTTTTTAAAAAGTGGGAAAAGGTCACTCAGTCCACATGTCATTTGATCCCATCTGTCAGCCCAGAACAGGGAAGTGTCTATCCCCACTGAAAGTAGATTCCCAGTTGCATGGAGCTATGTGGGCTGAGGGGGTTAGAAGAGACGGCTGGTAAATACGGGTTTCTTTTTATTGTTTGGCGATTTCATTCATGCATAGAATGTATTTTTGGTCATCTCTCTCTCTCTCTCTCTCTCTCTCTCTCTCTCTCTCTCTCTCTCTCACACACACACACACACACACACACACACACACACACACCACCTTCTCATCCCCTCACTCTTACCAAATCCCTTCTCCTTTCAAAAAAAAGAACTCTCCTGCTTTCGTGCCTTTTGTTTGTTTAGTTTGGCTCTTTCTGACCTGCTGGGTTTAATTAGGCTTGCATGCATGAGCATGGTGGAGGGGTTATCCACTGGAGCGTGGACAACTTGACAGTGGCTACACCACTAAGAAAATAACTACCCTCCCCCAGCAATGATCAACTGCCAAAAGAGGCCTCTAGATGCTGAGAAGCCTCTAGAATAAGGCTTTTTTTGTTTTGTCTTAGGGATTAGAAAATGCCTAGAAATTCACCCTGGGGATGATAGCACCTATCTGCAAATATATCAAAATCATTGAAGTTCGCACTTTAAATGGGTAAATTCTGTGATGTATGAACTATATTTTAATAAAGTTGAAATGGAAAAGCAAAACCAGCCATCACCAGCCCCCTTAAAATACATCCACAGGTGTTGCTTCCAACTACCAGCCTCGGGTGGTTGGAAGCTTCTTACACTCAACACAGTGACAGGGTAAGAAGAAGTTTTTGAAAACAAAGCATAATAGAACATAAATTATCAGAGTGCTTTGTCAAGAATAAACATGTATATTATCTCATGAAGTTTCAGTTGTCAGTTACAACATCCCAGGGTGCTAAGGCAAAAGACGTGTGACTGGTGTTTTCATGAAGAGTCTCCAAGCAAGCAACTCCTCCTCCATATGCCCCCTCAACCTAGATGACTCCGTCACACAGCCCTAGAGAGTTTGAGATTTGCCAATCTACCCACCCATGTCCAGGGTCAAAGATGCCGTCTGTTTCTCTTTGTTTTGCTTCCAGAAACAGCACACTTGGCATATGACAGGCGGTGCCTGTCATCACTATTAATGACAGGCAGAAATGTTTGATCTCCCAAGCAACCATGCTGCCAGCTCCTCTCCTACACTGCTCCCACGCTGCTGAGACACCCACCCCTTCACAAAAGTCACGCTATGGATTGCATGAGGTTACAGTCCATCACACTGAGTTGCTGGAAGCCCCTGTTACTTCTGTCTTTTCATTTTACTGATTCAATCAGTATCTTTTGGTTTCTCATTCTCAGGCTCTGGGCATCAGTTGGTGAGAAAATAGGCCTGGCCATTGTCCTCTGGAAGCTTATAGCCTGGTCACATATGTCAGGACAGAGAGGCATCCTCAAGTTTCTTATAGACCTCATCAGCACCTGGGAACTTTTGGTTAGCCTTTCCCCAATCCTGCTGAGTCTTGCTTCCTAGAAACCGGGTTTTCCAGCCCACTGGAAACCGTGATCTTAGATCTAGGGCAGATCTTACAGACTGACAAGGTAATCCAGACATGCTACAAACAAGCCTGCCAGAGCCTCCACCCCATTCTTAACATAGCCCAGGCTTCAATAACATGCTATCTATTCTTATGAAAACTGAGAGACCGTCAGAAGGGGGCTTCAGCCTGAGCTTCTCAAAAGATGTGAGCCACAAGGTACAGACTCCAATGAATGTGCAAAAACCCAAAGTTAGATTCCAGTCTCACCAAGCAGTCTTCAACAACACAGAGGCACCAAAAGGAGAACATCAGGGTCCCAGTTATCAGAGACATCCCATAACTCCTAATAAATCTCCATTTCTGTTTTGAGTTTGAGGGATACCTTATAGTGTGGCCTGATAATCTGGATTCCCCTCAGAAGCAATAGCCAAGTTTCCAGTGTCTGGGCTCCCAGCATTCCATTCGGGTTCTGTGGTTGGTTGGCTGGCATACCTGGTTGGTGGGTGGTTTCTCCCTTCCTCTAGGCTCAAAACTCCAGCCAGCATCCTAGGAGCTGTAGGTTTAGCGTCTTCAAATCCTCAGCAGTTTCCCTAAAAGTCTGTCCCATTAAACATAAAACCCACAGAACACACACCAAGCTCCATTTCTCTTCCCCTAATAAATCAGGTAAATTGCCTCCTTTGTTTTTAAGACCACTTCAAGCTCACCTTTAACATGTTTAGCTATCGTATTATTTATGTTGTGATGTAATCGAGATTTAATCTGCTTTTCAGCACACCATCTCTCGCAATCTCCCTGCATTTTCCTCCCATGTTATTAAACTTGAGGGGAAAGGCAGCATTTCCTCAGAGGTGGTGTTGATCATTCCCAGACTGTGTGTGTCTGCCTGGCATCTCAGCCCACCTGAGTTTGGAAAGCCCACTAAAATAAATAACAGTTCGGGCTGCAAAGAACAGAGCCGTGTTCCTAAATGCATAGAGAGGTCTGTGTTTATCTCTTCTTTCCAGAGATAGAAGAGTCTTCTACGATGTGTGTATACACAGAGAAACCATGTGGCTCTCCCGGTAAATGTTTACGTTTATTCCTTGTGTGTGTTGTACACCAGATGGTCTGGTCAAAACAAGATCACACATACATGTGCATTGCACTCACACACCCACATATATACTCACACATGTTTAAGTATCATGCTTCCTTGGGGAGTTTCCTAGATTTTTTTATTATTTTCTCTCCTTCCATGCATGAGAAAGAATGTAGAAATACTTGGAATAATGACCGATATGCTCTGTGTTTACTGCTGCTTTCCCTCACCAACGATTAACTCATAAAACTTTATTCCAAATTAAACAAACTGAGGATCTCCTTGCAGCCAGTCAAAGCTGCCACTTACGCTGAGGAAATCAGGCTTCCATCTCTTGAGAGGCTGGATGGCCACCCTGCTGAGAGAGTCCTCTTGCCAACCTGTAAAGGCTGGACTCTGGGCCCCGTGGGATTATAATGAAAACTGCCAGAAGACCATAGAGATGTCTAGGTAGAAGATGACACATAGATAGATAGACAGACAGACAGACAGACAGACAGACAGACAGACAGACAGACAGATGAGAGAGAAAGCTGCTTTGGCTGGTCTCCAACTCACAGAGATCCTCCTGCTTCTGCCTCCCAAGTGCTGGGATTAAAAGGGTGCATCTGCACACCAGCTTGAGAACTTTAATTTAGAATATTAACAGCTCTCCCACCTTTACAAAAAAGAACAAATTTTATGACCACTCTGATTACAGAGAATTGGGACACTTGGACAATTTGGATTTTATAACAGGAGAAGAAACACACACATACATACACACACACACACACACACACACACACACACACACACACACACACACCTCTTTTTGAGGAGAATACCCAAAGATAGCTGTGCCCAAAATGGACTTAGGAACTCTCTCACCATCCAGCCTACTGCTTAACTGGGGAAAATTAGATGCTGTCTTTGAAAAATCTACAGAAAAGAACACCTATTGGTCATCCAATACCAAATGATCAGCCCCAAAACATACACATACAAGTAGTATTATACAAACTGAGCAGGTAATATTTATGAATATATTACATATGTTATATGTACAATTAATAGAAAAAGAGGCCATGATTTTAAAAAAGAGCAGGGAGGGGCAGAAGAAAAGGGAAGGGAGAAATCATATTATAATCCCAGAAAGAAAAGAAAAATGAAAGGAAAGAAACAGGCCATGTATACCACCACCTGGCTCTCGGTGGGAATCCCTGGCTTGGGATCTGAGTCAGGCAAAGTTTGTAAAAGACTCAAAGGACCTTGAGAAAGAAACTGGGGAGTGTTGTGATCTCAGCAGCTTCTTCTCTTTCTCTTCTCCCAGGCACTGTGTGGGGTTCACAGCCTCTAGCTTGGAGAAGGCTTAGAAAGGACTTTAATTTTAAAGGGGTGATTTCTAATTTTAAAGGGGGGATTTCTAATTTTAAAGGGGGGATTTCTAAACATCGTCTGATGGGAGTCGGCTACTTTCTACACTTAAGGGCCTCCTCTCTTCAGTGCCCGCCTGGAGCCAGGGATGTGTTTTTGTGTGGTCCCAGTCGTGTTTTATGGGTCACTCCTGTACCCTAGAATCCCTTGGATACTTCAGTTACAGAAATTACCAGGCGCTGGGTCCTGTCGGGTTGACAGGGCTGCTCTCTCTGCTCTTGGGTCTGAGCTGTGTTTGTTTGCATAGGAAATGTACTCTTAACACGATGGCTGTTTCAGCATCCACTCAGACGGCTGGGGGTGGGGTGTGGGTGATGTGTAAAAATTTCAAGAAGGAAGGAGGCAAAGAAGGAAAAGAAAATGCACCTTTAGAACCTAACCAAGAATTTTGTTGAGAATGAACTTGGAGAAGCAAAGGCTGTTTCCTTCTCTTCCTTAAGACATTGTCTTGTAGTGGAACATGAACCCCAGCATGGTTTATACTCTGTGCTTTCCTAAATGTTCTTTTCAAAATAAAATTAGACAGCCTTGTGTCCGCAGACTGCATCCTGTGGGTTTGAACAAGGAATGTTAATATTTTTGTACATGATCTGAAAACTCAGTCTGTTGGTTGAGACAGGCCCCTTTAAGCTCAGGAAGCTTACTAGCTATCTTCCAGGAGTCTGGGATTCACAGTAACTTCATTTCTGAAGCTGTGGGAATGGTCGGTATCAGTTAACAAGAGCTGTCTTTTCTGTATTTACCTTAAACCTGTCTTACTCACGCTCCTCTCTATGCCTCTCTGTGCATTCTCTCTGTCTTCTACCCTGCCCACTACCAGATCTACTCCCCAATCTCCTTTCCACATCCACGTGACACTAGGTGTGGCCAGTCATCACCCATGAGAATCTTCATCCTGTTCCCCTGTGTTCCTACTCGCCCCATCTGTGTCTTTGAGAAACCCCTTCCCACCAGTCCCCAGTCCTCTTCAGGCCCCTAGATCTGATGCCTTTAAAAGCAGGGATTAGAGCAGAAACATGCCACTGGTAAAACAGGTTCCCATGGGAACAGGCTGTCTTAGACCTGTCAATCAAGCCCTCCGTAGACAGGACTGAGCCATCAAAGATGTTAAAGGGGAAACTGGTGGGTAGCGCTCATCCCCTTTCTTGGAGCCTTCTCTCCATTGCATGTGTTTAGGCCTTTGGTGCTACCTTGCTTTAAAACATGCTCCAAGATGAATTAATCAGCCAGAAATTTAAGACTGGGAAATCAGAAGGTAATTTGGCTAAGATCCTGACACTAACCAACCGATCAGATCAGGGTCAATCAGCTAGCTATCTCCTCGACACTAATCCTGTGATTCAAGTTTCCCCACATGCCTCCAAAAAACTTCCTAGTTGCCCTGTGTCATGGACCTTTGGAATGGCCAGCTCTCGAAATGACCAATCTGGAATGTCCACAGTCTAGTTGAGTCTAAATCCGGAAGTCATCAAAGTGCTCTGCAGTGTATGCTTTTCTTTGATTGAGCCACTTACTATCAAGGCTTTGAAGACAATGTAGAAACACAGGAAATGTTTCCACACAACATTAAGCGAAAATAAAAAGGTGCAAAGTTGTCCCTAAACTATAATTAAATATGCAAAGAGAAGTAACTAAGGGAACATACTGTATAGAACTATGCAAAAATATATTCATAGCTTTTAGGGTGCTAGATTATGGGCAGTTCTTCTCTGTTACATGTTTTTATGAGCACCTTCATAAGTAATTATATTCATAAATTTAAGAAATTAATATGTAATAATTTTAAAAACTGAAACCTATTTAGGAATGGAACAAATTTGCTTACTTCTCATTACTTCTCATTTTTAACCATATAGACTCCCTCTAATAATTTAAAGCCATCATTTCTAAGGTGGTGAAAATTGCTATTGTTTTCTGATTTATTTGGATCTTACTAATAATTGCATAAACCTGCTTAAAACTACTTTATGAGGCCAGGACAATCCTAACGTCACTAAATTAAAATGTGTTGACGGTTCCTGGGTGAGGCCAGTTGGTTTAGATCTAGGCCGAGTGCAGAAGAGGGAATGACGTCACTCATTTCTGGGCCATAACAACCCTGAAAACTGGCTCCAGAGCCACTTACCCATCTTGGAATGAACAGACCTTAGTTATTCTCCAGAGAAAATACATGCTGGAAACTTCTGCTAATGAGTGTGTATTTATACCCACGGCCAAGAAGGCCTTGTGAGAGAAAACAATAATAAAATCAGACCATTAAGTGCTTTTCTGGTCCCCCTTGGACCATTCCTTGAAAACCAGCAATCCCTTTGACTTTTGACTTCCATAACTCCCTATTTTGGACCCGGTATTCTCTTGTCTCACATCCATCATCGCATAATAAGCCCAAATGAGTGAAACACGGATTTCATCTCCAAGGAAGTTTCTCGTGAAATTTAAACTTTGGCCAGTGTGGGTTCCAGCCATCCCAAACTATCTTTCTGGATCCCACGTCACCACAGTGGGTCTAGTATAAATGCTTAGCAGAATCGTGTCAGCCTCTGTTAGTAAACACAGTTCCAACTTACAAATTCAATCAAATCACGGAGTCTAATACATCAAATGGCAAAACCATAACACAGAAAGTTCGTGTAATTTGAATATTAAACAACTGTCACTCAGCTGTAATACTTTCTATCCCACAACAGCAAATGCCCCCCTTGACATGGAAAGGAGCCATATTCAGCTGGCTTTGTGACTTTTTCTAACCCAAGGCCTTCTATCATCCATCTGCCACCACACCAAGGTGGGTCTGAGAGCTGAATTAGATTCCAAGAGAAAGTCAGACTTGAGGAGAAAGAAAAAGACACCAAGATGATTATATTTCAGACCAGAACTTTAGCCAAATGTTGCCTGTCTTCTTGAACTCACCTGTTACGATAAATCTCCGCCAAAAGCTGCCGCCCCCACCGCCACATGTACGCTTTACGCCAGCCCCCTGCCTGAGTTAGGGCCCAAATGAATACACAGAAACTTGTATTAGGTACAAAGCTGCTTGGCCAATGACTAGGATTCTCATCTGTTAGCTCAGTCTTAACTATCATAATAAACCTATATATTTTATAAAACTTATCTTATCGGACGCCTTATTGGCGTCCCTCCTTGCTGTGGATCACATCGTGCCGCTAGAGCAGGAGTGGAGGGGAAAAGAGGGCCCTTCCTGTTTCTCCTTCGCTTAAATATGAGTCTCCTTGCTATGTCACTTCCTGCCTGGATCACCACTTCTCTACTACATTTCCCAGAATCCTCTTTGACTCCTAGTCCTGTCTACTTGCTGTCTCATTGGCCAAACACTATTTTATGTAACAATCAATAAGATAAACATACACAGAAGTACTTCCCCCATCACTCACCAATACTGTATCTCCTCGAAGCTGAGACTCGGGACTTCCAGGTTATTGAGCTGGACTGAAACCTTCCAAATGGGGCTTGGCTTGTCCCACTGTCGTAGCAACATTATTCACAATAGCCAAAAGGTGGAAACAGTGTTCATTGTTGTATGCATGGTGAATCAACTAAACTCTATATAATTGCACACTCAAAGATGGTGAAATGGCTAATTGTATCCATTTGACAATAACAAATTAGAAAGGGAGGCTTAAAAGAGCACACACTTGGAATAAAACAAAACAAAAACAAAAGCAACTTAAGCAGTATCATGGGCTGGCCACATTTCTGTCCAGACCAGAATCATCAACTGAACACATCAGGTTGCCCAAGTTACTGTATAAAAAGAGGGTATCCTCATGTCCCACTTGTCCTTTAGCCCAGTGACCTACGTTCATGACTTCAAGATTATGAGCCATTTACCATCTGTTATTGTGGAAGAATGAGTGTTCCTAATTTATTTTCTGCTTTCCATATGCAAAGCCTACAAAAGCAAAGTTCCCTGCCATGAACACATGATATGCTCACTAAGCCACTGTCATCTCCACTCAAGCAGTTCTTTATCCATACAGTTGGTTCCAGCAAAGGTGGTCCTCACACCAAGACAGACAGACAACCAGGTGGAGTCTTGATCTTATTGCTTAAAAAAAAAATCAATAAATGGCAAGTGGCATTTCCTTAGTTATTTGGGGGTTATGTTAAGGAGCAGGGATGGTTCCTACAGAGACCACTGGTGAGCCAGCACAGTATGAGGGAGAGTATGAAGCTACGGATTCTTTTCCAGATCTCGTTTTCATAGCTCCTACCAGGTGCAGAACTCACTGCCATGGGCAAGTTTGGATGCCAGTGTCTCTGTCACTGAACCCTGAGTGTTAGGACATTACAAGCTCATACACAGCAGAACTTTCAAGGAAATGTCTGTTTCTAAAAGCCCAGGCTAGATGAGCTCAGCATTTCCCACAGTGCCCCCCCCCCCAGGGAAAGGGGTCTGTGGTCAGTTAATTTGAGAAATTGGGATGAATGAAATTCCCCAGTTCAAGTTTTTGTTAGGTTATTTGATCGGTTGGTTAGTTGGTTGGTTGGTTGGTTGGTTGGTTGGTTGGTTGGTTGGTTGATTGGTTGGTTAAGATAGGGTTTCTCTGTGTAGCCCTGGCTGTCCTAAACTCACTCTGTAGACCCTGAGTGCTGGTAAATAAAGGAGTGCACAACCTCCACCCACCCACAGTTGAAGCTTCACCTTGCACTTGAGCATCTTAACCTTTCTTCTTCCCTTAAGAACACCAGCCATGCCTCCCCTGAGCTGTACTTCCACGTGAGAGGAAGTGAGGCCAGGCAACTTGCCTGGTCCGACAGCCTGTGAGCAAAGATAGCATGTAGCACATCCAAGCAGAAGCTTCAAATGTAGTTGAATAGTTTGGATCAGCCGCTGTGCTTCCTGCTGCCCTGGAAAGAGTGTCCCAAGCAGAAACTCCTCTTCCAACTTTAGTCCTGGCACGGAAACAGTGTGGAGTCCTGCGGAGCCAAAGCAAGTCAGAACCAACCTACAGATTTGGAATCAAAAACTAACGCTGGCAAAGGCCTTCAGCTCTGATGGATAAGGTAACACACACCTTGCTTCAGGAAGCCTCTAGAAGATAAGACTCATCCAGCCAAGAGGCCCATGGGAAAACTCTGGCCAAAGGGTTGATAGCAGAAGAGGTAGAAATAGAATGAGCATGAGCATATCAGTTTTATGCAAATGTCACAGTTTTGACATAGCAAATGGGTTAATGTCAGGAGCCAGGGTTTTTTGTTTGGTTGGTTTTTTGTTGTTGTTCCTTTTACCTCCACTCCTCCCAGTCTCCCTCATTTACCCTCCTTCTCCGAATCCACTCCTGGGCACTCTTATGATGGCCTTTCTCAACAGAATCCAGGGTGCCTTGGGAACCCTGGATCAACTCTAAGTTAGGGTAGAGAAGATAAGGATAATCTAGAGTCTTAATTTGCTATACAAAAAGTAAAGGGATGCTCACAAAAGTTACATAGCTGTGTCTCAAGAAAAGGCTCACACCAGGCAAACCCAAGGCAATATGAACATCAGTATAAATTATTAAAATCTACTTAAAGAGAGGACCAAGGAGATATATTAGTCCACAAAGTCTTTGCCTTACAAGGACATCGATTTCCAGAACATGCTTTCAAACAAAACAAAACAAAAACAAAAGGTGTTGAATCCCCTGGAGCTGGAGTTAGAAGTGGATGTAACCACCTGATGGGGAATGTACTATGTACGTTTATCTTATTGATTGTTAAATAAAATAGTGTTTGGCCAATGAGACAGCAAGTAGACGGGACTAGGAGTCAAAGAGGATTCTGGGAAATGTAGTAGAGAAGTGCTGATCCAGGCAGGAAGTGACATAACAAGGAGATTCATATTTAAGCGAAGGAGAAACAGGAAGGGCCCCTTTTCCCCTTCCTCCTCCAGTGTAGGATGTGAGCCACTGGCAAGGAGGGACGCCAATAAGGTGTCCTATAAGATAAGTCTTATAAAATATATAGGTTTATGATAATTAAGACTGAGCTAACAGATGAGAATCCTAGTCATTGGCCAAGCAGCTTTAAACCTAATACAAGTTTCTCTGTATTCATTTGAGCCTAACTCAGGCAGGCGGCTGGCGTAAACCTCACATGTGGCGGTGGGGCTCAGGCAGCTTATGGTGGAAAGATTTATCGTAACACACCTGACCAAACTCCCATCCTCTAGAAGAGAAGTACATGCTCCAGCCCTGTAGTGTGGTGCCCTGTCTTAAACGCTGGGCTTTCTCCCCAGCCTGCAGCATGGTACTCTCCCTTAGACACTGGGCCTTCTCTCCAGTCCTGTGGTGTGTACTTTGAAAGCTATTACTTCTCAACAATAAAGAACCCTATTTCTGTCTGAAAACCTTGGATGCTTAAAATATAGGATGCCAGAACAAGTACGCTGGGCTTTTCCTTAACCTATCTGTGGTCCTGGGAATTTTCATAGCCATGTCTAAACCAATCCACAGCTAAAATCATGTTTTCTACTTTCACCCTTCCAATAATGAAGCAGCAGTTTGGATTGTGAGAGCTCTAAGTGAATTGAATTCCACCCATGTTTTCCCATGGTCCCCAAAGTCACAGGAGACTAGAACTGTTTGCCATAAACACTACTATCTTATCAAAATAAAATGAGAATTGGTGCAGGGGTAAGTTCTCCATAAAAAGGCAAGACTGTAGCCCCCGCTCTCTCCAGCTGCCCTCTGAGACCACAGAGCCCACACATGGTGTCATAGCCTCTCCAGTGGGCTCCCTATAAAGTCCATTCTAGCCCAGCACAGTGGTTCACACTTGTAATCCCAGCAGATGGGAGGCTGAGGCAGGAGAATTGCCGTAAATTTAAGACCAGCTTGGACCAAATAGTGAGTTCCAGGCTAATCTGAGCTGCAGAGTACGAAACGAAACAAAAGGAGCTAAGGAGAGATCTCAGTCAGTCAGAAAAAAATGCTAGCTAAGGAAGCACGAGGACCTGACACTGGTCCCCAAAATACATATAAAAATTCAGGTGTGGTTGAGCAGTTTTTAAGCCTGCTTCTGGGAGTCAGAGACAGGAGGATCCCTGGGGCTTGACAGGAGAAACCTAGCTGAATTGGTGAGCCCTCCTTTCCCAGTGAAAGACCCTGCCTCAAATAAAAGGAGATAATCACCTTGGGGAACAACACTGGAAGTTTACTTCCACAGGCATGTCACCTACACACCTACGAATACATACATGAACCCCTGTACACTCACAAATAAGGCAGATGGCACCTGAACAATAGCACCAAAGACTGACCTCTGACCTCCACACACTTAGGTACATGCAAAACACTCATGAATACACCCACACACGAAACACTTTGATGAAAGTCATCATTGTCCCTCACTAATCTAGAGCAGGGAGCAGCATACTTTTTTCTGTCAAGGACCAAATAACTGACATCTTCAATTTCTTGAGCCATTTGATCTCAGTTCTCCTGATGCAGAGGGGACACGGCCATCAACAGTGCATACACATACAGCTGAGTTCCAATAAAGCTTTATTTATAACAGCAGACAAGAAAGCAGATCTGGACCATGGCCAGTGTTCTGAACCTCAGTCCCAGTTTTCTGAGCATCAAGTACAGACAAGTTGAAAAGTTGCTTTCAACTGCTCCTGCTAATCCTGCTCGGCCTTTGTCCATGTCCTCCACCACTGCTTTCTGACACATTTTTGCTTTGAGACCCAAGGAAGGGCATGCCCATGTGCTTAAAGACATATCCCTGCCTCCTGGTTTCTTGTTTGCAGCGTGTTCAGGGACCACTGGGATTTCTCTTAACATCTCACAAGGAGAGCCTGGAGACTCTGAAAAGCATCCTAACACAATCAAAATGTCACCCGCAGACACGCTGGTGTGCACCCTGCACTAGTGTCTGCTGCAAAAGTTCACATTTGCCTTTCACTCCAGGCCCTACACTATGCTGGCTTCGGGCCTCTTGCTTGGACCATATTTAAATTGTCAAGAGATGTCAGCAAGTTGTGAAGGACAGCCTCACTCTGGCAGCAATTTCAGAGGGCAGTGATCAATGGGCCTCCTTTGTTAGCCTTGCAGGATCACCATTGACTCGGGAAGCAAAGGTCCCAATGGTTTATGAGAAGGATGAAATGGACAAGCAGTTTCACCCTCATCGCTCCAAAGCCACAAACCTACACTCACCCCATTAATTATCCCTGCCCCAAGGACAAGGCTTGTTGCAGTCTGCAGAGGAGCAGGGCAGCCTGAGCCTCTTGGAGCTCCTGGGGAAGGCGCCAGGAAATGCGGCCTCCTGGCGTTCCCGGAAAGCATGATTGCCTGAGCCCACAGGGACTCCTTCTGTAAACAGGTACAGGCCAGACACAGCCACTGGGAACCAGAGGGATTTGGAACCTTGGCCATGCTTTCAATTGCAGAGCTCATATTTATCTGACACCATGACCTGACAGATTGCCCCTGAGCAGAAGAGATGCCATTGGTGGAATCATTTTATCTTGACACGTTCAGGTCTTGCAATCACAGACCTCACATAGGCTCTAGGACTAGAAGTTAGGCCTTAATTTACATGAAAATAAATACACACATCCAGAGGTATTCTTTCAGTAAGCAAATTCAAAACCTCATTCACACTCCCCGATGCTCCCTTTTCTAGATTTGGCCATACTGCTCACCTAGTTCAGTGAGGGGTCTCCCCATCCATAAACCGGAACAGTCTCTCTTGTCCCTGACCTTCCATGGGCATCTCTTTGCATCCCAGCACACCACATACATGACTCTGTGCTCCCAGGCTATACGCTCCACCCTCCCCATATCTTCTCCACTCTGAGACCAAACTCAGGCCACAGTCAGGTTAACAGCTCTCAGGGCATCCAGGCCAGCCCAGCAAGTGAATTACACACTCAAGAAAAGCTTCCTGAATGAACAAACAACCCCTGCCTCTGTCGCTGGGCTCAGGACACCATCACAAGCACAAATGTTTGATGTTGTAGTAATAATGCCATTGCACCCATCACATGGGACTTTTCTTATCATCAAGACCAGGAAAATCCCCCCATGGTGGTGTTCACCTTTAATCCCAGTGGGAGGCAGAGGCAGGTGGCTCTCTTTGAGTTCAAGGCCTGGCCTGAAATGGACAGTCCTGAGAAGTGGTCTACACAGTGAGTTCCAGGACAGCCAGGACTCCGTAGGGAGACCTTTGTCTCAATAAATAAATAATTTTTTAAAAGACTAGGAAAATCCCAAAGTCCTTTGTTCCTTAATAAGTAAGGAAAACTCAAACAACAGTTAATACTGGACAGAGACAAGAATAGCTGGATGAGCTAACTCCAGAGAATTGTTGCAGACAGAAAAACAGAACACCGTTTGGAAAATGACCTTGAGCCATCATCTTGCCTGTATGCAATCAAGTCCTATATTCAGAATAGTACAGAGCTCTAAAGTCAGATAGAAGACACAAGGGGTACCAAAGTGACTCACCAAACAGGGGTTCCCCTAGTCCTCTTCTTGGCAGTTACTAGGCCCCTTTATACACAGGTCAGTGTCTGGTCTCCTTAGAATATTCCATAGAGTGTAAGGCTGGTGTTCAGCCTCTTGGTGAGAAGAGATAATGATGGGTGAGTCGGGTTCCCAGTGACATTTTCACTGAGGAAATTTGCTTCTGGTCAGGAACTTGTTCCCCTGACATCTGTGAGTGGCACCATTCCTTGGGGCCCCTGAGAAATGGAAAAAAATGTCCAGCCAAGAGGATGTTTCCTGTGTAAAACTTGGCTTTGTGGGCAGCCAATTATGTCCTAAGGTAAATTTTAAAAGTAAGAAAGGATGGCCATTTCCAAATTATACTATTTAACTTTATAGCTATATATTTCCTTAAGCAATTAAATTTTAGACAAAGGGCCTGACTGTCTATTTTAAATATGTATAATTTGGTATTCTGTGGCTTTGTCAGCTGTTGGGCTTCATTTTGATAATCAGGAAAGATTATCAGGAGGGCAATTTTGTCTCTCTACAGAGCCGAAGGCGTTTTGAAGTCAGGAATGGTCCCTGTGGTTTTGCATAGGTACATGGGCCTTGCATGGCTTGAATGGGTAGTTCAGCTGTTTCTCCTCTAACTCATTCTGCAGGCCTGTCAAAGGGACGTGGCACATTTGCCATGGTGCAGGAAAAGCTGCAGTTTCCAGCTGAGGGCTTAGCCCTATGATGATGAATCAAAGCCAATTTTTAAAAATATTATTATCATACTCCAAATACCCCCCCAAAATTGAGGAAATTGGGTTTTTCTTGTGCATAAAATATAGACTATATTGTAGTTATGGAAGTTTTCAGATCAGTTGAGGCTACCAGACAACCACCGTGCATGCACCTTGTTCTCTGCAAATAGGACGAGGCACACAAGCATCTTCAAGACATCCTAAATCCAACCTTCTAAGATATCAAGCATCAGCATCCATATTCTGATATGACTATACACACATACATAACGGCTGTAGGAAGTGTCTAACAAACAACCCTTTGGGTTTCAGGTGCAGCTTTCTATATCTGTGAATACTGATGAACTGTTTTGTCTCTATCTAGCGCCAATACCTGATGGAGTAACTAACTTCCTGTGTAAAAGTCATGAGCTTCAGCCATGGCCCTGGGGAGGTGTCATCTAAAGAGCTGCCACCCAACAGACAATCCAGAGTTTCTCATCTGACATCAGTAATGAATAACATGCTACCCCAGGCCTTGAAATCATTCTCAGACCATCCGGATACTGATGACCCACCCTGTCCCTGGGCTGAGCTGGTGTGGAATCCTAGGCCTGCAGTGACTTCAGAGGTCTGGCACTGAGTTTTGTGACAAGGCATGGGGGAGTGGCTAAGTTTGGCAGGGGAATCTGGGAAGCAGTGGCCTGGAGTCCCAGCAGCCTTTCAGCAACCTGTATCTATCCAGGTAACTCTGATCCATCCAACAGGCCACCCTGGAGAGGCTCCTGCTGGCTCTGAGCTGTCTGGTGCACCCAGGCTTTCTGAAGAGACAATCAGCATCCCACCAATCTTTCAAAAGGATTCCACATGGAGAAGCTGACGTTGTCTCCTGCCCCTGTGGAGAGGTAGTTTAGAGAAAGGATACTGGTCATCAAAGAATCTCCCCCTCTTGCTTCTCAATAGCAGCCTCTGGAATCCAGGTTGTAAACCAAGACCCTTTCCTGCTATAAGAAATTGTCAGCAATTACCCAGTCCTCCGTGGGGATCAACCCAGCTAACAGAGAGCTGTGTTCCCTGTCCTAGGCTGATTTCCCTACCCAAACTTGAGGACCTGACACTAGGTCAATGGAAAAAAGTGAAGAAAATTAAAAATTAATTTAGAAATATGTAAGGTGGTCTACATGTCCATATTATTAACACTTGAGAGGCTGAGGCAGGAGGATGACAAGTTCTAAACCAGCCTGAGCTATATCCTGTCTCTAGAAACCAAAAAGAAACTCCTTCAGATATCTCATCATGGATATTTCATTTCTGTGCATCAAGATGAATGAAAGAAGCTAACAATAATCCAGCATTTCACACAGCAGATATGTATGTATGTATACATATATATATATATATATATATATATATATATATATATATGCAAAAAGTCATGGTATTCTTTCAAGCACAGACCTGAAGTTACTTAGCCACGATCCAACTTCCCAAACAGACCAGTTGTTGATTTGCTTATTTGTTAACAAAACCAGACACATATGGTTGATGTAAACCCTCATATGGTTCCTGGTTTAAGCAGGAATTCAGGAATAAATCAGGTTAAAGAGTGAAACATCTAAGATGGGGGGGGTGGTTCGGATGAGCCTTCAAAGTCCTGTTATTCTATGCTATTCATGCTACTTTCCTTATTTATGTAAAACCATTTCTGTTTTCTTTTCCAGGAAGAATGCTGCCAATCGCCAGAGGCAGACATGTTTATCAAGCTGAGTATCTTGAAGTCTGACATAAAATCTGTGGCCTTTGGTATAACTGAAAAACACTCTGTCAACACCACAGAGAGAGCACGCCCGAGGCACTGGCCTCTGCCCAAGGAGTGCAGAGGAATGGACAAAAAAAAAATTGACTCAAGTCCAAAAATTACAAAATGAGGGAAAGTCAAACTCGAGGCGAACAAACCTTTTCCATCGAGTCTGGTTAACATCTTGGGGAAGCATCCAGCCCACAAGCCAGTTAGTGCTTAGGTGAAAATACAAGATTTTCTCCCTTTTGGAAAGCCATGGTACTCCTGCTCTGATGAATACATCAATTATATTAAAACTGAGAGTGTCTGTCAGTGCAATGTTAAAAGGTTCACTATGTTACAGACTGCCCTCATCAGAAACAAAATATCCTTCAAATGTTCCATCCTCCATTGCTCCAGCCAAATAGCTGGAGAGGGTGAAAGTGTAAGTTCTGGGGTTGGGAGGGGTTTAAGATGTACTTGTGTTCATAGTTTACCAGCACAGCACCTTCCCCCTTCAATGTCTCAGATAAGAGAAGTAATCAGCCCCCCAAAAAGGTTGTCAAAGATCCCCCAAAAGTCATCTTCTGGATGTTTGAAAAGACAAGCTTGATTAGAGGGGGTTAAAATACCCTGTCGTCAGCTTTTCCTTCAAGTGCTTGCTTCTAGGGTCCCATGGAAGACGACTACAGTGGCCAGACCCCACCGTGTACCAGGATCCGCACACAGGTCCACCTGGGCATCGTCCCGCGGGCTCTGTCGCTTTATGAGTCATTGCAACCCTCAACCTTAGCCTTGTCATTTTCGTTCATCGTGTGTTTTTTGCAGGGTCCCCTATGCCTGCCTCTCCCTGTAATGTCTGTCTCCACGCCCCACCACCCTCAGTTGCTTACACTGGCCAACCAGCCTGAAATGGGAGCATCAGGATCCTTCCCGCTATACACATAGCCAACATTCCAGAAGATTTATGTCACAACAGCCTGTGAAAATGACAGATGGTGGGAAAGAGGGGCCAAGGAGGGAAGTGAAAATAATCCAACTTGGGTTTAACCAAGGGTGGCCCAGTCCCCGAACCTAGAGAGTGATGTGACTGTTTCAGAGCCATGGACTTAGCAGGAGAAAAATAAACAAATAAATAAAGCGTGTGAGGTGCTTCCAATATTTTCATTTTCAATTCAAAATCCCTTTAGAAAAGTTGACTTTTTACTCTTAAGTCACACTCCAAAAGTGTCAGAGTGGTAAACACACATTCGGCTTGATTGGGTTGCGGAGTTTTGTGAGGGAATATGGGGTGAGCCTTTTCTCGAGTATTTTCTCTGAAGGCTGGGCCTAGGTGGAGAAAGACGTCTGGGTGACTACAGCAGCCTTGGAAGCCAGTAAGGAGGGGTCATATGAGACAGGCTGGAGGTCAACTCACTGCAGTGCCTACTCATCAAAAATCACCAGCCTCAGAAACCTCTGGTTCACCCGCAGAATGGCATACCATCCAGACACTAAAAGCTATTCTTACAAAGGAGCTATGTACAGAGGTACTTCTGATTATTATTCAGTGAATAGAGGCAAGTTAGGCAGGAAGATGTTCAGTCCAGTGAAGCCAGTCTACACGGGACAGCAATGCGGCAACATTTGGGGAATTATCTGTAGCTGTGGAATTAGAGGTGGGTTTTACTATTCTCTATTCTCTCTCTCTCTCTCTCTCTCTCTCTCTCTCTCTCTCTCTCTCTCTCTCTCTCTCTCTCTCTCTCTCTTTCTGCCCTGCAGTAGTTGGCCTGCCACTGCCTTGCCTGTCCTGATAGGGTAGAGCAGAATTACAGGTGTTATTATTATTTCATCTAGATTTTAGGGGGAATCTGAGGGTACAGAATCAGGCCATCAGACCCTCTCCAGGGACCCAGTTTTCTTTACTCTGGCTTGTCCTTGTTCTGTAACAAGGACAGAATATTTTTTAACAACATAAACACTTTAAAACAGACAAAAATCTCTGCATACCAACATTACCCACATGGTTCAAACACCAGGCTCCCCTTCACCCAAAGCATAAGGTCAAGGACTCCTTCTCAGTTAAAATGGCCAGGTGTGGGGGGTGCTTGCCTATAATCCTAGCACTGGGGGGGGGGGGCTGAGGGATAAACATCCAAGGCCAATTTAAGCTGTAAAGTGAAATCAAAGAGAAAAAAAGTCCCACACCCACAAATACTTATACAGTATGCAGTGTTTTCCCTCAGTCTTTTCCCTGGCCCTTGAGTTTTCTGTTGGCCCCAGTGTGGATGTGTGGGAAGTTTGTTTTGACTTTTTATGTGCCCCTAGACTACCTAAACCTGATACTATCCAGAATTCTGGCATCCAGGACCAAAAGCATGTTCTACTGTGACTACCAAGCACTTGGAATATAGCTAGTCCAAAGTGAGATGCTCTTCAATCGTAAACTACACTTCAGATGTTGGCAGTGGAAGAAAAAAAGATTATAAATGTCTCACCGATAAATTATGTCAATTATGCATGAAAATGATATCTAATAGATGTTGCACTTAATAAAAATTATTAAAGTGCTCTCAGCTGTTTCTTCTTGCTTTATTAAATGTGGACTCTAAGAAATGTGATGTTACCTATGTAGCAGATGTTATATTTTTATCAGAACAAAATTCTCTAGGATGGAAAATCTGCAGAACAGGAATTCAACTATCCATTGTCCACCTTTTAGATAAAGTTTGGATCCACATACACAAATTCTTGACTAAAACCTGTCTACTGTCTCTGATAAAATGCATTGTGTTGCCCCTGCTTCAAGTCATGATACACTGTCAATGGTAGGTAATTCCCACTCTCTACGAGAACGGATGAATCCAGCATCTTTCGAGGATGACATGACTCACCAGCAGCACCTAAAGGTCCCTCTGTCTGTCTCCAGCTAGACTGGAGTCCTCCAACTTGGATGCAGCTGCCTCTGTTCGCATGGATTCACTCTCAAGTCTGTGTAACCCTTCTTTCAAAAGATTCAGTCCCCATTGGGGACAGTCTCATATAGTCTCAGGTCATGCCAAAGGGACTTCATCGATGTAGAGTCAGCCATTTCTCAAAGTACCCAGGGTGTGAGATGCTGAACGCTATTGCTCCTCCAAAAGGCAAGAATATACGTAAGGAGGGGCCTTCCAGGTGAAACTGCCAGACCACTAGTGACAGGCAGATGCTCCAGAGGGTGACGCAGGCCCACGTGATATTTTTCAGAGATGATGTTTGTACAGGAGATGTCGAAGGGTGTATTTGTCCCTGACTAGAGCCTACTTCAACTTCAGTGACCAGGCCACCCCACAGCCAGCCTGTGTATAAAGTTCCCCTTTCTCCTGAGCAGAGCTGATCTGTTTCTCTGCAGCAGCCACCAGAACAAATAAAACTCTTTATAATCAACGTGGGGTGGGGAGGATTGCCTAGGACATACTTCTGCGGTGCAGGGGAGAGCAGGAGTGATTTTTTTTTTAAAGATGGGGGGAGGGGGGACTCACCAGATCTTCAGTCACTCTGTCAAGGCTCATGAGGCCAAGCAGAGGTTCTAATTCCCAATTATTCCCTCAAAGCGAAGTCCCACTGTCCTAATTTAGCAGTTTTCAGATCTCAGCAATCTTCCCATGGTTCCTTTTCATCCATGTCATCTGAGTTGACCAAAATCTCTTCATAGAAATAAAGTCTTTCATGACAGAGAAGTTACTTAATGCATAGTTTTCCTCAGGTATGAGAATCCCAAATCCTGTCTTCCATCCCACTGCGCTGTTTCCATTTTTCTCTCTGAATTTTTTAAACTTGACTTATAGATTAAAATGCTGGAGGAAATGAAAGCGTATCACATTTTAAAAAATAAAGATCATAATTTGTTTGCTTTTTAGAGTCTTTCTATTTTGAACAGAATTTAGAAAGCAAAACCTATACTTTATTTAAAATACACTCACTCCCCAAGCACTGCTACATTAAAAGATGTTATAAAAAATGCCTTTGTAAGACCAGTTGGCTGACATGGTATGGGAGACAAGGAGATTGGCAGTACAGAACGAGGAATCAAAAATCTTTTTGTCAAAAGAAAAACAAAAAATCTTTTTGGGTTTGCTTTTTTGTTTTGTTTTGTTTTTGTTTTTTGTTTATTTGTTTGTTTTTTGAGTCAGTGTCTCATTCTTTAGCTCACACTGACCTCAAATTGGTGGCAATCCATCTGCTTCAGCCTCCCAAGTACTAAAATCACAGGCATGAGCCTGGCTGGGAAGAATCAAATTTGAGAGAAACTGGGGTTCATTTTCTAATGTCACTCAAATAATTATAGTCATTACACACCTCTCTACCCATGGTAAAATAAATAAATAAAATAAAGCCCCTAAGCTCTCCTGCAATTTTTCCTCTGTGTGCACTGTTAAAACACACACATGTGCACACAAACGAATCCAGTGAAACCAAGTTTAGGAGTTCAGTGATTGCCTGCCAAGGTTTACCCCGGAGCAAATATTTACTGCAGAGTCACAAAGTTTCCCTCTAGGAGGACCAAAATGGAAGCGTTTACACACGTGGCAAACACTTTATGCGTGCCTGGGCCACAAGAAAGAGATAGTTTAATAGAAACATTTATGGATTTTGAAAGCAAACACAATCCAAGAGCCTTTGCACATATGGGAAAATATATTTCAACCTTACATGTTTTCTCCTGAAGATCTTTTGGTTGGTGACAGTGAACAAGCTCCAGTGCCCTCTGGGATCCAGCTAATCGACACTGTAAAACATGCACAACAACAAATAAAAGACTAATATGGACAGTGGCAGGATTGGGGAGAGGGGAGGTGTCGGGGATGGGGGGAGGGGGCAGGGATGGGTCCTTCTCTGTTATTCCCATGCAAACATCCCCAACAGGGATGATAGCTGCTCGCTGAGAAATGGGGGATGTCTCACTTCCTCGCCTCTCTGCTTCCCTCTTTCTCTTGTTTGTCTGTGCCTTGGCTATTCCAAAAAGAAGGCCGTATTAGCAAAAAGTAGGAAGGGACACATGAGTGTGCTTTCCATAGTTTCAATGCCTCGTTTTTGTTTTCTGACGGTTCCAGTGCAGAGCCCACTAAATTGTGTGGCCTTGGAGTTAAAGCTGCATCATCTAAGAATCAAAGTCCCCTGCTTAAGATTAGCCCTTTGCTCATTTCGTTTGTTCTGCCATTTGGACATCTGCTGCTCTTAGTTAGGCTCTTGTGCCTCCTCCCCACCGCGCACCCCAGGATACAGTCATCAGTCTGGACGTTGAGGATCAAATGGAAATTGTAGAAGAAATCACTAGGCCATTTATGAATCACAGAAACTAGCAAAAGGGATCTAGGCCCAGCCTGACAACGTTTTGAGGGAAAGAAATGTGGCGCCTAGTTGCTCTATCCTTGGTCTGCATCGCCCCCTGGTGGTGTATCCTGAAGGAATAGGGAGGGTCGGGGCTCAGTTCCCCTAAGGTTAGGGCGCTGGGCTTGCTTTCTGCAGTGCTCTGGTGGGGTACCGAGTACGTTGGGCCGGGAGAGAGCGGAAGAAGATCTAGGTGGGAGGAAGGAAAGGAGATTTTTTAAATTGTATAGGGCAAAAGGCTCAGGCTTCTCCATCCCAAACAAAAGAATGCTGGAGCTAGATAATAAATAAAAAGCAAAAGCAGAACTCTTCGATTTACAATCAAGAAACTCGGGCCCAGAAACAGGGTGTGACTTGCCGGGGAAATCGCTTGCTGGTGACTAATCTCCCTCACCCTTCTGGGGTGACAGTGTTGGGGGACCCACAAAGCGGGGAAGGATTGGGGCGTTGGCCAACGAGGGGTCCAGCTCTGCATATAAGCGCCCCGGGTCCCAATCACCACGTCCCGGGGTGGGGACGACTGGGGGATGTTTCAGGCTGCCTTGGCCACACATGGGAACCTGACCCGGGTCCCAGGGACCCCGGGGCGCTCCAGCCGGCTTCCCAGGCCCGCAACGGGCAAACACAAAGCAGGCCCCGCGGGCGGCGCTCAGGCCAGAGTCTGATTGATGGACTCCGGGGGCGGCGGCCCAGCTGCAGCCGCAGGCCTAGGGAGCCCGGTTCTCATCCCCGCGCGCCTGGGGAGGGAAGGCTGATCTGCAGAGCCCGCTAGACTCGGGCATGGTCCCTGCTGCCGAGAAACCCACCCCGGGGCCCGCCCCGGCACAGCCGCCTTCCACCCAGCCTGGCTTCGCGGGACCGCCGGGTACCCTGCCCGCCGCCCTGCCCAGCTGTCCCGGGCGTCCAGGTCGCGCCTTGCGTCGGGGAGATGCCAAGCATCAGACTCCGAAGTTAAGCGGAGGGCAGACCCCCCCAGGCCTCCTCCAGGCCGCAGCTCCATCACTTTAGAGAGGCTTTTTTTTTTTTCTTTAAGCGCTGAAAAGCACAAGGCTCCCCCCTTTCTTACAATCGAAGTGGAATACGAGAAGCCCCAATTTCTTACTCTTGATTTCTGAGTGTGCTTTGTTTTGGAAAGTAAAAGGCGAACAAACTTATGGGGAGTGAAAAAAAAATAAGATTTGAGCTAAAGAACCTGAAGAAGTAATTCTAAACTCAAAGTTAATGCTGGGCCCTCATATAAGTTTCCCTGCGGTTTATGGAGTTGACTAGTAGGAACTAGAGCTGAGATAATTCAGATTCTTTCTCTACGGACACTGGGGATCCAGAGATAGAGTAAAAAATAAATAAATAAACTCAAGAGTTAGGGTGTCAAGAGAGGAGAGGCGAGGGTTCACTTTCAACTGGCTTCTACATAAAATTCAACAGACAGGGAACCCAAAGTAACAAACCTAATGAATCGCTTTTTGTAGGATGAGGGGGGTCTCGTGGCTCGATTCTGAAAGTTTTTTTTTTTTTAAGAAATAAATACGCCTCTTTAGAAGCTATTTTTGAAGGCTGGGTGCTATTTTAAAATTGGTAATTATAAAGTACGGTGACCAAAAGGGATATACAGGTTCTGCGTGATTGAGTGAAGAAATCGTGTGTGGAAACCTCGTCTGTCAACTTTATTTTTTCTTTCCTCCCTTCTCCCCTCTGTAAATACCCTTAGCTCTTAGTCTGGCCTTGGTGGCCCGAACTTCCAAACAGAAAGACAGATACACTGGGGGTGCAGAGATAAAACTTTGGGGGGGTTCTCACCCCAGAGTCTTCGGCTGGAGTTGGCAAACACTAAAGCGACTGTAGCGTAGAAATGCGACTGAAGCATGGAAAGTAAGTCCTTCCTGGGACGAGGACCCAACATGAATCCCTGAAAGTGCCGAGCTGTGTTAACTGCAACCGGTCGGAAAGCAGCCTGGGCCCCAGGGCTGCGGCCTGGCGGGCGGGCGCCGGAAAATTCTGGTCCTTGGGAAATTAAGCTTCCCTCTCGCACTTTAATTTCACTTTAATTCCTAAAGAGCCCTGAAAATGACACTCCCCGAGGAGCAGCTGCCTCGCTCCCTTGTGTTCGCCTTAAGGAAAAGTTTTTGCAAACACTTTCTATGGGTACGTTTTTACTCTCAAACTTGGATGGGCAAAAATCTCAAGAGGAAGTTTCACATTAATGCAACAACCAATAAACTGATTTTCATAACGTGCAGCTTCCTAACAGTACAAGTGTGTCGCACTTCACTGAGTTATAAGATAGAAAAACGTTGGTTATCAATTTTTCTAAATTACTTGCGTTATGGGGGAGTGCGGAGGTGGAGCGGGAAGAAGAACCTTATGCCACCTGGTGGTAAAATGTGGAACTTCATGACAGCCGCCAAACTCAAAGACCTTCTGAACCTACAGGCTCTGTAAACTTCATCCTTTTGAGACGAAGAAGGACGGATTTTGTTTTGTTTTGTTTTGTTTTGTTTTACAGAGGACTAAATTTGAAGACAAAAATGTTGGCAAAAAAAAAGAGATTCTGGGAGTCTGTAGCGACATAGATTTTTTTTTAACTAACCATCATACCTCTTGGGGAATTTTTTTAATGATCATTTATATTGCAGTGACAAAGAAGTTTAAGGAAGCGAGCTGTAGAATTTAACTTTTCGAAGCGTTTGGGAGTAGTCCCTGCAAACCCGCTATTGAACACGTGGGGGCGTACTCAAGTCTCTCTGATCTCCGGTAATATGACTCCTTCATTTATTTGCATGAATCGTTGTGATTGGATAGTAGGCTTTTAAAACGTCGATTGTACGTCAAATCGTAGTCAGCCAATCATCAGCCTACTATAACGTGATTGGTTTCCACTAGGGTTGTCAATCATCGGAAATTTGCATACTAGTCAGCCAGAAGGCTGGAGCTTGTCAGTTCGCTGTGGCAGCGAGAAGAGAAGGAATCGGACGGAGAATGAAAATTCACTTTTGCTCTAGCAAAGCGAAAGAAAAGTTTTACTCACTGTTTCAAAATTAATTCGACTACATATTTACCTAGTAAAATAAAGACGTTCAATTAAATAAAAATAAGCAACGATCAAAGTCTTGGCTATCAGTTTTAGGTTTGCTGTTTAAAATATTAATAAGTAGTCCAAAGAATAATAAAACGCCAAAATTAAGCTAACAAGTTCAAGTCATAAATGAATACTGTTAAACTAAGAGTGAACATGGCATTTATAAATAAATTACTCTTATTTACAAAACACTGCTTTCAATAAGTAGGCAAGCTAAAAGCATGGCTTCATAAAAACCACGGAGAAAAAAATCTAAAACATTTTTTACTTTTTTATTTTATTAATAATAACATGCCTCTATCACCCCCCTCTTTATTTATTTACCATGCATTCACAGACCCGAATACTTGTGTTTACACATTTCTCTTCACACACACAATTTTTTTGATGGAAAAAGAAATTTGCAGGGCTTGTGAAGAAGTCATGGCTAGTTTTTAAATTTAGAAATTCGTAAAACCGAAGCCGAGGTTTTTTTAAACATATCTTCGGGGGCTATTGTAATTTAAAATGCATGTAAAACCATAGGACTCTTCTCATTGCCCTAAAATACGTTCGTTTGAGAAGGAATCCTTGGCCTCGGGGGTTGCAAAAACATTCTGGGGCCTCTCGCTCCAAGACGCTGGAATTTGGATGCACACGGGCAGAAAGCCCAGCGCTGCAGCCGCCAGGCCTCGCCTCTCAAGAATTTTGTAGCAGGCGTTAACTCGCATCCACACAACCCGGGTTTGCTCCTCCCGTGCGAACCCGGACGTAAACTGGTTTCCAAACTTTCCATTCAATAACCAAGGGATTTATCTCTCCGCATTTTCTTTTTTGCCATTATTCTTTGGTGGTTGCATTTTTCCTGTTTTATTCTTTCATTTTTCTTCCTTTACTTATTTTTTCTTTCTTGTTTTTTTTTTTTTTTTTTTCATCCACCCAAGCATTATTACAACGTATCTTTCTCCCTGGCCTCTTCGGTTGCAAGACGCTTAGAGAGCTGTGGCGGCTGCGGCTGCTGCAGGAAGCCACAGGCCTGGGGTGATGTAGGGGGCAGTGGGGTGCTTAGGAAGACATTACCTGGGCTTGTTTTGTGTGCTTTACAGGGAGATGGGGGATGCACGGATGACAGGGAGCTAAAAGTAAACTTCCTGGTGGTTTCAAGTGGATTCCTACAGGAAAATAGGCCTACTGGTTCTCTGTATTCCCTCCTACAGTTAGCCTGGTGGAGACCCTCCGAGAGGGTGAGTGGAGAATGAGTGCCAACGCCTGCTGCTGGACTGCACCCCACTAGCCTGCTGAAGCCTCCCGAGTGCCAGCACTCATCGCCTCTCTTTCTATCCGTTCACTCTCTCCCTTCTCTCCCTATACCTCCTTTCTGTCTTTTTCCTTTCTCTCTCTCTTTCTTTCTTTCTTTCTTTCTTTCTCTCCCTTCTCCCTTTCTTTCCTTCTCTCTCTTCTCATCCTCTCCCTCCCTTTCTCATCCTATCTTTTCTTTTAGTGCCTCTGTTTCTCGCTGTGTCCCTGCGTCTGTCTTCGCACTCTCATGTACGCATGCGCACACATTTCCCTAGCTGTCAATCACACCCGCTCACCCTAGGACGCCTGCGCACTGGAGAAATTCAGCCCCCATCAACCCCACGCCCTTTCAATGCGTCACCCCGCCATGCTGACCAATAAGAGCACGGATCTGGGGGGCGGACTTCAAGAAAGAAGCCAATGAAACAGAGGTTGGAAGCTAGGGCTCAAAGGGGAGTAAATCCTTCGTGGTCCACATTCAGTCGCCCGGGCGATGATTTATGCGCCCCTTTTATTATTTGTAACACTTTGGGAAGTTATTAAGAGGAAGATCTACTGCTTCCTCTTTGGGGAGGTGAACTGGATAGTAATATTTGTTCCTGACTGGTATTAGGGGAGAGTGGTGCGTGGTGTAAGACCGTCGGATGCTGGTTTGTTTGTGTGGGTACTGTTTTTCATTACTCGACAGATTACCCCTTTCATTACAAGCTGTGGACAGGGCCAACTTCGAAGGTCCTCTTGGCTGAATGATCTTGGATCACTCAGGGGACTGAAACCTGATGCCTTCTGACTTTCCTGGCACTGGAGGGAGCCACTGGGGGAAGATGTTGCAACCTGTGGTTGCAAAAGAAGTGGACAGACTCCCCTCACTCAGTCCCCCCTCCCCAGAACCGAGCAAACCGTGCTTTTTCCTCCTGGATACTCATTAAGAGTTAGTTGACTCTGTGGCGGATGCAATAAAATGTGGATGGTTTCAGGACCCCAAACAAACCTGGTTTCTGTTCTTCTCTGGGCCAGACTACACCCCCCTCCCCCCCCCAAGGAAATTGCCTTTCAACGGGCAACATTGGGAAAGTACTGAGGGAGACACATTCTGCTCTGAGGCCTGCAATTTGGAGAGGAGGAATGGGGGTGGGTAAAGGGCTGCCCGGAAAGAGTAGAGAAACTCAAGGCTCCGCACGGTCGGTCCCGGGAAGAGCGGCTAGCTAGGAGGGCCATCCAGGAACCCGCAGTAGCTGGAGGTGTGATAAGCTAAAGGAAGTCAGGCGCTCACCCGTGGAGACGAATGCTGAACGCCTCAACCTAGCCTGCTTCCTGGGAAGACCAGTCAGTCAGTCCTCAAGGGAGAAGTGGCAAAGGGCTTTGGATGGAAAGAAAGTGCCAAAGAAGAGTTGGGGATTTGCTACCTCTGATCTCCCAAACTGAAAGTGAATGTTCAAACATTAAATAAACACTATTCCCTGTAGACAAGGATGGGCGCGCGGGGGTGGGGGGTGTTCTTTCCTCTGTTTCTAGATCACTGACAGGAACTTGCTAGCTCATGCCAAGATATTTCTACTTAAAATTAAGAAAAACAATGCAAAGGGGCGAAGAGATACCAGAGGAGGAGGAGGAAGAGAGGGCTGGAAGGAACCAGGAACTGTTTGATCATGGGAGTGGACATAAGGAAAACAAAAACAGTAAACTTCAAAGCTTCGGGCCTAATGCTCCTCAGGTTAATTTCTGCTTCCTAAAACGTTGCTACGCATCATAAATCACCCGCCCCACCCCCACCCCGCTGATCTGGCCTGGAGGGTGCTTTCCCTCTGGTCTGCCCCCAAGGGCTCGGTGACTCTCCAGAACTCCCGCCTAGGCCTCCAGGGTGGGGACATCATCCCTGGGGTTGGACCTCTACCTGATGGATGTGTGGAAACCCACAGACAGGAAAGAAGCTGGGAAGGGCACCGGCCGGATCCTAGAGGAAGTGGGGTGCAGATGCATTCTGCCTGACCCGGGGGTTGTCTGTCTGGCGTGATGTTTGAAAAGGGTTACAGCGTGTTTAGAGATTTGTTAAACTCTGAAGAACAGCAAAGCTTAGAAAGGCCAGACTGAGATTTGTCAAATTACTTCCGGTAACAGAGCCAGGTTTAAACCCAGGCCGACAGGCATCCTCTGATGGCGGGTTCAGGAGCTGGACCACTGTGCAGGATTGTGCTGGTCAGGTTTGCTATGAGGAGGGCAGAAGAGACGACGGGACCAGGAAAGGGTCCGCCTCAAGTCCCCAGGGGGCTCAGTTTACGGCCTATCTTAGCTGTGAGGCAGTAAAAGTCAAGTCAAAGCCTTTCCACCGCCCTTTCTGGGCAGCGGTCGGCACGCCCCACCCCCGCTCCTACCCCACCCCACCCCACCCCACCCTCGCGCGCGCTCTCTGGCTCCCTTGTGAACCAAATGCCTTGAAATTGATAGACGACAGGGTACTGTCCCTGGAATTCCCAGGCTGGCCGTCCTTGGTTTAGGAGGAAGCCAGGGTTTGGACTGTCCGGGGAAAACTAGCATCTTCATCCTAAGCGCTTATGTTCACAGCAGGCGCATTGATTAAACAAAATGTTAATATAAAGCAAAACATGTCAAAAGTATCTTTGACGGCAATGGGTGGGGTCGGGGGTGGCGGAACATGCCTACAATCCTAGCACTCTGGAGACCGAAACTGAAGTCCCTTTGACAAGTTTAGAACCATCATGGTCTACATAACAAGTTCCAGGCCAGCCATGGGCTGGTGAGACCTCATCTCAAAAATTAAGTAATTAATTAATATTTGGAGGAAAGAAAGAAAGAAAAAGAAAGCTGAGACAGATTGACTGGTCATGGTTGGGGATGCATAAAGAGCTGTAGCTTATGGGATGTTTGGGATTCTTAGAGTCTTCCAAGAGAAGACACAGATCTAAGTCCTTCCTTCTCTGAATGACTGTTCCTAGGCACAACTCAGGTCTGCATCTCTGATGGTTCTCCAGACACTTACAGCAAGCCCAAGAGAACATATTACAGCCATGAGCCCACTGGCCTAAAATAAACATCTAAAGAATAAAGAAAAATAAAAAACTGAAATCTAGGGAGAAACTCCATTAATGCGGTCTCTTCTTTGCCCTGGAAAACTGGGGAGGGTGCAAATGTCCCTGGATAGTATTAGATACTAAGATATGCATCCAAAAAGAAGGAGGAGGAACAGAAGGAAGTAAGGAGGGAAGGGAAGAAGGGAGGAAGAAAGGGAGGAAGGAAGGAGGGAAGGGAGGAAGGGAGGGAGGAAGGAAGGGAGGAGGGAAGGGAGGAAGGGAGGAAGAAGGGAGGGAGGGAGGGAGGGAGGGAGGGAGGGAGGAAGGGAGGGAGGGAGGAAGGGAGGGAGGAAGGAAGGAGGGAAAGGAGGAAGGAAGGAAGGAAGGAAGGAAGGAAGGAAGGAAGGAAGGAAGGAAGGTCAAAGCATTTGTTCCTCAGGTGAGTATTTAGAGCCACACATGCGAATGCTCCTTTGTCCCCAGAAGAGAAAGTGATGTGATTGTCTATAATACTACAGGCTCTGGCACAAAGGGCTATGTTTCCACCTTGGAAAACAAAATAATTCTAAAATGGAACAGTGGTGAATAAAATGCTAACAGTTTTCAATATTGTATGAGCAAGCAGTAATAGGGTTAGATTCTGGGACATGGGGCCTTAGAAATTGGTTTCTCTCCCTTCTCCCAGAAGTGAAAAGTAATCCTTTTCCAAAATAAAATATTGTTTGCTCTACGGACAGGGGACAGAAGGCGGGGGGGGGGGGGGGACGACGGTGCGGAGACACGGAACTTTGTAGAGAAGACCTACTACTATTGCCTGTTCTATTAAAGCATAGAGAACAAAGGCAAAAAAACAACGAAAGGCAAGGACACGTTTGAAGAGATTATTAGTCACGTCTGTCCCAGATGTCAGCTCTCCCCGCATGCGCTTCAGTTTGGGTTTCTGAAATGAACCACCAGCTCTGGGATGCAAACACTCCTGCGAGGTAGTGTGGTGTAATGCCTCTCAGCCCCTGACTCAGGCACCAAGGCTGCTGGGAAGCTGGGAAAGCCAAGACCCAGAAACCCTGAGTCCACAGTGAAGGGGTGCAGAGAACATCGTCTCCTCAATCTATTCCAGCGTTACTTGGCCAATTGCTAGCAAATATTTCCAGCCGCTTTGGAATGGAAATGATTCGCTAACAACCATGGCTTACTCTTTTGGGGGGTTTTGGCCTGTCCAAACTCGCGTTGTTTACATTCCGACAGGTCTCGGTGAGTTACAAGCTTTGGCTGTTTCCCGCTGAGCCAGAGCTTGCATTTGCATTTGCATCAGAAATTCTCAAGATCTGGTCCTTCCACTACCCGTTTTGTGGGAACTCAGAAGCATTCGCCGGCTGAGATGCCTTTATTCATTGTTGTGGTACAGAAGTTTTTGTTTTTGTTTTTTGTTTTTTCTTAACGAATAGGAACCTATTCTTTACATCCGTTCCTTGCACAGATATTTATTATCTGTAGGGATATTTAAGGGTTTGTAGTGGGCCAGCCACCTTTGACAGGCACCATCACCTCACACTCCAGGCTAATGGACCACACTGTGGTCACGTTTAATTTATTAGGGTGAGAAGTTACTGCAGGGGAGAGGGTCTTAAAGAGAAGGGCTTTGCTAAGAAGAGAGAGGCCCTGGCCCACCCTGTAGCTGCTTAGACTAAAGTTTTGCCTCAGAATAGCACAACCCCATACAACTCAAAATGTGAAAACCATTTCCTTACAGTTTGATTCCTAACTGGGGTCCATTGATGCTCAGGAGTCTAAAGGGTGGCCATAAGTGGTCAAGGACTAGCTAACATGGAATACTAAACCTTGGATACAGGTTGTTTGACTCATTAACTGTAATAATAACAATAACAGTGCAATTCTGGCCAGACATGTTGCATGCCTGTAGTTCTAGTCCTAGGGAGGCTGAAACATGAGGACCAAGAACTGGACATTACCTTTAACTATACAACAAAACCCTGTCTCCATATAGTAATCAAGTAAGTTCTGGAAAAAAAAAAAAAGTCTGTGCTCACCATCCTCAGATTAAAAAAGAAATCATTAAGAAACCATAGTTGAAAATTATACCAAGTGCTCCAATGTTTGCACTGAACCGGAATAGAGGAACCTGAGAAGCTGGTATAATTAGCAGGGAGCTATGCAGTATTTTTCACTTCATTAAGGCAATAGATCAAAACAAGCAACACAGAAATCCTTAATAGCCATGCTACTGTGGTAAACTCAGGAGAGCTCAGAGAGCTTGCAGCTGAACTACTTGGTGGTAATATTAATGAGTTCTTAAGATAGAATATTTCAATGGTTCCATTTCCTCCTAAACTTCAAGGCAACCTAAGCTCTCTTAATATTGTCATTACCACGACCGACAGAGGGAACCCGATCCGATTTGGTTCTTAAACAAAATGGGATATTAACCGTGTTTGTTTTCACTTTGATCCATAGGAAGTAGGTCCCGCGCCCTGTGACCCATTAAACTAATAAGATTATACACGTCCACAGAGCGGAGGTTCTAATTGTTTCCATCTGTCTCAGATCTTTGCATTTTAAAAACTGACGAAAATAGAGCTTGAGTTGCGAAAACGAAAATATATCAACAGCAGGACAGTGACAAAACCGGGCCGTTTGGACTACACATGCAACCAATTACTGAGGAAAGAATAGATGTGTGTATATGGTGTTGAGGTCTGGAAAGAAGACAAAATAAACTTAGAAACGCAATAATTAACAGTGTAGTTGATCTGGGGGTGCTCGCACACTCTCTAAAGCTAACGCACGCTTGAGAAAACCTGCCAATCAGAAGCGCTTTCTGGAGACACCCTACACCTCCCCGCCTCTTCATAAATATTTAAATAGAGGTCCAGATTTGTTATTTAAATATCCAAGGACGCCTACCCAGGCTCATCTTTCGTAGGGTTGTTCATTTACTGGGTGGAGCAAGAGGGTTCAGCGCGCTCTCATTTGCTAATTGTGCCTTGTTTGCATCATCGTTGGTTTGACCAATGCTTGAATTTCACTTTGAAGCTTTCTCCGCCCCTCCACCCTAACCCGAGCCAATAGTTCGGCTGCATGTAAATAAAAGTCTGGGCGTTTCTCTCTCCGCCCACCGCCCGCCTCTAACTAGGGAGGGAGAGAGGGCGGAGCGGGGTGAGGGCGTGGCGCAGCGAGGCTTGGGGCCCCTGGCTCCACCTTCTGTGGGGCGGGATGCCGCTTGCTTATTGGATAGGTTAATGTACTATTTTGCATAAAAATGGGTGGGCTTCCTTGTAACCTGAGAACTGGCGTCGCCGTCGTGGGGTGGAGGGATAGGAGGGGTTAGGGGTGGGTCCCTGCAGCCCCGCCCAAGGTGCTCCGCGATCCTAAAGAAAAGGAAGGAACGGTTTTCTGTAAAAAGATTCTTTTAATGCGCCCTCTTAAGGGAATTATATACTCCTAAACCCATGTTTTCGTTTACTTTAACAAATTGTTCAGGGTTGTACCATGAAATACGTGGATCCATACACCCTCCAAATTAATTTCCTTTCAATTTTAATAAACTACTACAGCTAGCCCTGTGTGAAAGCAAACTTTATAAGACGTTTCTCTTTCATTAAAATTCATGTTTGTTTTACTATAGATTCCCTGCTCCACCAATTTTCAACGATCCGAATTGAGAAGTAGAGTATAAAAACCAGAGGAAGTCGGAAAATTCTTTCAGGCTAAGCAATCCATGGATTGCTTGTGAATGAGGCAAGTGCTAAAATTCTTTCCAACGGGAAAACGCCCCCAGAATATTCGATTGGCATTATAAACTAAAAATTATTCTTGAGAAATATGTTTCCTTTTTTCTTGCAAAGTTTATTCTGTTTTATTTTATCCCAACAGAACGTAAGAGTTAACTTTTTCAATACTGTTGAAGTAAAGTATAGAATGGCAAATACTTGGAAAACGATTGGATGGAAAGGGAATCTGGGACCCTACGTTTTAAAATACCATCTGTGATTTGGATAACATTTCTTCAGCTTTCAGGAACGTAGTTATTGTAGCTCATATACTCAAACTCAAATCTGGGAGTTTTCCTTACTCAAATTTGGGAGTTCTCATTGTCAACTACATTTTAAAGACTATGTGGTCGATGCAAGCGTTGATAAAAATGAAGTAAAATGGGAAATATATATTTCTTTTGGCCAAAATAAAAGTCATAACAAAAACTAAAACACAGCATCCCCTCTCACCCACCTAACCCTTTTAAAAACTCCTCTTTATTTCCAGCTTGGCAGACACCTTTCCACTGGGACTGAGGCTCAAAAGCCTGGCCAGCTCTGGAAGAATGGATCTAGGAGAGTTAGGAAAAGAGAGAAAAAAAAATGTGTTGGGCTAGTGTGAGCTAGTATTTTTTTTCTCCAAAACATTTCTGATGTGTAATAAAATTAGGAAAAACTGTTTAACTGTCCCTGGATTTACATCAGTTCACTGATGGCATTTAACTCAAGTCGTATATTTCAGTCTTGAAAGTCTATGATTGCCACATTGTTTCATGCCTCCTCCATGAAATTAGATCCAGAAATATTCTAGTGATTAAATGTTGAAATGCGCACTAATGTCTATGATATTACAGGCAATTACTCATGTACATCCGCCTCCATCCAAGAAACATGATGTCAGCTGATAATTTGTCAAAATTGTTGTTTGAAACTGAGCTCTATGTACGGTGGAGTAATAAAACACTGGCACCTTTGTACACTCAGTCTTAGTAGTTACAGTTAATTTTATGACCTCATGACAAAAACTTATATTTATATTTATGTTCTTCGCTCTTAGAGGTTGACTGTAGACGTGGCACTGCTGGTTCCAGGAGTAATGGATTTTAGAAACAACTGAAAATTCATGTTATCCAAGAGTGAGCTTTTGTGTTTTTGTTTAGGGGAGAGCTTTACTTTTATTAGTGAAGTTTTTCTAGTGATGAAGTGATATGTATTCCCATATTTAAAAAAAAACTGAAAAATACTAAGTGGAATAGAAGGGGAAACTCAAGGTGTTTTGGGCTCTCAGTCAAAACTGGATGGGAGGGGCTGTGCTCATTCCTACTTTTCTTGGAAGTTTTCTCATAGAAATGTTTCATTTTGATACATCATAAGAATTCACTTTCCCAAGCTCATGTTGGTTTTGCTTTTTTTTTCTGTTTTTCACTATAAATTGCCTTTGTGAAAACTCAGTTTTATTTCATCTATATGTATGAAGTTTCTTTTTATTGTAAAGAAATGAATGCTCACAAAATAACCTTTAAAAAAAACAAAATATAAAATAATTCCCTGGGGGTGTGGGAGGAGGGATGGGGGTGAGGGGAGGGAGAGGGAGAAGGGACTTACATGTGAAACGAGCTTGTTCCCTAACTTGAACTAATAAATAAATTTAAAAAAATAATTCCCAATGTCATGCTTGCATGTTTTAAACATCGAATTATGAAACTCATTATTATGATATATGGAAAAGAAAAAATAAATTTATAGACATTATTAGGAGAACTCTGGTTTAAAATTAATTTACCTGCCTTTTACTTTTAGTATTTGTTTAAAGTTGCATTTCAGTGTTGTAATTTAACAAAGGCTGATTTGAGGATATTCTTCGTGTTTAGTTTATCTCCTGCAACTTCTTCCAGCAGTTCCAACATTGTTCTCAGGGACATTTTTCTGAGCTTGTTCCCTGGGCTTCACATCCTGTAGGAATGCATAATCACAGCAAACTCGAGCATTAAAGACATTAGTTCATTTTTAAATTGCAAACGTTTTTCTTTTAGCCCAGTTCCGTTTTGCTAACAGCATCTGCTTCCAATCGACTTGTGCTTTTAGGAATACTGGTTTTTATTAATAGCACCTGAGAACACCAGCGAACCACAAAGGATGTGTGATTAAGAATACCCTCGAACAAGCATTAACAAAATGCATGATTGGCTATATTCGGGCCGCTACACCGAGCAAATGTACCTCATTCAAGATTCGTTTTTACAGTCTCTAACGCTATTTGCTTCTCCCCCGTTCTCCATAATATGGTCCCAGCAACAAAGCAATAGCCCTGTCTATCATTATTTCATAAAGTCACAGCAATACACTATTTATAATAGAGCTCATATCCAGTAAACTTCAGAGCCAAATTCTAGTATTGTGGTAGCAGATGGCTGTAAAACGAACTGGTTTTTTTCTCTTCTTTTCTTTTCTTTTTTCTTTTCTTTTCTTTTCTTTCTTTTTTTTTTTTTTTTTTTTTTTTGCATGTTGGTTTCCTTTAGCTTACAGTGATGATTAACTCTGACATATTTAAACGAAGTTCAAATAATAGACTCGAAACATGCCCTAAACATATACAAAAAGTTGCTAACTGTGAAAAAATAAATTTGTGTTTCATTTTTCTTTAGCTTATGAATATGTGGAATGGGTGATTTTATTCACTTTCTCTTGTGGCTATATAAGAAAAAGACAAGGAAAACTGGCATACTCTATGGAAAAGCAATGGTCTGGACCAGATGGAAAGGTCCAGGAATTAAGCAGGAATGTTACAGTGGCATTTTACAAATCTCTCTGAATAAAAACTGATTGGCCAATTACATGCTCACAGCTGGAAGGTGCTTGTTCATACACATTTTAAAGACTTCATTTGCCTTTGTGGACAAATACCATCCACAAGACAGGAAATTAAGAGCACAGTGGGAGGTGTCGGTTTTGTTTATTCCAAGTTTCTTTCATCTTGAGTGCTTTTAAAATTAGCAGTAAGAATTCATATGCATATGATCATATATTCAGGTATTTGTGTGCCACTTTTTTTCTTTGAAACAAGAAATGTTTTGTTCCCAGAGCACCACAATGAAAGCAAACAGACTGAAAACATGACTTTAGTAAGCTATTATATTTAAGAATCCTACATTCTATAGCTGCTTGTGAAGGAGTTGACAAACACTTTCATTGGCATAAACATGAAATAAATGTATAAAATAAAAACGATGCAAGAATACTGGCTTTTGTGCAAAGGTAAAAGAAAATAATATCTAATGGAAATAGGTAAGTTTGTCTCTAAAATGAGCAAGTTTTCGCTTCACTTCAAACTTGGGTTACAATAGGAAACTACCTCATTTCTATCCCCACAGAACAGGGAAAGCAGGGTTGAAAGGACAATTCGAAGTTTTAGCCCATCAATCCCCCTGGAACAATTTTTATTCACTGGAACTTAACTGTAAAATGACTTTTGGGTAGGAAGGGGCATTTATTAAATGTCCATATGATCACCCCTCATCTCTGGCACAGGGCTCTTTGCGTATTTCCATGATGGTGAACATGGTTAGTAAAAATATAGTTTCTAAATTGTGGATTCAGGATAGTTTTCTGACTTCCAGGGGTGTGGTATGGTACATATTTTTTAGAAGAAAAAATAAATACTACTGGGGGGATGACTGCAGTCTTTTCTATTCAGTCTTAAACTTCCATAGTAGATGCAAACTATTGGGTTGTTTGTGAGCATATTTGAGTGGCTATTACAGCAAGTGGATAACATCCTGATTAAATTCAAGCATGATGTTGACACATAACCTGATACATGTGGGACCAGCTTGTCCTGATTCTTAAAAGTCATTGACCATTGAAGGTTGCCATGTATGTGCAGCTTTCAAAACTGTGTGGGTTTATTTTCAACACCCAAATTACACACACACACACACACACAGACACACACACACACACACACAGACACACAGACACACACGCGCGCGCGCGCGCGCGCACACACACACACACACACACACACACACACACACACATATATATATATAATTTTGTATATAGATGGTCATAATACAATTTAAAAGAGTGAATAAGAGGAAGCAAAATTCATCCTTATCCGAAGAAAGAATAGCTTACTAAAGTAACTAAATTTGTATGAATACATATTATATATATACACATTTATATATAATCTTGGATTATTGTATATACAAATAATATATAAATATATTTTGGAATTTTTCTGGGTATCTTTTTGCATTTCAAAAATGTACTTACAAGTATTATACATTCTAATTTTAAACCATGGAACTGTTTTGAAATAGTCTTGGTAAATTATGGAATTCTTCCCATATCCTCAGAGCTCTTCTACATTTTGGGGATTGGCTGGCAGGTATACTTCTAAGAATCTAACTGGATTTATTCAGCAAGACCTCCTTCGCCAGCCTGGCAATGAGTCGGCTTTGTAAGCAGTGCTGATTGCGGGGTGGACACTGCTTTCCCGGGGTCTTTGTAGGCTGAATTCTTGTGAAAGTCGTTGTATATTTTTTAAGTTTCTGTTAAATACTTTTCTTTCTGATTTTTACCCTTTTCTTTCTGATTTTTACCCTTTTCTTTCCCTGTCCCCTTCCTTTTATTTTTTAATTTTTGATGTGTGTGCTGTTTGTTTGTTTGTTTGTTTGTTTTCTTCAAATGGCTTGATATCAACCAGAAAATTAACACATACACTCCTACGGCTTTTTAAGAATCAAAGCATTCAAAACTAAAACCCGCCAAGATTCCCGTAGACCAGCTTCTTCTCGGCCAGTTAAGCATGTAGGGTTTTTTTTTTTGGGGGGGGGGGAGGTTGTTATTGCTGCTGTTTGTTTTTTATCTTTTCCCTGTACAAATTTACAAATAGCATATATGCACACTTCGAAAATGTATGGTGCTGTGGTAGATAATCTTAGACACTAATAAAATAATTCAAGCTGCACACACTCTTCATGACGACCCCATCAATGCGCTGAAGGGATAGATACTGGGTAGAGGGAGCGAGTGAACCAGCAAAGCAGACGCAGGGAGAGGTGTGGCTGATATTCGGTAAAGCGACAGCCCCTGCTATTGTCCCTTTTCCTTTTTCTTAGTTCCTGCTTGGAATTTTTTTATTGAATTAAAGACAAAAGCTGTAATCCAAACATTATGGTCCTAGTATCGATGTTGGTCCACAAGTCACTCACTCCACAGCTGCTGGTGACCCGAGGCCTCCTGCACTGGCCAAGCCGTCTTAGGCACCAGGGCCCTTCCCGCTTTGCGTGCTGGGAAGCGTCCAAAGGATGCTTAGAAAATGAACCTCAAGCTGAGCCTTTGATAAGCCGTTTCAGAGCTAAATTCAGCTCAGCTCTGTCTAGGTAAGTGGCAAAAAGCTCAGAAAGTAGAGGTGGAGATTTTCCATTCTCTTTGTCCTAGATGTCTCCAAGTAAGAGCTGCGCTCCAGCAGGAGTTGAGCGACGCAAGTCGCCTTTAGCACCTTGAGCTTTGCTAAGGAAGGCTAAACAAGATTCCCCCAGGACATCTCCTCTGCGCCCTCCCCAACCCAGGTACGAATGCCCATTGCCCAGCAAGTGGGGAGGCTGTGGTGTCACCATCCTAGGGTCTGCTTCTTCTCCTTGCTCTACAGAAACAAGCCTGCAAATCCCTTCCTTCCATCGCGACGCCTGCCATTCGCCACCTCGGAGCAGGGCAGCTCTTTCTTAACACAAAGGCTACCTTGAGGATAAGGTGACAAAGATAAGGAGATTAGGAGCTGAAACACTGGGAAACACTGAAACGCAAGTGTGAGTGCTTTCGTTTCTGTTTCTTTGGGGATTTTCTCCCAACGGATAAAGAAAAATAACTGACTTAAGACACAATGCAACTTAAAGCTGACCTTTCTCATTTCTAAGCGTCAAGTTAACCTTTATATCCATGAAAACGAACTTCTTATCAGTAAAGAAACAGGCTTCAACCTTATGGAAAATACTTTAGAGGTACACTAGACATCAAATAACTGCTTCAAGACACTCTGATACTTCAAGTATCAGAAACAGATGGGCTCACTTCTTCTTTGTGTTCTATACAATCTCCAAAAATAAAGGAAGAGGTTGGGAAAAAAGAATATTTTCGTTCATTCATTCATTTCACATTTGAAAATTTTGACTAATACCAGATCCATTCTAATTAAATGGTTTATTGCTTCAGAGAAATTATTATTGTGTCGTTAGAGGTGCTGCCAAACATTTGATCTTTCAAAAAAAAAAATCCTGGCTCTTCTTTATGTAGTTTTTCTGACAAAGACATGAAGCATTTTTAGAAAAAAAAAATCCCATAAAAAACAACAACAACAAAAACAAAAAGCAGCTTCTTGCTTCTGGCACAGGGGTGATTCCTCTGTGGACAAGCAAACCAGCTCTGCCAGCTTATCGGCAGAGGCACCCCTGCTGTGACTGTCCATCTCAGGGGTGCAGAGGGGAGAAGCTTATCGTTTTGCTGGTTGATAGAAGCAATACTGTTCCTAACCAAGGCAATCCCTTCTCTCCAAACAGCTACTAAGGGGTTCCTAAGGAATGCCCAATCTTATGTATTAGTAAGGTTTTTCAAGTGGCCACTTCTTTCTGGGCTGTAGAGAAACACAAGGACGTGTATCTTGGGATGTGAAGTAGCTCCAAATGACGTATTATCATGTAGTGAAATTTTAGACGGGAAAATTTAAAATCGTGACAAACACTTATTCTTAACGATCTCACCTCAGTCCCGCCTGAGGGCTCATTTTCTTCTTCTGTCTGGGGAAATCCAGCAAGAGGGTTAAAGATGGAGAACCTAAACAGGCTCCTTCCAATGTCTTAAGTTTATTAAGCCAAGAGGCAAACCACAGTGAATTCGATCACTCCTCTTCGGGATGGTGTTGCTTTGAGAGGCAGATCTCAAGTCAAGCGTAAGTCGAATAGCTGTTCATCTGGACAGATTGAGAACACATCCAGGTTGTGCCAACTTCCAATTTTAATTGTGTTCTGGAGAGCAAGGCAGGCTGCCTGCTGGGCTGGCTCAGCCACTGGCCACCTATGCAACTCTAGGCAAGGTGAATAGCCTTTCCGTGGCTCTGTTTCCCTCATCAGTATGGTTAGAATAATTACAGTATCTATCACCTCATAACACTGGGGAGAAAATTATTAATATTCAAGAAGTTCCCAGTGCCTGATACAAAGAAGAGAATCAAACACTTGCAGAGGGGGATGTTGTTTTGTTTTGTTTGAGACAGGGTTTCTCTGTGTAGCCCTGGCTATCCCAGAACATGCTCTGAAGACCAGGCTAGCCTTGAACTTAGAGATCCACCCAGCCTCTGCTTCCTAAGCAGATTAAAGATGTGTGCCACCATGCCCAGCTACCAAATGTGTTTGTTTGTTTACTTACAATTTTATTTATTATTAGTGTGTGTGTGCCTGTGTATGATGATATGGGGATGGCCCATGCTCTGTGACATGCTTGTGGAGATCCCAGGTCAAATTTCTGGAGTTAGTTCTCTCCTTACACCTTTCTTTGGGAACCAGGGATTGAATTCAGGTAACCAAGCTTTTTCGTGGCAAGTACCCTTACACACTGAGCCAACTCACCAGCCCCCAAAGAGTTTTGTTTCTTTGCTTATTTTTACTTTTATTAATGTATATTGTGATAGGTAGCCTATTTGACTAAACAGAACAACTCTTTGTCTGGGATACAGGGTATTTTGGACCTTTTGGGGTATCTCACAGAGGTAATTTGGTTAATATATTACTGGTAAGTTGATATCTTCCAGAGAGTCTGTGGACCTGGGTTTCCTATTCTGTCGTTATGGTCAAGTCCTCTTTCAGTGCATGCCTGCTTGCCATTTGTTTGTACAATTAGTGCTGTGCCCATAATGAGCAATCAATAGAAACTTTTGGAATGAATTAGTGAAAGAAGAGTGAGTCTGTGACTTCATTTTAAAAGACTAGATGGGGCCAGTGAACATGGCATGAGAGGGGTAGCTGTGAGGCGCTGAGGCACAGGACCCCTTTTAGCCCCTTGCTGGGAGTGTGGAAGATTGCTGTGATGGTGATCCTGTTGACTTCACTGAATTGAAAGACTCCAAGAGACCTGTAAAACACACACCTCTGGGTGTGTCTGTGAGGGAACTTATGGAGACCATTGGATCCTGAGGTCTTTAACCTAATCAATGTCAATCCATTGATGCATTCAAAATCTGAGGAACTCTTGGGAGGTGTGGAACTATGCCAGGCCAAACCTACTGGGAAGCCTACTAGGACACCATTTAAAGGCTCTATTTTGACAGTGGCCTCTTCTCCTCTGTTTTCTGGCTACCGTGATGTAAATAGCTCTGCTCCTCTGCTACCTTCTGCCATGGTGTTCTGCGACAGACCGGAAACCCAACACCGGTGGCCCATGAGCTCAAACCTCCGAACCCTTAATAAATGCTTTGAGTTGTTTTATCTCAGGTATTTATCATAGCAGGGAAAATGGATTCACTTGATTTGCAGGACAGAAACAAAATTCTGAGTCTGGGGTGGTTCTAATAGAAGGGCCAGAGATAGCTTATAGGAGGGGACACAGTCATTCTGTAACAGGAGCATCACTCCTGGGAGTCAGGCATGCTTCTCAGAAACCGGCTCTCCCACAAGCTGTGTGATGCCTTCAGATCTGGAGACAATGGAGTTGACACCTTCTTGCCCCACTCTAGTGGGCTAAGTCTGTACCACCTTGAACCTCAGTCTTTTCTTTGGAAAAGGAGACTGCATGGCAGCAAGTTCTGGAAAGCTAATGTGTGAGCGTAGATGCATCCCCCAGTTAGGTTTACTCAGGGGAGATAGGTGGTCCTGGGCAGGATGAGGCCGGCAAAGCTGACTGGGTTTCTAGAGGAGATGGTGAAATCTCTACCAAGGGAAAATTTGAAAAGAAAGCAAGGAAGGGACTTGGGGTGTTGAAATCATAGGTTCAATCAGGAGCACTGTGTAAACCCTCTGTAATCCTAGCACTGAGGAGGGAGAGGCAGGAGGATTAAAATAGAGCCTTTAAATGGTGTCCTAGTAGGCTTCCCAGTAGGTTTGGCCTGGCACAGTTCCACACCTCCCAAGAGTTCCTCAGATTTTGAATGCATCAATGGATTGACATTGATTAGGTTAAAGACCTCAGGATCCAATGGTCTCCATAAGTTCCCTCACAGACACACCCAGAGGTGTGTGTTTTACAGGTCTTCTTGGAATCTCTCAATCCAGTGAAGTCCACAGTCAGGATCACCGTCACAGCAACCTTCCACACTCCCAGCAAGGGGCTAAGAGGGGTCCTGGGCCTCAGCGCCTCACAGCCACCCCTCTCATGCCATGTTCACTGGCCCCATCTAGTCTTTTAAAATGAAGTCACTTCCAGCTACTTTCCATTATTTACTAAAAAAATAACCCAGTCCCAGCACTGGTGTAAGGAAAGCAATAGGGAAAGGGCTGTCTTCACACTTTTAACTGACCTTTGAAACATCCTTGCCTCTGCCACACTGAGGGCTATCCAATTGTAGTAAGCTGGCTAAATAAGCACCATGATTTCTCTCCAGACTCAACAGTCTCTGATTTCTCGGGAGCTAAAATTTAAATCTTACTAAATTTAAGTTGTAGTTAATGGTGACTACATTAGAAAAGGCAAATATAAACATTTCCAGTATTTTCGGAAGTTTCATTGAGATAAAGAGGAGCCTTGAGACTTTACTCCGTGACAAGCCAACTGGCCTTTCTCATTTAGACTGAGCTAAGAAAGAAAGTGAGAAAGAAAGAATAAAAGAAAGAAAGAGAGAAAGAAAGAAAGAAAGAGAGGAAAAGCCTTCCAAAGTGGCTTAGTGAGACATTTCTAGAAGGCCAACTAAAATGTGCTGCAGAAAAGGGGAGGGGCACATTGGTCCCCTTCATACTGAGTCTTTAGTACATAATAGAGATGGGAATTTTGACAACTTTAGTGGGTTCCCCTTCTTTGAAGAGAAGAAACAGAAGTGCAGTGAGTTAGTGGCCCAGTCCAAGTCAATAACTGACTTGTCAATAAATTCTCAAGCATCTTCATCCATGGTTACATGCAGCCCAGTTCTGGAAGCCAAGACAAACCCCTCTTTCATCTTTACTATAAATCTCTCGTATCGCAGCTCTTTACCACACCAGAGCTCTTGGGTGTAGAGCAGATGACATGGGAGTCACCAGCTTCCTTTAGGAGGGGAGTAACTTGCCCATCTGTTCCCTTGAAGGTTCTACACAGAGGATGAGGTAGGTGGCCAGGCATTGCCTCGGGCTGGCCTAGTTTTAGCACTGAATGTCCCATGTTCCAGGAAACATCACAGTCCCTGATGAATCAGGATAATTTTTAACACTGAGACCAGTAAGAGCAGCACTGCCTGATGCTCCAGAACCCAGATGAAGCAAGGGATAACGCAGACACCACCCCTGGGTGGAGAGCTAATACCTTCACTTCGTGATCAGAGAAAAAGAAGTTACCTGAAGTAGCATTCAGGGATTGCACCTTCGTCTGCACTCAATCTCGCTCCTGTAGCAGCAAACAGACCTGCTTTGAAATGGTCCATGTCTCCTGGTGGAGCATTACATCTTAAAACGCACCTTTAAAAAGACTCATAACATGGTTTTAAAACATAGATATGGAGCAATTAATCCACAATGTATGACTGTGTTCTGGATTCTGAGACAGACTGTTACAAGGTGCGGGCATTTATATAGTCCTCAGTGTTCTGCACCAAAGTTGCCATAAGTGGAGGTCTGGGAGTTTCTAATGGCCTCTTTAAGAATACCTTGCTCTCACTTGGTGCCCCCTAGACAAGAGTGTTATTCAGGTAACTCTTGAACACCTGTCTGCAAAACCTCGGGTTGGAGATAGCAGAGCATACCAGAAGTTCAAGGTGAGGAAGCAGGAGTCTGGACACTAGTTTTAACCGTGCAGTTAGTTAGGCTGTTACTTTAGGAAAATCACATGGCTTCTCTGAGCCTCGGTTTCTTCATCTTCAAAAAAGGAGACAACCATTCTCAAGGGAGACTGTGGAGTCAGAGAAGGAACAAATGTGGCGGCAGGCAGTGCCTTGAAAACTGCCAAGAATCACACAGAGCCAAGGTGTTCAGTGACAGGCCTTGGATGCCAGAAGGGGAGCTCTGCAAAGCGCAACTACAAGTGGGGATTATGCCCATTTGCTGGTCCCTGAAATGACCATCACCAAATCACTTAAGTGGATGAAAGGTGAAAAAGAAAACTAGTGAAAGCAATAGCATCAAAACCACAAACTATACCATAGGGCCAAAGGAAACCCAAAGAGCTGCTGCTGGGAACCCATCGCTTTCTTCCCTAACTGACCATTTAAAACACAACATCAGAGCAAGCACTTCAGGCTCACATTCTGCCAGTGTGTTTATTAGAGACTTGGAGGCCCAGAATATGCGTGAAAATACCTCTTCTCTGCATGGAGTACATAGACAGCACCACACCAATCAGACGGCTCTCCTCTGAAAACCAGTCTGATTCCTTTCTCAAGATGTGGCTTTCTTGTCCCCAAATTGAGGCAGGGAAGTGTGATTGGCTTTGGCCAGTACAACACAGTGATGGAGTCTGAGCCTAGACCTGGCATTGCTGAGCCTGCTTCACTGTGCTTTCTTTTGCTAGCTCTGGGAACAAGTCCCAGCTGGCCTGCAGGAGGGATGGGGTCTTTCTTCTTTTCTTTTTTGAGACAGGGTTTCTCTGTGTAGTTTTGGGTGTCGTCCTGGAACTTGCGCTATAGACCAGGCTGGCCTTGAACTCACAGAGATCCGCCTGCCTCTGCCTCCCAGTGCTGGGATTAAAGGCGTGCGCCACCAACACCTGGCTCAGATGGGGTCTTTTTAAGTTGACAATCCTTACGTTAGCCATTGTCAAAACACTAGTTAACAACCTAGCCTGGGGTAGTAAATGCCTTTAGTCTCATCACTCAGCACGCAGAGGCAGGCAGATCTATATGACTTGGAGGCCATCCTGGTCTACATAGAGAATTCCAATCAGCTACAACAGGTAACAAAGAAACACACAAACTATGTGCCATGTGCCAGCAAATGTTTGTTTTTGCTCATGAGTCTGGGAGCATTTATGATGGCCTCCATTGGGGTCCTTTTTTAAATTTTTGTTTTGTTTTGTTTGAGACAGGGTCTCACTCTCAAATGCATAATCCTCCTGCCTCAGCTTCCTGGATACAAGTGTTACAAACGTTTGCCAGAATACAAGTGCAAACTGCAACCATGTGTGTGCGTGCGTGTGTGTGTGTGTGTGTGTGTGTGTGTGTGTGTGTGTGTGTGTTTGCACGTGTGTGTGTGTGTTTGTGTGTGTGTTTGCATGTGTGTGTGTGTTTGCATGTGTGTGTGTGTGTGTGTGTGTGTGTGTGTGTTTGCGTGTGTGCGCACGTGCGTGTGTATGTGTGTGTGTACGATGGACCTCAGCTCCAGAGCCTTGTGTGTGCAAGGCAAGAACTCTATACTGATGTCCTCCAGCTCTTCACTGAGTTCATTCATGCATCTGCCATCAGTCATGGTCAAGGGCACAGACCTGCTGCTCTCGGCTAGGCCTTGTGATGGTTTTGTGGTTGACCAGCTAGTACTGAGTGGTGACATCTGGGATCTCTGCAATCTGTTGAATTACAGATGAAATTAAGGACTCTGTTACTTTAGGATAAACAACAATTAATATCTGGTATAAGTATGTTCCAAATACTTGCTCTTCCATCCCTCCCACAGGCCAGATGGGGCTTGTTCCCACATCTAGCAAGAGAAAGCACAGGCTCAGCAACGTCACCAGGTCACTCCATCACTGTGTCCAGCTGGCTGATGCAAGTCCAACTGCTCTCTCGCAACTTGGGGACTAGCAAACCACATTGAGTAAGACACAAAAAAAGATGAAGGTAAAGGTTTTATCCTGACAGCCAATCTACCTGACTCTCCAGAAGCAACGTCATCACCAAATAATGTCAAGAAGATGTTCCACGAAAGTGTACTTGGATGTCACCTGTCCCTTCTATTCAAATACAGCAGTGTGCGGATGAAGTGCTTGGCAGAGCAAACCCAGGCTCTGGTCTGCTTTTGTGAATCATTTTCTTTATTTTCTTGGTCAGGCCACATCTCTAGAGCACAGTTTCTTCGCCTATAAACTGGTAAATTTGAACTCAGGGGGCCTTGCTGTTCTCTGACTCAATAATCTTGAATATTTTAACTCAAGAAACTTCCTTCTTTCTGCCGTGTCTCCACAGAAAACCCTCCCAGCCTAATCGGCTTTATGATGATATTAGCAACACTATCACTTAAAACAGCCCATTACGGCCCTCACAGACTGCTCCCGAATTCAAAGTAAATTCAATCATCAATACATATCCAATAAAAAAAATGGAAATCTCCAGGCTAAAGGGACATCAGCCCCTGGAAACCAACAAACCTCCTGAATAAATAAATCTGCTTTGCTCAATATTTCCCCCTCTTGATTTGAACAGAGACGGTAACCCTTTTTCTGTCATTGAATTAATTTGCTAGAAGTGGCTGTAATTTCTATATAAATCCTGAGATTGTTTCTAATTTGCATGTTATATATGAATGTTTATGCATGTGATACCAGCCTAATGTTCTCCAGGGATGCACTTGGAAACTGCATGAATCATGTAAACAAAATTAGACTGAAATAAAAAGAATGTATGATATTTTCCTCACTAGTACTAATTTTTTTTTAAAGTTTGGTTTTCTCCTTAATGGTCTTCCTGCTGACTTTAATTATATTTATGGCACAATTATCCTGTGCTGGGCACAGCCTTGTATGCCCAGTGCTCATTTGGCGTCTGGTTTGGGGGTATGCCTGGCAGACAGATGGGTAGTGTGATGGCTCTCTTGTTTGTTCCCTTTGGAGTCAGTGAGGAGGGAAGGTGATAGGCGGTGTGGGTGGTGTCTATTCTTCCCACTACACCTCCTTTCTTAGGAGGATGAATTCAGACCATGGGCAAAACTGAAGCCAGGTCCAGGGCTTTTTCCTCCTGCAGCCTCCCTGGAGTGCCAGCTGAAGACCATTGCTGCTGTTAATTAATGATTTGCCAGCTGTCTACGCTAATTTTATAGCATTTATGTATGCACATGCATTGTTCTGCAACAACAAACGTTCAGTGGTCATGGCTCTGTCATTCAGCAGGGATGTCACTTTCTAAGGCTTTCCAGAACACCTCTTCAGGTCCAGTGTCAACCAGGGAGGGGCTCTTGCTCTCATCAGGGCAACATGACTCTGCAGTCCTGATGCTAACGCCACAGTTCTTTTCAAAAGATCAGGCTGTCCCAGGGTCCCTTCGTTTCTGTCTGAAGGAAGAGTCACTGTGCCATTGTCATCCTCCCTGCTTTATCTCATTACTCTCTGAATTGTTTTGGTCTGACCACTGCCACAGCTCCTTCTAGAGACTTGTAGGTATTGGGGCATCTGAGAGGTTCATAATGGCCATCCCCAAGCTCCTTCTCACCCTAGCATTTGGGATTTTTCAGGGCTCTACCATCAGCAGCCAACTTCCCATCACTTCTCTTTCAGGCATTGCATCTCAGGGTGAATCTACTTCAGATCAAGTCATCCTTGCCCAAGGGTTTTGATCATTCCTTTCCTGAAAGATCAAGAGAAAATGTACCCTGCTGATAAGATAGTGGGACAAACTAGTGACTTAAGCTTTCAGTAATTAGCAGATCCACTCTAAAATCTTTCCACACTAGATGGAAACGAAGATGCTGCAGAAACATGACAAAATCTCTTGGGAGGAAGCTTTGAGTGTGTTAGTGAAGCACACACCAGGCTTTGTGCTCTGGCTTATGTTGTCTTCACCATAATCCTGTATGTGCTACCATTCTGCAAAGAGTGAGCCTGAGGCAGAGGAACTAAAGCTCCAAGGAGGAACACATCATCACTAAGCTAAGGGAGAAACCCAAGTGAGGGGGACAAATCCCCACTAAGTCCTAAATCAGGCAGCGGCTTGAAACACCGGAGGCTGCAGAGCATAGGGTGAGAAGTGGCTAGAGTTCATGGTCAGAAAACCTTAACAGGCAGAAGAAGACTTTCCAGAAAAGACTCTGAGTAGCCAGGGCCAATGGTACAGGCCAGTAACCCAGCCATTTGGGAGACTGAGGCATGAGGATGGGAAGTTTAAGGTCTTCCTGGACTACAGATTAGGTTCAAGGCTAAACCTGGGTAACTTAATGAGAGCCTGTCTCAAAATTTCAAAAAGTAAAAAAGAAAGTTGGGGATATGGCTCAGTAGTAGAATGCTTCCCCAACTTGCACAAGGCCCTAGGTCCAAGTTGTGCTCAGTCATGAGAAAAATTAAAAGACCCTAGTGGCAGAAGACAGGAATGAACAAGAAGAGGGTCGCCTTGGTCCAAGTCCAAGGTAGGCTGAGAAGACTCTAGGAGGTTAAAGCCTACACTCTAGACGGCATGTGCATTTCATGTTGGAAAGTGGTTCAGTCTGGACAGAGGGCTGGCCTATTGGGAGGGTCTGAGGAGGCCTAGGGCCTCACCCAGGCAGGAGTGCAGATTTCCCCTGCTTCTCCCCAGAAGACAACTCAAGGATCCCCTGAGACTATTACAATCAACACTTGGGGGCTGGAGAGATGGCTCAGGGTCAACAGCACTGGTTGCTCTTGCAGAGGACCCTGGGATCATGTCTAGCACCTGCACAGCTGCTCACACCCATCTGTAACTCCAGTTCCAGGGGATCTGATGTCCTCTTCTGGCCTCTATGGACATCAGGTACATGGTTCACAGACATACATGAAAGCAAAATACCCATACACATAAAAACATTTAAAAAAAAGCAGTATCTCAATAGATATGCAAACACTGTTTCCAGAAGTCATTAAGTGAGACAGGAATAGCCTGGCATGACACTCTTCTGGATGCAGGAGAGGGAGCAGTGCAATGATGGAGCTAGTGGACCTGAAGTTGCATTACTCAGTACCTTGTGAAGGTTTCCACTTCTAAGTTTCCTCACCACATTGTAATTGCTTCAAGTTTATTTATGTTCACACCCATCACCCCCACATATGATCCCATTTATCTGCCCGTCTTAATAAACACAAAGACCTTGGGTAAGAGTAGGAGAGAGACAGTGTACATTTGGGAACAATAAGACCGAAATTTGTTTTTGAATGCTTACCTTTTCCTTACTGAATCCGTTTGAGAAGAATTCAATCTTCAAGGTCAAAAGAAGGTCACACATCCTAACTTCCTTGCACCCACAGCTTAATCATCTAAAATTAAAAATCAATCCCTGTCTGAGACTCATGGCGAGCCCATAATTGCTTCAGAGTGAAGCTCCGAATACCCGCACCCTCTCCCACCTTCCATTTCTTAGAGATGAGAGTATCATTTTTCAAGACCAAGGCATTGTCAGGATGAGATTGCACAGTAACCGAGTAGAACAATCCGTTAAAGATGAAATCATTTTCATCATTATGTTCTTCGGGCAGAAATGAAGCCCCTCTCCAATGCTGCCTCTGAAGATGGCAAAAAAGGAATAGGAGCCAATTATTAGCAATATTTTTCTTAAAAAAAAAAAAAAAGCACTGGTTACTGTCTCCTTTCTTCTGCTGACAAGTTAGCATTCCAAACCAGCTGCTTGCTTTGGTTTCTATAGAGAACTGGTTGCCACTTCCCAGATACTGGATTTTCTCTTTATCCTCAATATCCAGCTATGTTTGGACCTCCATTAGTACATGGGTGCTCTCAGTGAGCCTGTTTGCTTAGATTTTGTGACACTAAATTGAACTGAGAGTTCTAGGATGCCAATGAATTTCTGATCACAGCTACAAATACTGTGTGTGTGTGTGTGTGTGTGTGTGTGTTTATGATAAGGTGTGTGTGTGTGTGTGTGTGTGTGTGTGTGTGTGTATTTATGATAAGGTGTGTGTGTGTGTATTTATGATAAGGTGTGTGTGTGTGTGTGTGTGTTTATGATAAGGTGTGTGTGTGTGTGTGTGTGTGTGTGTGTGTGTGTATTTATGATAAGGTGTGTGTGTGTGTGTGTGTGTGTGTGTGTTTGTATTTGTAATAAGGACAGCTTTCCATTTAATCAGTACCTTCTTAGAGAAGTATTTGGTCTTCCAACCATCCACAGTTGTTAAAAACCAGTTCCCAGAGTTTTCATGAAAATTCCAAGCGCCTATTAGTAGCCTTTTAACTGTAAAGATCGGTTATGATGTGGAATCAAAGGAATCTGTTAGAATACTATTATGGGAGGCCGAATTCTTGGCTAATTTTAAATTCTGCTCAACAGGAATGTAGCTGCCCCTGCCCTCCCTCTGCTGGTTATGTGTAGTCATGGCCCCTACCGAATATGGAAAGGCTGGCAGGACTTGCAAATACGCCTCCCAGCTCACTCTGCCACAGGCACACACCTGCTGTGGCATACTGCTTCTGGTCCTTGCCAGCCTAACCCGGCTTTATCCAATCCATCACCATCTTAGCAGTGGGTCCTCCCTACCCTCCCTCTCCACTCCCACCCCCACCACCATGCCTCCAAAGTGAATGACACTCATCCAAAGTTCCCTAACTCCCATTTTAATCACCCTTTAGAATGTCTACAACTTGACTTCTTTCAGACCAAGCCAACTTGCTTTTAAGCAGGGAGCCTGTTCTGTGAAGCTGGCTAATTAGCCTGCCTACACTAGAAGTACTGACTTTTTATTACCTTTAGAAAACAAAGCCAGGTTTGAGGAAGTGTTGGATGGAAGCTGTCTCCAAAACTTCAGGAAAGGAACCCCCACCTCCTAAGGCCCCCTTCTCCCCAGGAAGATTTGTGGTCTGCTTAGAAGGACCATTTGGATGATGAAAGGAACCAGTGGACAGCCCCTGATTTATAACCAGCGTGATTTTTTTAATATCCACCAAATTAATATTTTTATGTCTGCCCCCCCACCCCATCAAGTTGCTTGGGTTTGAATTTCAAGTAGGTAACCTGCCAAGATGGTGTAGTAAAATACGAACTGGATCATAAATCCCAGCAGGGTGGGAGAACATAAGACAGATTGCTAACACCTTATAGGAAAACAACAACAACAACAACACATTTAAACAAAAAAGCAGGAATTTGCTTTAAAGTGTGCAGTCCAGCAGGGACTGGAAGAGACCTAAGTGGTCTGGAGCCGGGGCTCGTTTTACCTTCCCAACAGTGCTTTCCTGAGATGCCCAAGATGCAGAAAACCATTCTGGCAGATAACCTGGGTGCCATGGGTCTTCTCTCACCCAGGGGCAGTGATGGTTCTCTCAGATGTGTGTTTAGAGGTCAGGCAGAAGTACCTTCCAATGAGCACCTTGACGCTTGGGGCTCTCAGTCTCCCCTCAGAGGCAGTGACCGCTCACAGCTCATCAAAGTCCCCTTTCATTAGTGCCAGGCCAAGGGAAATAAAGGCAGCTGGCAAGAAGGAGGCTGAGCTGTAAGAAGAAAGCCATGTGTTTCCTTCCGAAGACTAAAATCATTTTCCCGAGAGGAATAAAGACACACATTTTCAAACCAAATAGCCAGGTCCCATAACACTTTTACAAACCCGCATGGCTATGGCTTGGCTGGAACCCGTTGATTGCTTTCCTACCGTCACCGGGCACCAGAAGGAACAACAGAAGCCCTTATGGGCTTGGTTTTATAACAAGTTTACTGTACCAGAGCATATACACTTAAGCAAATGGCCTTGCAGCCTAGCTTATTACTACAGAGATCTGGATAAACCACAGGTCAGATCGTGTCACAAAACGTTAACTGCTGCCTGGGAGAGGTCCCATGCCATAGAACTCAAGCAATAGCTTATAAAACAGACGCGAGTCCTGTCTGTCAACACCAACATTATAAAGGCAATCCACTAACCCTTCTCATGGTCAGCTGTCAGTCCTTGAGCAATGTTGTCTTTTCTTCTCAGGACTGGTCAGTGCCTGGCTCTCAGGACATACGGTGTACTCGGGGGAGCTGGCTCTACGGAGTGGCACTCCAATGTCACAGTTCAGCAGGAGCCACATTTCACTGACACACATTTTCAAACCAAATAGCCAGGTCCCATAACACTTTGCAAACACACCCTTGGACTTCCGTTTTATGCTCCCCGGGCTCAGAGGCAAAGTCATGGCCAAGACTTTAAAAAAACCTGTGAGTGGCAAGGAGGAAGGAACTGCTTGGGACAAATGGCTATTTAAGAGACTCCCTAAACTTGGATCACATGGACCCCACAATCTGGTGGGGTTATTTTGGCCCAAGAATATATCAAAGTTTTAAATTTGCCAGTAACAGACATTTAATTATAACTATATGAGGGAAATATCAAGTAAAGATGAACATAGATACGGGTTTTACATAGATCCAATACATACACAGATTCAGTACGTACATCGCTACAGCTTATACAGAGAGACAGCACAGATATATTTTAAGAGTAATGTTATTCTGCCAGTTTAATACACTAAAAATTTAACAGACTCCACCTTTTCAAATAGCTCCTCACAAATAGGACAGAATCCTCCCAAAGTGAAAACATTTTTTTCCTATAAAGGGAAACAGTAGGATGTGACTGAAAGTTGTGTGTACACAATACCTCAAAGATGCTAACTTCTTGGATTGGTAGCTGCACTGTAGTTGTGTAAATGGATTTAGGAAATATAAACAGAAGTAGAACATATACAACTTATTTCCAAACTACTCGCAAAAGGAAACACACACACAGGGGTACATATACATAGTGGCATGCACACACACAGACAGAGAGAGAGAGAATGATAAAACAAACATCTAAAGTGTCAACATCTGAGGAACTTAGTGAAGGGTACACTACAATTCTTGCTACTCTTCCTGAAAATTTTATATAAATCTGAAGTTATTTCAAAACAAAACAGTTTTTTATTTATTATGTATACAGTCTTCTGCCTGCATGCCAGCAGAGGGCACAAGATCTTATTCTGATCATGTGGCTGCTGGGAATTGAACTCAGGACCTCTGGAAGAACAGCCAGTTCTCTTAACCACTGAGCCATCTCTCCAGCCCCCAATAAGACAGTTTTTTTTTTTTAAGGCATCCAGAGTTATCACTATTTGTTTGCTTGCTTATTTATTTATTTACTTATCAATTTTTATTTATTTTGTGTGCTCAGGATTCAACATAGGGCCTTGCAAATACTAGGCAGGTGTCCTACCACTGAGCTGTCGTCCTTACCCTCTTTTTACTTTTGTTTTGAGACAGGGTCTCATTAAGTTGCCCAGGCAGGCCTTCAACTTGTGATCTTCCTTCGTCAGCCTCTGATGGCGCTGGGGTTACATTGCTGCTTATTCAAAATGAAATGCTAACCAACTGCACTTGTAAGTTCCTTGGTTTGTTTTCTTGTCAGCATGGATCTAAAAAGAGCTTGAAGTAGGTTCCATTTAAGGTATCACTAAGTAAAATCTTTAGATATCTGTGTTTAAACTGGAGTAACCATGGAAGCCAGGAAACCAGTAAGGTGTGGGGATGAGGGAGTGTCCAAGGGGAGGGATAGAGGGCACTGGTGGTGTACAGGGGAAAGGGAGACTAGCGGGAGAGGCTAAAGGGGGTGGGAAGAGGGCAAGGCAGATGAATAAGTGTGAGGAGGGTTAACTAACACCAAAGACCTTTGGAAATGCCAAATGGAAATCTACCGCTGAGAAGCTTCCAAAAGTAACTCCAAAACCATATATGGAAGGAGTTCAAATTGAGTTGCCCTATAATAGGGAGGCCATGTCGCCCCAAGACTGCAGAGATTTTCAGATAAAAGACCCAGTGTCAGGTACAGGTCACCCTCCAAACATTACAGACTATTGCCATTGCTCTTGGTTACCCGGGCAGAACTTGATGGTAAGACCCTATTGCTGAAGACAACACATGCCTGAGTCATATGAAAAAAATCATCCTGCTATGATCTGGAAGCTTCACCCCTGCTAGCTACCTTCCATAGGGCTGGAAGGTTCTATGCACACTACCAGGGAAGAAAAATTAATCAAAGGTCTTACCCAGCTGTAAACCCCGAAAACTTCGGTAAGGACTGGCCTGGAAAGCTATGCCTATTGATGCAATAATGGCCCAAACATTATGGTTTTAACAACCACCTGTGATTGGAAGATAAACTGATGCCTGGTTCCACTGACTGGGTTAAAAACCCATGGCTGGCTAAGTCATGGGCTCTAGGGGAGAACCTAATACTATTATTCTGCAAATAGATGTAGTAACAAACTCTCCTCAAGTTCTTACCTTTTTAAGAAAGGTGTTTTCTGATTTATTTATTTTATGTGTGTGAGTATGTTACCTGCATGTATACACCTGGTGCCTGCAGAGGTCAGAAGAGGGCATTCGATTCCCTAGAACTATAGATGTCTGGGAGCCCCTCTGTTGATGGTGGGAACTGAACCAGGGTCCTTTATAGGAACAAGTGCTCTCTGACCGTTAAGCCAGCTGTCCAGCCTGTTCTTCTCACTATACCCATAGATCAGTGGGTCTTTCAACCCTCACCAAAGAAGCTCCTCTTTGCAGCACATGACGACGGATTAATACAGAGACCCACAGCTGGTCAGTGTGCAGAGAATTTTCAAGAGACTGTGGGGCAATGGGCTCTAAGTGGGACATCTATATTGCACCTTCTCACTGCAAGGCTCAGAGATCTTTACAGAATGGACAGGAGGACTGTACCAGAGGTAGTGAACATCCACAGCAAAACGGTATTTGCTGGACACGGCAGTGTGGTTGCACATGTGAGCTCACAGTGGCTGTGACTGCAGGCAGAAGACAAGATGAAGATCAAGCCAGCCAAAATCCCAGCATGAGGAGGACACTCCTAGCTGAGTAGCTGCTGGCTAGAGGAGGGAGAATTCTTATCATGGATGTGGCCGCCAAGATGCTTTCCACCTTCCAAGGATGGTCCAACATCCATGCATCTACAGGCAACACAAAGTAGACTCGCTAGGCTTACAAAAACAAACAAAATATGAAGTTGTGAGGGCATAGCAGATGATTTGCAGGGAAGGAATGAGAAAGATTTCATCAAAATGTATTACATGCCTGTATAAAATCCTCAGACAATGAAACGCTAGACCTCACTGAGAGCCTTCACTGTGGGGGAGGAGGAAAGAAGAGACAACAGGAGAGGACTCGGGAGCAGTTTTGGAAACCTATGGAAAAGGCTTCCTTGAGCCCTTGCAGGGGCCACCTTCACCCCTCCAGCCAAGCCCTTCCCTTCGGTAATGGAAACGTCCGGAGCACACACCTTCCTGTGAATCTCATTTGGGCTGAAAACCTGCTGACATTCATTACCCTAAACCTGTGTTTCAAGAGATTTCCACTCACTTTGAGGTAAACATGTGGACCCCAGCCCAAATACACACCATACTTTCTTCTTTCTCTTTTGACCAGAAATGTCATCCTGCTGCTGGAAACTGATGCATCTCAGTTCAAAGCATCTGTTTCCAGAGAACTTCAAAGGAATGGGGCCAGTTTCAACACATTTATTCACACGTGCGGACACACACACACACACACACACACACACACACACACACACACACACACACACCCTAAAGTTAAGCACACCACTGAACAGCCAAAAACCACTACTCAGTAGACATCATCTCCTTTCTGGAACTTGTGGGGCTGTGGACAAGGTCCTGTCACTGAGCATGTGTGTATCTTGAACTGGCAATAAATTGAGGCGATAATCCCGAGGCTCGACAGCACCTGCAGAACCAAAGGCGGACGCCTCCACAGACGACATGTCTATAAATCACATTTATTTTCATAGCACATTTAAATAACGTCTCGGCCCTGGGGATTTTCCGTCAAGTAATGAAGCATCACCCAATGAGAGCGTGCGACGTGGCTCCAATCTGCACAGCCCCTCCCAGGTCGGGAATAAAGCCTGTGATTTATATGGATGTCATCACTGGTATCAGGGCTGCCTTGCCTTTGCACAAGACGTTGCTGTGCATTGGATTAGAGCTGAGATTTATCTGCAAATTAAACAAAGAAAAGCTCCCGTTTTCTCTCTCAATCACACCCAACAAGACATGAAGCACCCACACACATGCACCAGCTCATACGTTCCCCTCCACATGTGCACACATAATATAGACTGCAGACCTGTTTGTTATAATCCAGGAGAGAGAACCAGCCCTATAAAAGACATCCTTTGCCGCCTGGTGAAGATCTGCTTTAGGCAGTTCCCCCATCCCAGCTGGCAATCCCCTGTGGTGCTCAGCCTTGGAGGTGTGGGCATCAGGATGGGGCCAACCTCGGATGTCTGAGGCCAGCCATTCACACTGAGGAGACAAATCAAATTGCTTCCACACCACACTCCTGTCCATGTGGATAGGTTGCTGTTGGCATTGGATAAGAACAAACTATACCTGAGTGGGGCACCCCCAGCTAACATATGACTGACTGACAGTGCAAATATCTGGATATGCAATCTATAACTGCCAAATGTTCATTGCATCCCATAAACCCTGAAGCTCACGCCGTTTCGGGGCACTATAGTTAGCAAAATTCATTCAGGTATTGCATGAGATCACAGCTGGACTTCTCACAAACCTTGTTTTTTGTTTTGCTTTGTTTTTGTGAGACAGGATTTCTCTGTGTAGCTTTTGCTGTACTGGAACTCGCTCTGTAGATCAGGCTGGCCTCGAACTCACAGAGATCTGCCTGCCTCTGCCTCCTGAGTGCTAGGATTAAAGGTGTGTGCCACCACTGCCCGGCAGGATGGAGGAATCTTAAGTCTGTGGACAACAGTCCTGCTTGGACAGTGGTTCCTGCCTGCATGGAGGCCCTTAGCACTTGCCTCAAGATTACTTGAGAAACCCAAATCAGAAAGCCTCATGCTCTGCTGATGACAGCCATCCCTTGGCCACCCGTGAGTGGATAATGGATAGCTGGTGGCAAGGATGCTCACTAATCAGTTCCGCTTGAATCTGCCTGGAATCCAGGTCAGGATTCCCAGACATCACCTGGATACTTCTAAATGAGGCTATTTCCCAGAAGCGCATTTTCCATTCTGACGTCAAGGGATGGTATTTTAATTTTATTTTTATTTTAGAAAAGTTCAAGGATTAGGCTGGCCACAAATGTACTGCATAGGCAAAAACCAAAAAACCAAAAAACAAAAAACAAAAAATAAACAAAAAAAACCCTTTTGATCCTCCTGCCACCACTCACGGTGCTAAGATTCCAGGTGTGCGTCACTGTGTCTGGTTTATCTGGTGCTGGGGATCAGTTCCAGGGCCCCATGTCCTTTAAGCAAGCACTCTGCCAACTGCGTTCTGCTCCAGCCCCAAGGGTGGACTTTTCATTGACCCAAGTATGACTTTCCTGGAGTGGAGAGAGACTCTCTAGTGTCACCCATCAAAAGTTTCCTGCGACTTATGGGAGAATGGGGACCTTTTCACATTTAGGCACAGATCACAAATTTGGCTTTAAGAATTATCAGCCCAGATTTTCCTTTGAACTCTGGTTGTCACATCAAAGGCTGCCCCTGACAATCTCTATGTGGATGTAAATATCCCTGCTTCTCATCCTTTTAATTTCTCAAGCTCGTCCTGAAGTTGCACAATAGCCAGCTATGTCACAAGAAGAAACTTTACATTTACAAAAAAATGATTGCCCCAAATTAATAGTTTAAGAAGTGGGAGGAGCAACTAAAGAAATGAAGAAAGCAGCATGGCTTAGCAGGACTGCCGGCGAGAGGGTCAGCCTGCCCCTGAAAATAGGACTGCCACCTGGGGGGGTCTGCAGCAGCCTGCTGGTCCGTGCTGTTGTCCCAGCTTCATTATTAATAGCCCGCCTTTTGCTCTCACAACTGTCCCAGTTTGGATGTTGAATTATGTAGTCACCCTAACTAGGAGCTATAAAAGAATCTGGTTGAAATAGGTTTTATCCTTCTAAGGGGAAGAGGAGGGAGAGAGAGAACTGTGCAGCACACTCAGTTGTCCAGCCACGGAAGGCTCAGAGAGATTGTATCGCTTTTGTTCATGTAGTTCTAATTATGAGCCAATAATGTGGACTAGAGCTAATTTTATTATAACCACCAGCCTGCAATAAAACAAAGGCACATTGTAATTTGTTGAGCTGTGAGGTTTAGGTGCAGATTAACTCCGGTGCTCTGGTGGTTGGAGAAGAAGGCCCATCACCTGCCATTTTGACTCCAGAGGGGTGGGCAGGGGGTCTGGAAGAGAATGTCACCCCAATTCCCAGTAGTGTGAGGGTCAGGCCCAGACATATCCTCCTCCACGGTGTGTGTGTCACACAGATGGAGGAACATGGCCCCAGTGATGGGTGATGGCCTCTGTGGAAGAATGGTGGCCCTGTCAGGGATGGGTGGCGGCCTCTGTGGAAGAGTGGCAGTGTTTTCACAGAGTTGGCTGGTTTCCTTGACTGTGTCTCTGCACTCCTTGCAAACCTGCTGGCCTCTTGAAGGTACAGGATTTCAATCGCCTTCATTGTCGCTACCTAAGCCATGCGGGCAGGGCCTACATCCCCAACACAAAGTCAGAGAACTCAGAACATGCCACCTGTGCCTCGTCAGCTCTGCTGTGTCCCCAAGACTTGGCTCAGGTCCCAAATCCCAATGCAGCCTTCTTGGTCTTCTCCCTTAACCATGTCCCATTACAGAAGCACACAGGGAGTGGAAGCAATTCCTCCCATCCCTGCCCTGCACTCGAACGCCCTCAGTGACAACTGCAGACTATCTAGTCCCTTCTACATGAGCTCCCAGTGCCAACAGTGAGGTAAATCCTTGCCCCAGCACAGTGTGTCATACCCAGCACTGCTGAAAAACAAAATAAGAAGAATGGCAATACATGCTGTGTATTTATTAAACGCTGAGTGCATACATATGTGTAAACATACACATATTGCAATCAGATATTTAAAATTATGACTAAAACACATGTCATAAACTTATATTAAATTTAATATTTCTAGTGTGCAGTTGACTAATGTGGCATATACCCACTTTGCTGTGAGAATCGCTTTCTAGATCATTTTCATCTTGCACAACCTACAGCGAGGTCTTCTGAGGAAGCATCATCTCATTTAAATCCCATTGTTGATGGTAGGGATAGCTATTACTCTTGTCTTGAGACAGGATGATAAGCATCTATTTCAAGGTCACATAGCAGACGGGTGGTGGCCTTTATGTCATTTGCAATTTTCCTTTACTCTCCCAGCCTCATACCCCCAACTTTCTACAAAGCTCTCCTCGTCTCTCCCAAAATGAACCCCAGGGAAAACCAGTTCTTCAACTTGGGGAACAGAATATTACAATACCTCTCTGGGTTGTAAAGAAAAAATGAAAATTTTGATTACCATAATGCCAGACAACCTTTGTTTCATGTCCTGGACCCCAGAGTATGGCATCGGTGGAACAGCTCTGTCTCGTGGAAGGGAGCCCTCAGTCCGACACAGTAACGTACAACTTTCTCTCGATTTCTCAAAGTGACCAAGGAAGACAATGGAAATTGTTAGACTTTTCTGTTTACTTACGAAACTTACTCCTGGGTGATTGTCTGCTGGGACATTTGACAGCTGTGTGGAAGGCAGAGTGATCTTGCTGTGTGACCTCAGGTATTTGGAGGCTTCCAGCCTCTATGCATGGAGCATTTTTATCATCCACTCTATTTCTCTGCCCACCTAAAACATCAGTCCAATTTTTAAACACATGCCATGGAGTTGATCCCTGCACCCCTCTTAGAGCCTCTGCTCAGACCTCAGCTCCTGAAAGACACAGACTTCTCTTTATAGCTGCTGCGCTGAGGTGGCTGTTAGCCCTGTTGGATGTCTGAAAGAAATGGATGGCTGGAAGACATTGTAAAAGAACTTAACTATAGCAGGACACCCCGTGTATTGCATTACTCAGTCTTCTGTCACTATAACAAAATACTGGAGGCAGCTGACTTATAAAGAGAAAAAGGTTATATCGGCTCATAGTTTTGCAGGCTCCAGTCTAAGATTGGGAGGCCCCATTGTTTAGGCCTCTGTTTACTTAGTGTCTAATGACAGGAACAATGTAATGACAAAGTGTTCACCTCAGGAGGCAGCAGAGTGGGGACACCTGTAGAAAAGTAAATCTTTTCACTCTGCATGTAAAGAGAGTTTCATTCTCATTTCATGCAAACACGCGTACATCATACGCACACATAGGAAGTGCTGGCTAGTTACAGCTGCCTGCAGCTTCTGCTGTGCACCGAAAAGCATGCGAATTTAATGAGGCACTAAGGCTTATTGGGGTTTTGCTTTTAATCTTTAAAAAAAAAAGATTTATTTATTTTTATTTTATGTGTCTGTGTATGTTTCCTGCATGCTAGTTCGTGCCACGTGCATGCAATGCCGCAATGCCCGCAGAGGCCATAAGAGGGCATCAGATCCCAAGGAGGCCAGAGGAGGGCCTAGAAGCCCCTGGGATGGTTACAGACAGTTATGAGCTGCGGTGTAGGTGCTGGAAATCAATCCCAGGTCCTCTGGAAGAGCAGCCACTGCTCTTAACCACTGAACCATCCTCCCAGCCTTGCTTTTGTTTTTGAGACGGGATCTCATGTAGCTCAGACTGACCTCGGAGTCACCATGTGGACAAGGGTGACCTTGAACTTGCGATCCTTCTGTCTCCATCTCCTGAGTACTGGGATTCCAGGGGTATGCCACCAGGCCCAGTTTATTTAATGCTGGAGCTCAAGCTCGGGAATTTGTGCGTGTTAGGCAAGTATTCTGAGTCACACCCTCACTTCTGAAAGATTCTTTTTAAATCTTAAACGCAACAATCAACACTAGCATCCACGTGGAGCAGGGGGTAAGCGCTGTGGAGGGCTTGGCTTGTGTAACGGAGACGGCGCTGCCCCAGTGTCTCCCAGGGGAGCAAACAGACATGGAGTCAGTGAAACTGGAGCTCCAAGCTTTCCAACCCCGCGGCCTGTTCTGTCAACCACTTCTTTGTCTAACTGGGCCGACGCCCCAGTTCAGATGTGCGTTCCTGAACAGTGACCACCCCTAAACACCGGGCTATCGAAAGGCCCCCTCTGCAGCTTTCCGATGTGAAGCAGACGAGCACTGCGTCTTCCTGTCCTTCCATGGCTATTGCCCTGCACCCAAAGTGATGGTCAACTCTGGTGGGTAGGTGGGTGGGGCCACCCTTCAAGGCACTTCCAGCCTAGATAAGCAGCACCTAGTCACACAGGCAAACAGAGTGGGGAGTGCTTTTGGAATGGGATCCCACGCAGGGACTGGTCTTACGAAACCCAACTGCTATTCACAGGGCACCTGAAACCCCAGCTCCTTTGCCAGGAACACCCACCATGCCCCTCCAATCCCAAGAGGGAGAGATTATCATGCCCACTTGACGGGAGGAAATACTGAGGCCAAGAGAGGTCAGGAAGTGAGGTTAGCATTCCCCAACCAAAGCTTTGTCCGAGGACAGGACACAAGCCAAAGCTCTGTCTTTCCACACCCTGCGTCTCTTCCTTGACAGCCGAACTCTCTCTCTCTGCCTCGATGCCTGTTCTTGCAAAGCCAGGAGAGGGAATTTGAGACTCTTATCTCCTTGATAACTTGGTGTCAGCTACAGCTGGAACCCTGGTGGGGTCAGGCACCCATGTCTCTCTCCTGCCTAACTCCTAGGAACCTTCCCCCTGGGGACCCCTGCCTAACTCCTAGGAACCTTCCCCTGGGGACCCTTGCGAGGCTGACCCCTGCGCTTTCCACTCCCTGTGCTGGCTCCTTGCTCTATGCTCGCCCTGCTCCCCTTTCCCTCCGGGAAGTTCCCCCACCCGGCTCCCTTGTAGTCTGGATGCTTCCTCTATTCGGGTCCTCTCCATACAGCGAGTGCTGGCCATGTGCGTCCCTCCTAGGCCTGGAGTTCACCTGCCAATTGAACTAAATTGACCGTCATCCTTACAGGAGGGTGTGGAAGAAGGAAATGCCCTCTTTAAAAAAATTTTTTTTTGCAATTAAATATTAAATTAGTGGGAGCCTTTAGAAATCAACCAGCGTACTGCCCTTTGGAATAGTGTGGATTTATCTGATCTATTCATTCTCACAAAATAGGCTGAGTCTGTATATCTTTTATTTAAATGAATGGGTCTCAGGGAAAAAAAGAATGGCTTAATTATTACATGCGACAATAAATCTCTAAAATTAAAACTGTCCTCTGTCCAACCGATTTACAAAGAGTATCTTTATGGACAAAAGAAACTGCTTAATAATCTGCCTTCTAAAAAATAATTTTTAAAGCCATTAATTTTTTCTCTCCAATGTAATACTTGCTTTCAGTTTTTAAATCTTATGCCAGCGTTGACATACTTTCACATGGCGGTAGTTCCCCATTTGAAAAGGGGCCTGAGAGGGAAAAAGTCGATGCAGGAGGCAATGACTCTCTCCTCTCTCCTCCGTATGAACCTAGTTCATAAATAAATCAAGATTATGCTAATGACTAGGGCGGAACACGACTCAGGTTTTGACGATTCCACAGAGTTGACACCAGGGGGCACTACAGGACCACGTTTTGCAATTTCAGGCGCCATTTTCCCCCCATCTCAAATTGTACAATCATTTCTAAAAAAAGAAAAAGAAAAGAAAAAGAAAAGGGAAAACTGTTAACCTTCTGAGCACCAGACATTATTTCGTTTGTTGTAATTAGTATCCTATCGCCACAAAGCGTATCTAGGAAGGTTTACCAAGTTATTTTAAAGAACAATGTGCTAAAAAAGAGAACACTTGGTTTCGTCATGCTGCTTTGTGTAGGAAGGACATCCTGTGTGTGTGTGTGCGTGTGTGTGTGTGCGTGTGTATGTGTGTGCGTGTGTGTGTGTTATTTACAAGGGAAGAAGCCATTTAGGGACTATCACGTTTAAACTACTATGCTTCCCCCACATAGCCTCTGTGTTTCAGGCATTATCCTAATTGTTACTACCCGGGTAACGGCTTTCATTCATCCCCTAATCCGTGGAAACCCTTCATGACGGCCCCTATGCCAGGCTCTGGATGCGTCCTGCACCTGAGCCTGAGGCTGAGCTGCATTCCTTGCCCGGGCTCTCACCCAAACCAAGGAGGCAATTTTCTTTACCCTTGAATCACCCAACTCCGTAAATAAAAAATGATTGTTTTTCCTTTTATTGTCCCCAGAAACACATCCTTAAAACAAAACACCAGTAAGGCTTTCTGGATGTGATTGCCTCGGAGCGAACAAAGCAGGGTGGCGGGAGCGGCATGCTAAAGGGCTGAATTTCTATTGATCACAGCAAACGGATGCTTATGGGTTGGAGGATTTTGCTTTTCTTTTCCAAATCTCATGTCCATCAAAATGAATGGCTGGAATTTAGCAAGAGACTGAGAACTAACGCATCCTTGCTATCTTACAGATGTTCTGGACTCAGCTGGGCAACGCTGGCACCCACGGCTGATCATGATCAAAACAGGACAAAGGGAGCGATTTCTGCCTCCCTGCTCCTCTAGTCCCAGCGGGTTCCACAAACAAGCATGTATGGTCACGTGGACACTCTATTCTTTTATTTCATGGTTACAGTGACCCCACGAGGTGTTCCCATTTCCCACAGGACAACCTGAGGCTTGATTCCTTGCCCACGGTCTCATAACAGCACCCAAACCCAAGTCTTCCCTCCTCTGAAGATCCAGTCCCGAATCATTCAACTCCAATCATTGAACAGCTGTCAGCTGACTCAATTCCATGTTTGGATCAGCGATCCACCTATGTGTGTTCCCAAACCCATCCCGACTTCTTTCTGTGCCGCGGCTGGATTGCATAGCCCAGAACCCCTCCAGGTGAGGCGTGGACTAAACAAAGACTTCTAGTCAGTGGACTATGAGTAGGCTTGCCTGTCACCTGCAGACCCCCTGTCTGTGTCACCTGGATGCAGATCCATCCGCAAGCATTGTAGCCCTTGGGTCAGTGGGGTCTCAGCATGAAAGGCACCAGGTCCCCCTGAGCCGCTGAGTGAGAGGTGCCCACCCAACACTGACAAATCCCACAGGGAGTTGCACCAGCGAGGTGTGACTTGTGTGTGTTTACTGCGTCCCTGGCACATGCGTTCGTCAGCACTAAGTAATGCACTAGGAAAGACCATGGCTTCCATTAAAAGATGGAAATTTGGCCATTGGGATCCTGGAGTCTCACCCAGCTCTGTACAGGAACAGTCTCCCGGGGCTTGGGAACAGTCAAAGCTAGGCATGTCCTCCTCACCTGAGCAAACCCTGGAACCCTGGGACATTTCTTCTAACCGACTGCAGCCTCTGCCCCTCCTCACTCATGTTTACAGGTAGGAACAAGCTGTGTCTGTGACAAAGGTCTTTGTACACAGTTTTACAAGCTCACTCTCATCACACTGCTCCCCTGGGTTCTGGACTAAACAGACACACACTGCCTGCAACCTCAGCTGCACTGTGACCCATGCAAATGGCACGGGTGGCTTCTGAGGACTCTGCTTGGCTTGCCATAGCCTCTCCTGCCCCACTGACCCCTTAGTGGTCCTCATAGGAATTTAGACCCATAAACTTCTTCCATCAAGAGAGGGTGCTAGGTATAGACCTGGATCGTGAGAAATTTATTAAGAAGAAAATAGAGGCTGGGCTTGGTGGCACACACCTTCAATCCCAGCACTCAGGAGGCAGAGTCAGGTGGATCTCTGTAAATTCAAGGCCAGCCTGGTCTACAGAGTTCCGGGACAGCCAGGGCTGTTACAGAGAAACCCGGTCTCAGAGAGAAAGAAAGAAAGAAAGAAAGAAAGAAAGAAAGAAAGAAAGTGACGAAGAAGATGAGGAAAATAGAAAGGCTTGGTTCTCTGAGAAGTACTGACTTCCTGAATGATGCCACTTGATAGCTGTATCATTAAACTTAAGACACACAGATGTTAAATATATCTTCTGTGGGCCATGTGTTAACTCACGAAATGAAGAAGATGCTAAAGTAAAAGAAATAGTGATGAGACACAGTGACACAGACTCCAAACCACTACACAAAGAGAGTACGTTTGTCATTTTCCCGATTCCAGCTGAGTACCCTTTGCCTGCTTCTGGCTTGCCAAGGTACCTCAGGGAAAAAAGCTGTATCTGCCAGCCCACAAGGGCCATGCCCTGAGGGTTGGGGTGGAGCTGGACCTCAGTGCCTCCTGTCTATGGCCTCACATTGCCCTGGCAGGGGCTTGTGAATCACAGAAGAATTTCTAGGAAAAAAAAAAAAAAGCGGAATTGAAGTTGGGTTTTTTGTTTTGTTTTGTTTTTGCTTTTTGGGAACTGTGACAGGAATCCAGATGTAAAACCAAGGACTAGGTCACATACAGCTGTAGACAGAGAGCAAAGGGAGGAAAGGGTAGGGCTATCCAGGGTAGGGTCACACTGTTCTTAACCATAGGGTAAATTTGGTTAACAGATAGAGTGGAGATGTTTGGGACTGGCCACTATCCCTCCCCTTCATTAAAAGATCATCTGACCTCAGGAGGAGCTGGGAAGTGGCTTAAGAACACGCCCCAGGCTTGGCCGTTCCAACACCACATCCTCCATTTCCCAGATAGAATGGGAAACTGGGGACTGGTCCTTGATCCCTCTCCCTCCAGACCTCTGAGTGGTATTTCTGATGCCTATAATCTACAGAACCCTAACCACTAAGGTACATCCGGGCACTACAGAGTTCTAAGGGATCAACACCTGACTCACAGTATAGATTACCATCACTTCCAAGGGCAAAAGCCAAGGTTAATGATGAAACAAATGAATGCATAGTTAACAAATAAAAGTGTTCTAACACTATCCAAGATGAAAGAAGGTTAATTAAAGTAATTTTCAAAATATTAGCAGGACCAACATTCCAGGGAATGTGTGAGCAAGGCCAGCATGTTTGCGTCATTAAGGGACTTAGCTGATCCAGGCAGACATAGAGGGGGCACTTGCATTCACAAAGGTCAGAAACTAGTTAACTTTGTTTCTGCAAGCCTGTTTTGTTTTCCACACACAGCAACACTATTATACATAAAATTCAATGCCCTGGGTTTTATTTGCTGATATCTATGTATGAAAGCTGAACTACCACGCTACAAGAAAAGTAATTGATTAAGTTTAACCGTTCACAAATGGACAGTCATTCGTAGGTACTTAAGCATGAAGATCTATGGGGCCCAGCACTTTGTCATTTTCAGTGGTTATTGCACAGCCTATAAGCGCACAATTGGGTACAAAATGGCCATGTTTCTGTGGCGCAGCTGCGACTTTGATGGATCTGAGAAGACACGGCTACCATTTTTAATTTTGAAAATGTAAGCTTTTCTGGAGTAAATTGACCTAATCACACGGCACGAGTAAATTCATGTCAGTTCATTACCTAATTGGAAAAATAATATTAACCTGAAGAATCTAAATCTACTTGCGACACATACTCAATTTTTATAGTGTGCCATTGACAATTTTTCTGGGTTATATGCGGTCCTCTGCGGCGACGGTGTCTCTGCTACTTGGAAATGCTACAAATACGCAGTGGCCATGTGGCAGGAAGGTCGCCTGGAGAAGCCATCAGGCTGTGTTATAATTCGGACACCACTGGTATCTTGCATGGCCGGCTCAGTGAGAATTTTTCCAGACTTCCCTCCCTAGGCCATAAGGGGGCTTTTTCTCCAAAGCAGGCCTGCAGCTTCCAGCCCTCGGTCCCCAGCCTGCCTTGGGAGAATCAGACACTGTGGGCACTGTCCACTGCTTTGCAGCACCCTGGGCACTGGTCCCACGATTCCCTGCGATGGGAGGAGACTGGAGAGGAAGGAGGCCCTAAGTTCACAAAGCTTCTCCTGGGCCCTGGCGCCTTCCAAGTTGGGAAACTGATGTAGCAACCTTGAGAAAGGCAAAGCAACTACAGAGTGCAACAGATGTTTGCTTTCCTGTTGACGAATTCTCCAAACTCAGACTGGAAGCCCTCCAAGGGCTGAAGTTCTCGGCCCTGAAGCCGCAGCTGCCTCTACAGCCCGGCCTGCGCAGCCCTCTCTGCTCTAGAGAGTTCTAAACCTTTGAGCTTCTGCCGGCTGAGTGTGCGACTGTGTGATGCGTGGTTTTTACTGCACAGAACAAGCCAAGGCCCCAGACAGAAGAGATCAAATGACGGAAAGTCCAGGGACCTTCCTGCACTTCTTGCGGGTGACTTCCCCGAGCGCCCCATTGGGGTTAGGGACTCTGGCTAAAGCCGTGGGAGGCTCCCAGGCAAATTCATACTGCTTTAAATATTTGCTTTTTTTTAAAATACATGCTTTTTTTTTTTGAGACGGGGTTTCTCTGTGGAGCTTTGGAGTCTGTTGTGGAACTCGCTCTGTAGACCAGGCTGGCCTGGAACTCAGAGATCCAACTGCCTCTGTCTCCCGAGTGTGGGATTAAAGGCGTGCGCCACCAGCGCCCGGCCTGCCACATGCTCTATTACAATTGTGGTTTCATCTTTAAATCCTGGATCTTAATCTTAACTATCTCCTTAGGCATGTGGCAGCTTCACACTATATACGTTAACTAGTCTTTTCCTTAGCATACACCTATATAAGTCACAGGCCAGTGTAGGTAAAAATGACCATTTAAAATCCCTAATCACCCCTTATCTTAGTTTTCTGTAAGTGGCTGCTTTTGACATTTAAAAATAGAATCATTTTTCTAATTATCAAATGTCTATATCCCTTTTATGGAAAAAGGATATACGTTTCAAAATTCATACTCTCATCACTTTAAGTCTGAGTATATCTCTTTTTCTTTGCAAGTCATTCTCTGTGGAAACAGGCCGTTGTCTTTCACCTTGAAGCAGAAGTATTTCCCCAACATTGAGTATCATTAATACAACTCCTGCAAAGAGCTGTAAACATGGCTTTGATGGTAGTCCACCCTAGAACACGCCTTAACTAATGTCTTTGTTGAACATCATGAACTTGTTTCTATGTAAGTCTTTGGCATGTTGCTCTTTTCCTTCGTAGGCTAGATTCCCAGGAGTGGAATTACTAGGTCAAAGCATAGGAACAATGCTAAGGCTGCTGACATCTTCTGCAGGGCTGGTAAGTGGGTATTCCTGCCATGTGGAGGGAAGGGCCTGGCTGTCTGTGCTCATCCACCATCACTGTGGACACCTCTGTTGGTAAAATGAGTGGCACAGCCAGGGGTAGGGGGCCTTTAGACTTCGAATCAGGATTCAGTCTCTTATTGAACAGCTCTTTGACTTCTCAGAGAAACCTTATTAGCAAGAATAAAAACCAGAACGTTTTGACTACTCCCACGGGGTAAATAATGTGGAAAAAGCCTTTACTATGTCCTAGTTAGGGTTATCATTGCTGCAGTAAAACACCATGACCAAAGTGAGTTGGGGAGGAAAGGGTTTATTTGGGTTACACTTCCACATCACAGTTCATCATCAAAGGAAGTCAGGACAGGAACTCACAAAGGGCAGGGCCCTGGAGGCAGGAGCTGATGGAGGCCATGGAGGAACAAGCTCACTGGCTTGCTCTTTGTAGCTTCCTGAGCCTGCTTTCTTATATAAGCCAGGACCACCTGCCTGGGGAGGCCCTCCCCCATCAATCACTAACTAAGAAGGTGCCCTGAAGTCTGGCCTACAGCCCTATCTTCTGGAGGTGTTTTCTCAGTTGGGGTCCCCTCCTCTTTGGTGACTCTAGACTGTGTCAAGGTGACATAAAACTAACCAGCACAGAATGTAAGAGTGTCTTATCACTATGAAGCATCTACCACCCATTGCTGTAGGCATGTACGAAACACAGGAACTGGGTATGTAAACAGTAAACAAAATAAATTTTTGTGGAGGTACTGATTCAAAGTCACCTTTTAAAAACTAAGAGAATGGTGATCAGCTTATTTTCTCACATCTCTGACTTCCCCAAAATGCACCATGCTTTGTCTGTGCACCCGTTTCTCTGCAGGTGAGCCCGCCTGACGTTAGCCTAGGACATGACTGCTTCCTTACACTTCATAGTCTCTGTCAAGACTTTCCATTGTTTCCAAGGGTAGCTTCTGGCACAATTTAAGTGAGAATGGCATAAAATGAAGATGGTTTTTCCATTTTTAACTGCCACAACTCACTACAAAAACTTCCGTGCCTGTGTGCTAATGTCTCTTCCCTGCTTCTCCTGTCCACTGTATCTGTCTCCTCCAAGGGTTTCCCAGGTTCTACTTTCTTTTGATGTCTTTCCCAATGACCCAGCTGAAGGCTCCACCGGCAAAGGACTCTGCCTGCCAAGTTCCAGCTTGCTCTGACCAGCGCTGCTGTGTAAAGGTACACCCCTCCAATCATCTCCAAGTGTAGGTGGTCTTCTCCATCTAAACCTTGAAACCTTCCAGAAACCTTTTGCCTTGAAGCTCTGTGTATACTTCTGACCCTAAGCTACTTGCCCCAGAAGCTGATGCATGTTTACCAAGAGCCAAAGAGTTGTTTTCCCAGAAACCCTCACTGGGGAAATTTTCTCTAGACTTTGTCCCTCTTGGCGAGAGGGGGGATGGAGGGTAGGTCAGTGCCTCCGGCCACATTTCTTCTGGGGACTATTTTCCCCTCATTAATCCTGCTGTCAAGATTAAGAATAGCTCACAACCCAGTGGCAAAGGCTAACTCGGACAGTTTTGTTTTCTTTCTTTCTTTCTTTCTTTCTTTCTTTCTTTCTTTCTTTCTTTCTTTCTTTCTTTCCCCATCACCCTATTCCTCTTGAGTCACCTTCCACCCTCCTTGCTAAATATACATCTCCTTTCTGATCAGACAACACAGTTTTCAAAACAAAACTGTGCAAGAGGCTGCCTTAGGCACAGACGTTAAAATCTCCAAGGACATTTTAAAGTTAGGAGATCAACAATGGCAACTTCACATTCTGGACAGGTGACACTCTATTTTGTTTTAAATATATTGGAATTCTAGTAGTAACCAAAGGTCCAGAGGTTTAATGAGGGCATGTGTTTGCAGGAAACAGACACTCCTCCCAATTCTGCAAGTCAAAGACATAGGCTAGAAGTGAAGGGGTTGGCCCCACCAGCCTTTCCAACCTAGTAGACATGGGGGATTAAAAACTGTATTTATATAAGAGAATACCGCTTTTAAGGTTACAGGTTATAGAATTGCTACAACTCAAGGGGTTAAATTCTCTGCTCCTCATGATGCCTAATTTCAACTCTATGAAGGAATATAAAGATTGTGACATATATGTCTACAATTGGGGCATCAGGCCCTGGGCGATAACCCAAAACAACTTTCCTCAGACTTACAACACAGTTACAGAGAGAGTTATTGGCAACCAGCCTGAGAGGCTCTGAGAAGGCGCTCAGCAACCGGCCAAATATAACCTCCTTCCAGAAGGAGGTCAGAGTTGTTTGCAGTAGCAGAGGATGTAAAGAGAAAGAGTTCTGACCAATCAGTGGGTAAAGTCAAGGTCGGGACCCTCTGGAGACAACACAGGTTTGTCTGTTCTACTGGCAACCATGTCTTGGTAATATGTAGTCAAGAGACCATGGAACTCTGCGCTTGTGCCCATCGAGGCCTGAGGAAGTCATTTGGAAGTCCAGAAGTTTCAATGACAAACTTCCTTAACTGCCATTTTCACTCACTTCCATCTTGACTTCCTTTGATTTTAGAATTGTCACATAGCTGCCTAAAATCCCAAATCCTAGTACATAAGTTAAGCTGTGAAGAGCTCCCAGAACCAGGCTGTCTGCATTTGAAGGATGGCAGGTGTCATCCTGCACTCAGACTCAGGCATGGCTGCTCCTCTATGCCTGTTCCCTTTGTTTCTTCATTCTGTCTTCTCAGCCTACACAAATCCAGATAGGGTGACGTCAAGACCATCATTGATTCACTATCAGCACACACACACACACACACACACACACACACACACACACACACACACACACACACACGGGGGAGAGAGAGAGAGAGAGAGAGAGAGAGACATTCTACAAAGACATTGCCAGTGGTGAGATTAATACCACCTTCTAACTCCAGTCCTTTGTGACAGACCAGATTCAGGGTTGAGCTAGCAGGATGCACCCTCCCTGGGCAGGAGACTTTGCTTCCCAGCTTCCATAACTGTTCAAGCTAGTAAGCAAATGAAAGGGAAGGACATTGGTCCCCTGGCTGTCTAGCAAATGAGAGGAACTGTATGAAAGGATTCTAGAAATAATGAATTGGTAAGAAAATGTGAGACCACAACATATTTAAGGGGTGATATGTCATCTATTCCAAGCAAAAGTTGGACAAAACTATCACTAACATTTAATTCAAAATTTGAAAGAAAGACTTAAAATCAAACTGAACCTAGTCTATGGAATTGGTAACAATGCTCTGCAAATGAGCCAAAATCTCCTGTGGGTCTGGCTTAGGCCATGGGCTCCATGGGGCCATGACTGTGGAGAGAAGGGCTGAGGGACAGACTAGTAACTTCGTCCAGTGTTCAGGAAGACAGTTGGGACCCCCACACCTGCTCATCTAGAAACCACACTGTAAGCTGAGGATTCCAGCATGTCCACCTTGAGATGCCCTTAGTCTGTGGGCTGAGTTACAGGCATGGCAGTTTTGCTCATAGCCCAATGACACCACCTTTTAAAATACAATGGGTTAGCTTTTGAATTAAGTTTCACCAGGAATTTAGTGCTCTTCAGAGGTTTTTTGTTGTCAATTACTTACTTGTCCAATTTCCTTAGTCCATTCTCTGTTGCTTATAGCACAATACCAACAGACTAGACAAAATATAAAGAACAGAAGTTTATTTTACTTCATAGTTTTAGCCCAGGGTTGAGGAGCTGTGCCCAATGATAGCCTTCTTCCTGACTGAGTCCTGAGATGCAGCAAGATATTTCATGGCACGAGAGTGAGCCAGACCTGGTCTAGGAGACATAGGAGACACACGTTCAAGATAACTGTTTGCCCTCTTAGTCATAGGAGAGAGAGTTACTCACTCATGTGGGCAGAGCCTTCCTCATCTCTTAATATTGCTGTCTCTTAGAATCTACTAATGGGAGTTAAATTTCAACACAAGTTCCTTTTCAGAGGGAGCAAACCATTGTCAACCCGCAGCTGTGATTCACACAGAGGGCTAAGCCCACATTAAGTAACACTTTATACAGTGAATAAATTTCTCACATAATGGCTGAGTAGATTAAAATAGCTGCGTTATATCCAAGGTCTCACTCCCATCCAGTCATTTACTCGCTCTAAAACCTAAGTCATTTAATCTCCTCTCTCTGCTTTGGTCTAAGATGTAGAGAAGGGCCTGCCTCAGAGGGTTTTGCTGGGCAATAAAAATAACTGTAAAGCATGTTTCCAGAGCACAGTGCTGCATAAATGCTTAACGATTTCCTATAATGACAGTGTGGACTGGGACATTGTACTTTTAAGTGAAATATTTCCATTTGAGTTATAGCGTGTAATACTCTTGATGGATGGTTGAAATAAGGATTTTTTTTTCTGGACCAGATAATTTAATCATTTTTCCTTCATTTCCAAAAACCTACACCTAATTAAATACATCCAGAAACTCACAAGAGGCCAGTGATGGCCTCTCTAAAGAGAAGGGTCTCCGTCAGATGTGGTGATAATCTTGTCATAAGGCCAGTGTCAGCTTTGTTCAGAAATTCTGCTTTGGAAGAAAAACATTCAGTTGTACTTCTGTTTTTTCTAATTTGATTTAATTCAGAAAAATCATAGCTTTCCATTATAGCAAGTCCTAACCAGTGACCCAAGGGGCAGGAGAGGGCACTCACCAGCTAGCACAGGCAAGCATTCTGCACTCTGGAGCAGATGAGAGAGATGGTATTCATCCCCCATAAAGAGGCCCCATGCTTCATAACACCGGGTAAAGAGAAACAAGAGAAAGCAGGGCAGCCTCTAGAGGAAACGGCTTCAGCTTCATTTGCTGTTATGAAAATGTGGCCACAACGCCTTTCCCCAGCTTTCCAGATGCATTCTAAATGTGTACATGCATTTGAGGTCTACCCTGCTGGGCTGGTCCCATCTCTCTACTCTTCACATAGATGGTCCTCTCAGGAGTTTTTCCTACTCTCAAATGCCAAGGATGGCCACTCCCCTTCCACTGGCCCTCACATAACAGCTACATTGTGTGGGATGCCATGGGTGCTCATGTCATCCAGGGAATACTGCTCGAGCTGCAATCATTTGTTCTATTTACCAGATGAGGAAATGGTGCTCGGTGGAGTTGTCATTCACCCTGAGCCGCATGGAAGGACCATCCACATCAGGAAACAGACTGGTCAGACAGGGGAAATGCATCCACTGGCATATACAACACACACAGTGTTCCCAGGCTAAACCCGGCTGCCAGGATTCCCAGTTCTCAGGGTATTCTCTCCACTATGGCCCTCCTAGTCTGTAAAGATCTTCTTAAAGATGTGTTTATTGTGTGTATATGTGTTTGCCTGCATATACGTTGTGCACCACGTGTGTGCCTGATGCCCACAGAACCCAGAGGAGGGTATCAGATCACCTGGACCTGGAGATACAGTTGTGAGTCACTGAGAATGCAACCCTGGTTCTCTGCAAGGGTTACGCTCACTCTGACAACTGGGACATCTCTCCAGCTCCACTTACACTCCCCATCTATTGTTTTGTTTTAGTTTTTTAATCATTTTTCCTTTTCATTTTCATTTTGTTTTATTTATTATTGTTGTTGTTTATTGATACAGGGTCTCACTATGTAACTTTGTCTGTCCTATAATTCATTATATAGACCAGGCTGGCCTCAAACTCACAGAGATCCACCTGCCTCTGCTCCCTGAGTGCTGGGATTAAAGGTATGCACCATTACACCCAGCTAATTTTTTGTTATTTTATATGTATGAGTATTCTGCCTGGATGTATGTGCATGTATATAATATATATACATGCATGCAGTGCCACTGGAGGCCTGAAGAGAGCATCAGATCACTGGACAGCTACAGATGGTTGTAAGCCACGCTGTGGGTACTGGGAATGGAACCTGGGGCCTCTGGAAGAGCAGCCAGTACTCTTAAGTGCTTCAGCTCCCCCACTCTGGAGTCTTTAAAAATAGTCTACAATCATCAATGTAGCTCTCACTAATAAAATACGTAGATCATTTAAAATGTGACAATGACCAGGAATGGCAGTGTATTCAGAAGGCAAGGCCAGCTCTTTAATGTGTTGTTGTTCATTCCACCAACAGTGCATTTGTAAGGCTGTGTGTCAGGGGTCAGCAGACAGTACCAAACTGGCCTGACTGGTCTTGTGAACACCGAGGATTTTCCTGCTTGATATGAACCTAATAATCTAACAGACTTTTATTCTTCTATCACACATTATGGGCCAAGAAGGAGAAAAAACATGAAATTCATCAAAGACATTGATTCTTCTACTAATATCCTGTAGATGAATTTTCCTTCGGGCCACCAGCTCACAAAAAAAACAACACAGAGACTTACTAAAGTCAGGCAAGGGAGCTAGACCATGATAAACACAAGTCAGAAGTTCCCAGAAGTGTGGCCAGTTCAAGGATCTTCCAGAGGAACATTCAGAGGCAGCATTTCTGATGCACAGGGAACAGGAGGGAGAATGAGAATCAGGGATAGCAGTAGAAGGAGATGCTCACATCACATAGGACCTTGATGGAGTCTTGTACAGCGATAAGGGCCTCTGGCTTTGTTCCAAGTCAAATGGAGACGCTCGGATTGCTCATGGGTAGAGGAGATATGGGACTTAGGTTGTAAGCGGATCATTCCAACTTTTGGATTGTGAAGATACCTTGGAAGTCTAGGGAGGAGGCAAAAGACTAATCAGGAAATGCTGAAGTCTCTATGTAAAGTAAAGTTTCCAGGTGTAAAACAGCAGTAACTCAGACCTTGGTAGTAGCAGAGCTGGTTGGGAGAAACGGTTACATCCTCGGATGTAACGTCACCTCACAGCTTGGATTAGGGTGGTAGGGAAGGCAGGGAGTAACAGGCAAACTCAAAAGGCTCTAAGTTGGAACTGCAGGAGTGGGGTTGCCATTTTCTGAAATCGGGAATATGGGTGCAGCTGGCGCACAGCAGTCAAGTCGGGAGTTCAGGCTTAATGGAATTAGCCAGCCAATGGCACTGGAGAGACAACTCAGAACTCTTGTTGCTCTCACAGAGGACTCTGGTTTGATTCCCAGAACCCACATGGTGGCTCAAAACACCTGTAACTCCAGGTCCAGGGGGCCCAACCCCCTCTTATGACGTCTAGGGGTACTTCACCTATGTGATGCTTAGGGGGTCATCTAAGAGGGGACGCTAAGCCAGTGGATAGAGATGTGGGCTTGGAGGTTCAAAGGAAGTTCAGGGCCTGAGGTCATAAATTGGGAGTTTGCCTTCTCTGGAAGCTACAAGACTTGGTGGAGACCATTCTAGGGCTCCATGGGCTGGCAACCTTGGTGAAAACAGTTCACTTATCCAAATAATCTCATTTTCTACAAGATGCATAAAGAAGATGAAATTGCTAAAAGTAAAAGGGTTGTTGGGTAATTTTTTTTTTTAACTTGGGAAATCAAATTACACTTTAAAATTTTACTTTTCACAATGATGACTTGAGCTTTTGTTCAGGAGCACGGGTGAGCAGCAAGCATGGGATTTCCTGTGTGAGTGGGCATAACCAGAAACAAACAAACAAACAAAAATGAAGGAAAAATCCAGAAAGACTGGCAGAGGCCTCTGGAAGCCAGGTTTTGGCTCCACAGAGCTGGGCCAGTATCCAATAACAGAAGAAAAGGAATATGGCACTCTATTGAGAGGAGCCCTAGGCAATCCCGTGTACCTCGATGATGCTAGAAGACCTTTGTGTTGCAGTGTCTAGACATTACCTGTTCAAAGAGGAGGCCGAGGACTTCCCACTACTCACACCTCACTGCAGTAAAGGTGTTTGAACTGCGGATTCGTGGGGTTAGGCATGTCCACATTCTCCCACTAATCGGCGGAAGGTCATGGCTGCATCCATATTGAAGGGGAAAGGCAGCTGTCCTGCAGAAGGAAGCAGGTTGCAGGCTCCTGGAAAATTCCCTATATCTTTGCTCCACAGTGGAGCCTCCTACCTCCACCCTCTGCAGCCCTAACCACTAGGAAGATTTTGGTGAAGCATTCAGCAGGGTTCAGTTTGTCTGCAGAAAGTAAGTGCACACAAAGGAATTTGTCCTGCTGCCGCCATTGGTCAGCAGCCCCAGCCACTGTGCACACTTCCTGTATTTCTTGCTGTATTCCTTAGGTTCACCAGCAAGGCAGTCTAAAGCTCCAGTCACCACTGTGGGCCTTTGTGGCTAGAAACCTGCTATCTCCAGCTCGTACTGGGGCCCTTTGTTCTTCATGGGGAGAATACCCCTCTCTCTCTCTTCCTCTCTGTCTGTCTCCCCTGCCCCCCCACACAGAGGTCTATGAAGTCGCAGATGCTGTGTGATGGGGAATCAATTGCTCCCTTACTTCAAATTCTCTTACAAGTAGAGGTAGCAGTGCTGTGTGCCTACACACCCATCATTTTTGGGCAGTCCTCCAAGGAAATTCCACCACCGCTGGCATCCATGTGGCTGCTGTGACTGCTCACAAAGCTGTCTGTGGGACAGTGCAGCAGGCGTCTTCACAAAGCTCCGTAATTAATTCTTGAAAAGCCATAGAAGGGTTTGTTCAGAACCCTGTTAAATCAAAAGCAGGCTTCCTGCTGGCCTGCTCCAATGGAGCCCTGACAATGTCTACCAGATAATGAATCGGGCTCAAGGAAACCCTGGTAAGCTTTCATGCTAGGTTAGGGTCATGCAAAGCACAAATAGCATGCATGGACCAACCCAGGTTGCATAGGCTACTGCTCCTCTGTGGCAGGGAGACCTTGGACCATGAGCTTTAACTCCTTATTGGTCAAGACTGCTTTGTCCCCACATGATTTCCTTTAACTCTTATGTTGGCTGCTGACGTGGGATAATGCTCTTGTTCACGGTAAAGATTTGTTACTCGTATTGGTTTAATAAAACACTGATTGGCCAGTAGCCAGGCAGGAAGCATAGATAGAGCTACCTGACTAGGAGAATTCTGGGAAGAGATAGGTGGAGAGTTACAGTTGCCAGTCAGATGCAGAGGAAGCAGGATGAAAATGCCTTGCTGAGAAAAAGTACCAAGCACATGGCTAAACATAGATAAGAATTAAGGGTTAATTCAAGTTGTAAGAGCTACTTAGTAATAAGACTGAGCAATAGGCCAAATGGTTTATAATTAATATAAGCCTCTGTGTGTTTATTTGGGACCGACCAGGCAGGACAGAAACTTCTGTCTACAAGCTGGCTTGTTTTCATAAATACATTTCAGAAATATGTGTGAATGTGACTTACATATCATGAAGCCAGGGGAGGACCAGTTAATTGGTAGATGAGTCCTGTTCTATATGTCCAAGTACACTTTGGATAATAATAACGGTACCAAGTGACTCTTGTTTTGGTAAGGCTTAGCCATTTTGCACATATTCTCCCAAGAACTCTAAAGGAACAGGGATTGTACAGCCCAGTGTTGGCCTGGCCCTGCATGTCAGTGTGGTAAACATGTCTTTCTTTCTCTATGTCTACGTAAAGCTGCTTCTGTAAAAGCCAGTGCCTTATATGCAGTAAAGGCTAAATAAATGTGGTTATTGACTCAGTGAAACAAATATGTAGTCATCAATTTAGAAGTGGAGCATGTCATTCCCGTAAAGTGGGGGTTTGCAGCGAGAGGTGGTCCCACCTCCAACACACATTCTTGATCGCCTAGACATATTCGAACACTCTGGAGACATTTTTAATTGTCACCATTCAGGAAGGAAGTGTGTGCTTCTGACTTGTATCTAATGTGCAGAGGGCAAGGGTTCAGCAACAAACAGCAGCTTGACTTCAAGAAAACATGTTCATCTACCTTTTATATACAGGCCGGATCTACCTGCCTTGGGATGCTACCACCAAAGTGGACTTGCCCCTTCTAAATCAATTAACAATCAAGAAAATGCCCCCACAGACATCCCCATGGGGCGATTTCATGGAGGCAATTCTTCAACTGATTTTCCCTCCTCTCATGTGTGTCCAATTGACCTAAGATTATCCAACACGTATTATATATCCAGGATATATATCCTAAATACATGTGTAATAATTGGGATGCTTTTAAAATGTGTAAAATATTTAACATGGGCTGGTTAGATTTTTGTCAATTTTACACAGGCTAGAATAATCTGAGAGAAGGGAACCTCAACTGAGAAAATGTCTCCATAACATGGGGAAAGCCCAGGGAGCATTTTCTTCATTAGTGATTAATGGGGGAGGGAACAGCCCATGGTGGGTGGTGCTACCCCCGAGCTGGTGGTTCTGGGTACTATAAGAAGACAGGCTCAGTAAGCCACAAGGAGCAAGCCAGTAAACAGAGGCTCCTAAGGCCTTGTATCAGCTCCTAGCCCCAGGACCCTGCCCTGACATCCCTGTAAGCTGAAATAAAGCCTCTCCTTACCAAGTTGCTTTTGGTCATGGTGTTTATCACACTAACACAAACCTAACTATGACAGGGCATAAAGGTTCTTGGTTCTTGCCATCAAGCCTGACAAGCAACATTTTAGCATCCTGCCTGTATTAGTTACTTTTGTATACCAAAATACCCAATAAAACAACTTTCAAGGAGGAAGGATTCATCTTGGCTCATGGTTTCAGAGGGTTCTTCCCTTCTGGAGAAGATTAACTGAGCAAAGACCTACCCTGAACACTGATGGGACCATTCTATGCAGTGGGGACCCAGAAAGAACAGAAGGCAAACAAAGAGAAGCTAGCTCAGTTCCAGCACCTCCTTTCTCTGCATAGGGAGACTGGCTCTTCTCCTCCAAGCTCTGTCCACTATGAAGGACTGAACCCTCCAAAGCCATGAGTCAAAATAAATACTACCCCCCCCCAAGCTAGTCCGTCTGAGTTTTTTTATTTTATTTTGTTTTTTTGGGTTATTTTTGTTTTGGCTTTGGTTTTTGCTTTTTTGTTTTGTTATGTTTTGTTTTGTTTTGCTTTTTACGAGACAGGGGTTTCTCTGTATTGCTTTGGAGCCTGGCCTGGAACTTGCTTTGTAGACCAGGCTGGCCTCAAACTCACAGAGATCCACCTGCCTCTATCTCCTGAGTGCTAGGATTAAAGGCGTGCGCCACCACTGCCTGGTGCATCTGAGATTTTAATCAGAGCTACACAAAATTGACCAATACAGGGTGCATGCTAAAATATTATTTCCTGAGTTTTTTTTTTTTTTTTTTTTTTTGTAAGAAATTGGCTTTAAAATGTGGAAATCCCCAAGATAATGATAGTCTGCTTATCAGGAACTCAATAATTATCAACATCCCAAAATTCTTCCCACTGCATCCATAAAACCCTTTCAATTAGAGATGGCTTCCACAGCCTTCCTTCCCATCAGCAATCCATAGGTCAATGAAAGACCTTTGCCATTTCGCCCGGCTGCATGTAAAGGGTCTTATCTATGAATGGGACCAACATGTTCATCTTTCCATGAATAGGCAAGCCTTGTCTCATTGTTCTCAGAGTCCAAGTTCACTCTTTGCTATTACAAAACAATGCGGGCCCGGGTTCTATTTGCAGCTCTGGCTATTGTCAAGCAAGTACCTGGCTCTCCACAGTGCTCCCGAGCAAACATCTTCCTGGGGAATGAGACTCTTCCAAGGACGAAGTGAGGTAGTAGTTCTGCAGCTTTTGTCACCCAGCCCCTGTGCTGGTTTTGCACCTCTGGTTCAATGCTTTGCCTTGGTGGAGAATGGTATCATCTGCTTCAATGCGAACCTGTGATATTTTATTTCCATTGTAAATATTTTATCGTCTATGGCTCCTATGAGGTTTTCTCCTTCTTCTCCCCGCCCCCATAGGAATTGATTCTCTATTTTGCCAAAAGGTGAGGAAAACTCCTTCCCCATTGGCATGTTTGCAGAGAATCTGACTGTTATTTTCCTCCCCACAAAAGAAGTATCTGGAGCCATTTAATTATGTAGTTTATTTTTAAAGGGACAATGAAAGAAGCAAGGATCATCTCTTGCTTAAATTAAGCTGAGCTTGCTTGCTCTCAGAGCGTCTGCCTTTCTCGTTCCTTCAGTTATTGAAATAGGTGGCCTCATCTCAGAGAAAATGAATGCATTCAGTCTCCCCCAAGTATAATGTCAGAGATTTTATGGTGCACTGTTTTCTTTTGTCAGACAGAAATAGAGTCCATAACCTCAAATGCTGTCAAAAGGAAATAAATATGCTCTGTGGGAAAAATAGCAACCCTCAGACAGTTCGGTTGCAGAATAAATTCTGTATCTTCCACCAGACATAGCATAGCCTGCACATAGCAGGGCCCCCAGCATAGCCTCCAGGCCATAGCGGATGATGCTTCCGCATTTCTGTTCAGAAGACACAGAGGTGTTCTCTGCCAATTGAATTTTAATGCAATAGAAAAAAAACTGTTCCTCATTGGTAAGATTTAAAAACATTGGAAGGAATATATGTAATAATTCATGTTGTCAAAAGCCAAAGTAAGTATGCGTAGCCAGAGAAAGTAATCCAGATGAGAAAGGAACATTTCTTGAAGTGGAAAACCTGTCCTGGGTCATCCAGAGGTCCCGAGCCCCACAGCCATCTTCTGCACACACACACACACACACACACACACACGCACACACGCACGCACGCACGCACGCACGCACGCACACACACACCACACACGCACCCACTCACGCACACATCTGAGGATTTGATCTCCCAGCAGCCCCTGGTTTCTAAACTGATGCATTCATTTTTTTGACATACAGCTGCTGATTAAGTGTCCTCTTCAGCTGCATATGGAGTCTGAATCCTGCTGGAGTGGTGCTCCCTTCCCACACAGTGAAAAGACTGCGTCAGTCAGGCCTTTTCTCCTTCCCCTCTACCCCAATGACAAACATGGATCTTGAATTCTTTGGAAATGCTGGAGATTTTACACTATGACCAATGGCTCACCAATCTTCTTGGTCACCCCCACACCCACACTTTCCATTTTATGAAGCCACAACAGAGAAATGGAGGGTTGATGTCTATGCTGGCTGTGACAGGACAGGGTGTTGCCTCTGACGCCGACTCCAAATCCCAACGCTGTCTGAGTGGCAGAAAATGCCAGGCACTCCCAACCACTCTTCCAACTGGAAAAAGCTCCATCTACCACTTAAAGGGAAAAGAATGTGTGTGATTTAGAGACACCCAGATAGGACAGAGCTGGCAAAACAGCAAGACATCTGTCCCTATGACAACCAGGCAGAAGTGGCTCCAGATGCAGACTCCAGCATGGAAGTGCTGGCACAAGGCTTGGGGAGGCTTTGCTGCTGGTTGGAAATTTTCTTGGTAATGATAGTAAATTAATTGCAGGTTAACATACACCTGGAGCAGTCACCCTGCTGGGCTTGCCTGTCTCATCGGAGGTTCTCATGCACTCCTGCCTCCAAGGCTGTTTCTGGATAGCCCCAGCGAGTGTCACATTTACCAGATCCAAGTCCTTGTGGGAGCCTGGGAGCCACTGAGAAACAGTGTGGACTCTGGGCTTCTGTGAGATGGCGAGGGAAACTTTTTCTGCTGCGCATGGTGGGCACCGCTGTTGCTCTGCACTTGCAGAAACAGATATTGCATTACTCCCTTAGGACTTAACCCTCACGAGGAGCCACGCCGACAAACGGAGACCTTTCATATCTGCCTGCGCCATCTTTCTCAAAGAACATCTGAGTCCTTAAGCTTTTTCCAGAACAAGAGTCGATTAGGACGCTTTTAAGAAAGCAGGTCCAGAGCCTGACAGTGGCGGCACATGCCTTTAATCCCAGCAGGCAGACAGATCTCTGTGAGTTAGAGGCCAGCCTGGTCTACAAAGCGAGTTCAGGTCCAGGGACTGGCTCAGCTGCAAAGTTCTTGCAGTACATGAAGACCTGAGTGTGACCCCCAGAACACATTCGGAAAAGAGGGGTACACATGCCCATGCTCATCCCAGCACATACATGCACACACACATAGCAGTGAAATGCAAGCGCCTAGGCCTACCCCAAGGTGCTCATTCAGTGGCTTTGATGAAAAGCCATGAAGTCTGCTTTGAAACAAACTCCTGGAATGATTCTGAAGCAGGTGGTTTGGATGACACTTGGAAAAACTGGGAAGAGACCACACGGCGATGAGTAACACACAATGGGTTTCATCTAATGGAGAAGTTACAGTGCACTTGGGAAAGCCCGTAGTAAATAACACCATGTGTAAAAGTAGTTAGTACATAGTAGGGCTAAGACAATAGGGGGAAAGATATTAAAATGGCCATAGAAAGAACAGAATAACAAAGATCAGAGAGAAGGAACAAAATTATGACTAGAAAGCCCATAAAAATCAGTAGAACCAAAATGACAGCATCAACAAAACTGATGAAATTTCAGCTTGATTTGGGAACAAATGAAATTTGTTCACATAACTGGCGTAAACATGACATATAGTATAACTGATTTGCCAGAAGTATGAAGGGTTATAGGAGAGTGAAGAGAACAGTGCAGCAACAAACCGAAGAGCCAGAGGAAGTGAATAAACCCCTGTAGGACCACACAGCCTACGGAGGCGGGGCTGGGAAGACACGGCCTCACCAGACTTGTAACTATGAAGGGGAGTAGTTGGGTGAGCAAAAGCCTCCCAATAATGAAAAGCCCACGACCTTATGGCTTTACTGGTGAATTCTATCAGACAGCAGGAAAAGAACTGACACCGGTTTCCCAACTTCCAAACTTGGATCAGAAAGATCACTTCCATCCTGTTCCATGATCCCAGCATCGCTGCGATGCACAATCCAGACAAACACACGGAAAAACCAGCTAACTGCAAAAGTAGCAAAAGGAATGAAAGAATAACAAAGACCAGAGAAACAAACAAGTCTACAGGCAATGCCCTTGAATACTGCACATAAATCCCCCAAACAATCCTGGAAACCACTTGACCAGTGCCTGAAAACAATCCTGGAAACCACTTGACCAGTGCTTTGAAGGACTGTACTAACACAACTAAGTAGCATTTATTCCTTTGATGCATGAATGGTTCGATGTACGAAAATCAAATAATGCATCACATAAACAGACTAAAGTAAAAAATGATTCATTTTGTCTCAATTAACATGGAAAAAGCATTTAACAAAATTCAACACATTTTCATGGCAAAAATGGCCAACAAACTACAAATAGAAGACAACAAATAAAATATTTAAAGCAAAGACCATACTCAGTGGGGGAAGCTCCCACCCGCCCCCATCCTCCACCCCCAGGAATGACAGGGCTCCCTCCATTGCCACATCTACTGAACACAATATTAGAAGTCTTAGCTAGGGAAGTTGAGTAAATTAAATAAAAGTAATGAGAACTGGAAAAGAGGGGGTAAAGTCTTGGATCACAGATAATATAGCTTGACCCACAGAAAATTCTAAAGATGTCCCCCTCCCCCAAATAATTCAACCTGTTAGCACCAATGAGCAAACCCATCAAACTTTCTGTACAAAATCAGCCACAAAAATCAGCTGTCTTTCTACACTAGCAACAAATAGTGTGAAAAAGACAAAGAATCAAAAAGAACTGAGCGGTGGTGGCGCACGCCTTTAATCCCAGCACTTGTGAGGCAGAGGCAGGTGGATCTCAAGGCCAGACTGGTCTACAGAGCAACGTCTGGGGCAACCTGGGCTACACAGAACCCCTGCCCCCCAAAAAAAGAATAAAATACTTAGGATAAAGTTAGCCAAGGAGACAAAAGACTTCTACACTGAAAACTGTAAAATATTATTGAAGGGCTAGGGAGATGGTTCAGGGGGCAAGCTTAGGACAACATCCAGTACCCATCTAAAAAGTTGGACATGGTTGTGTACACATTTGTAACTACAGAGCTTTGGTGGGGACACAGAGACAGAAAGATTACTGGGGCTTGCTAGTTGCCAGCCTAGCTCCAGTGACAGTCCCTGTCTCAAAGGAATAAGATGGATAATGACGAAACAAACACATAGTGTCATCCTCTGGCTTCTCTATTCGTATGCACAATCACACATGTATACCATACATATACTCACACACATACAAACACATATACACACATCTCAAGAAAAACAAACATTGCTGAAAGAGATTAAAGACACTAAATGGAAACCCTTCCATATTTATGAACTAAAATATTAACATATTAATATACTTAATATAGTTAAGAATTTGGTACTCTCCAAAGCAACCTATATATAGCATAATAGTATAAATAACATCTTAACCCCTCCTATGGACTTAAAGACAAACTAAATTCATTCTGAGAGACCAATGACATTATTAGACTTCCTTACAGGACAATGGGTGACCTTTAAGCAGCTACACTGGAAGGTCTGCACCCAGCGTGGAGGACAACTCCTCCCCCACTGTGTAAGTGGCGTCCCATCCCCCGATCTTTCCTCACCTGTGTAGTCTAGCTCTCCCCAAGGACCCTGAGTCAGCAGTGCAATTAGGGCACAATTGACTACAACTGTTGGGAGGGTCTCATGACTTCCCCGCCCCTCTTTCCCAGAGCCAATGGTCAGCAAGCACAGCTGTGATGATCGCTGGTGATCAGGCCCAGCTGAAAGCCTGAAGATGGGCCGTCCTGTACGATAGATGTGGCCGCTGCTTCAAGGTCTCACTGACCTGACTTCCTGCCACACGATGGACTGTTCTTGAACTGTAGCTAAAACAAACCCTTTCTCCCTTAAGTTGCTGTTGTCAGAGTATTTTATCACAGCAACAGGAAAAGACCATGACCTTATGAAAAGGTCCCCTGGAGCGTATGAGGCCACCATCTGTGAGGAAGCTGTCTCTGAAAGATGAACACACAGGAGCTTGCTATGGAGGTTCCCAACCCCCATAAATAAAAAACAACTTGTGATGCTCTCAAGCTAGAAGCTTATGTCATAGTAGTCCTAATGAATTAAGAATTAATCATTAGGGAAATATAAATCCAAAGTATATTAAGATACCCACTCTCACACCTGAAGGCAGCTTCTATTAAAAACAAAAAGTAACAAACCTTGACAAGGACACAAGAAACCAGAACCATTACGCTGCACTGTTGCTGGGTGTCCCGTGCAATAGTCTCGCCGGCAAGAATCACACAGGACATTCGGATCCTTCTGCAGGAAAGCTTTAATGCATCTTGAGAGGAGAGCATAAGCTTACAGAGCGGAGACCCCGAGCCAAGAATCCCGTCCCCTAATAAAGGCTGGCAGCCCCGCCTGGGACGTGTCACCCTATGATTGGCTTCAGCTCCTCAGGCCATATGAGCCACGGAATAGGCAGAGATCAAGGAAATGGAAAATTACCCAGCGCCTGCGCAATAATTTACATTCAGTGCCTGCAGGCACCATCATTGTAATGGAGAATGCAGGGACGGCTCCCTACAGCTAGGGTGTACAGTTGTGCGGCCTCAATGCAATATTTGGAGGTTCATCAAAAACTCCAATAGAATTATTATGAAAGCCTTAGCTCCATTTCCGAGGATACACTTAAAAGAATGAAAAGCGATTATCAAGGAGATACCACATTAACACCACATGACTAAAAGAAGCCAAGGGTTGTGTATTACTTGCTTTTCGTGTTGCTGTAACAAAACCTGACAAAAAGAAGGGTTTGCATTGGCTCTCAGTTTGAGGGTGGGGAAGGCATGGCAGTGAGGGTGGCTCTAGGTATGGTGGCAGGAGTGTGGGGCAACTGGTCACGTTGTGTTTTCAGTTCCGAACAGGGACCATGCTGCAGTCCACCAGATTTTCCTGCTCACTCTCCCTTTTACCCAGTTTGGACACACAGCCCATGTTTAGGTGGGTATGACCCCCTCAATGAAACCTTCCTGGAGACACCCCCGGAGATGTCTTTCAGGTGATTAGCCTCACAGGGTAGAAGCAACTCATGACTGTCAACAGATAAGCAAAATATGGTGAAGACAAAGAACACAACAGATCTCAGCCTTAAAAAAAAAGGAAGGCCAGGTTGACTTGGATGAATTCAACAAGTCCCACATGTTGTTATATTAAAAAGCGGCGCTTAAGAGAAAGATGCCTTGTGATAGAGCTTGGGTGGAGGGGCTTTTTATTGGACCGGTAGAGGGGTGAATGGGAAAAGGGCAGAGAGGAGAGGGAAAAGCAGCCTTTGGGGACAGGAGCGACAAAGAGGAGAGGGAAGGAGAGGGAAGGAGAGGGAAGAGGAGAGAGAGAGAGAGAGAAGAGGTGGGCAGGGCCGTTTTAAAAAGGGATGACGTGAATGTGCACAGGTGGTGCTCTTAGTGGCTTCAGCTGGTGTCCCGCGCCCGCTGTATTTTCTCGGCCGGCAAGAAATACACGCAGGACACTCGGATCCTTCTGCAGACAAGCTTTAATGCATCTTATGAGTTGGAGAGCATAAGCTTACCAGAGCGGAGACTCTGAACCAAGAGAACCATCCCTTATAAAGGCTGGCCAGCCACCTGGGACGTGTTACCCTATGAATGGCTTCAGCTCCTCAGGCCAAATAAGCCACGGGATAGGCAGAGATCAAAGGAATGGAGATTACCCAGCGCCTGTTGAAGTAATTTACATCTTGGTGTCTTTAGGCACCATTATTGTAATGGATAATGCAGGAACTGGCTCCCTACATATCCCCCTTTTTTTATTAATTAATGAAAAGGCTTTATATTTTTACAAGCAAATAGGTCACCCATATGTTGAGGGATAGAGGCAGAGGTTGAACCTTCCCAAATCAAACATTAAGACTGTGTACGAGAGTCGCCATCAGGCTGTTAGCTTGACCCGAAGTACTCTCGACCTGTCCTCTGCCGTTTTTCTGGGAAAGGGAGTCTCGGGGCAGGTAACCCTTATGCAGGTCAACGTACCTCCCAGAGAAGCCTGTATATTAGGCAACTCTGTGCGATGCCTTTGCTCAGCATCCCTCATTGGGGCTGCTCAAACCAGACACTCTACCCTGTGCAATGAGCCTAGGCTCCGGGTGTGCAAGAGCTGTCTGGCCGGCGGCCTATTGCTTAAGCATAGTTAGCCAAAATATAAGCGCTTGGGCGATCTCTTGGTTTGAGCCCTGGAGCTTACATGCCAGCCAAAAGTAACATCAATCCGCAAACGGCTGCATCAAACAATTCCACCCCCACCCCTTTTCTCACAGACCAGCCAAAAATAACAGCAATCCGCAAACGGCTGCATCAAACAATCCCACCCCCACCCCTTAAGCAGTGACAATCTCTCCGCCAAGGACAGGAGTTAATCTGGATAACAATAGCGGCTCTCAACTCCCGGGGAGAGGGTGGAGTATTGACTTTTGAAGGTCCGAAGGGGCTCTTCGGGTTGAGTCTTTTTGGGATCCACAGAGGATTTTCTTCATCCTGTGGAAAAACATAATATCGCTCCCCTGGATCTTATGAGAATAGGATCCGGGCCTCTCCAAAGATCAGTTAAGATATCTTTCCATTTTACCATTTTCTTTTGGCCTTTTAGGTTTTGAGGTGAGACGCTTGGCCGCGGTATGGCCCCCAGCGTTAATGTTTATGAGGCTTTAAAGCCACAGGCATTCCAGGCCTTTAAGAAGTGTTGGATAGCAGGCATGGCCTTTTCCCCTATCAAAGACTGGGAAAGCCATCTGTAATTTCCTCCGCTCCTCTGATGGTAAAAAGGAGTCGGTACCAAATAATGGGTGTGTTGATGAAAGTACACCCGCTGAATTAACAGGCGATAGCCTCATAGGGCAGAGGCTAGGTTTTGAGTCTTTATTTCTCTTAAATTTACCGGGGTGTGACCGGTTATTCCCTATTTTCTCTCCCTCCTTTTTGTTTCTTTTTCATCTAGTTGAGCTGTTTCCTCTAAAACTTTATCTCTTGAGCTTTCAGAGTCATCAGAGCTATCAAGATTTAAAGCTTTAAACTTATTTACAGAATCATCTAACAAATTATTCACTCCCTTGTCAGTAGACATCCCGGGAGGTCCTTTTTTCTTATTTGTTGTTAACAAATTATTCACTCCCTTGTCACTAGACATCCCGGGAGGTCCTTTTTTCTTATATACTCCCTTGTCAGTAGACATCCCGGGAGGTCCTTTTTTCTTATATTTTATTGTTAGGCACGCCCCATCTCTCACTACATTCGGTTTCTGATATGTAATTTTGGACTTCTTTAAGATTGTTACAACAGTGAGAAAAGTCAAAATAGCTCCTAGTAAAAGCACAGAAGCCTCTATATTAACCTCCCAAAATAGCAACATTCCCAAGCCAAAGTCCAGAAAAAACATACCTCTCCGAATTTACCACCCTGCAGTTCTGAATCCGCCCCGTTAGAGGGGTCTCCGCGGTGCCAGAGATGTTCACATGTTCCCGGGTTTCAGCACCATATGTCCCGCGCCCGCTGTATTTTCTCGGCCGGCAAGAAATACACGCAGGACACTTGGATCCTTCTGCAGACAAGCTTTAATGCATCTTGTGAGTTGGAGAGCATAAGCTTACCAGAGCGGAGACACTGAACCAAGAGAACCATCCCTTATAAAGGCTGGCCAGCCGCCTGGGACGTGTTACCCTATGAATGGCTTCAGCTCCTCAGGCCAAATGAGCCACGGGATAGGCAGAGATCAAAGGAATGGAGATTACCCAGCGCCTGTTGAAGTAATTTACATCTTGGTGTCTTTAGGCACCATTATTGTAATGGATAATGCAGGAACCAGCTCCCTACAAGCTGGGGGCTTATCCTGTCAGAACCCCAAGGGCAGCCAGTACAGATGCCCAAATATTAACATCACTCGAACAAACAAAAATAACGGGATTCTATATGATGAGGTACCCTGAGGACTCAAGTTCACAGGCAGAAAGTAGAATGGAGGTTGCCATGGGCAAAAGGGAGTCAACTGGAAATAATTGCCTTACAGATACGGAAAGAGCTCCTGAGGCTGGTTGTGGTGAGACATGCATAAGTTCTGTGAATGTACTTAATGGCACTAAATTACACTCTTGGGTGGTAAAATGCAAATTTTCATATTTATTTTACCACAATTTTTTGAAGAACAAAACACGCTGATCTTAGTTGCCATAATACTCAATCATCATAATTCAAAATACACACTCCAAATATTAAAATTTTCATCTTGTTTTAGTACTTAATTGGGGTTGCACCCATTTAAAACATGAAGGAGCCCAAACATGGTCTTACCAACACCAGAGGTGAGCAATGGAGCACTTGAGCCAAGATTGTGTCTTCAGGAACATTTACAAGTGACAGTTTACCAGTATGTCTCTGTTTATATCCAAGAACTTTTGCTTGGGGCCTCTTTATATTAAGAATGTACACTTGACCTAGACCTTGAAGGCTGAAAAGAATCCACCAAGTGAGAAAAGATGGGAACTAGAATTCCCAGAGGTAAATACCGCATGTGCCAAGGCGTGTACTGGTGAAAGGTCAAGGCCTGTCCCAGGAGACGAGGGACATCTCAGTGAGGCTAAAGTGCTAGGTCAGTGGCATGGAGTGGCAGAGGCATGAAGCCAGGAAGAACGGGTTTCCAGCTCTCTGCCCTTCCCCATTCTCATTTAAGCATGCAGCCTTTCCAAAAGACATCACCTCTGGAGAAGTTGCTTGCAGTTCCATGGTAGAAGAATCCAGTATCTTCAAGTCTCTCTGGTGTTAAAGAGACAAAGATAGGTATCTTAAGCCAGGCAAGAAAATGCCTACACACTTACCAGCACTAACACAGCCCAGTTCCACAGCAGGCATGACTAATGGATGCTTGCATGCCTCACCCTGAAAACCAAAGGTAGTCTTGTATCCTCACCAGCTCTGAGGCAAGAAGACCAGTAAATGAAGATAGCACAGGAGCTAACTCTTTGACACCATGTCTTAGTTAGAGTTACTATTTGTGACAAAATACTGTGACCAAAACCAAGTTCGGGAGGAAAGTTTATTTGGCTTACACCTCCACATCATAGTCCATCACTGAAGGAAGCCAGGACAGGAACTCATGCAGGGCAAGAACCTGGAGGCAGGAGCCGATGTAGAGGCCATGGAGGGTGCTACTTATTGGCTTGCTCAACCTGCTTTCTTAACAGCCCAAGTCCACCTGTCCAGGGGTGTCCCCCCTGCAGTGGGATGAGCCCTCTCACTCAAAAACCTAAGAATCATTAATCAAGAAAATACCCCCACATAATTGCTGACAGGTTAATTGCTACTGGCCTTTTTTCAATTGAGGTTTTGTCTTCTCAGATGACTATAGTCTGGGTCAAGGTGACAAATCTAGCCAGCAATCACCCCTACCCTAGGAAGGAGAACTTTGAAAGTTCAGGCCAAGTCACATTAAATATTCAACAAATATGGTAGTTCTACCACTTGCCAGCTCTAAGCAAGAACACATTTAAATCATGGATGAATGGCTCATGTTGAAACTTTTAATGTTTGCATTGGCAGTGCCTTCTGTGTGCCAAGAACCCAGTACACTCATACATATTTTACCTCATGAACAATTCAACAACCAATCAAAGCAGGCATGTTTATTCCTGTTTAAGATGAGGGAAATGTGCCTCAAATATCCAGGTAATTAATGTAAGATGACAAGGTGAGGAGGAGGTGGTGAGAAGTCAGTATGGCCTTTCCACCACAGCACACTACTGTAGCAAATGCAGCCGTCACCCGATAGACATCACTTGGTTTTCCATCTTGCACTTAGAGATGGTTGAGAAGCCACATTGCTTCAAAAACCTAAGAATATAAACAATAGAGGCTGAAGAGAGATAGTCACAAATTCTGAAGCTATTAGATGCAGAAACTCTGAACAAAGTTCATTCAGGAGGAAGGTCTCATGAGACACATAACTGTGGACTCTGAAGGCATCTGATGGCTCAGGGGGGTTATGGGATGCCATCTGGTTCTAAGACTCTGGTGCTCACCATAATGTCAACATTTCTTTCCTGGGTACCTAGTCAGTAGCACACAGCATTCTTTCTAGTGTCAGGCACTTGACAGTAGGGCATCATTTCTGGCCACAAAAGAAAAGCCACAGAAGGCTCTCCATAGCCACGGGTGATTGTTTTCACCTGTTCTTGAATGAAACTGTCTTTGGTTCAGTCCATTCCTCAGGGGAGAATCCCCTCTGGGTGGAGAATAGTATTTCATTCTAGAGAAAGTGGCCATCCCAAAGTGTATATCCTAAATGGTCTGTTTGTCTGTAAATACCATAGCTGTTGTGGTGGTTTGAATGAGAACGGCCCCATAGGGTCATATGTGTGAATGGTTAGTCACCAGGGAGTGGAACTCTTTCAAAGGATTAGGACTGGGAGGTGTGACCTTGTTGGAGGAAGTTGTGGGTAGGACTTTGAGGTCTCAAAAGCCCATGCAAGGACCAGGTTCCCTACATCTGCTCTGGCACCGGCCTGCATGCCACCATGCTTCTCTGCCATGATAATAGATTAGCCCTCTGGAACTACAGGCAAACCCTCAACCAGATGATACCTTTTCTAAGAGTTGCCTTGGCTGTGGTTTCTTCACAGCAATCTTACAGTGGCTAAGACACCTGTCTTCTCTTAATCTTTCTTTATAAGACATGTTTTATTATCGCTGGATTATTTTATGATTCTTTGCGTGTATGTGTCCGCATGTATGTGTGCATGCACATGGATGTAAAGGTGCGGCTATACGTGTGTCTGCGAGTATACAAGCATGAGAGTACATGTGCCTTTGGAGGTCAGACAGAGCACATTCTCTCGGGTGCCTTTGACCTTGCTGTTTGAGACAGAATCACTTATAGTGTGTCTTTCTAGAACTATGCAAAGTAGACCAGGCTAGCTGGACAGCATGCTCCAGGGAGCCACCAGTATCTACCTTCAAAATCTACAGATTTTGGATGCGCCACCACACCCAGTTTTTTGTTTTTGTTTTTAAACAGGGGCTTGGGGAATGTAAACTCTTGTTCCCAAGATGGCTTTACCGACAAAGCCATCTCTCTAGCTCCTGTTTCTAATTCTCAAAACATTTGCCATGTACTACTAAAGAGGACTTGATTAATATAAAACTTTGAGTTATTTCCAAAGGGTCTTAAAATTCCCATTCTACGTAAGTATTAGCCACCACGACATCTTTTCCTATTTGGCACGAACGAGCTAATGCAGATTTGGCAAGACTGTAATACAACTCATATTATTTTCCCTTAGGGCTTCAAGACCGAATTTTTTCCACTACCAAGATCTGCAGTTACAAATGAAATCCAGGAATCAGTAAATCCTCATTTCAGAGCTGATTACAACACACCCACGAAGGAAAGAAAACTGACTTTGTTGAAGACGTGTGAACGTTATATAAAATATAAGAGTCAAAATGACAAATGGGAGTTTGCAGATTCAAATGTATTTAGGGTGGATTCTCTCTGGGTCATAGGAGGTAGCAGGGATTGAGACAGTAAGGCTCAACTCTGGTCCCAGCTCAACCCCTTCTGGTCTGTGTGGCTTTGGATTCTGATCAGTAAAACTAAGATGACAACATCCTCGCCTCCCACTTCATTGGATTGTTTTGAAGAGAAGATGAAATATTGCATATTATATACCCAGGAAACAAGGCACTTCCCTGTCAAAGGCAGAGCCAGCCTTGCAAAGGCTGCTAGCGTTTACCCTGAATTAGGGAATGCTAGAACTTTATCCATTCAGTTAACCCTCTAATAGGTGGCCATCAGACCACCTTTTCTATCCACCATGACATTTCAAAGAATGTCTCAACTTAGGCATCAAGAGACTATGGAAGTAAAGTCACAAACAAACTGAAAACTAACCGTCCACATTTTATGGATTCAGGTCCTACCTCCTCCCCACACTGCCTATGAAATGTGTGTTTTAAAATTCAAACCACATTTTATTTATTTACGTGTGTGTGTGTGTGTGTGTGTGTGTGTGTGTAGATCAGAGGAACTTTTAGGAGTCAGTTGTTTCCTTCTACCATGGATTCTAGGGATTGAACTTAGGTCCGGTAATCAGGTTTGTGGGGCACTGAGCCATCTCACCATCCCCAAACCATATTTTAACTATGCCGAGTGTGTGTAATTCATTTTTGTTGCTGTGATAAACCACTGCAGTCAAAGCAACTTATAGAAGAAAGCGTTTGTTGTGGCTCCCAGTTCTGAAGGGAGGATGCAGCAGGTGGCCAGCCAGAGCAGAGGCTGAGAGAATGAACTGGCGTGGGACAAGGCTATGAACTCTCCAAGCCCCCTTCAGTGATGCCTCCTTCAGCAAGGTCCACATCCTAGAAGTTCCATAACCCCCAAGCAGCACCACCAACTGGAGACCAAGTGTTCAAACACATGAGCCTGTGGGGGACCTTCTCATTCAAACTATCACACTTCACTTTAAAGGGGCACATGGAAAATGACCCCTCATCCTTACCTTTTGTGCAATACCCTTTGTCTACCTGAACTTTAGACATACTTGAGCCGAGTAGGCCCCAGGAGTCATTTATCTCTCACCTTCAACTAACACACTTTGTTTCTCAATGGACAATTGCTTCTCCATAAACAGTTGGTAACAAGGAAGACATTGGGTCAGGCGTCTCCTTCAAGTAAAAGGCTCTTGGTTATAACCACCCAGGGTACTGAATTAATTCTAACAGTTTCCTTAACTGCAAGTATATAGAGGCAAAAATTTTATTTATTAAGCATGTAATTCACCTGTGTAAAAGTATAACATGTGTATTACAAATGCCACACAAATATGAATTGCTACAACAAAGCTTCAGAGAAAGGAAGCAACACCTGTCTCAGCTGGGTTCCGTTGTGATGAATTCCGTGACCAGAAGCAACTTGGGGAGGAAAGGGTCTACTTCATCTTCTGCCTCTAGTGTAGCACGCCATTACTGGGGAGTCAGGGCGGGAATTCAAGGCAGGAACCTAGAGGTGGGAAGTGAAGCAAAGGCCATGGAGGAACTCGGCTTACTGGCTTACTTTTCATGACTCTCAGCCTGATTTTTTTATACTTCTTAGGGCCACCCACCCACTCACATCAATCACTAATCAAGACAGTATACCACAGGCTCGCCTAGAGACCAACCTTTTTTCTCTTGTATTGAAAATAGATTTTTGTTTCAGACAATATATTCTGATTACATTTTCCACTCCCAGTCCCTTCAAACCTCTCCTCCCGTCTGAATCTACACCCTTTCTGTCTCATTAGAAAATAAACAGGCAGCTAAATAATAATAATATAATAATAATAATAATAATAATAATAATAATAATAATAAATAAGATAAAGCAAAAACGAGCAAATTGGAATAGGACGAAACAACCAAACACGAAAAGGGCCAAATAAAAAGCACAAGAAATCCATATAGATGCAGAGACACACATGTTTGCACGCAGGGGAATCCCATAAAAACACAAAACTGGAAACCGTAGGATATATTCAAGAGACATGTAAGGTTAAAAAAATGTGACAATATTATGAGATCAAGAGCCCCCAAAGATGCCATCCAGTAATGCATTTTGTATTGGCCATCCACTGTTTGGCATAGGACCTATCTTTAAGAGTGATTTTTTCCTTTTTTTAAAATTTAAATTAGAAATGAGATTGTTTTATGTATCAATACCAATTCCCTCTCCCTCCCCTCTTCCCCTGCGCCCCCCCCCCAACTCCCTATCCCACACTCTCTCTGCTCCCCAGGAAGGGTGAGGCCTTCCATGGGGATCTTAAAAGTCTGTCATATCCTTTGGGATAGGGCCTAGGCCCTCCCCTGTGTGTCTAGGCTGAGGGAGTATCCCTTTATGTGAAATGGGCTCCCAAAGTCCATTCATATGCTAGAGATAAATACAGATCTACTACCAGGGGCCCCATAGATTTCTGAGGCAAGGGTGATTTTTTTTTTCCTCATGAGAATCCTTTGGAAAAAACTAAATTTTCAATTTGCAAGTGGCTATGAATTGGAGACAGTTTCTAGCTTAGGGACTGGGCTTAACCACTTCTCCTTTCAGCTCTAGAACTCAGCCTGGTACAGACCCATGCAGGCCTTGTATGTGCCATCACAGTCTCTGTGAGACTATGTGTGCCAGCCCTGATGTGTTGAAAAGGCCTTGATTCCTTGGTGTCCTCTACTTCTTCTAACTGTTACACTCTTTCTGCCCCAAGGGGAGGGATTTGATGAAGACATCCCATTTAGGGCCGGGTGTTACAAGGTCCTCCCGAAGACTGTCTGGCTGTGGGTCTCTGTATTTGTTCCCATCTGCTGCAAGAGGAGGTTTCTTTGATGATGGTTGAGCAAGGCAATGATCTATGAGTATGGTAGAATGTAATTATGAGTCACTTTATTGTTATGTTCCTTTAGTAGAATAACAGTATCTGGCTTCCCCCTAGATATCTGGCTTATCTACTCTCAAGTTCTTGGCCACCTGAGCAGTGTTGGGAATGGGTTCCATCTCCTTGAGTGGGCCTTAATTCAAATCAGATATTGGTTGGTTACTCCAACTTTGTGTAATAAACTTTGTGTAACTATTACAGCAGCATATCTTGCAAGCAAGCCACCGTTTTAGATCAAAGGGTTTTTAGCTGGGTGCTTGTTTACGTTTCTCCTTTGGTGGTGTGCACCAAATAGCTTCCAGTACCATGAATACCAGCACATAGGGATGAAGGCTCAACTTCTATGTTTTCAATGAGTTGTGTAGATGTTGTCTTCAGCAATAGGGCTTTTCAGTAAGTTTGTGGAGATCCACCAGTAGCTGTAGCTTAGACTGATTGGGATTTCTAATGGGACTCCTTTGGCCAGTAACTCAGTGTAACCCATTCCTGGTACTGAAAGCTTCATTTGGTGATAAGACATGTCCAGTTGGGGCTCTGTCTCCCCTGTTATTTGATGATTTGATTTAGATTGCCTCTAAATATGTATATATTTTAGGCAGCTTTTACTGTATTAGGTTTCCATATGACCCCTCAAATGGTTTAGTTTTACTGTCCCTCCCTGCAATCCCTTCCTTCCCTCCCTTTTTCCTCCCTCTCCCTGCTTGATTCTCTCATTCTAGTCCATCCTTGACTATCTAGTCTATTTTCCCTTCCGAAGGAGAACCATTCCTCCCCCAAGTCCCTTACTCTCTACCTAACATCTGTAGTTATATGGAATGTTATATCAATGACTTCTCAGCTAACATTCACATATGAGTGAATACATACAATTTATTGTCTTAGTTAGGGTTACTATTGCTGTGATGAAACACCATAACCAAAAGCAAATTGAGGAGCAAAGGGTTTGTTTGGCTTATGCTTGCTTCCACATCATAGTTCATCATCAAAGGAAGTCACCACAGAAACTCAAGCAGGACAGGAACTTAGCGGGGCAGGAATCTGGAGTCAGGAGCTGATGCAGAGGCCATTGAAGACTGATACTTAATGGCTTGCTCCTCATGGCTTGCTCGGCCTGTTTTCTTGTAGAACCCAGGACCATCATCCCAGGGATGGCACCACCCACAATGGGCTGGGCCCTCTCCTATCAATCACTAGTTAAGAAAATGCTCTACAGGCTTGCTGATCTACTGGAGGCATTTTCTCAACTGACACTGCCTCCTCTCTGATGACTCTAGCTTGTGTTAGGTTGACATAAAACTTACTGGTACATTTGTCTACAGACCAATTTTTTTCTTTAAATTTTCTTTATTTTTATTTTATGAGCATTAATGTTTTGTCCTCTTGCACTGTCTATATGAGGCTGTCAGATCTCAGAGTTACAGACAGTTGTGAGTTGCCATATGGGTGCTGGGAATTGAACCAGGTCCTCTGAAAGAGCAGTTGGTGCTCTTCACTGCTGAGTCATCTCTCCAGCCCCTAGCCATCTCTCCATCACCCAGACCAATCTTAAAGAGGTATTTTCTCAGAAGTCCTTCTTCCCAGATACGTCTAAGTTTGTATCAAGTTGACAAAACCAGCTAGCGCAAAGCTCTTAAATTATGTACCTATTCCACAGATTATATAACATAGCTTTATTAACAACCAGTTGGACATTGAAATTCTGAGTGAATGCTTAGAAGTGCTAGTCATCACTTCAGCAGATTAAATGCTATGAATATGAATGAGTACCTTTATATTGAAGCTGCTCCCTCCTGCATCTTTCTTCATTCTAAATTACTTTGCCATCATTCCTCTTCTTCCTCCTTCTCTTCAACAGGCTCTTGCTGTATTGTCCAAGCTTTCATCAAATTCACAACCTCCCTGCCTCATCCTATGAGTACTGGGATTATTGGTATATGCCACAATGCCCAGCTTATGAGCATTCCTTCTGAAGTGTTGTCTGTCTTTCATCTAGGAAAACAGAGGCAAACACTGGTTTAAAATCACCTGGGATTTTCTTCAGTTAAACACAATAAAAAATGTGGACACGACTGTCATAATAGAAGTCTTTTTTAAAAAAAAGGTATCTTACATATCTTTGGGAATAGGAGGCATAGAACACCGTGTAGAGCTGCTTGGGAAACACAAGGGTTGGTCAGGAACCAGCAGGAGTAAAGGAAAAACATGGACCTTGGTTGTGTTTTTCACAGGAAGAAGTGGTTGGGACACTAAGGTTCAGGATTGGCCAGCTGGAATAATCTTTGTGATCTCTAGGGAATAGAGCTGGCCCCAGCCATCTAGTATTTAGGTGGTGATTAAGACAGGTAACAGAAGGCCACAATGCAAGAGATCAATAGAGGAGGTGGTTGGAATTGAGGCTCCTGACTGGCTGGTTACCTATGAAAGGTGAACTTGGGATGAGTTGTTTGCTGTATGGAGAAGTTAGTCAGCTCTTGGAAAGACAGTCTATCTATAGTTAGTATTTTGGCTTGAGTCTTAAATGTCCCCCACAGGCTCATGGGCATGGACACCTGTTCCACCAGCTGTTGGTGCTGTTCTGGGACACATGGAGCCTTTGAGAATGAAATCTAACGTAAATATAAGCCACTAGTGGTAGGATTTGAGTCTGGGTCAGCACTCTGCTTCCTGAGCCACCATGATGTGAATAAGAACACTGCAAGCTCCAGCTGTCACAGACTGAGCCACTCCTGACACTGCTTTCCCCAACCTCCTGAACTCCTGAAATGTGAGCCAAAGAAAACCTCTTCCTCATGAGGTCTGTCACAGCAGCAAGAAGAGAAGTCACAATCAACAAGAACCCAAAATGGCAAAGCAGCAAAGACACAGGATTAAAAGACATGACTAATCAATATGCCAACTGTAAGTCTCTAGAATTATACAAGAAGTCACTTTTCCACAGCCCTCACTTCATCAGCCAAGAGTCTTCTCAGGGACAGTCTTCCCAAGAACTTATTGATAACCACTGACATCATGGAATTTACTAAGACTTTTCAAGGAATAACTTAAAATCATTCATTTGAGTGGTAAGGCTGAGAAGTTCCCAAAATAAAGTATGTGCCGAGCCCAAAGAAAGCTGTCAATTATTGAGCATTCAGTTCAGCTCCGTGTCTGAAAACAATAGCTTGACAACATAAATCTTTGTTGTTTTGGGTGTAAAGTCTAAAAGCAGGTGGTTGAGAACAGACATGTTGTACAGCTCCACTAAGGTCTCGCGGCATGCATGATCCTCTGAGTGCAGGCTGAAGTAGCCAAGAATTTTCCTTTGTTCCTCATGTTCCAAGGTACCGGGAACTGCGTTTCCAAGTGCCAGGATTGAGGAAGAACAAAAAATAAAAAGGAGTAGATGTACTACTACCTTTCAAAGACAGTGCCTGGAGTTATCACGTGATACTTCAGTTTTATCTAACTGGCCAGAAGGTAGCCACACTGTTTCATACAGATACAAACAACCATGAAAAAATGTCATTGTTGCTTAGCTAAAATAAAAGGCTCTTAGGATTAGGTTTTGGAGATAATTTATGGTCCCCATCAGACACTGTGCTTTGAGCTTCTGTCACCGGTCTACATTCTCTTTTATGCCATCAATTCCAAAAGTAGTTGGCCAGATACTTTCAAGTGTGAAATCTGCCACAATAAACCTTTACTTTTCTTATTTTTCAATATCAGGCCAAGACTTACATCTGGTTTATTCTGCTTCACTAATCTCTCTTGAGCAATGTCAGAGAGGGGTTCTGCCATCTGGTCTACCATCCTCCTAACTTGCTGCCTCTCCCTCCACCTATTACCCCCCCACAGCCCTTCCAGATCTTGTCCTTTTCCGGAGCAAGAGGCTTTTCCTTAATGCTCATCTGGCTATATCTTTTGCTGCCTAGAGCCCTGCAGGACTCCTCCTTGCTTTCACCATAAAGCCTAAGGGACAAACAATGCAGCAGGCACTCCATGTTGTATAGTCCCTGACTGTCCCTCTCTCCTTACCCCCCTTGACCCCACCCGGATGTATACAAGTCCATTTGACCACAACTACATAAGATCTCAAATCTGCCACAGAACTCAGTGACTCCATGCATTTGTGCACACCGAGTTATCCAGGATGTTCTTCTCTGACTTCTAAGGAGTATTTAAGGATTTCTGTCATTATTTGAGACCCATGTCTGTAAAGCTTTTCTCAGCCCTGTCTTCTGACACCAGATGGGCACTGCTTCCATGGTGCCACCCAGCCATGCTCCCATACGCTGCAATGATTCATTTACACGTTAATCCATCTTGCCAGGGTCTGATTTCTGCAGGACAGGAAGCACTTCTTACTCATCTTTGAAGAACTAATACTAATTGCCAATAACAAGCCCTCAGTAACCAGCCACAAAGCAAAGGCCTGGCTGGGAGGATGTGCCCTCTGAACCTATTGCCCTGCAGCCCATATGCAAGCCTGTACTTGCCGTCTCCCTGGCCTTGATTAGCAGTTGTCAGGTATTTCTGGCTAGAATCTCAACTGCGAACTGGGCTATGCACTACTTGGCCACAGTTCTGGAACCAAGATGACTGTTAGGAGGCACGGCCGCATATTTGTGAGTACTGATACATAAAAGAACCAGGCCAAAAGCCACCATTTCATACCAAATGTTTCAAAGTCAAATGATAACCATATGGATGAAAGACCTAGTCTTAGTTTACAGTGTAGTTAGATGGTGGCCCTACCTTAAACACACCGTGGTCATGGTCATGACATCGCATCAATTTGTGTGACCTCTTGTTAAGATATCAAATAGCCAGATGGTGGTGGTGCAGCCCTTTAATCCCAGCACTCAGGAGGCAGAAGTAGGTGGATCTTTGTGAGTTAGAGGCCAGCCTAGTCTACAAAGCAAGTTCCAGGACAGCCAGGGCTGTTACACAGAGAAATCCTGTCTCAAACAAATGAACAAAAGATATCAAATAATGATAAAACAAAAAAATTTAAACGGCTGCGGGCACAGATGTCTTAAGTTAATGGCTATCTATATTATTTCAAACTGGAAAATAAAGCAAGGGGTACTACTCAGCTGTAGAGTGTTTGCCTGGCCTGCATGGGACCTGGGTTCCATCCCTAACACAGAAAAAAAAAGCAGGGGGAGGAGATGGGAAGGATGAGGGGAGAAGAAAAGGGGAAGGGGAGAAGGAGAGGAGAAATAACTGAATAATTGATCTGAATACAAAGCATGATATATACAACTACAAACAAGGTATTGCTACAAGGCAATTGTCTACAGAGAATTCTAAGGTGGTCCCATGAATCCCAATAGAATCCTAATTACTCAGCGATGTGACCTAAGGGACCAGCAGCATCACTGATGGATGCAAGTACTTCCTTGATATTTCAATCCTTTGACGTTAGGCCCGGATGCAAACAAAGTTAACAAAGGCAATAAATAAATAAATAAATAAATAAATAAATAAATAAATAAATAAATAAATAAATAGCTCAGGTTCTATGTGAATTCCTTACACCACCATCACCCAATCCTTAAAACAGCTGTAGTGTTGTATTAGTCTATACAATGATAACAACACTTCGGGTTTTATTTATTTACCTTTGGTACCAGCTGTGGTGATGTTTTTGGCTATACAATGATACAACTCTGTGGGTTTTACTTACTTTTGGTACTAGGCACGGAACCCAGCACCTTGTGTGCATGGAGCACATACTCTACCACTCGCCCAGATGTCTTTGGGTAAAGGTGGTTGATGGCAATGCAGAGACAGAGTAAAGGTGGCCCAGAAGGCCCCATTATGAAAATTAATTGAGATGACCCAGGTAAAGTGTTTTTACATGAAGCCTGATTCAGGTTAAGTATGCTAAAAACTTGATTACTTGTATTATAATTAATACTAGACCCAAGTCCTCTTTAATACAGTGGCGAGTGTCTCCACCCATCACTCAGGATACTGAGGTTTGATTTGCTGATGGGAAGGTGTGCTGGTAGCTTTTTGTCATCTTCACACAGCTAGAGTTATCTGACAAGAGGAAATGACAATGGAGAAGATCCCTCCATAAGATAGGCCTGTAGGTAAGCCTATGGGCAAACCTTAATTTTCTTAATTATCAATGGATTCGAGAGGGCCCAGCCTGTTGTGGGTGGTGCCTTCCCTGGGCTGGTGATCCTGGGTTCTATAAGAAAACAGGCTGAGTTGCCGGGCTTTGGTGGTGCACGCCTTTAATCCCAGCACTTGGGAGGCAGAGGCAGGCAGATCTCTGTGAGTTCGAGGCCAGCCTGGTCTACAGAGTGAGTTCCAGGACAACCTCCAAAGCAGTACTGAGAAAAAACCTGTCTTGAAAAAACCAAAAGAGGAGGAGGAGGAGGAGGAGGAGGAGGAGGAGGAAGAGGAGGAGGAGGAGGAGGAGAAAACAGGCTGAGCAAGCATGGGGAGCAAGAGGAGCAAATAAGCAGTGCACCTCTATGGCCTCTGCTTCAGCTCCTGTCTCCAGGTTCCGGCCCTGAGTGAGTTTCTGTTTTCACCTCCCTTAGTCATGGACTATGATGTGGAACTGTGAGATGAAATAGCCCTCTCTCCTCAAGCTGCTTTTGGTCATGGTATTCTGTCACAGCAATAGAAACCCTAGGACTGCAGTCAAGGCAGGAATGGTGGCATATCCTTTAATCCCAACACTCAGAAGGTGGAGGCAGGTGAATCATTGCAAGTTCCAGACCAGCCAGTTAGATAGCGAGACCATGTCTCGTGTGTGTGTGTGTGTGTGTGTGTGTGTGTGTGTGTGTGTGTGTGAGAGAGAGAGAGAGAGAGAGAGAGAGAGAGAGAGAGAGAGAGAGAGATTGAGATTGCCTGGGATTGACTCCTGTCTCTATTGTTTAATAGCTATGTGCAGTAGGACTTTCTTGTTGGACTTTCCCAAATAATGACGTGGAGACCTATTATTAATTATGAAAGCTTGACCTTTAGCTTAGGCTTGTTTCCAACTAGCTCTTATAATTTAATTAACCTGCTTTTTGGCACATGGCTTTTCACCTCTCCTCCATTCTGTATGTCCAACCCCCTCCATGTCTTGCTGGCGTCTCCCTCACACACCTAGATTCATCCCAAGTTCCTCTCCCTACCAGGAAGTCCCACTTAACCGCTCCTGCCTAGCTATTGGCCATTCATCTCTTCATTAAACCAATCAGGTGCCTCAGGCAGGCAAGGTAAAACAGCAACATATTTTTACAGAGCTTGCTCAAATATCCCACAATAGCTATGTGTCACTGAAAAAGCTGTTTAGCTTTACCGTGTCTCAGTTACCTACTCTATACAATAAAAGTAATACTACATTATTGTGAGAGTAAATGGAGTCAGGTATATGACACATTGGACATTTTCTTTTACTCTTCTAGAGTGTTACTGTTTCCAATGGTTCCTTTGAGTAGAATACCCAGGGTATGGGTAGTGATACTGACAGGAACTAGGGTGGGAACTGATACCAGAAGTGTTGGTAAGCCGCAGCAGCATGACATTTTCATGACTGATAGCAGGATACACACTTTGCAGGGTTACTCTGTGCGATGCCTCCACCACAGTGCTTGACACACAGTCTGTGCTCAGTAAGTGTCTGCTGCATGAACTACAACAGGGCTGCTGTGTTACACAAACCACAGGGATGTCTACAATATGCCATTCCTAGAATCAGGTCTCCTAAACCTGTGCTGTGTTCAGGCAAGGTCCCTTTGGGAACTCCACAGCTCTCTAATGAGGAGGGCCTAAGATTGTTTGGAATTATTGCAGTAGAGCTGCTCACCAACTTGTAACTGTGTCTGAATTATGTGGTCAAAATGCTTTGGCCTCTAGAACTACTGTCCCAAGCAAGTGTACTTAGTTACTCGTATTTATGTGTTGGCCACCTACAGCTAGAAACTTTAGAATCTATCTTAAAACTAATGTTTCGGCACACAGACACCATGGAATATTGAGATCCAGTTAAACATGTCTACCTCTAGTAAACGGGTGCACTTCTGTGTGGTAAGAACATTTAAAATCCAATTTAGCTTTTTGGGGATGTTCAGTAAATGGTGTCCTGTCTATACAATGGCACATCAGAGCTGTCTGCTCCTAGCTCAGTGACTCAGAGCCACCAGCCAGTCTCTTCCACTAATCACTCCCATTGCTCTTCTCCCAATCTGATCAGTATCCTTCTAGTGTCAACTGCTATGAAGCCCCATCTTTTAGATTTCACACATTAGTGTAATCCCACGGACTTCTCTTACTGTCTCTGGCTTGGGTCATTCTACGAAATGATCACAGGTTCCATTCATGTTGGTGCACATGACAGCATGCATTATGACTGAACAGTATTCCCTGTGCACAGGCCACACCTTCTTCTGCTGCTCACAGTTGATGACCTTTAAGTTGTGACCACAGTGTGGCTTTTATGAATTAGGCCACAGCAAATGACGGAGTTTATACACCTCTTCAGAGACCAGCTTATCTCCTTTGACCACACACCCAGGAGTGGACTGCTTGATCACACAGAACACCAGTGAGTAAGTCAGTGTTCTGAAGAATGTCTACACTTCTTTTCCTACCTGTTCAGAAGAGTCTCTGGGAGTCCCCAGACAAACACCAGTTATAATCAGTCAATGCCGTCACGGATTCATTCTGCCATGCCACCTACAACCCCCGCTTCCCACCACAAAAACCTTGAGAAACTATTTCCCCAGCACATATTTAAGTAGATACACAACATTTTTCCTTAGTTGCAAAGGGCATAATTTCTGATAACTGAAAATACAGAAATTTAAAATAGTGGCATTCATTGTAATATGGGCCAAACAAAATTTAAATGTCCTAGTGATTTGATACCAACAATTAACCATTTAAAAATATGTGAACAAGCTCTTATTGAATCATTAGAATCTATAATTTTTCCTTTTCTTCTTGAAATTATTTGATGATATAACATTTACATTGAGGTGTTTTTTATTATCCTATTATCCTTTTCTGCAGTCAAAATGTAAATGTGAATTGTGATTTAAATTTGTTTTCATGTCCCATTATCATGATTCATTAAGCATTTTTCTCTAGATTGAGTCCTTACTAAATTTTTACTTGTATACAGTTGGACAGACAGAACCAAATACAAGTTTTAGTAAATATATGTTTGCTAAATAATTAATTCAAACACAAAAGGGAACTCTTTATATTCCTCTCCTTCTTCCCTTATCCATACAAAGAACATGTACAGAAAGTCCTGGGTCAAAAACCCATGGTACCTAACTTAGCAGATGGCCCAGAGTCACTCAACTTGATGCAATGCCTGGGTTGAGTTCAAGTAGCCAGGAACCCACACACGGCCAAGAGACTGACCACTTGTGGAAATATTTGGATCTACACAGGCCGACTGGAATAGCTCAACAAATGTTCAATAGAATCAGACAGGGAGGACCAACAGCTATGCTGAGGCTCATTATGACCCCCAAACAAATCCTGTAATGGTCCAAATTTAAACTATAGGCAGAAGGAAAAATTTAGCCGGGCATAGTAACAAATGCCTTTATTCTCAATGCCCCAAAAGCTGAGGCAGGGGAAAGCAAGCTTGAGCCTAGTCTGGGCTATATGATGAGAACCTAGCTCAAAGAAAGAAAGGAAGCTTGAGCCTAGTCTGGGCTATATGATGAGAACCTAGCTCAAAGAAAAGAAGCAACCTTGAGCCTAGTCTGGGGGCTATATGATGAGAACATAGCTCAAAGAAAGAAAGGAAGCGGGGCTGGAGAGATGGCTCAGCAGTTAAGAGCACTCACTGGCTGTTCTTCCAGAGGTCCTGAGTACAATTTCCAGCAACCACATTGTGGCTCACAACCATCCTGAATGAGATCTGGTGCCCTCTGCTGGCATGCAGGCCCAAGACTGTATACATAATCAATAAATAAAATCTTAAAAAAAAAAAAGTTTATCAAAAAAAAAAGAAGAAAGAAAGAAGGAAGCTTGAACCTAGTCTGGGCTATATGATGAGAACCTAGCTCAAAGAAAGGAAGGAAGGAAGGAAGGAAGGAAGGAAGGAGTTTCCGAATGAGGTTAATGAAAACATTTTAGAGTTTTTTTTGTTTGTTTCTTTGTTTGTTTGTTTGTTTTCCAAGAGTCCTAGCTATCCTGTAACTTGCTCTGTAGACCAGGCTGGCCTCTGCCTACCAAGTGCTGGGATTAAAGACATTTGCCACCATACCCAGCTACTCTATTTCTTTTTTAAGGACATTCTTCATCCTTTTTCTTTTCTCTCCCAAGCTTATGTATATTTTTAAATACACTGTATATTGTTTTTAGGTTTTTCTTCATCTGAATCAGTCTTTACTGTATATCTCTATCTTTTTCTGACCACATGAGTCTTTAATCTGCTAACCACTATGGCTAGAATTAAAGCAGCAGCTGGCTCCAACTAGTTAGGCTTTTCAACTTTACTGGGGGACATTTACCACCCAGCTCTGGGAGCTGTGCTTACCGCCTCGACTCTGGTCTCTGCCACCATCAAGTAGCTTGTAATATGCTGCCCATAAACCCTTTTCATCTGTGTGAGTACAAGCTAAATCTGCCATGCAGAATGCAGTGTGGCTTGGAGATGGCCTCTGTGTACCAAGGCAGGAATCTGCTATGCTGTGCTCAAGCTCGATTGTGACAGTGTCTTTGCACCATGGCCTGCATGGGACTTTGAAACTAAGAAGCCCACCACAGCTCCATTTCTGTGTGTTCAGTACCTTTATTTATTTATTTTTAAAGATTTTGTCTCGTTTTACTTGGAAATTCATGCCAAATGTTTGGGCACCATTTATTGACGGAGGTTTCTGTCCCATCCAGTCTTGTAGTCGTTTAGTACCAAATAAACACACAGAAGCATATATTAATTATAAACTGGCAGATGGGTCCGGCTTCTTATTGGCTAGCTCTCTCTTAATTATTAACCCATTTCTATTAATCTGTGTATCTCAATGTGGTCTTGGCTTACTGGAGAATGCCCAGGCACCCTATCTTCCCAGTAGCTACATGGCATCTCCATGACTCACTTCCTGCATTCTCCTTCCCAGCATTCTCCTCATCTGGTAGCCCTGCCTATACTTCCTGTCTAGCGACATCCTGCCTGTCCATTGGTCAAAACAGCTTTATTCATCAACCAATAAGATAAACACATATTCATAGCATACAGAAGGACACAGCCATCAGAATGCACCATCACTGCTCTGCAAACTATAGGGTCTTAGTTAAAAGAAGTATCTTGTCTAACACCTTTTTGCTACTTGGCCATAAAGCAAGAGTGCTGAATGGATGGAAGCCCCAAGATGAAAGACTGTATGTCTCACCACCTAGAACTGTGCCTGGCACAGGTGAACTGTCCCTGTGATGTCACCAAGGTTTTTAATCCCTGGGTAAGGCACTTTGGAAAGCCGTGGGATGGCAGAGGGCATTGACTCCTTTGCAAGGCAAAGAAGAGAAGTGGGTAAAGGAAGACGAAAACCCAGTGCCTCAGAGGTCACAGAACTGGCTGCTCTCTTCCAGAGGACCTGGTTCAACTCCCAGCACCCACATGGCAGCTCACCACTATTTGTAACTCCAGTTCCAGGAGACTTGACACCCTCGTACAGACAAACATGCAGGCAGAACATCAATGCACATAAAATAAAATCATTTATGAAACAAAGCCAAGACCAGAAGATTCTGATTTTGTCTGCTGAAGGAGTTTGTTTACAGGAAAGTTGAGGACAAACAACAGGTTCTTTTACAAAGCCTTCCTGTGCCTCAGGCTAGCCTTGCCCTGGGCTAAGACTCAACTTTAGCATGAGTCTGAGTAGTCTGCCTAGGCCACAGTTGTTCTGGGGAGAAGCACTGGCTTTGGGAAGAGGAGATTCTTTCATTGTCATCATTCTGGGCTGGACACTTCCCAAACCAGAATTAACCTACAACGAAATGCTGGGCGAGATATGAGTGCTTAACTCCCTCCACAGAGGAGCTTGGGAAGCAGATGCCTGGAAGGGCGTGGCTATCTGAGCTGCAAGCCCACACCAGTGGTGAACACTGAAATCATATTCGCTCTCAAAGTCAAGATACACACACACACACAGAGAGAGAGAGAGAGAGAGAGAGAGAGAGAGAGACAGACAGACAGACAGACAGACAGAGACAGAGATGCAGAGAGAGAAAGACAGAGAGAAAGACAGAGATAGAAGGACCCACAAACTCACTTAAGACATTTAAAAATCTGTGGTCGTGGAATGGCCACTGTGTGCCTGGCGCAGTGCTGGGTGTTAGAATCAAATCACACAAAATAGATCTGCCAAGTGAGAGGCTTAACGTGGAAGCTGTGCAGCAAATGTTCTAGGCATTGTGAGCGCTCTCTGTCCCTCTCCCTCTCCCTCTCCCTCTCCCTCTCGTTCTCCCTCTCCCTCTCCCCCTTACTCCTCCTCTCTCTCTCTCCCTCCCCCTTCCCCCCTCCCTCTCTTCCTTCCTTCCTTCCTTCCTTCCTTCCATTTCAAGACAAGGTTTCTCTGGGTAACCACCCTGGCTATTCTGGCACTCACTCTGTAGACCAGGCTGGCTTTGCACCACCACCTGCCAGGCTTTGGGGAGAAAGGGTCATCTATGAGCTCCTTTCCCAGCTTCTTCCTTTCACAATAAATCCTCTTTCAGTAAAGAAAGGAACCCTCACCATTAGACTTGGGGAGAAAGAAACATGGCAACAAGAAGCCTCCCACTACGCTCCAGACTTCTCAGATATACCTTTCTGAGGTAAATTCTCCAGAATCTATTGTACAGACACAAGCCTCAGATGATTTCATCTCCTCTACAACCAAACAACCTGACTGAACTCAGCTTCCAGTTTCTAGTCGTCCAGTTAAACCCTTATCAGCTGTTCACGTCAGAGGCTTAAGGCAGGGAGTGGGGCTCTCTTTTCTCTCTGATCCAGGCCACAGCAGCACAGCACCCGAACAAACCAGTTCCCAGTGGCCTTTCAAAGGCTGTATCAGTTGTCTTTCCTTGCCACCCTACCCCCCTCAGAGACACAGGAAGGGGGGAGGAAGAGATGGGGAGAGACTAACTTTGGAAGGCTGAATAGAGCTACATGTTTTCCATAGCATTTCAGCTCATGAAAATAGCACAGATGTTAACTCACTGGAAAACAGCAGCCAACTGGAAGTGGGATTCTGAAAGAAGCACAAAGCAAGGCCCTTGCCTGGAGCACTGAGCACATCTGTCTGATAGCCTATGATCACGTGTGGTCAGGGAAGCCAGCCTGCAGGCCTTCTAACCCCCACCACTTCCACACCTGAAGACAGGTCCCCTGGGAAGTCTATGAGAGACACAGCCCCTAACTGTAAGAACCCCCAGAAGCTCAGGCCTCCAGAATCTTTTCCCAGGACTGCAACCACCCCAATCACCATGAGGAAGAGGAAACTTGATGCAAACAACAAGAGGCTTTAATGAAAGGTGGACATTTGTACAAACGGTCTCTCTCAGCATGCAGGCTAGAGAGCAGCCCCGTCCCCCAGGCACAGGCGGTTTTTAAAGGCAAAAACCACAAGCTTAGGGAGGGGCGTGACCAGAGTCATGGGTTCCTAGGAGGCCCTTTATCTTGAGGAGGGGGCTGGGAATCAGATGGCCTCCTGACCCACCAGTTGTAAAACCTGCAGACCTCAGGATATGCTTATCTTGCTTGAGCAAATGGTACTATCTCTTTGTTTCATAGGGACCCTTAATTGTTAATTATTGACACATTGTCCAGTGGGGCAATCTGTTTCCTCCATGAGCCCCTCGGGGAGGGTGGCCATCTGGGAATTCTTGGTACCCAGTTATCTTATGGCCTTGTAAGCTGGTAAATTCCAGGCCCTAAGTCATAGTAGTGGCCTTAGTTTCTGGGTTAGGCTGCCCTACATTCAGTTTGGAGAGTTTCCTTATCTGGGCTATATTTCTTTGCTAATTTTTAAGTCTTTCATAACCTCTTCTCCTGAGCTCCCCAGCCCTCAGTGTCCCCAAGTTCCTCATACTTTCCTATGAGACCTCCCATACCCAAGCGTCCGGCCTGTGCAAACCAACCTTCCAGGGAGACACAGGGTGACTTTTAACTTTGATTAGAAGCCTCTCAAGATAACTACCTCTTCCTGTTTGGTCCTCTGGCAAGGGCTCCCTTCCTTAACTGGGTCACAAGTGGCTTTCTTCAGAGGTACTATTCAACTTTGAGAAAGTCCACAAGTAGAAACCAGGAGGATTCAAACACCACAGAAAATCTGGTACATGGCTACTAGCAAATTCTACTATTGTCTTCTCTGCAAACCTCTTGCCACTGAAAGTGGTGTGGGCAAAGAAGAGGGTGCAGGAAAGGGGAGACTGTGGGAGTGGATGAGGACAGGAATTTGAAAGCTTACAGGCCTTCGTGAAGCAATGCCTCTGTTCAAAGGCACAGAGAAGGACCAGCCAGGGCACCAGGGAAGGGTCACAGACAGACTAGACACCCAGGAACAGTAAGCCCTGGAAGCAGAACTGGCTGTGACTCCCTGCTCTTCTCATGTGACAGGGAAACCGTACGTCACTTGTCCTTCAGTTTGACCATAGAAGGATGGCATAATGTCTGCATCCTGAACTAAGTGCTGGTCCAGTGAGATGAAAAAATTCCTATGTAAGTCCACTTTTCTGGTTACTATAACAAAATGCCAGAGACTGGATAAGTCACAGCTAAAAGAGGTTTGTTTTGGCTTACAGTTCTAGAGGGAAGAAAGTTCAAGAACATGGCGCCAGCACCCGCTCAGCTTCTGGTGACATGTGGTGACATGACAGCATGGCAGAACAAGGGAAGGACTCAGGCTTCTATCAGGTCATGTGTGCGAGAGAAGACAGGTCAACCTGCTTCTAGCAGCCCACTCTTGCTGAAGGGACCTGACTCCCTCCCCGCCAAAGGATTCCACTTTGGAGAAAACTCAGTCTCTTGACATTAACCCACTCTGGGGGGAGTGCCATGTGACCTAAATCTACTAGCCCCCCAACTTACATTCCTGTCACCATCAGAGAGTTTTGAAGGAAAAACCATATCCACACCATAACAGTTCCTAACGGCAATGTAATAAGTAACTTTATTGACAATTCACCAAAGGCAAGGCACTAAGCAAATGTAATCTATCAGACAAGTCTGTGAGCTACACACGATCATTCTGGCCGCTTTAATGACTGGGAAACGAGGTACAAAGAGGTAAAATATCTGCACAAGCCACGTAGCTATGAAAACATTAATCCTATACCTGGACACAAGATAGTGACCTGCCACAAAATGTCTACTGGGTCTTTCTGTGATGGAATCCATGCTTTCCAACAAGGTAGCCTCAAGGCATGTGTGTTGGGCATTTTACTCACTCAACCATTCATGCACGCATGCAGTCTTTTTGTTTTTTAAAGGACATCTTTCTGTGAAACCCAGGCTGACTTCAAAGCTCCTATATTCAAGTGATCCTCCTGTCTCAACCTCCAAAGAAGCTGGGATTATAGGTGTTTGCAAAATTGCACCAGACCTGTTGAATACTAAAATGTGACTGAGGAAGTGATTTTTAAATTTTATTTAACTTTTAATGAACTTAAATGCCACATGAAGTTAGTTATCACTTCAGGGAGCTCAGCTCAAGAGGCCACACTGTTAACACTAAAGATTGCTGTGCCTGATGTGAGTGAGTTATGATAAAGTTGGAACAAACTTCTTTATACACAGAACACAGGAGTTGTGTTCCAGTGAGCTGTTGCTGGTGTAATGTCACTGTGTTCTTTTCTACCCATGTGGCAAACTTATTTTCTAATCACAAGAGTGATTTTTTAAAAAAGTGTTTTAAAGTATTTTTTATTCTAAGTATTTTTAAGAGTAAAAACAATTGTGTGTGTGTCTGTGTGTGTGTGTGTGTGTGTGTGTGTGTGTGTCACAAGTGTGCCAATGCTGTGAAAGCAGAAGAAGGTATTAGATCTCTAGAGCTGGAGTTACAGGAGGTTGTGAGCTGCTCCATGTAGATATTAGAAATCCAACTGGGGTCCTCTGGAAAAATAGAAGCCTTCTTAAACACAGAACCATCTCTCCAGTCCCCAAGAGTAATTTAAACCTCAATAAAAAAAAATGAGTCACCTTGGTTACTTTTCTATTGCTGTGATAAAAACACGTGACCAAGACAGTGTGTAAAAGAAAGTTCTTAATCTGGCTTATGGTTTCAGAGGGTGAGAGTCCATGATGTCAGAGTGAAGGTACAGCTGAGAGCTCACATCTTGATCCATAACCATGAGGCAGAGGTGTAACCGGACGTTTCTCCGTCCTGCCCATCAGTCCCACAGCCCATTATAAAACAACCACTCAGAGGCTTAATATCAATGTTTAATGTTTGGCCAATGGCTCAGGCTTATTACTAGCTAGCACTTACATTTAAATTAGTCCATTTTTATTAATCTATGCATTGCCACGTGGTCCTGGCGGTGCCTCATTTTCTACATATCTTGCTACCTTGGCCACTGGCTGGTTTCTCTTCCGACTCTGCCTTCTTTTTCCCTATAGCTCTGCTTAGATTTCCCATCTAGCTATATTCTGCCCTGCCATAGGCCAAATCAGCTTTATTCATCAACCAATAAAGTCAACAGGTATTTGCAGGGTACAGAAGGAGATCCCACATCACAGAGAGAATGGGGGAGACAGACAGGCACTAGGAATGGTCTAAATCTTTTGAAGCCTAACATAGCTTTTCCAACAAAGGCCACATGTCCCAATCATTCCCAAGCAGTTCTACCAACTGGGGACCAAGTCATCAAAGGAGCCTATGGGGACATTCTCATTCAAACATAAGAGTCCAAGCTCTTCTACAACCCTCAACCTTAATCTCCTCAGGCTAGTGTTAGGATAAATCTTTCTGCCAAAAGCCACCTGAGCTCCACCGACACGTGTGAGCTTTATGCCAGCCGCCCGCCCGAGTTAGGCCCAAATGAATACACAGAAACTTGTATTAGGTACAATGCTGCTCGGCCAATGACTAGGATTCTCATCTGCTAGCTCAGTCTTAATTATCATAAATCTATATATGTTATAAGACTTATCTTATTGGACGCCTTATTGGCGTCCCTCCTTGCCGGTGGATCACATTGTGCCCCTGGAGCAGGAAAAGAGGCACACTTCCTGTTTCCTCGCTTAGATATGAGTCTCCTTGCCATGTCACTTCCTGCCTGGATCATCACTTCTCTACTACATTTCCCAGAATCCTCTTTGACTCCTAGTCCTTGCTTGCCATTGGCCAAACAGTATTTTATTCAACAATCAATAAGATAAACATACAAAGAAGTACATTCCCCATCAGCCTAGCTAGAAAAGTCTATGTCTGTTTTAAGTCCACGTGTTCCTGAGTGCACACCAAAGACGCAAATAGATCAGACCAGTTTGTTGTTCTATAACATTCTCTTTATTGGAAACACTTTCTTCATTGTCCATGTTGATTGTACTTATATCTCTTTCACTTTTCACTGAGTGGCTGAGTCAGATTTTAACTGTTCCTTGATCAATGGGCATCTTAATTATAAAGTTTTGCCTTTACAGATGACACAGCCAAGTGTGTCAGTCACCATGGAGCTGCAGTTTTGTGAGACTGCTCCCTTAGTGGACCTTCAGCAGACCCTGCTATTAACCTCCCAAGAGGTATCTCTCCATAACTTCTTTGCTAGTGCTAATAGAACAAACTCAGTTTTTGTTCACCCAAAGCCCCAGGCCTCAGACTCGAGTCTTGATTGGTTTAGGTCAACCAGAATGATTCCATTCCCATCACAATGATTGGTTGGTTGGTTAATGCCTGTGCATCCAGTGCAATTCTGCTCTGTGGGAAATAACAGAAAGTGGTTGGTGGTCTTAGAAAAAAACAAGGCACACAGGGACATCCTGCAAGTCCATCATGCAGAGTGTTGCTTCTGCCTTCAGCCACCAGAAAACCTAGTAAGAGAGCCAGGCAAAGAAGCTGAGAAGGGGAGAAGCAGGGACAGAATGAACTCAGAACTGCAAAGCACCATGGAGCCAACATAACTAATCCTGGAGCCTCACTTCCTCTGGTCCTCTTAGACGTGGTTTTGTTTCAGGTAATTGGGGTAAATTAGGCTTATTTTAGAGCCAAGAGCACGCTAACAAACACAGCTGAATTGCTGGTTCAAAGGCAATGTACTTTTTTTTTTTTTTTGTGCAAGGTACCCCAAACTAGCCTCTGTTCCTCCTCCTAGCATGATGCAGAAGAGTTTCAAAGTCTGGCTATGCCTTCCATCGTCTGGAATGGGAGCTTTCCTGCCATGGAAGGTGAGGCTTATTGGTGCAGCTCTCCATCAGGTACCCCTGTCTACTGATGCACACAGATGATACTGAATTAAACATAAACCCCGAAGTCCATCCAGGCTGAAGACAGAGATCTGCAAGAGCAGGCGTCTCAGCCTTCCTCATATCACATTGCAGGCAGGAAATGATCGCATTTTAGGGCACAGTGGGGAAGGGGGCAACGTTCCTCGAAGCCAGTCACTTTCAGCCTAAGGATTACAGTTGCCTTAGGTCCTGTGTGGTCTCCCTGAGAAAGGAAGAGAGCAAGTTTCAGACCCATCAAAAACACATCCATGGGCCGCTGGTTTTGAGTGCTTCTTCGAAACGATTCACATTTTAACATCTCTGAAATTCAGATGCCTCTTAGAAACGAACGTCTGAGAGTGGTGTCATCAGGTCACGACTACCACTTCTTACTCTCACAAAAACCTCATTGTCTTCAGGTGTTATTGTTAAACATGGACAGACCTGCAGTTTGACATAATATGAATATGTTTCTGGAGGTGGGTGATGGTGCTAATTACACGGCCAGCACTGTGGAGGTACTCAGGCAGCTGAATCCTTCCCCAAAACAGCATGTTTTATGTAGTGTAAAATTACCATAATGAAAGGGAGAAAAAGGTCTTAGCATCAAACCTGTGCAGGTGTCAGTGGCTTGACGACAGAGACAAGAGTGGACTGCACTTGGGCTGGAGAGACGATGGCTCAGTGGCTAAGAGCACTTGCTGCTCTGGAAAGGACCAAGGTTTCATTCATTTGGCTCACAAACATCCATAACTTCAGTTCCAGGGGAACTGAACTCTCTTCTGAACTCCAAAAGTACCAGGCATGCATATAGTGTATATACATACATACATACATACATACATACATACATGCAAAACACTTCTACATAAATCTAAAAATGTTCTTTAAATACTGAACCTGTAATTTATGCTTCTGACGACACAGATGATGATTATGCTATATGGCAAAAAAACAAAAAACAAAAAACTCCTAGATGCAGACACCTGAGTGTTTAATAAAACCCCAAATAGTTGATTCATCTTATAATTCTTTGTTTCACTTGATGATCAAGACAATAAAACTGACCTGACAATTCCCCCTCGCCTTCAGATCACTGTTCACACTGGCCACCAAAGGCTGTTCAGGTGTGCTAAATGCCCCTAGTCTCCAGCTGTGCTGGGAGGAGTCTGGAGGAGCATTAAGTGTGCACTTTCCGGTATCTCTCTCCCTCCCTCCCTCCCTCCCTCCCTCCCTCCCTCCCTCCCTCCCTCCCTCTCTCCCTCTCTCCTCCCTCACTGGCTGTGACTGCATTCCCTGTCAAAGGCCATCACTTCCACAAGTAGGAGGTGGACAGCCATCTCCTACAGCCTCCATTCCCATGGGACCTCCTGTCCCCACTGGAGAGCTGAGTGGTAACAGCTGCCTACGCTTCCTCCTTGGTTCAGCCTTACCCTGGTCTCTGAGGCTACCCTCATCCTTTAGAAAGCAGTTCTCAGCCTGGTGGTCCAATGACCCTTTCATAGGGGTCGCCTAAGACCATCTGAAAACAGAGATATTTATATTACAATTCATAACCGTAGCAAAATTAGTTATGACATAGCAACAAGAAACATTTTATGGTTGGGGGTCACCACAACATGAGGAGCTGGATTGAAGGGTCACAGCATTAGGAAAGTTCAGAACCATTGCTTTAGACTGTTCCTTACTAAAACCTCCCCAGCCCCCACCTACCCCAGCCTCCTGCATAAAGAGTGCAGCTCACTCTTTATGTCTTGTATCTTCGATATGTGTTGGCATTAGGCAATTCTTTAGATTTCACCAACTAAGTAATATCTCCAATATGCCAATCAAAGGGTAAAGGAATATTTCTAATATCACACTTCCAGAATTAACTGATGATTACACCAAGCAAAGTTTAATGTTTGGACATTTTATCCACAGTGTGCTCGAGTGATGGTGTCTCTTTTGGTCTAGTATTACCAGGACCACATATGGGAAGGCCTCGCAAGCAAGTTTCCTTGGGTGTTCTATGTGGCCATGCCAGGAAGGTCTTCCTGCTCTCCTCCTAAGTGCACCCATACCCCTCTGGCTGCCTCCGTGTCTGCCCACTGCTTCTCTAAAGGCTTCCTAACTGGGATTCTGCTTCCAAATGTTGCTCCCTCTCCTGATGCCAGAATGCTTCTACAAAAGCAGGGCTGTTGGGGCATTTTCTGTTTAAGATCTTCCATTGCTCTCCATGGCTTTTAGGACCAGTTCAAATTTTTAAATGTAACACACAAGGCGCTCATAGTTTTCCCCAACCCATCTCCAGCGCTTTGCTTCCTGTTGCTCACACATGCTCTTTATGCTGCCACATGTAAAGGCTTGCTCATTCCTAAGCACACCATACTGGTGCAGAGCTCCATGAGTCTGCACTTGGCTCTTCCAGTAACTAGAATGCCCTTCCTTCCCTGTACCAGGTATTTAGCACTCAGCTCCATTATCATCTCCTTCAGGAAGCCTCACTGGACATTTCGAAATGATGGAACACCATTCTGTGTCTGTTCCTCCCCCAAAATGCCACACCCAGGGTTTTTGATGCCTGTTAAGAACTCAAGGGATGCTGAATGACTGCATTAGTGCAGATTATTTCTTACTGATATTACTTTTTCATATTGCTTTAACCAGGACACCTGTTGAAGAAATTGCTATTCTCTTTCTCAACATTCAATTCTGCCCAGTGGCAATGTGGGCAATACACCCAAAATAGCACAACAATCTCCAAAGCAGTGCGATCCCCACCTTGGAAAACAAACTCCCGCACTAAAAACAGACTAACATTTGCATGGAGCAAATATCTGGGACTCAGCACTGTTAATTCTGAATCCAGACTCCTAGGGTCTATAGCACTATTGTTAGACCTGGAAACAATACCCTCTACTTGAAGTGGTTCATAACCTTCCGAAAGCTGAGACCCTTTAGTACAGTTCCTCCTCTTGTGGTGACCCCAACTGTAAAATTATTTCCATTGCTAGTTTATAACTGTAATTTTGCTGTTATGAATCATAATGTAAATACCTGATATGGGGGAACCCCTGGTTGAGAACTTCTGCTCTACAATGTGACTATTCAGAACAGAGTAGGATCCCCCTGAGTGCCAGGTGTAGTGGCTGATCAATCTTGTCGATTTGACACACCTGGTAAGAAGGAACCTCAGCTGAGGAATTGCCTCCATCAGATTTTTCTGAGGTCATGTTGGGGGTGGGCAGTGTTTTCTTGATTGCTGATTTGTGTAGGAGGGTCCAGACCACTGTGAGTAATGCCATCCCTAAGCAGGTGGATCTGGGTTGTATAAGGAACTGAGCAGGCCAGGAGGAGCAAGCCTCCACCGTCTCTGCTTCAGTTCCTGCCTTGGCTTCCATTGATGACAGGCTGTGACTTGTAAGTCAAACACTTTTATCCCCCAAGTGATGAGAAACAAAACCAAAGTTTTAGTTCCCATATTAAAGCAACCGGGACAATTCTTCAGGTGAGGCTGCCTACTCGTGTTTCCAATCTATGGCAAATTGCCATTAAAACCAAGACATGGTTTGTACCTAGCTTCTGCCAGACTAGCTTTGAGCCTGGGCTAAATTATTTCATGTTATGCCTCAGTTTCCCCACCTGTCACATGGGAAGGCACAACTACAAGGATTTGACATATGAATGCTTCTAATACTCACCACAAATTAAGTACTGTACAACTGTGCTGGGCTCAAAGCAAGTGCTGGGTAATCACATTGGCTTATTTTCCTATGAACTAGCTAGAAGAGAAAGGCTAAGAAGCAAAGAGGCCATCTTGCAAGTGGCTTTTCCCTCAGGCGAAGCCTCTAATTTCTCTAGCATCCAGTTAATGAACTTGTGGCTCATATTCATGGGAATCCTCACCAGTATTACCAGGGGTCTGCTGAAGGGACACTGTCTTCTCTGCATTAGGCCATAAGGGTCTCTAGTCCTTACCCGCCACCTACAGCAGTGTTTCCAATGTTCTGTCATTTCCCCCTACTTGTTTGCATTGTTAAGACTTTAACCCATGTCTGTAGTGGTTATCCCAAGGAAGCCCCTGTAATTACTCTATGTATTGTCCATCAAGGACACCTTAAGTCTCCTAATGAGGAGCTAAGCAAGTAAGTGCTTCCAGAACTTGATAAATAAACCTAATGGCAGCACACCTGTGGCTGACTCCTGGAAAGCCCAAGTCAAGAGTGTCCACCCTGTTTCTAGTGATTCAAAGGCTTTCTGAGTAGAGAGATGGTTTGAGGCTAAAAGTGTATGCTGCACTTGCAGAAGACCCAAGTCCAGCTCCCTTCACCCATGCTGGGCAGTTCACACACAGCTGCTTGTAATTCCAGCTCCAGGTGGAACCCATGTCTCTGGCCTCCCAGGGCGTTGATAACCATGTGCATACACCCACAGACATGCCATTAAAGTAAGTCTACAAGTCCCCAAGGAGTATCTGAGTACATGAGCTTTCAGAATCAGCTATTTTGGAATTCAAGAGTACCCAAAATCCTAGACTTAATTAACCAAGAATCAGTGGCCCAGTGGCATCGTGCCCTAGTTCCTTGTTCCAGATATTTTCTAAAACTGTGCCCACAGTTCCGAACCTTTACATTTGAGGATAAAAAAATGTTTTAAAAGTAATGAAAGGCTACTGGTGTTCAATGTATGACATAAACCAGCTGTACCTTTCCTTCAGTTCATTTTCTGGAAATGGAGAGCCTGGGCTATGTAAACTGGGTTGCCGGTGGCAGTGCCCTTTGGCTCAGCAAGCTGGGTTAAAATAACACATAGCTTTCCCAGCATTGCCTGTTGGCCCTTCCCTGCCATGCTTACCAACCTTCTGGATGCTGGTGGCACTGTCCACCTTGAACCTGAGAATGAACTCCAGAATGGAGATCTGAGCTGATTTTGCTCGAAGCTGTACCCCGGCACCTAACACCTGATGCTCAGTATCAAGGTTCTGGTCACTCAATGACTAAGGTCCATGGAAAAAAAAAAAAAAGTCAACTTGATGGCACATCCAGCCTGCTGGACCCTACTCCTGGAATGCACAGCACCAAAGTAAGACACGAGCCTTCCTGTCTGGCTGGTTTTCTAATTAACTCATGGCCACAGGCAGGAGACAGAGCAAGACTTTTAACCAAATCATTTTTATAATGAAGTCAAACCAGATGGATCCAGTGAGGGACTCAATCCTTGCTTACTTCAAGTCCTGACCTAATCCTTTGCATGGATGACCACTCTCCCAGCCAACCACTTCACCCTATACCCTCCAAAGGCTACCCACATTCTCTTACAAAGTTGGTTACATAGTATCTTGTAGACACTTTCATTCACAAAAGCCAGGAAAGAAAGCCCTCCTTACCAGGAAGCATACCTCCAACTTAAATGAAAACAAAAAGAACCGGAGTTTGGATTACTTTATTTAACTGCAAAAATATAATTAGCTACCTTCTGGGTAGAAAGGTGAAGAGATGAAGCTCAACAACAGTCAACAGATGGGAAAGAGAGAATGGGTGATGGTCTCCGAAGAGCACCTGGGCTCTGGGGTCCAGATACCTGCGAAAACCAACTGCAAAGTCCCTCCGTGATGCTCCAATACTTTCCCCACTGTCTCTCCCTCCATTATCTCAGGGCTAAACTGGAATATAGGTGGTGGACATTCGTTTTTTAAAATCAAGACTTCCCAGTGACCCAGAACATGTGACCCTGGGGCTTAGGAAGCTCTCTACAAACTGGGCCAGGAGGTCCTTTAGGTATTTACTTGCCTAGGATTACCACAGGAGGCTTCCTGCCTTCTTGCTCATCCCCAGGTGTCACAGCCTGGCACTCAGCATGCATGTGTCAGATGAGTGACTTTGTTAATAAAGGTTTTGTAATTCCTTGACTCCATCAGCTCTCCAGCCAAATGCTCATCAAATCAAAATAGGGCAATGACCATGGAACAAGACACAGTTCAATGCCAGTCACTGCCCCCTGCACAAAACAGACGATTAACTGCAACTTGCCAACCACAACCCACATTCCATTAGGGTCCAGAAGAGCAGTTTCTCCATGTAAAGTATCTCACAGCCCCCAAAGTATAAACACTAACCTCATAAATGACTGTCAAAATGCTTTCTTAGAAAAGGTACTTCCTTTCCATTAACAAAACCCACTTAAAAAAAAAAAAAAAGGAAAGAAAGAAAGAAAAGTAAATTGGGCCTAAATCAGACTCAGAACTGAAACTAAATCCCCAAACCAGGTTCTTGCAGGCTCATTTATCTAACAGGACATTTGAATAAAAGGAGCAGTATCTGTGGCTTTGGCACAAATGAATTTCCTTCTTTAAGGGTACAGTTTGAACACACCAACACACCCATCAATAAACGTATGGTCCTCCTCTCCTTGCTCAATAAATGAAAGCAGACTGTTTTAGTATTTTTAAAATAACCTTGGGGGGGGGGAGATAAAATCAGAAGTCCACCAGGGTAAGAAGAAAATGGTGGGGGGAGAGGTGGATACTCCCTTTATGAGATCTAACCCATTGGCTTCAAAGTGGTTTGTCACGTTCTTCTCAGGGCCCTTGTGCCCCCTCTGGCCTGCCCCTGCCCCAAAGGAAAGGTGCACCGACGTGGCCAACGGGGCCACCAGCTTGGCGTCCAGGGCCCTCGCGAGGAGGCGGCGACCACAGCCTCTAGAGACAAAGTTCTGTAGTGCACTGACTTCTATCATACTCAGAGTCGAAGTGTCTCAGAACTTTGCCTCAAAAGACCAAACCGGCTGTCTTCCTCTAGAAGTTTCGTCCTGCAGGTGTGCTCCCCGCCACCCACTGCCCCACCACCCCACCCCCAGCGAAGGCAAAGAAAAATAACTCATTATAGGCAATTTAGCTCAGGATGAGACCAATAGTGGAACGGATCGTTAATTGTGGAAAATTACTGCCGCAGTCATCAAGGGTAAAAAGCCCAATAGAAACGGTGTCCTAACAGACTCTGGTGGCAATGTCATGGCAAACCGCTGGAATCCCACAATGCCCCCTCCTTCCTACCCACCCCACACCAGAACACATACCCGATCCGGCCCCCACCTCCTCAGGGCCTGTTACTAAACTTTGGCAAGAAGCTAACTCACTCCATCTAAGTTGTTGTAACTTTTTACCTTCCCATCTGGAAAGTTAGTGGGGGCGGGGAGGACTGCACGAGGACGAATTCCTGGAGCTGGGAGTCAAAGCCAGCGAACACGAGCTGGAGCACTGCTCCGCAGATGGGACGTCCCGGGAAAGGCAGGCTCTTGGAGGCCTTCTCCCCTTCCCCCCAGCCATTCTCACCACGCTACTCCGGTTATCCAGCTGCCCGCGCACAGTCCCAGGAACCCGCGTCCACGCAGCCCTGGCCCCTCGGTGCCACCCACTCTCCCGGTTTCCCTCTGCTCGCTCGGGCAGCGCCTCCGCAGCAGATCTATCTGCACGGTGCCCACGACACAGGCCCGGTGTCCCTAGCCCGCCCACCCCGGACCACCGTTCGGAGTCCCGCACGCCTCCCCACGCACTGCGCGCAAGCAGCTGTTGCGCGCGTGCAACAGGTCCGCAGAGCGCAGTCCCCATCCTGCCCGGCCGGTGAGCGCGGCCGACAGAGCCGGGTCCAAAGCTCCGGAGCTGAGGCCGGGGGTTGCCTCGGCCTGTCTGGCCTGGCCGCCCTCCCAAAGGGCCCCCGCGCGCCGCAGCCCGGCCCTCCGCGTCTCGGGCCGCTGCGGCCAGCTCCCAGTGGGCGCTCCGCTCCGCTCCCTTCCATCTTGACTTTTGCCGACGTGGAAATTTTGGGTTTGGAGACGACCTGCGCTCTTATTGGCTGCCGGCGGGCGGGGTCGGAGGTCACGGCTGCTCTTGCTATTCCGCGCCAAGGGGAGCCGCAAAACGGCTCGTGTCAAGTCAGCAGGTTCCCTCCGCCTCCCCGGGGTCACGTGCGCGCGGGGCGGGGCGGGGAACCGCCTCCTTATGCAAATAGAGCTGAGACCCGAGCTTTAGGAGGGAGGGGCGGGGCCTGCAGTCAGAGGGGCGGGGCAGGGGCGGGGCCGGATCCGGGCGGGGCGCGGCGCTCCAGGTGGCCACCTGGCTCCCAGTCCGGCCCGGCCCGGCCTGGCCTCTGGATTCAACCCCTGGGGTAGTCTGGCTAGACGTGGTGTCCTTTCCTCCCGCGTGCAAGAAGACGCTGAACGCAGCTTTGCCCGCAGCCCCTTCCAGGCTGGGCCAGAGCCCAGATTGGGCCTGGGTCTCTGATGGGTGGGGGAAGACGAGGTTGCTTCCTAAGCGAAATGGGAAAAGGAAACCTCGAGTAGGACACTTTGCCTCCCCTGGGGCTGAGTGTTACAAGAACTGACAGCGAGGTTCTCAGTAGGAGAATTCCAGGACAAAGCTCAATCAAGTATTCATCAAAGTTAAAACGCCACCCCTTCAATTAGTTGCCCACTACCCATCTCTAAGTAAAAGTTTCAAAAAATACCAGTTTGTTTTTTGACGTCTACAGGGACTAACCCAAAGGTCGCTCTGTCTGCACTCTGACCCCCTCTCTCTGGACATAAGCACCAGGGCGTGGAACCTGGAGTCAAGGTCTCGTAAATCAAGGAGTCGCAAATCAAGGTGCTCAAAATTGCCCAAGTCCTGGAGAGCAAAAGGAAGCAATCTGCATATGGTTCCCCAAGCGAGCATGGAGGAAGAGGGCTTTTGTAGAAGAAAGGGGACTGAGGGGAGACCACATGACCAGATGTCTTCCCACCCCCTCCCCAAGAAGAAGACAGCGATGTCAATGCAAAGGTAGAGGCCAGGTTATTGTGAAACCCACAGCCTGTGGCTACCAAAGAAAACGAGCTGCAGCTGTTAAAATACAGATATTTCTCAGAACAGGGCTGGTTTCTCTTTGTGATTAAGCGTCTATATCATCTCTTTTTCCCATCTTAAGTCTGGCTGGATGATACAGAAAATGAAAGATACATTTTCATGGGAAGATTCTTACCTGGGAAATTCTTCCCTTCCTGTCTTCTGAATTTACTCGTCCCTTCACCCCCTTCCCCCCTATGGGAAGATAAATCCTTGCTCCTTCCAACTGTTTATCCTCGGGGATCTTTCCACTTGCACACTTGCGTATTTATCTGACCCTTCCGGGTTGGGGGGGGGGTTGTTAGGGGAGGCTCGCCCCAGGCATTGTCTCCTCCAGCCCCCACCCCCTGCTCTGCCAAGGCCTGCCAGCAGTGCTCGCTGGGCCTCAGAGTTGGTCCAGGCTCTGCCGCAGGTTCTGTTGTGTGCACTGGAATATTGATTTTTCAGTGTGTGCGCGCCGCTCTGAAAAAAAAAAAAATCAATATTTCAGTAGCTCAAGCACAGCGCAGAGCAGTGTAATGGAGCCGACCGGCTGATGTAATGTGCGGGGTCCACCCTCAGCGATTGAGGTCAGCCAGAGAATGGCAGTATGCTTCCCTATTTCATTGTTTGCTTCGCGGATCGGGAGGGGGTTGGCCTGTGCTTGTGTACAAGCATAGGAACCAAGACCAAAAAAAAAAAAAAAAAAAAAAAAAAAAAAAAAAAAAAAAAAAAAAAAGAAATAGGTAAAGGTGATGACTACAAATGTTGTATTATCCTTTTATGTGAGAACTCTTACATAAAACATTAGGCAATGTGGAGTGATTCTTAGCCATCAGTTTACCAAATGTCACAATGAGCAGAAGAAAATAGACTTGCTCCAGGATAAGTCTTGAGTTTGTCTTAGTACTGGCTCTCTAGGAGCTTATTAGCCTTCTGCCCTATAGTGTACCTCTGTTCAAAAGGACAACAGAGTCCCCACACAGTTTCAAAGGGGGAAACAGATCAGTAAGTGTTGTTGCCCGGGGCGACCTCCGCAGCTGATGGGGACAGGCTGCTGGACCTGAGTGAGGTATGAGGGGTCTCCTAGGTGCTCCCACTAGATGACCCCCCAGTTTTTGCCTGTAACTTAAAAGGTTAGAGTCAGTGACTTCTGAATACCCCCCAAAAACTACGATCTACAGAAGAAAGGATGATATAACTAAACACAAAAGCATAATTATGTTAAGTGTGGATCTTAGATTTAAAAAATGGATTAACACCAAAAATGTTTTCGAAGCAGAAGGTGAATTGTTCCAATCTGGTTGTCTTTGATTTAAATTACATTTTATTGCCACCCTCTTGAAGGGTAATTTAGTCACTTTCTAAAATACACTTTTTTGACCCAGCTTTTCTCTTTCTAAGAGAAGTTCATCACTGTAAGTTAAAACACTGGAAACAACAGTGTGGAACCTATTACATAAAATACGGTAATGGCATTGCCTTTAGCAGGGTGCAGCTGTTTCATACAGGTGCCGGCTAAGGAGATGTTTGCAGTTATTGATGTGCGTGTACTCCTGGAATCTCTATCTGTCCAGGTCCAGTGTCCCAGGGGCCAAGGATGTGGGTGGGCTCTGCAGGTGGCCGTCTTGGGTTGAAATCCCATTTTCATCACTGGCTAGCTCTGTATCAGCTCCAAGTGTGTTTGTTGGTCTCCTGTTGCCATTGGAAAGCAGTGCAGCAACTCACAGACATGAAGTAACACTAATGTGTATCTTACAAGCTCTGGTGCTAAGAAGTCCAAAGTGGGTTTCCGTGGGTAAAAAGGGTGAGGATAAATAGCATCACCTGGATAATCAAGAATCATCTCTCCAACCCAAGAGTCTCTTGCCATCTCCACGTGAGCTGTTAATGGGGCTTTGTAGCTGTTAATGAGCTAACACAGAAAGATCTGCAGGGTTGGGTTCCTTTCTGAGAACTCCTGCAGGGAATTCGGGTCAGTTAGAGTCTGATCACACTTCTTTGGTTTTGGCTGGCCATGGGGTTGAATCTTCCATGTCAGTTCCTCTTCCCTTCTGATTTTGTTAGGCCCAGATAGGTCATTAAGGATAATCTCCTTATTTTAAGGTCGACTAAATATCAAATTTATTTCTATTTGCAACCCTGTATTTCCTATGTCAAGCAACATGACATTACCACATCCGGTAGATGGAACTAAAATTGGTTTAATTTTTCCTTGTTTTGCAAATGTTTTTCTTTTCCCTTTTCTCCACCAGGAACATGCATGACTTGAATATCAAAAAATTTAATGAAATTTGGCCAGGTGTGGTGGCACACACCTTTAATCCCAGCACTCAGGAAGCAGAGACAGGTGCTCTTTGAGCCTGAGGCCAGCCTGGTCTGCAGAGTGAGTTCCAGGGCAGCCAGGGCTACACAGAGAAACCCTGTCTTGAAAAAAACAAAGCAAAACAAAAAATGAATGAAATGAGACAGATAAATAAGAGATTATCACAGTTTAATAGCAAAATAGTTTAAATGGGCTCTAAAAGGCCCAGGTGCTAGCCTCAGCATGACTATAAAATATGAGCTGTGACATCAAGCAAGTTACTTTAACTTCTTTCCACTCTTGTTCTCCTCATGGGTAATATGAGGGAAAGGAGTGATGTATTTGAAAAGATCTCTCCAGTTCTTAACTGTAATATTTCTAAAAAGTTTAAAGATCAACAAATAGTGAAAAACAAAGCATTGCTATAAAAAAGAAATCCTATAATATGAAAAAGATAGCCCTAGAATGGCAAAAAAAAAAAAAAATGGCGGAAGGCATCAATAAACACTGCAAAGAAAAAAAAATATGGCAAACAAGCATAAAGACATTAACCCCAGTTAGTGACAAGGAAAGAAATGCAAGTTAAAAAAAAAGACTTGAATCAAATATGCACGAGTCTGGCAACAAAACCAGACAGGGATGATGCACATTAAATAACAGCAAACATGAATGACAGTTCCTCACACCATTGTGATTGGAGCTTAGAAACATGATGGAGAGGACAGGGGGCAAGTCCCCAGAGCCTGCAGACGCTTTGCCATCTATATAGAGCTTAACCACGAGCAAAACTAATTATGCATTTGAGGTGCGCATGGGGTGAAAGCAAAGCAGGAAGGCGGTAATGAGAACGTCTAGGAAAGTGGTTAGTGGTAGGATGTGGGGAGAAGAGGACGAGAAGGGAGCCCAAAGGCAGATGCAACTGCTTGCGCTCAAATTCTAAAGCTGGATGGAACACGTTTGCACCTAAGAGTCCACTGTATTGTGCTTCACGAGTACATTTCTGGGAGGAAGGGAGAGAAGGGACGAGGGAGAAGGGTAGTCTTAGCAGTATCAGCAGTAACTGGTGTCCAGCTATTGGCATTTATCTATGGAGATGGAATGTGACAGATGCTTTTATTGGGAGGGGAAAATGAAGGGGGTGACTGCCTCTGCTTTATCAAGAAGCAGCCAAGAACTGAGCAGAAGACATGTTTATGTAGGGTTTCTTGGGGCCAGAGCTTTTTTTTTTTTTTTTTTTTTTTTTTTTTTTTTTTTGGTTTTTCGAGACAGGGTTTCTCCATGTAGCTTTGGAGCCTATCCTGACACTCGCTTTGCAGACCAGGCTGGCCTCAAACTCAGAGATCCACCTGCCTCTGCCTCCCGAGTGCTGGGATTAAAGGCATGTGCCACCAACACCTGGCTTGAGGGCAGAGCTTTATAGGATGAAGTTTTCCTGGGTGGGGATTGGTGAGTTTTCAAGTCCTGAGTTTGGACTTTTTATTCTGTAGAACAGAGCTCTGCTACCTGTGCTGGGAGGGGCTGGGTCCATTGGAGTGTTCTGTGGGCAGACCCTGGAGGTAGGAGGTCCTTAGGGGCAGGGCCTGGAGGGCTTACAATAATAAGCAACTTGGGAAGGAAAGGGGTTCTTTTAGCTTATACTTCCACATCACAGTGGTCAAGTGGGCCACTTGACCACACCTGAGTAGCTAAATGAGTTGACTTAGAATGGAAGAGACTGGTCACTATGGAAGGACCAATCATGTGACTGGGGGGGGGGTTTGAGGCTTTGAGCACAGTGATATAAATCTCCCTCCAGACAAGGGAGAGGAGCTGGAGACTGAGTTCAGTCATGTCCTCAATGCTTCACCCAATCGTGCCTCTATTGAAATGCAGTGATGATTAATCTTGATTTTCAATATATCAAGACTTAGAATCCCATATAAAGGAACCTCTGGCATGTCTAGATTAGGCTAGTTAAAGATGGAAGATGCACCCTAAATGAAGAAGATACCATTCCATGGGTTGGGGTCTAAGACCAAAGACTTTCATCATTCCCACTTAGCTCTCTCTAGCTCACAGTTGTGTCTCAAGCTGTAAGCTCTCCACTACCACTCCAGCACTGGCCTGTCTGCTACCATGCTCCTCACTGTGATGGCCATGGGCTCTAACCCTCTGAAACCATAAGCATCAAATAAATTCTTTCTTTTATATGTTGCCTTGGCCATAGTGTCATATCACAGCAATGGGAAAGTAAAGTACACCAGAGGAATGAGGGAGTACTTGCCTTAGTTACTCTGGAGGAAGCACAGGAACCTTGCTCAGGGTCTTTGAAGATGAATGAGATTGAACATACAGAAATTGTAGTAAAATATGACATTTGTTAAGTAATAAATAAGCATACACACTTGTGCTAGTCATAAACTAAGATGTTTGACTAATAAAGAGTAAAGATTTGGACACTTGGTTGTAGAGGTTCTAGCCCGTGGCTTGGTGGACTCATGGCTTTTGGATCTCCGGAGGAGCATGAGATAGCAATGACAGGGAGTACATGGTGGAACAAATTGCTCAAATCATGGTTATGAAGCAAAAGCACAAATAGGAAGGAGCCAGTATCCCCAAATCCTTTAAGAATTCGTGCTTATAATAACCTACTGTCCTCTCACTAGGCCCCACCTCCTAAAGGTCCCAGAATTACCACTCTGGATCACAATCCAACAACAAAGGCTTTTGAGGGTAACTCAACATCCGAACTATAGCAACTTCTCTATGGCGGTGCACAAATACTGTTTCTTTTACTGGCAGGTAAGTTGAGGCACTCTTAGTAATTTACCAATTTGCCAGCAACTACACAGTTAGGTTTAAACTCAGAAAACAGGACTAAGTGACTACTCTTAGCCACTACATTCAACTGTTTCTGACGTGGAACATTCCTGGAGGAAGGAATAGCAGAAATAGATGGGGAAGCATTACAGGCACAAGGAACTAGGAATAACATTAGAAGAGTGAGGGCCAGTTTAAAGCCTGGCCTTGCTTTAACAGGCAGTGAGAAACCAAAGGTTCTTAGTGGTAGAGTTTCTTATAGGGCTTCTGGACTTCAGGAGACTACAGCAATGTAAAACACGGTCCCACCCTCCATCCGGACAGCTGCCTTCCCCTCCTGAAGGGTGCATCACTTTCTATCTGTGCCTATGCTTTGGCATACATGCCACATGCCAAAGAGCATCTACGACGTCATTCTTATTTCCTAATCTCCCATGGAAATTGGCTTAATACTCAGTTCATGCACTTAAGACTTTGCTGAAAAAGTGGGTATTAAACTACGTAAAACCATATCAAATCATTGATATTTGACCCTTTTGGCCTACAAAACAGCAATTCATTATGGCCTCATTCTGTTTTTAAGAGTTGTGTGACAGTCATGCTACAGACGTAGACTGATAGGGAAAATTCAAGACCATACAATGAAAGAGGCTAGAGTGGCAGTTAGAAGCTATAAGCAACCGTTTTTTGCTTACAAACAATGTACAGATGGAAATTAGAATGAATATATACATATATATGAGAGATGTGGAAGCCTGTTGATAGGTTTTCTCTACAAGGGTTAGAAACATGCAGGCTGATAATGAGGTCAAATCATAAGCTCAAATTCTATTTGAAATGGGTTTATAAGCTTCAGATAAAACTCAGTACAGTAGATCCGATATGAATGGAGGAGACAGGGAAACATGGCAAATAGAAAATCCTTATCCAACAGAACAGAGCTTAATGGGGATTCTCTCCCAACGGTTGAACAAAGGTCATTTTTAGGTTTCAACTAAGAAGCTGAAGTTAGGAAATTGTAAAAGTTGAATGTGGGTGACATTAGAGACAAAGCTATCCTCAAAGGGAGAAGACAAGCTTACATAGGTGACCTTCTGTCTTAGTTGGGATTTCTATTGCTACGATGAAACACCATGACCAAAAAGCAATCTGGGAAGGAAAGGGTATAATTGGGTTACACTTCCATATTGTTGTTCATTACCAAAGGAAGTCGGGACAGGAGCTCAAACAGGGCAGGATCCTGGAGGCAGGAGCTGAAGCAGAAGCCATAGAGGGGCGCTGCCTACTGGCTTGCTCACCCTGGCTTGTTCAACCTGCTTTCTTGTAGAACTCAGGACCACCAGCTAAGGGTTGACACTGCCCATCATGGAATGGGCTCTCCCCGTCAATCACTAATTAAGAAAAATGCCTTACATTTCTGGGTGGCGGTGGTGCACGCCTTTAATCCCAGCACTCAGGAGGCACAGGCAGTCAATCTCTGAGTTCGAGGCCAGCCTGGTGTACAGAGCGAGTTCCAGGCCAGGCTCCAAAGCTACAAAGAGAAATTGTCTCGAAAAACCAAAAAAGAAAAGAAAGGAAGAAAGAAAGAGAAAGAAAGGAAGGAAGAAAATGCCTTACAGTTGGATCTCATGGAGACATTTCCTCATCTGAGGCTCCTTCCTCTCTGGTGACTCTAGTTTGTGTCAAGTTGACACACAAAAACAGTCTGTACACTTTCTTAAAGCAAGAGTATTGTCTACATTCACCCCTAGTCCCCCTTGAGAGCTAATGACCAGTTCTATACAGGGCCAAGAATCAAAGTTACACCCCAAGGGATGGCCATTGCCTGTGCAGTTTAAGCAGAGGAAGGGAACAGTAAATGGAGTTCCACGTGGGAGTAACTGAACCCAGTGAGCCTGTCTTATCTCGTGTGTTTGTTCAGTATAATTGAGCAACAGAGCATAAGGAAGTTTATTCCTGAAGTAGCTCAGACCTGCTTGTTTGCTGACTCTTCTGAAGCAGCACCACTGCTGAGAAGGGTTTTTCCAGAAGGTTCTATACAAAACAGAGTGCTCTAAACTACTTGTTCAGGGAAGATTATTGTGCCCGGCTATAGAAAGTCGATGATCAGAGCTGGAAGGAAGGATCATGCGACTTTCAGATCTGCACACAGAGGAGATATGTGATGTGATGTGAAAAACTTGAGAAAATCTGTTGATCAGATGTATCTTTCATTTACAAACCACATAGAAATTCCGTGACCGTCTCAGGTGATATCACTTTCTCCACACAGTTCCATAAACTTTGCTTATGAGACTCCTTCTGTACTAATAGCGTTAGCAATCTGCAGCACAGCCTACTAACTATCTGCTAGAAATGTAGAGGTCCAGAGATTTGCCACCCACCTGCCAGGGGACACACATACAACTTCACCGACTTTGACATCCTTCCATCCATCCAGGACTTGTCTGCTAGAATCACTCTTTTTTATGCCAGGTTTGGTTCTGACCCTGGGAATCTCCTTAACCAGGGAAGGGAGACTGTACTCTTGAAACCAGGGCACCAGCTGCTGGGTCTTCGTAGTCACTGTGGACAATTGTGCAAATCGGTACCCTGCCTACCACTGAAGTCTGTGACTTGAGTCCCTTGTGTCCCTCCTCCTAACTGGAGGAAAACCTGTTTCTTTTGCAATTTTCTCTTCCAGGGGACATTGGAAACTGCCATGGACCCCTAGAAACCACAGAGACCAGGCCTTCATAAGGAGAGGATGTTGGAGCTCTCTGCCCTGTCTTCCAGACCACCTGCTCTGGAGTTTCAGGTCTGGACCAGGCTTATTTCCTGAACCCTCATCACTCATTCCTCATACGTACACTTATTTTCCATCTTTAATTAAAAATATTTTCATTTTTAATTACTTGTATGAGTGTGAACTTTTGCACATGAGCACAATGTTTGTAGAGGGTATCAGATCCACCTGAAATTAGAGTTCACAGGCTGGAAGCCTCCTAACATGTGTGTTAGGCTGGAAGCCTCCTAACATGTGTGTTAGGATCTGAACTTGGGTCCTCTGGAAGAGCAGCAAATGCTCTTAACCACTGAGCCCTCTCAGTCCCCTCATCTTTAACTTTAAAGTCATACTTTTGAAAGCGTATGAAATGACACATCCAGCCGGCACTCAGAGCTAGGGTACCCCTTGCCTCACAGCTCACCAGCTGACATCTGTCTCGTGCAGTCAATGTCTTCTACTTGCTGCTGTCCCCAGACTGTAGGCTCCCCGAAGACAGGACTAAATGTGTAATACTGGAAGGTAAAATGAAGGGAAGGAATGAAGAACAAACTTGCATAAATTGATTTTTCGTGTCGTGTGTGTGTGTGTGTGTGTGTGTGTGTGTGTGTGTGTGTGTGTGTGTGTGTGTAACTAAGAATGTTTTAAGAGTTGGAGAACTCTCCAAGAAGTCCTAAAACTGTTGGGAACATACTGATCCTGACCACCAGTGTAGTAAGGGGGGGGGAACCTTACTTTTGCCTTTAAATATATACTGCAGCCTGACATTCTTTGTGGAGATTTTCTATATATGGAACCGTCTTATTTAAGGCTAAGTTAGGCCATCAAACTCCAGGTTCTCATTTCTTTGTATGATGTGCCTCAACCACCAGTGAAGGCTCACCTTCACTGTAGCACACATTCCTTCTTTTAGGCAGTAACATTTTCAGTGTGGAGTACTGAATCCGATGGTACTTCCTCAGAGATAAACGAGAAGAAAGTTTGTGTCTCTCAAACAGTACAAAAGCAGGGACAAGGAGATGGACCCTGACTTTACCTTCATTTAACCTGCCCCCAACAGTTCACCTGTCCTAACGCCATTTCCTTACACTCTGTGAAGCTCAAAGTGGAGAATCTGACTTTCCTGGTGTCACTGGCAATCTTGCTTTAGAGCATTGAGGCAGGGCTCAGCCTGGTCAGCAGAGGTAACCTTCTGGAGTGGATTTTGGCTATTAAATATGAGGAGCATCAGCAAAGGCAAGCCTGAGCCCTCTGGCTTATTTCTGCTCCTGGATGAAATTAGATTGTGAGGTTCACCCCACCTTAGCCCCCAAAGAAATGAAAACTGTGTCAAATTGATGCAGAGCTAAGGGATGTTCCAGACACTCAGCCTTTGCCTCTCCGGTTTGGAATCTAGGCTTTCCAACTCTCCAGGCAAGACAGTCACCACTCTCCCTCTTCAGGGACCACTTTGGACAAGTCTTCCTCCAGCCCAGCCACGGGGTTTTGCCAACAATAATTTATCCCTAGGTCCACTGCTAGCTCGTATAGTCCATTCGTCAATCAGAGAAAGATACTATTCCATATTGGTAAGTCAGGAAAGATGAAATAACACTAAGGACATCTTTTATTCAATTTAGAAAGAAAATGAGGGCAAGAAGAACACTCATCTCCCCTCCTTGTGGGCTCATACCTATAGCATGAAACAAGAGAGGAATTTGGCACTCACAAAATCTGTTGCTTTAGTCTAGTTGCAAGATGTATCTTGTTAATGGTGGAGAATGTTTTCCTTTGGGACTAAATCTCTTCCAGAGCAGAAGAACCAGGTCAACAATCTGTATGAGAAGTATGTGCTTTGCTCTCCAAGTGCGTGATCTACAGGTTGCCAGCCATTCATCGATCGCTTACATTTAAAGATGGTTGGTTGATTGATGATGATGATTTATCCCTGGGGGCTCAGGGAAAACAAGAGCAAAACGATGCTTTCTCTCTCCTTGTGTGTGTGAGACCACCGAGGAGAGCACTTGTTGCTTGCCCCTGCTTCATATCCTTGTGGAGGGAGACAGTAGAGGAGGGAGAGGAAGAAAGGAAAGAGATGATTGCTACAAGTGTCTCAGCAGTCCCCTGAAAAAGCAGTCTGGAGGTATTGGAGGCCCTCTTCCCTGGCCTTGGCTGACTAGGCAATAGAGCCTGTGCTTCCTCCCTGGAGGGTACCCATCTGTAGCTGAGCTCTTTCTCGTGGTAGTGCGAAGACTCTCTCACTTTCTTCTCAACCCTGCTCTGTATGTGGCTAGGAGTGCTGCCCCAGGGAACCCGGCTTTGAACATGAAGGGATCCGGGTGTGTAATCTCCTGCATTGTTTTCAAACTTCTAAAACTTCACTCCAGAGCTGAGGTGAATTTTCACACGGCAGTCACATGTACAGGCATACTTGTATATGCATGTCTGAAACAAAAGCTTTTGGAAGTAACAGCTCACATACATGGTATGCACACCAACATTTTTTTTCTCTTCTTTCTGATGTTGACTGGAATTCACTGAGTTGTCTTTGTGATTGCTAATGAATCGAGGATGACAGTTTGATACTCACTCATCCATGCCAGTCGTCTTGAGTTACAGAGCAGGAAATTGAAGTTAAAAAAGGTTTAGTGACCTGGCCAAGGTCACGCTGCTCCTGCCATGTCTTAGAGCCAGTATAGAATACACAGAGCCTGATTGTCTAGCTAATAGTAATAAAAATAATTAATATTGATTTATAATAATAAGTTCTCTTCTTGAAAAGCAATGTCCCAATACTGTGAAGTTATACACCATTAACTACAAAAAAAAAAAAAAAAACAACAAAAAAAAGCAGATTCTTTTATTGGTGGAAAATGAAAGTCACCCCGAAGTAAAACTAAAGAGAATCCCTTTTCCCCCCCAATCCTCATGTACATATCATTTTCAGTTTCAAACTCAAATTTCAAGAGAGCTGTCTATATAAATATATGTAAAGAGAGTCTGTTTATTTTACAAATGTTTTCAATTATGCCTGTAATTTGGCTCCAATATGCTAGCTCGGTGTAGATGTCTCTGCCCTAAGAGGGCAGACTTGCACAGCTGGTTCTTCCAAAAATGGTAGGCCATGTCTGCTTGGTCACAGGAGGGTCAGAAGACACCTTTGTGACCGGAGGGGTTCTCTCTTTCAGTTGCTTCCAGCTACACACTTAGGGGCTGGGCTAGGTCAGCATCTGGAGTAGGAGGTCTCTGTAACAGCAATGGTGTGGGCCCAGAACACTCTGGGCAGAGCTCATCAATCCCCTAAGCCATCCTTCTTACTGCAGGCCCCACAATCGCCGCAGCCGGTGTCTCACCAAGCCTGAAGGAGCAATGTTTCCATTAACCTGCATTAGTCCGTGAGAACGCAGCCTTGCTGTCAGTAACTGGCATACTTTCCTTCGATAAAGGCATGGGTGCCTTCCTGCTCTCCCTATTTTTAGCCTGTTTTGAAAATGTCTCCCTCAGCCAAAGCAAACATACCCTCCAGCCCCCAGCGCTACCCCTCCATCGTCAAGGCGGGCTGCAAACCTGCACAGGATGTGGAATGGAGGGTGCCGTGTGCCTGCCCCCACCTCTTGTGCTATTTCATTTTCATTGCTCTGATACCTTTTCACCAGCCCCTGTGTCAGCTGATGAAAGCAGCCTTGACCTTTTACAACAATTGGCCTCTGTCTTTACATTGGCTCTCTTCACTCCCTGGGACCCATGGGGATCACCTTAGGGGCCCCTTTCAACCTCCCCTGTGAAATGGCAAGAGAGCCGAAAGTGACAGCGCAGTAAAGGTGCGGCTGGCTTCTGGGGACGCACCGGCAGAGATGCTGGTACTTTCCGTTTGCAAATGTGAAAATGTCACAGGTCGTTTCTGAGCGTGTTCCAGCTGGAAGCTAAGAGTGCTCTGGGTGAACATATGGAGCCCAAGGGCAGAAGCACTGAAAATTAGGCATGAAAGTTGTATATGCAAAACTACCACAGAAATTTCTGCTCTGGTCATTGTGAATGACTCTGGGTACAGGGCTCACTTTCTGAGCTCCACAGTCCCTTTCTACAAACCCTCTCCCCACCCTTGATCTGCCTTAGAACACAGCAAAGATAGTGCCTGCTCCCAAGCCCTTGATGCTCAAGGATGGCTACCTAAGAAGTGGTCCTCAGTGAGGAGACAGGAAGTTCAGACCAGGGAGTGTGATTATAACATTTAAAACTCAGTTTTAAAAATTGGCATCTTTTCATACTGTAAAGATACAACACAGGGCTGAACTGTGTTTATTTTGGCAGACACATGGGTGACTATTATAATGGGCAGGTATCCACAGTGTGCATTGATCCCTGTGCCTATAAAGAAATCAGCAATCACAAAGTCTCATTCCCTCTTGTTTTCTCTTGTTCCACTTTCCCCCAAAGACTGGCATAGACATTGCCATGAAATAGTTATTCCTCAGGGAGAAAAAAAAAAAAAAGCAGCTGTCACATCTGGGGAGAAAGACGTTCTATGCAACCTCTGCTTCATTCCTTCTCTCTTCTTCAAGTGATACAATGTAACACCCCACAGCTCAATGTGGCATTTTTGGAGGAAGATAGTCATCATGGTTGGGGGTGGCCCATAAGTTGGATCTCCTGCTGACATCAAGCAGTTCAAATGACATTGAAAAATGGGGCTGGGTGTAGGCTGTGAGTTATTTCCAAAGGAGGTGGTGATCTTTGAGGAAGTCATACTGCCTTCTTTTGTCTCTTTCTTCATGATCCAGTTCATCCCCAGAAGATTGGCACACTAAAGAACCAGGGACAGAAATGTGAACAAAATACTTTCTTTAGTATCAACGCCCAAATGAAAGCCACCAAGAGGAACATGAGCCACGCTGATTTTAATAGTCTCTGTAATGACCTGTGGCTGTGGTTACTTCAGCCTTTATGATGGAGTATGCTCAAAATTCACTTGCAGGTCTAGAATATAGAATGTCAAGTCTTCTGTCCATATATGTAGAGCTGCACATGCTTGGTTCCACACAAGCTCGTAGATATCTAGATGTGTAGCTTACTGATGGTGACAAGAGAGACAGCATATGCAGGACTCGTAGAGAAGGAATTGGACCTAGGAAATCTATCTGAAATCAAATCAATTTCCTTTCAATCAATCCAGAAAGATGGAACAAAGGAAAGAAGGCAAGAAAGGAAGGGGGAAGGGAGGGAGGGGAGGGAAAGGGAGATGAGGTGGCCTTCAATGCTCGGTACTTGCTGATGCTCACACCCTGGGGCGTTTCTTTTTGGGCATGAGCTGGACCTACTATTATCTCATTTCTAACCCATGGAATACCTGAGATGTGACAGGACACTACTTCATCCAAGGTCAGGCTATAAAGGCAGCTATGGTTCAGTCCTGGGTCATATCAGCTTTGGTCCAATCAAGAAAAAAAAAAACAGTGTTTCGATTTTCAGGACTCAACAAAGCTTAGCTGCTACTGGAAGATGTTGAGGCCACCCACAAATTAGCAGGAGCGGGAAGGTACTATCCAAATGTGGAGGGACAGGGGACTTGAGGGTGTGGCCAGAGGCTATGAAAGCTGGACCAGAGGGACCTTTGCCCTGGGGTCTGGAACTGACACAGGTGTTAAGACAAGAGAGTCAAGGTCAAGGGAAGACAAGAAGGCTGAGGATTCTCTCATCTCCCTACAGGCCCCATTTAGCTCCTCCTCTGACAAAACCTTCCCCAAACCAGCTAATGCAGGATCCTAGGGAGCTCAACCCTCTGGACTCAGCCTCCTTCAATACAAAGGAGAGCTAGGGAGGACAAGAAATAGAGGGCCAAGCTCCCAGCCATGTCATGCACAATAGCCAGCTAGCAAAACAAAAGGATAAAAATCTAAGCTAAATCCTCACAGATACAACAGGAAGGAGCTGCCTACTACCTCTGAGCATAGGGCCTAGCTGGGGTTTCCATGAAAAAACTAAGCTATATTACAACAAAACAACACCTGTGGTCAACAGCACAAAATGTATTACCACCTACCAAGCCTTAGGTCCAGAGATGGAGATACCACTCGAGGATCCAGAGATGGGAAAGACCACACTGGCCTGGAATTTGTTGGGTTGGGAACTAGAAAGGAGAGTCAGGATTAATTGGGGTTTCTGGAGCCTAAAGGAAGAAGAGAGTTGGGGACAGAATATTCCAAGTATTAGAAGAAAGCAGAATAGGGCATATTGAAGATCTGGGGAAACCCAGGCCAAGCACCTCCTTCAAACACATGCACACACGACTCCTTCACCACCACCACAGTCAAAAATAAAATAAAGGAAACCTAAGGAAAGCACACCCCCTTTTGTGGGGGAAGGTAGCAGGTGTGAGGGACTGTTGACCTTGGAGGGCTTTCCTCTGGGTCAGAAGCCAGACCACAGGGTGTTTCCTGACCACATGCAATACTGTAAAGTTCGACAACGAATGGGAAGACAAAACTCAAGCCTGCAAGGTGGCAAAAACCTGGTTTGAAAACAGAGCAATGAGAGAATAGTGACAACGGTGGAGGCCAAGGGTCTGAACCGTGACAGTCTTCAGCCAGTCTAGAGGTAGGAACTCACAACACACATGTCCTCACACTGAAGAACCTGGGACAAGATCTGGCCCACAGAGGTGCTTCATGAACAGCTGCTCAATTAGTGAATGCGTCAACATGAAACCTCAGCACATTAGAGGAGCAGAGGCACACAGAACTTGCGGAAAATGCTCTGAGGTGATGTGGCAGCCTGGTGGCCCTCTGGAAAACCCAGCAGCAGCCAGAACAGTGTGGGCAGCTGCCACCCGAAAATGAGATGGTTCTTTTAGGGCAAATGTGCAGAGTCATAAATAGCTTAGATGTATGCAAATTACCACAGCTGCATAGATCTGCAGGGGGCTGGAATGTGTGCTCTGCTCAGAACACTTTTCGGTCCACTGGGCTCTTCCAGCAAGCACCCTCCTGCATTCAGCTGGGCTGCCACATGGAGGACAGCCACCGCACAGATCAGCTTTTCTTTAGACCATGTTCTGTGTAAGGACACTTTAAGCCTCAAATGTTATTTGCCTAGTGGCAGTGTCCCAATTTATGGGATGATGTCATTCAGAAATGACCCCTGTGTAAAATTATCAGGTCACACGTGACATCTGTGTTACTTAATCTTCACTTCCAGCTTAACTGAATTTGAAATTACCTATGAGATCCACTCCAGGTGTCTGTGAAGGTGCGTCCAGCAAGGCTTAGCTGAGGAGGGAAGACTCCACCCCCAGCAATGTGGGTGGCACTGTCCTTTGGGCTGCGGGGGGTGAGGCTACAAACAAATATAAAGGGAAAAAGTCAGAGCAGCCAGCTGAATATCAGTGTCCATCTTTCTACTACCAGACTGCAAACATAGTGCAAACACCTGCTTTGCAGCCCCTTCCTCCACCTTCCTGCCCCGTCATAGTGGACTATGTCTTCCCTTAAGCCGTGAGCCAAAGAAGACCAACCACAAACCTCCCTCCGGTTGCCGCTGCTGGGTATTTATTTCACAGCAATGAAAAAGTTGTCAATACAACATCTTTAATTTGGGAAATTTTTAGCAGGACCCTCGGTCATTAAGCACATAAAACCTCCTTCATAGGGGCGTGTTAGCAGGGAAAACAACCACCTACAGGGTTAGCGTCTTAAAAGCTCTAACCAGGGCCAAGACAAAGATGAATCCTTAACAAGGCCAGTGGGAAGACGTAGCTGCTTATTAGAATTCTGAGAAGAGGAGGAGGGAGAGGAGGAGGGGAGGAGGAGGGAAGGGAAGAGAGGAGGGAAGAGAGGAAAAGGAAAGGGAGGGAAAGAGGGGAGAGGAAGGAGGGGGGGTGGGGAGAGGGGAGCACCTCACTCATAGTTATCTCAAGTTTCCTTTCCTGTTGCCAAGAATCTAGTTCAGCACTGCCTGATGCACACATTCAAATATCTGTCAAATACAACGACCCCATTAGAAAACTGTGACAGCTCTCTAACTCAGATACTTTAAAGTTTAAAGTGCAGCTTATACTTAGTTATAATAACAATGGCAACAGTGACTACAATTACTACTAAAAAGGTGTGCAGTGGCAAGTAAGTCCTAGGTGAGTTCTAGAGACTCTCAAATGCATATCTTTGCTCCACTGCTGCACCCAGTGGCAATTCGCAAGCCACACTCAGGAGACCTTGGTTAGCTGTAATTCAAACCTCAGTGGCATTTTTATTCATCTATTCTCTATTTTTCATAAAAAAAAGAATTGAGGTGACTTTCAGAAATATATCCATCAAATACGATTTATAAAAAGCATAGTTTACTAGAGTTGCCATGACAGGGTTGGGTGGCTAGCAAACATACTTGTCATGGTTCTGGAGGCAGGGAACCAAGACGAAGATTTAGTCAGGGTCCATTTTTTTCTGAGGGACCTGGGGAAGGTTCTCTTCCCGCCTTTTTCTGTGGCTTGTGGCTCTTTAGCTTCTTCCTGTACATCGCTGCATCCAGATTTCCCCTGAATGAGGATGGGAGCCATGTTGGTTGATGCTCACCCCACTCCAGGACAACCTCATCATTAAATCAACATTGCATTTTCAAAGACGGTCTCTCTGTGGTACTATAGGTTACCATCTTAGTGTATAGAGTTTGAGGGGAATAAAATTCAATCCATAAGGCGGGGGAAGAAGGATGGAGAGACTGGAGAGATGGCTCGGCCTGTAAGAGTACTGGCTGCTCTTTCGGGGGACCTAGGTTCGGTTCCAAGCACCCACATGGTGGCTCACAACCCTAAACTTGGAGAGGCTGGATGCCAAGACAGGCAGATGGAGGGCATGATGTGGACGTTGGACCGATTTTCCTCTACCCTCTACTTCCCTGTGTAGCCCTCCTAGAAAAATCACAAGTTTATTCTGAGGCAGGTTGAATAGAGAGCACTCAGCCAGAGGACAGAAGCACTGTAAGGGCTGGGGACTGGTGAAGATAGACACACAAGAGTCAGGGTCATGACCTGAAAGTGCACATAGTGCCAGATTAGGGACCTGGGGAGCCCCCTTCATCTGCTTGGGCTCAGAACACCAGCCACAGGGAATAGAAAGCCAGGTGGGAGGGAGAGCTACACTAGAGATCTAAACAGCCCCAGGATCCCAAAAGAAGGCTGGTTACCACCTCCTTATTCTACACTGTTCTGTTTCCAGAACATCAAGTGAGGTTCCTAACTCTCACTCTTACAGATGAAAGGACAACCAAACACTAGGATAAGCCCAGGCTGACAAAGGGGCCTAGAGGACACAAACAAAAAATAAAAAACAAAGCAACAAAGAACCCTTTTTAACGTTATAATTAGTATCCTCAGTGAGATATGAAAAAAACAGATTCTAATGAAAAGAGAACGGAGGAACAGGAGAGGCCTCCTGGCCACCGAGACCATGAACACAGAACCCAGCCAGAGCATTCAGTGATAAAGACAAGAAAATCCTTTAGAAAGGAGAAGGGAGTGTCCAAATGTTAGAATAGAGTACAAAGAAGAGAACTTTTGGAATAAACTGTGGACTCTGGCCAGAGAGGGAGGTAGGCTAACTGCAGAGCTTCAGCTGTTCCTCAGTGCCTCCCCCAGGCTTAACCCCGGATCTACAGAAGATCACCTGCTGCAACCTCCCCCCTCCCTGCCCCCTTTTCCAGGGGTTTCACAGATCTATCCAAATGTCCTTTACCCCAGTCCCCAACTCCTTCAGGCACTCCCTGCTGACCCACAGCCACTCCAGCCAGCAAAGCAGGTGGCCTAACTTCAGAGTGTCACCTCTCACTCCATTTCTCCAAGTAAAATCTCCTAGTCTTATCCCCAGCTCTGTAGGGGATATGCCTGGGCCTCTCCTCGCTCTCTGTTTCCATTCCCAGAGAACTAAACAGATCCTGGTAGAGCACCCTGCTTTCCTCCCTCCCACAGGCGCCCGAGCCCACCACCACATAAGCCCGTCCCCATCCCTAAGTGTCAATTCCCAAAACCTAGAACCACACTTGACATGGAATCCCCAGTGGTCACACCAACAAAATACAAGAGAAAGAAGAGAGAATCTCGGGTATTGAAAAGGTATAGGAAATGGATACCTTGGTCAAAAAAATGTTAAATCTAGAAAAAAGAAACCCTGGCAAAAAATACATAGTAAATCTGGGATACTATAGAAAGACCAAATCTAAGAATAATAGGAATACAGGAAGGAGAAGAAGCCCAAGTCAAAGGCACAGGAAGTATTTTCAACAAAATCACAGAAGAAAATCTCCCTAACCTAAAGGAGATTCCTATCAAAGCACAAGAAGCATACAGAACACCAAACAGACTGGACCAGAAAAGAGAGTTCCCTCCATCCATAATCATCAGAACACTAAATGTACAGAACAAAGAAAGATACTAAAAGCTGCAAGAGAAAAAGACAAATATGAAGACAGACCTATTAGAATAACACCTGACTTCTCAGGGGAGACATTCTACAAACCCTAAAAGACCACAGATGCTGGCCCAGCCCAGACTACAACAACCACAAAACTTTCAATCACCATAGATGGAGAAAGAAAAGCATTACAAGACTAAGCCAAATTTAAGCAGTATCTATCTACAAATCCAGCCCTACTGAAGACGCTAGAAGGAAAATCCCAACCTAAGGAGGTTAATCACAATCACACCCACGCAAATACAAGGAATAAATAATCCCAGACCTGCAAATCAAAAGAGGGGAAACACACACACAACAACAACAACAACAAAATAGCAAGCATCAGCAAACACTGTTCATTGATATCTCTCAACAGAAATAGTTTCAATTCCCCAATGAAAAGAAAATGGCCCCCAAAGAGAGTGGCACTATTAGGAGGTGTGGCTTTGTTGGAGTAGGTGTGGCCTTGTTGGAAGTATGTCACTACCGAAACAGGCTTTAAGGTCCCCTATATCCTCAAGCCATCCCCAGAGTCTCAGACAACTTTCTGTTCCAGTACCATGTCTGCCTTGCTTTATGACATCATGATAATGGACTGAACCTCTGAACTGTAAGTGAGCCCCAATTAAATGTTTTCCTTTATAAGAGTTGTTGTGGGGCTGGGTGGTGTTGGTGCACACCTTTAATCCTAGCACTCCAGGGACAAATCTCTGTGAGTTCAAGGCCAGCCTGATCTACAGAGCTAGTTCCAAGACAGCCAGAGCTACACAGAGAAACCTAGTCTCAAAAAAACAAAAAACAAAACAAACAAACAAAAAAAAAGAGTTGCTGAGGTCACAGTGTCTCGTCACAGCAATAGAAATCCTAACTAAGACACAGACTAACAGAATGGATTCCAAAGTAGGATCCATACTTCTGCTGCATCCAAGAAAAAGACCTTGGCATCAAGGATAGATGTCATCTCAGGGTAATAAGATGGAAAAAGATGTTGCAACTAAATGGACCTAAGAAGTAATCTGGAGTAGCCATTTTACTGTCTAACAAAATAGAATTCAAACAAAAACTGATCTGAAGAGTTAGGGAAGAACACTACATACTAATCAAAGAGAACACTTCAATTCTTAATATCTGTACATCAAATACAAGGTCACCCAAGTTCATAAAAGAAGCACTACTACAACTTAAATCACACATTGACCCTCACACACTGACAGTGGGAGACTTCAATACCCCACTCTCACCCATCTAGACAGGGCATCAAGACAAAACTCAACAAAGAAATGCTGGAACTAACAGATGTTATAAACCAAATGGACCTAACAGATATTTACAGAACATTTCACCCAAACACAAAAACATATACCTTCTTCTCTGCAATTCATGGAACTTTCTCCAAAATTGAGCACATATTCAGACACAAAGCAAGTCTCAACATCTGTAAATTGATAAAAAGTAACCCACTATATAACAAACTGAAAGATAAAAACCATATGATCATCTCATTAGATGCAGGAAAGGCCTTTAACAAAAATCCAGCACTCATTATGAGGCAGTCCTGGAGAGATTTAGGATACATAATAAAGTTAGTTTATAGCAAGCCCACAGTAAACAACTTTTAAAAAAAATTTTACCATCATCTTTTTTTTCAGATTATTTTATTTGAATTAGGAACAAGATTGTTTTACATGACAATCCCAGTTCCCTTCTCCCTCCCATCCTCCCCTACCACTCCCCCAACTAAAACCCTACCTGTCACATATCCTTTCTTCTAATCTACACCTGACTCAGCCTTTCTGCTCCCTCATGACCTCTGCATCTTTCCTCTTCTTCCCTTCTCATTCTTGTAGCTCCCTCCCCCCTCTTCCCACGCTCTCAATTTGCTCAGGGGATCATGTCCCTTTCCCCTTCTCCAGGGGACAAAGTTTGTCTCTTTTAGGGTCCTCCTTGTTTACTAGTTTCTCTGGCACTGTGGATTATAGTCTGGTAATCTCTTAATCTATGTCTAAAATCCACATATGAGTGAGTACATATCATCACAGTAAACAACTTAAATGGGGAGAAACTCAAAGCAAGTCCACTAAAATCAAGAACAAGACAAGGCTGTCCACTCTCTCCATATCCATTCAGTACAGTATTTGAAGTCTTAGCTACAGCAATAAGACAACTTAAGGAGATCAAGGGGATACAAAGCAGAAAGGGAGAAGTCAAATGTCATTATTTGTAGGTAATATCATAGTATACATGTGACCCTAAAAATTCCACGAGGAACTATACTACAGCTGATAAACACTCTCAGCCAAGTAATTGGATACAAAAATAACTCATAAATATCAGTAGCCTTCCCGTATACAAATAACAAACAAACATACTGAGAAAGAAATCAGGAAAACAACACCTTTCATGATAGCCTCAAATAATATAAAATATCTTGGGGTAACACTAACCAAGCAAGTGAAAGACCTATGCAACAAAAACTTCAAGTCTTTGAAAAATAAATTGAAGAACATATCAGAAGATGGAAAGATCTCCCATGATGATAGACCATTAGGATTAATATAGTAAAAATGGCCATCCAACCAAAATCAATCTATAGGTTCAATGCAATTCCCATCAAAATTCCAACACAAATTAATTCCTTCACAGATCTTCAAAGGACAATCTTCATCTTCATCTGGAAACACAGAAATTCAATGATAATTAAAACAATCCTGAACAATATAAGAACTGCTGGAGGTATCACCATCCCCGATTTCAGTTGTACTACAGAACTATAGAAATAAAACAGAATTGTTTGGCACAAAAATGGACACATTAATAATGGAATTGAATTGAAGACACACCTAAGGACACCTGATTTGGGGGGACATGGGGAGGACAGCATCTTCAATAAGTGATGCTGGTCAAAATTGATAGAGCCATACTTATTGCCCTACATAAAACTCAACTCCAAATGGATCAAACACCTCAACATAAAATCAGATACATTTTCAGGGCAGTGGTGGCGAACACTTTTAGTCCCAGCACTCAGGAGGCAGAGGCAGGTTCAAGTCCAACCTGGTCTACACAGATAGTTCCAGGACTACATGGAGAAACCCTGTCTCAAAAAACAAACAAATAAGATACACTCAACCTGCTAGAGAGAAAGTGAGAAATATCCTGAACTCACTGGCACAGGAAGAGACTTTCTGAACAGACACTGTTAGCCCAGGAGCCAAGACAACAATTAATAAGTGGGACCTCATGAAACTGAGAAGCTTCTGCACAGCAAAGGACACCATCATTCAGACAAAGTGGCAGCCTACAGAATGGGAAAAGATTTTCACCATCTCCACATCTGACAGAGGGAGGGCTAATACTCAAAATACATAAAGATCTCAGAGGACTAGATATCAAAAAAACAAATTACAAGCTCAGTAGTCAAGGGCCTTTCTCATTAGGTGACTATGATGGGATTTAGTCTTGAGAGGGGTTGTCTCTGGGCTTGGCTGTGAAGGATTATCTAGACTGCGATGAGTGGGACCTACCTACCTTAAATGAGGGAGGTGCCATTCCATGGGCTGGAGTCCTGGGCTGCACAGAAGAGCAAAGCAAGTTGAGCAAAGCATTCCCGGTCTCTGTTTCCTGACAGCAGACACTGTGGCCAGACACCTGCCACTCCTCCACCCTACATCCCTGTCACAAGGCACTCTACCCTCTAACCAAGAGCTGGAATACACCCTCCTTCCTGAAGTTGCTTTTGTTTGGTGTTTTGTTGAAGCAATGAAACAAGTAACTAATATAGTAACATCTTTCTTTCTTTTCTTTCCTTTTTCTTTCTTTTTTTTTCTTTCTTTCTTTTTTTTTTTTTTTTTTGGTTTTTTTTTTTTTTGGTTTTTCTAGACAGGATTTCTCTGTCCTGGAACTAGCTCTTTGTAGACCAGGCTGGTCTCAAACTCACAGAGATCCGCCTGCCTCTGCCTCCCAAGTGCTGGGATTAAAGGCGTGCACCACCAACGCCCGGCGAAACATCTTTCTTGATATGACTGAATGTGCAAAAGTCTGCATTGTACAGTTGTATCTGTTCAAGTTGTGTTTGGTACTGGGTTATAAAAACCAGACCCCCACATGGCAGCCCATAACCATCTGTAACTCCTGTTGTAGGGGATCCATTACCCTCTTTTGGACTTTTCCAGCACTAGACATGCACATGGTACACAAATACACATTCAGGCAAAGACTCATTTACATAAAATAAAAAGTAACTCTAAAATGTTTCTGTTTTGTCTTGCAAAATCTCCATGTTCTAAAGTATATCCACATGATTGATAACACTTAGACAAGAGGTTGAGGAATGCCTTAATCAGACTTTATCTCCCCAAAAATGCTTCCAAGAAAAATTGTATATAGTGATAAAAAGACTAAAATTTCACAGAATTATAATTATTAGTTCTTGCTCACTGAGAATGCACAAACTGAAAACTAACATCTGAGACAGCGCAGATATTCTGGGGTGTTGTCCCCACTGGGTGGCCAGCTGTGCTTCCTGACTCCAGGTTCTGAGCGTCCACAAATCATGGTATGTGATTGAGATCACAGACTGCCCGAAGCTCTCCAAATCTGTCTTCATAGCATCCCTGTGGGAATTGTGACTCCCAGTTCTTGTTTAGCATCATGGTGTTTCAAATATAAAATAAAGTCTTCTTCAGTGTTCACAGGTATTTAGATTGCCTAGTGACCAGGGACACACTGACAGCCGCCACTTCATTCTCCTGATACCAGCTCAGAGTCCCCTTTCTCTTGTAAATTGAGTTTATTGCTTTTCCTATTATTTGATGGAACATTAAATTGACCATAAAGAACAGATCGTTGAGAAGGCAGGGATGAGGAAAAGAGGATAGAACAGACAATCTGCCAGTGTGCCCCAACCTCCGAGTAGCTGCCAGCCAGGACAGTGACTATGCATGTAGCTTCTGCCATCCAGTGTCACTCAGAGAGCTGATTTGAGCCTCCTGCCTACTACTTAGAACCATTCCACTGGCCTCTGTAGACCTCAGTATCCACATGTATAGAATGAACACGATAATGTTCTCTTGGGGGGGGAGGTAAGTGCCGGACACGGAATGAGGTACCAAATACCAGGTGGGGGGGAACAGTACCTGGCATGTGGCCAGCACCCAAAAACATCGTAACATCAGCCATTACCATTGTCTTTTCTATAAACTCGTTTTTACCCATCCTTCTTTGTAATTTTTTGCTTAATTTACTTAATCTGTCTCAATTTTGCTTTGCTTCCTGTTGCTGTGAGAAAGTATCCTGACAAAAGCAACCTAGGAGAGAAAGAATTTATTGTAGCTCACACTTGTGAGTCATAGTCCGCCACTGCGGGAAGTCACCACAACAGGAGCTTGAGGCAGATGGAATGCATGTGTGCTTACACTGCGTTTGCTCTCTCTTCCTTTCTGTGGTCTTCCACATCAATTAATATAATCAAGACAATCCCCCCTCAGACACATCCATGGGCTAACCTGATCTAAACAGTCCTTCACAGACATGTCCATGGGTCAACTTGATCTAGAGACTCTCCCTCACAGACATGCCCTTGGACCAACCTGGTCTAGACAGTCCCCCACAGACATGCCCATAGGCTAACCTGGTCTAGACAGTCCCCCACAGACATGCCCATAGGCTTACCTGGTCTAGACAGTCCCCCACAGACATGCCCATGGGCCAACCTGGTCTAGACAGTCCCCCACAGACATGCCCATGGGCCAACCTGGTCTAGACAGTCCCCCACAGACATGCCCATAGGCTAACCTGGTCTAGACAGTCCCTCACAGACATGCCCTTGGACCAACCTGGTCTAGACAGTCCCCCACAGACATGCCCATGGGCCAACCTGGCCTAGACAGTCCCTTGCTGAGACTCTTCCCAGGTGATCAAACATTGTGTCTGGTTGACACTTAAAGCTTACCATCACAGTAATTTACACAGTCGTGTAAACTGGCCCAGACAAACAGGCCTTGAGTTGTCATCCTCTTGCTTTAGCAGTAAGTGGGGTTACAGGCATGTACCATTAGTTCCATCTTGAAGATGTGTGTGTGTGTGTGTGTGTGTGTGTGTGTGTGTGTGTGTGTGTGATGCATGCAGGTCCTGTGGAAGCCAGAAGAGGGTGTTGGATCACCTGGAGCTGCAGTTTGAGCTGACTGATCCACTTAAAGAGTGGATGTGCTCTTAACTGCCTCCCCAGGCCCACAAGTTTCATTTTTAAAATTATGTTCTTTGGGGCTGCTGAGACTCTTGAGAATGGATCATGACTCCACACCCCTTCCTGTGGCAAATTCTGTAGTCTCTGAAAGGCGCACAGCTGTTCTGAGGCAGCTGATAAAGAAACACACCCACCCAAGCACACAGACCCTAAGGTGACCCTCCCAATGGGCCACACCCTTGAGTAATCCTCTCCTCTCCGAGGTGGGAGGGATTTGTGACTATGTATCGGTCCCATAACTAGAAAGAGAAGAAAATTAGAAAAAGCAAGCAGGTCTATCCTAAGTTGAATTTCCAAATGGAGGATAGCTATGGCAGGACCGTGGAAGCCTCCCTCTGGCAGCCCATGAAAACCAGGGCCTTCCATCCTGCAGCATAGACCTGTACTGTGCTAATGGCCTGCAGGAGTTTAGGAAGTAGATTCTTCTCTAGACCTTTTCAGGCTGACTCTGACTGCAGCCTGCAGCGGTTGTAGAGGGACCTCACAGAGCCACACATGACCAACGTGCACTGAAGGATACTGTGGCAATAGAAGACAGATACACTTTCTCTCGGTTATGCTGGGGGCTGAATTGTGTTCACACTCAAAGATCCTATGCAGTTTCTGTGAATTGTACTTTATTTGAAAATGGGCCATCTAACTATAGATAATCGAGTGAAGACACAGCCTGGAGGGCCTCCATTCAATCCGTCCAGTGTCCTTGTATAAATACATGGCCAGGTGCGTGCAGAGGGAAGATGAGAAGACGCAGGCAGGAGCATTGACAAACTGGGGCCTATCTGAACTGCCAGACACAGCAGAGAGGACTGTGGTGCAACCTTCTCAGAGCTTTCAGGCAGCCTGCCACTTCTTGACTTTAGACTTCTGACTGCAGAACTGCTTGTTAAGCCATCTCGGTGGTGATCCCTGGTTATGGCCTCCATAGAAACTAGGCAGGAAGCTGGAGAAGGCCACTTTCCAACCAAAGAAAAGCCTGGAAGGAAAAGAGAATCTATCCATCCACCCATGCCTTAGACACCTAGTTGAGGCAGAGTCTTTCCTCTGCAAGGATGGTGCTAGGTGCTTGTTCTTTGCCATGCACACTGGTCCCAGACTGTAGGGTTACACACCCCTCAGTGTCTCACCGTCTAGAATCAGGGCATCCCCAACACAAGGGAATCCAAACACAAGAGCAGCAGAGCAGAGGATGTAAGGACATAGTGCTCAGAGGAGATGCATTTAATCCAACCCTGGGTGAGGAGGGCAAGAAGCCTCCCAAGAATAAGGTCATGGGAAAGAGAGGAAGGAGAAGAGACTTGCAGGAGAAGGAGAAGACATCGGAGAACACCCCCAGATCTGGAGACGGTTCTCCATGGCCAGAGCCAAGCATGCAGGGAATGAAGCAGAGGATGCTACCATGCACTGAACTACAAGGTCTGGACCATATCCCCAGCTCTCTGGGAGCTACTGAAGAACTTTCCAGAAGCCAAAGATATAACGAGATCCAGGTGGGATTCTGACAGAGCCCAAGTCATGACCACAGGGACAACATGGAAGGCACTTGGGGGCGGGGAAAGAGGTGCAATCACTCATGCTTCTCTTGGTGACCCTGTGGACAGTGCTTTCCTCTGTCATGGGGAGAGATGCAGGCTGGAAGGAAGGTATGGCTAGCCGCCATGGAGCAGCCATTGTCCTTCTCCTCTGCTGGCAGAACCTTGATTTTGTCTACTGTCCTCTGAAAATGGAGGCTGAGCCCCCCTCCCCCCCCCCACAGAACAGGGCAATCAACTCTGTAGGCTGGCACGTACTGCCCGGCACAGAAGCCAATGCTCACCTGTAGGCTGGCACGTACTGCCCGGCACAGAAGCCAAAGCTCACCTGAAATGGGACTATTTGTGACTGAGATGTGCTGCAAGTACAAAATATGTTATGGATTGCACAACATGTGAAGAAGGAATGCAAAGGCAACAACAAGCCATTCTATTGTTTGCATTCATTATATTGAAATGTTATTCTTAATTATTGGGTTCGGTAGGACTAATATCACCTGTGCCTTCTTTGCTTTAAAAATATGACTGCTAGAAGGTTTTTGTTGTTGTTGTTTGTTTGTTTCTTGGGTTTTTGTTTTTTGTTTTTTGCTTTGGATTTTTGAGACAGGGTTTCTCTGTAGCTTTGGAGGCTGTCCTGAAATTCTCTCTGTAGACCAGGCTGGCATCAGACTCACAGAGATCCACCTGCCTCTGCCTCCCAAGTGCTGGGATTAAAGCTGGGCCACCAACGCCCAGCTCTGCCAGCAGGTTTTAAATGATGCAGCATACATAATACGTTGGCCACAGAGCAGGGGTCTAAGGCAAGCATGGTGGTCCCATTCCATTAGCAAGTGATGGGTGCAGATAAGAGTAGGTGCATGATGTCCACCTGACCAATGACCAATGAGAATGGAGAACTGACAGCAAGCTTTCTAGGAGAGCTCTCCTTTCTCTTCAAAGCGAGCTTAAGACAAAAGAGGCGTTTCTTTTTCTGCCATTCATGTTGTCACCAATGCACTATCTGGAGCAGTGGCAGCCTTTTTGAGACACTGAGAACAGATCTCTTAAGAAAATAACCAGGCATGGTGTCTCATAGCTATGAGCTGTTGGAAGGCCGGCAGAGGCAAGAGGAAATAAGAAAGAAGAGGGGAAGAGGAGGAGAGAAGGGCAGAGGGAAAGGACACAGAGGAAAAGGAGAAGGGACAGGAAGAAGAAGCAGAGGATGGGAAGTCAAGAAAAACTGCTTCTTGATGAAAACTGAACAGAGGCTGGGTGTGGTAGCCACAGCTTTAGTCCCACTTTGGAGGCAGAGGCAGGAGGATCTCTGAATTGGAGACCAACCTGGTCTATAGAATAATAGCCAAGGATACATAGTGAGTCCCTGTCTCAAAAAAAAATAAGTTAATGGACAGGATATTTATGATAAAATGTTTTTATGGTAAATAAAACCATCCTAATGCGGAATTAACTATATTTCCTGGTCCTGTAGGCAAGATGTTGGTCCATCTTTGACATTGGTGTTGAAAGCATATCTGATTTCTCTACATTGTTAATACTGAAACATTCCTCTGAAAAAAAAAAAGCAGAAATAAAAAAAATATTTGAGTCATTTGTGTGTGTGTGATCTAGTCTAAAATGCCACCATTCTGTGTTGTTGACAGTCCCTGGGGCTGAAGCTGACAGGGCTTTCCAACCTTCAGTAAGGGTTTGTCTTAGTTAGGGTTCCTATTGCTATGACGAAACACCGTGACCAAAAAGCAAGCTGGGAGAGGTTTACTTGGCTTACACTTCTGTATCACTGTCCATCACAGAAGAAGTCAGGACAGGAACTCAAACAGGGCCGGATCCTGAGGCGGTGGAGGAGTGCTGTTTGCTGGCTTGTGCATCGTGGCTTACTCAGCCCATTTTCTTATAGAACCCAGGACCACCAGCCCAGGGATAGCACCACCCACAATGGGCTGGGCCCTCCCCATCAATCACCAATCAAGAAAATGCCCTAATCCTATGGAAGCATTGTCTTATCTGAGGTTTCTTCCTCTCAGATGACTCAGCTTGTGTGGAGTTGACATAAAACTCTCTACCAATGAATAGCCCCAGGTAGTAGTGGGGTGGTTTCCTTCTGTAGTAACTTGTGCTCAGAACTCCAGATATCTGTCAACTCCGGGAAGGAGCCATTGCTCTGGCCCCCTGCCAGAGTCCAAACTATACCAGGCTCAGTTGTCATTGTCTTTGCAAGCAGCTTTGTGGCTTCACGGAGAAGGGGTTTTGATGTGATAATCACAGTGTACTGAATTTACAGAACCAGTGTTAAAAATGGCCATGTCACAGATCTTCTCTGTGATACTTGACTGTATACCAAGATGAAGTTTTCAGTGTCCCTGACGTTGACCCACAATCACCTGCTTTCTTATCTGTCCTCTCAAGGTCTGAGCAGAATAAGCAGCCAGCATCAGAAGTCAGAAGCACTGAGAACTCTGCTCCGTGCTCAAGCTTGTTAGAGAGATAAGGGGAATAGCAAAGAAAAATGGCCAGCACAGTGTTGGTACCAGGTCCATGAACTGCAAGCAAGGAGGAGAAACTAGGAGACGAGAGGGACAGAGCACTGAGCCTGTGAGCCTTTTGGTCCAGTCCCTCCTTTTCAGCATAAAGTGATGGGGTGGAGTCAAGCAGTCCTCCCTCCTCCCTCCTCCCTCCTCCCTCCTCCCTCCTCCCTCCTCCCTCCTCCCTCCTCCCTCCTTCCCTTTGTTATTATCCTGAAGGTGTTTATCATTCTTTCTCACCTTGACCTTGGAAATGGCAAGAATGGTGTCTTGATTGGAATAGCAACCAAACAACTACCACAAGCTCGAGTACAAGGACTGATCCCACCCTTGACCTTGCCCAGGGCTTCAGAAGTACCCCTGTAATGGCTCTGCCCTCTGGGGAAAAGGGGAGCAGGGCACATTTGCACTCTCCCACATGGATTGCCACACTGGAGATGGAGAAGCTGAAATGGAGATCCAGCATATTTAGAAGACCACCCCAAGGTGGATATCTTCCTCAATTACTCTCCCCTTTATTTTTTGAGACAGGGTCTCTCAGTGAACCTGGAGCCTACCATGCCAGCCACACTAATGACCAGTGAGCTGCATAGAGCCAGCTGTCTCCGCCTTCCCTGTGCAGGGATTACAGAAACCCGCTGCCATGCTTCAATTCTGACCTGGGTGCCAGGGATCCAAACTCAGGACTTTATGATTGCCCAGCTGGCACTTTATCGACTGAGCCAGCTTCCCAGCCCCTAAATGGTATTCTGAAACCACATCAGATAACCATAGTGGCTGTCTCTCAGCACCAATACCACGCTGTGATTCAGTGCCCAGTTCCTCCTGAATTTTGAGTGTCACTACTTGCTCCCCAGAAGCCACCTGGCCTTCTTCAGATTCTTTGATATCTGTCTTAGTCGGGGTTTCTATTGCTGTGAAGAGCCACCATGACCATGCCAACTCTTATAAAGGAAAGCATTTAACTGAGGTGGCGGCTTGCAGTTCAGAGGTTCAGTCCATTGTCATCACGGTGGGAAGCTTATTGTTGTGCAGGTAGACCTGGTGCCAGGTACATCTTGATTAGAAGAAAAAAGGAAGTTGTCTGTCACACTGGGCGGTATCTTGAGCATCTATGAGACCTAGAAGCCTGCCTCCACAGTGACCCATCTTCTCCAACAAGACCACACCTCCTAATAACGCCACACCCTATGAGACCCTGAGGGCCAATTACATTCAAACCACCACAATATCTGACCCGATTCTTGCCTTCTGTTTGTGCCATTCCCTTTCCAGCTCCCGCTATGGCTGTCTCTATTCAGAGTAGACCTCTTTAAGTTCCCTTGAGCAGCTCTTGGTTTCATTTACGCCACTCATCTGATTGATTCTTCTTTTTTCTTTTAATTGAAATGCACTATTTGCATATCTTATGGTGATTTCTAGACACTAAATTAGCAGTGTGCTGGCTAGTTTTATGTCAACTTGACACAGGCTGAAGTCATCTAAGAGTAGGGAACCTCAACTGAGAAAATGTCTCCATAAGATCTGGCTGCAGGCATTTTCTTATTTAGTGATTGATGGGAAGGGTCCAGCCCATCGTGGGTGCTGTCGCTGGGCTGGTGGTCCTGGGTTCTATAAGAACGAAGGCTGAGCAAGTCATGGGGAGCAAGCCCAGTAAGCAACACTCCTCCATGGCCTCTGCATCGGCTCCTGCCTCCAGGTCCCTGCCCTGTTTGAGTTCCTGTCTGGATTTCCTTTTATGATGAACCGTGTAATGTAAGCCAAATAAACCCTTTCCTCCCCAACTTGCTTATGGTCATGGAGTTTCATCAGGGCAATATTAACCCTAACTAAGACAATCAAAATGCTCAGTAGACTGGGCTTTTGGGTCCCAAGTGGATGAATGATGCAAGCAGAGTCTATACTATGAATAAGACTGACAATCTGGCAAGCATGAGAACAGCAGTTGTGATTTCTCATCGTCTTTCCTGAGGCTCGAACTGTGCTTCCGAATGGGCTTCCAGGAACTCTCACTTGTCACCATTGACTTGGCTCCACCTGTCACAGCGTCTGGCATTTTCCCAGGCAGTTAAAATCCTGCTTCTGCAGCTTCTCTGCGGAAAAGGCATAAGAATGCCACAGGATTAAAATATACTGCTAGAAAAATTATCAAGTAAAGTTACGTAATGTGATCCATGTTTTAAATGGATAGGACATGAAATGAGAAAGGAGTTTGATCAGTAGTCTACTGGCTTTTAAATTTTTTTTTGATTATTTCATTTTTAATTGTTTTTAATTTTTTGTGCAGTCTATTTTGATCTTGTGCTTTCCTCTCTTCCAAGTCCTCCCAGATCGTCCCCACCTCCCTGCCAACCCGACTGCAGGTTCTCATTCTCTCATAACAAAAAGATAAGGAATACCAAACAATAACACACAAAAATGTCACCCAAAATAACACAGAGTCTGTTTCATGTTGGCCAACCATTGCTGAGCGTGAGGTGTGCCCTGGTGGCTACTATGCCTACCCAGAGTCACTCTATTGGAGATACCTGGGTTTCCCTCTCCCAGCAGGTATCAACTGTAAATAATTTTTTTGGCTAACAGTGGGATTTGTGGCCACTTCTCCTTCTCTGGGTTGAGATTTTACTGTTTTAAAAGTTTCTCACCTCAGTAGAGTATATGCTTAGCTGGCCAAGTGCACAGGACCTCTGAGGCTTCAAACAGACACTTGAAGATTCTCCATTCCAACATCTTTGGGCTCCACAGAATCCACGCTTTCCAAAATAGTTATTAAGATCTCAGTAAGCAAAGATTTTTCAAAAGAAAAAAAAAAAACTTCTGATAAAAATTTAACCTACATGTCATAAAACTGTTAATATTTCATTTTTATTCATTATTTTAACTCTGTAACAGTAATGCGCGCTTGCTAAAGAATTCAGGGAAGTACTAATAGTCAGTTGTCTTCCCACAACCCTGCCCACTCAGTCAGTTACCCTCTCACTGTAGGTGGCTGGACAGTCTGATTCTGACCCTTTCACTGGCTTCTCAGCACAGTGTACACAAGTATACACATGTATTTCCTGAGGTTTACTGGTGTTCCAGATCCTATTTTCGTTCTAAAAAAAAAAAAAAAAAACAATTTTATTGTGTTCAGGTTTTGTTTTTGTTTTGTTTTGTTTTTCCTCATTGAGTGACATGGTGCAAACACCACCTAATTGATGCTTCCAGCTCTGCCTTCTCATGCTCGTGCTTCATAAGAGCTGCTGTTATCAAATATCCCCTAGTGTCGCTTATCATAGTCCACTCAGCCGTGCACCCTGGGCCGGACAGTCTGTTTTCCCTTCTCTTTGTTCTCTGTTACAGCCTATGTAGCAAGAAGATCATGCTGCAGCCCCAGCAGCAGCAGCTCCAGGCACCCTGACTCTTTGTAAGTTTAGGATTTACAAGCCGCTTTTCTTTTTCAATGAGTGAACTAAACTTAGTCAAAATCTCTTGCAGAAATCTCCCTCACACGTGTGTGTGTGTGTGTGTGTGTGTGTGTGTGTGTGTGTGTGTGTGTGTGTGTGTGTGTTTACAAGGACCGCACCTACACCCTTTCTTTAACTAGTGAGGCAGTTGCTTTTTGCTGGAGGCAGGAAGTATGGGGTCCTCAGCCTTTGATGGCCTGGAGCTCTTCCATGCTGGGAACAGTCCTTTCTCGTCTGCAGACTCCACAGCCCCTGTGTGAACTTGGATTCCTCTGTAAACACACAGAGCCTGGATGTTCAACATCAAACCATCTTTAGAATGGGATCTGTTGTAAAATTACATCCTATGTACTCAACTGGGAGATAAGACTCTAAGCAGAACCTTAGTGTGAGGGCCATGGGGGGTGGGGGGGCTTCCTCCTGGCTGCAAAATGCCTCTGAAGCTTCACCACCCTAGGGAGAGATCATGTTTCTTACCACTCTGTGAGGGTAGAACTGTAAGACTTAGGAAATAAAACAAGATACCCAGTTAAATATGAATTTCAGATATGCCACAAGTGGTGTCTAGTGATTTGTGTTTTGTTATATTATATAGTATTTTTTTAATGTTACATAGGATATATTTATATTTTTCATGCTCATATGGAATTAGAGTTTAACCAGGAGTCATGTCTGGCAACTCGACAGGGCAGAAGACATTTGCTGCCCTCCCATCCACTGGCACAGGACTCGCTTTGCTTTTGACACAACAGAAGTGTCTTCTGCCAGGCTTCCTGCAGATGTGGGTCAACTCCTGCTCTAATCTTGGTTCCTGGTGGTCCAGGCTGGTCTCTAGTTCCATAGTGCGTGCTTCATCACTGAGCTCAGTGTGGTTATCTTGCATCAACTTTCTGGGTTAAAAGGCCTCAGTATTCCAAATTTCCTCTCCCTTTCAACCATAAAAAATGGACCTCTCCTTGACCTGTGTCTGAACTTTCTAGATTATGCACTTTGAGTTCTCTTGGCTCTGCTGCATCTCTGGTGCCCTTGGGATCTTGATCTACTGGAACTTTAAATCAATCTAAGGCTATGTCATCAGAAGATACAAGTTTTTTTGGTTTTTTTTTTTAACCTGCCCCTCAATTTCCTTTCTGTAAAATGGGTGTTGAGATGTTCAAGTTCATTTCTCACTCCATAAGCTTTGTTGACCCTCTACCCCACACCCAATTTTCCTGGCCACATTCCAGGTCTGCACATTTCTCTAGACCTAACCCTGACGTGGCCCTACTCCATTCTCAGCACTACTAACTTAGTTTGTTTTCTAGTGTAATAAAACACTGACCAAAAGAAAGAAAGGGTTTATTTCACTTACATTTCGCCATCACAATCCATCACTGAGGGAAGCCAGTAACTGCAACAGGAACCTGGAGGCAGGAACTGAAACAGAGATCATGGAGGAACACTGTTTACTGCCCTGCTCCCTATGGCTTGCTCTGCTTGCTTTATTAAATAATTCAGAGCTACCTGCCAGGTGGTACCATCCATAGCTAGGCTCTCCAAAATCAGTCATTAGTCAAAAAAAAAAAAAAAAAAAAAGGAAGAGAAAGAAAGAAAAGGAAAAAAAGAAAATAAATCCCTCAGACATGTCCATATGGCAATCAAGGCAATTCCTCAGTTAAGGTTCCCTCTTCCCAGGTGACTTTAGTTTTTGTCAAATTGACCAAAACTAAACAGCACAGTTAACCCCATATCATCTTGACAAAAAAAAAAAAAAAAAGAAAAATCACCATTAAGCCTATAACCTTTCCTTTTTTTGTTTATCTCCCAAATCTCATCTTACTATCACATTTTAAAACATAGTCCCACAATCTTTAAAGAATTCAAACAATTTAAAAGTTTCAACATCTCTTTAAAAGTCCAAAGTCTCTCAGCTGCAGGCTCCAGTGACATAGAAAATAAGTTACATATTTGTTTTTCTAGGAGGGAAGAACCAAGACAGTTGCAGTGAAGGCCCCAGGTTAGAGTCACTATTGACAGCTGAAACTCAACAGGCCTCTTGTAAAGCAGCCTGCTCGGCTTCTCTGAGAACTTTACTGCCTTACACCATGAATAACCAGCACAGCATTGGTTAAGTAACACCCTCACCTGTTTGTCAGAGGTGGTCACTAAAAATGTCTATGTGGTATGAATTACTGTGTTATTACACGTCCAGCTATTTATTTCTACAATTGAGTAGAACTGAGTACTGTATAACTGTAACAGCACCACAGTGTGTCCCCTACATGAAGAGCTATTGATTCCAGGGAAAAGGGGAGTATATATTTTTTAAAAAAAGCTTTAACAAAGTGTGTGCATGTTTGATTATCTATATGGGCATTGTATGCATTTGAATGCCTGTGGAAGAGGGGTTGGATTCTCCTAGAACTGGAGTTACAGGAGGTTCTGAGCTGCCTGAAGGGAGTGTTGGGAACTGAATCTGGTTGCTTGGCAAGATCAGCAAGTACTTTTAAGTGCTGGCTACTCTCCAGCCTTAGAGTTGGTTTCCTTTAAGGGTGTGGCTCCTGATAGTTGGATCATATTCTGGTGGATAGCCTCACACTGGTGAATACATAAGCAGCACAAATTGAAATCAGTGGACCACAATTGGGAGAGAGGTAGGGATGGCGCTGGGAGGAGTTAGGGGGAGGAAAAGAAATGAATATGAACAAAATGCATTATATACACGTAGGAAACTCTCAAAAACGGTAATTAAATATTATATTTTAAAAAATCTTCTCACAAAGAAAATCCCTTGCCCAGAGAGCTTTGAGGTAGTCAAACATTTAAGGAGGAAACAATGCTACTTTTATACAAGGCTTTATTTTAAAACTCGAATCATAAAGAATGCTCCATAGCTCATTCTGAGTTCAGTATTACACTGCAATTTAATCCAATATGACACCAAAAGGCTATTATATCACAGCCAAGAGAGGTTTATACCAGGAGCATGGGTTTGAATTAGCACTCACAATTAAATCAAGGGCCAGCAAGATGGCTCGGTGGGTAAGAGTGATTGCTGCTAAACCTAATGACCTAAGTTTGATCCCCAGAAGCTGAATGGTGGAGAGGAAGAGCTAACTCCCACAGGTTGTCTTCTGACCTCAGCATGTGAATCAGGTGTGCACGCATACATACATGTACACACAACACATGTATAGAATAAATGAATACATTGAAAATTTAAAAAGTACTTAAATCAGTACAGTTTATAACAGAAAAGTTAAAAATAAAAGCCATGTGATCGTCTCAGCATGTGTTAGAAAGAGCGTCTGACAAAGATCAAGCATCCATTCTTGACTGAAAATGAAACTCTTGTCAGGTATGGTGGCACAGACTTTAATACCCAGGCCTGGGAGACTGGAACAGAAGCATTAGCTCAAGTTCAAGGTCACTTTGAACTACACACTGATACTCTACCTCAAAACATCAATAAATAAATTAAGCAAACTCTCAGTGAACTAGGAGTAGAAGAAAACTTTCTCAGCCATATAAAGGATATCCACAAACAACTACATATTGAATTAAAACATCACGTCTAATTCTGAAACACTGACTGCATCCCTAAGATCCAGAAAGAGACAGTATATACATTACCCCTACTTCTATCCAACCTGTACTAGAAGTCTGGCACACGCAATTAGATTAAATAGAAAGAAAAGGAAAGAATTAGTCTAGTAAAACACACTAAATAAAACTATTTTAGTCACAAAAGATATGATTATCTGACTGTAGAAAATGGAAAACACGAAACCAGGAGATCAGGGCCATTGTTCAGGAACACAGTGTTTGCCCAACACACACAAGATTCTGAGTCCCAACCTTTCTCTCCCTCTCCCTCTCTCCCCCTCCCCCTCTCTGCTAGAATCAATAACTAAATTTAACAACAGTATAGGATACAAGACAAACTGGCAAAACTTTATTGTATTTCTATATACTAGCAGCAAACAATCAGAAATTTTAAAAAATTGGGGGGGGGTTAGAGACAGAGTTTCTCTGTATTGCTTTGGAGGTTGTTCTGGAACTCACTCTGTAGACCAGGCTGGTCTCGAACTCACAGAGATCCACCTGCCTCTGCCTCCCGAGTGCTGGGATTAAACGCATGCGCTACAGACGCCTGGCTCAGAAATTAAAAATTTTAAATGCCATTAAAAATACTTGTGTGTGTGTGTGTGCTTTTTCTCATGCTGCTTCTTTGTGTACACACACAGAGTGAAGTATTATTTGGCCACAAAGGATGAAATCATCTTCTTTGCAAAACAAAAACAAAACAACAACAACAAAAAAAGCTAGATGTTTCTGGAGATCATCACGTCAAGTGAAAACTCATGCGTTGTGTGGTTGGCTTTTTCCTCATATGTGGAGTCTAGAATGTAAGAAAAGACATGAAATTTAAAAGAGTGATGTTTGGGTTGTGAAAGGTGATTAAAGAAAATTAGAGAGGGACAAGAGAGGGAAATTGAGCGGCTATAATCAAACTATATACACGTCTAACAATGTCACAAGGAAACCCGCTATCTTGTACAATTATTGTGAGCTGTTTTAGTCAGGGTTTCTATTTCTGTGAAGGGACACCATGACCATGGTAACTCTTATAAAGGAAACATTTCATTGAAGCTGACTAACAGGTCAGAGGTTTAGCCCATTGTCGTCATGGTGAGAAGAACGGGAGCAGGCAGACACTGCTGGAGAAGGAGCAGCTGAGAGTTCTACATCTTGATCCGCAAGCAGCAAGAGACTGTGTGCCACACTGAGCATGGCTTGAGCATATGAGACTTCAAAGCCTACCCCCATAGTGACACACTTCCCCTGAAAAGGCCACGCCTACTCCAACAAGGCCACACCTCCTAATAATAGTGCCACTCCCTGTGGACCAAGCATTCAAACACGTGAGTCTATGGGAGTCACTCCTATTCAAACCTCCACATTTCACTCTCTGACCCCATAGACTTACAGCCATAACAAAAAGAAAATGCATTTAGTCCGACTTCTAAAACCCCCATAATCAATAACAGTCCCAACTTGTTTCATATATTTCCAACATATAACGCCATCGGATATACATTACCATTCTAAAACATAGGGAAGAGGGCATAGTGAGGAGATACTGGACCAAAGCAAGACCAAAAACAAGCTGGGCAAACTCCAAACTCTCCATCTCCATGTCTGATGTCAAGACACTCTTCAGACCTCCAGCTCCTTTCAGCTTTGTTGACTACAAGACACTCCTTCCTCTTGGCCTGCTTCCACTCCCTGTTAGCAGCTCTCCTCAGCAGGTATCCCATAGCTCTGGCATCTCTAACATCTTGGGGTCTCCAAGGCAACCCAGGATTCACTTTCACAGCTTCACACAGTGGCCACTCTAGGCCTCCATTCAGGGACACCGTTGACACATGCCTGGCCTCAGCAACTTTTCTTAGTCGTGGAGGGAGATTCCATAACCCCTTTATTTTATCTTTGACTCTAAATTAGAACCACATGGCTAAAGCTACCAAGTTCTGCTGCTTGCTGGGCCTGGAACCTGGCCCCCTTGTTCAATTACATCTTCACCAGTGGCCTGTTTTCTATGGTTTCCTTCACCGTCTAAGCTTGGATGTCCTGTAATTTGCTCTGTAGACAAGGCTGGCCTTGAACTCAGAGATCCACCAGCCTCTGCCTTCTGAGCGTTGGGATTAAAGGTGTGCACCACCACATCCAGCTCTGAGTTTTTCTTTAATTGCTTTTCACAGGTTGCAAGTATAGCTGCGTGGGGTCTTGAGCTGAGGTCCCCACTCCCTTTATTTCATTTAACATTTGGTTCTTCTTTAATCTGTTTATCTCCTTGAACAGAGGATTTAGCTCCATTCCGTTTCTTGGTGCCATTTTTCTCCTCAATCTGTACATTTTGTATCTTTCCTTGCTCCTTTTCATTATCGTTAGACACCCAGAAAACTCAGGTATCCGGGGTCCCAGGCCACGACCATGGTCACCCCAATCACCAGGCAGTTTCGAGAGCTTGCTGCAAACTGCACGAGGCTTTATTGTAATTTAACGAGCTAACCCCAAGTTAGCTGTGAGAAGCTTTCTAGTTGAAGTCGGAAGAGGGAGGGACTTTTGTCATTGGTGTTGGAGCAAAGAGAGGGCCAGGGCTTACTAGCAAAGGTTCTAGCTGTGGGAAGAAAGTTGATCTGGGCAAAAAGAAACTTTAGTTGTTGGCTTTTCTTTTTTAGAAGGGAGTAGAAACTGAAATATGAGATACACATATTTAAAATGCATAATTTGACCGAAGTTTTGATATATGGTCATGTCCCAGGAAACCATCTCCACTAGCAACATATCCTCCATGGCAAAAGTTTTCAGGGTCCTTGATCATTCTTCCCGATTGCTCCACTCACCCTGAAACAGCCACTTTCTGTCACTGTAAACCACTTTGCATTTCCCGGTTTTATTTAGATGGACTCTATATTCTAGGTTTTAAAAGCAGGCTTTGGTTTTTCACTCCACTTTTACTGTGAGCTTCTGAATCATCCCTGGAAGCAACGGCTGCTCCTATTTGCTAGGGTACAGATATGGTGGCTTGCTTATCCAGCCTCCTGCCGTGGACATTTGGGTTGTCTGAAGGCTGGCCTCTTAAACTGTGAGCTGTGAACCCACAAATGTGGGAATTTGAGGAAAATGGTGAGACTAAAGAGTTGCTGAGCACACAACAACTGACAACTCAAAGCTAAACGTGTAAGGAATCTCAAGTGCTCAGGCAGCACGCTGTGCCATGTTGGGTCACATGACCCCAGGGCAGCCTTAGTTCTGAACATGCAATGTGAGCCCTTGGCCTGTGCACGGTAACCCTCCGACAAACACACTCAAAACACCACAGTCCAGCTCCAAGGCTGTTACAGACACAGAGCACCTTGTTTCCACTGTGCATGACCAGTTTCCTGCTCTTATAGAAACAGTGTGGTTTCTAGTAGGAGATAAGACTCAGGACTTACTATTTTTTTTAATCATCATTCCTCAGCAGGTATCTCACTGCATTTTTTAAAGTTTCTATTTGAGTTCTGATATGAATTTCATAAAATATCATTAGATGATTTTGGACTTGGATATAAGATAGGATGTCTAAAATGGCCCTAAACATACTCCCGCCACTTTGTACTATGTGCTTACACAAAATACATTCTCATCATTAACACATGGAAAATCAAAATATCAATCAACTCTGAAAAAATGCTGATGGTGCTTTGTCTTGCAGTATTAAACATTCAGTCAAGATTTATACTCTTCATGTAAAAATAAACAATCATATCTATCTTGTGCAAATTTGCTTTCATCTTTGATACAATGGTAAAATTATATGAATATCATCAAAGAATTGCTTTGAAATAAATTTGCTTTTAGTGCATTTGTGTTTGCATGTGTTCAGATGAGTGGTTGTGTGCAAACACATGTACACATGTGAGCATGTGCGTGTGAAGGTCAGAGGACACCGTCAGGAATGTTATCGGTTTCTTTTGAGACAGGAGCTCATTGCCCTGGAGCTGGCCAGCAAGCCCCAGGGGTCCTCTTGTCTCCATATCCTCAGTGTGGGGATTGCAAGTGTGCCTCACCATGCCCAGCATTTATGTATATAACACACACACACACACACACACACACACACACACACACACACACACATCATAATTTTTTATTGATTCTTGAGAATTTCACATCATGCACCCCAAACCCACTCACTTCCAATCCCTCCATATCTGCCCCTGACCCTGTAGCTTCTCCCTGAGAAGGGTCCCCCCAAATTAATTAAAAACAAACAAACAAAACCACCTCTCTGCTCCACCTTTCCCACTTCTCCAACACCTCTCCATTCACCCTGGTGGCACTGGGAGCTGCAGTGTGTCGCATGGTATATACCCTTTTGTCTAATCAGCCCGACCTGCAAATGTTCATTGCAATGAGTCAGTCATTGGTCTGGCTCAAGGCCTCTGGCCTCTGGTACACCATCATCACTGGACGCTTACCGAAACTCCTCTTGGATGTCCTGATGTTGCCCTGAGTCACAGAGATCCTGCATCTATTATTCTGCAGGACCAGACCCTTCACAGGCCCCAGCAGGTGGGGAAGATGTTAGGATGTGGGCCTGGGTGGTAGCTGAGATGCATAGTCTGGGCCACTGGGACTGCCTCCTCAGGCAAGGTTGAGCTAGCCCCCTAGACCCATGGCAATGGGGCCAATTCTCCCACGCCTGTGATGAGGGGTGGGGCCACCTCTCCCGGGTTCGAGTGGTGGTGGCTATCTCCCATGAGGCGTGGAGCCAGCTCTCCTGCTGCAGTGTCCAACAAGAGGCAGGCATACCCAGCATTTGTACATGGTTTTTGAGGATGGAATTTAGGTCTTGATGCAAGACAAACCCTTTGCTGACTAAGCCATCCCCCAAGCCCTAAGTTAAATTTATAATTTATCATCAGTAAATTTTAAATATGTATGCCTATTCTATGTATCTGTATACCCAGAGCCATATAAAACTTTCTCAGGCAAGAAAGGGTAACAAGCAGAAAAAGTTTTAAAAACTCTGTTAGCAAAAAGACGGCTGTAAACAATCATAGGTGTCCCTTAGGAACATATATTTCCTTTTATTTTAGGTAAATACGTAAGACGAAAGTGGCTGGACCATATGATATGTGTCCAACTGTGAATGTTAGTGCTAATTGTCATGTTGAGGAAATGTAAAATCACCTAGGAAAAGGAACTCTGAGCATGCCTATAGGGGGTTGTATTGAGTACATTAAGAGGACCTGACCACAATGGGTGGCACCATTCCCTAGGTCCTGGACCCTGTGAGAGTGAAGAAACCTAGCTAAGAACAAACACAATCCATTCAATGTTCTCTGTTTGCTCATAGGGATGTGATGTGAACAGCTGTCTTGCCCTTGCCACTGTGACTTCCCTGCAGTGATGGACTGAAACCCGGAACTGTGAGCTAAAAATAACCCTCCCCTAAGTTGCTTTTGTCAGGGTATTTTACCAAAGAAACTAAGACACCAATTTCTAAGGAATCTGGGAACTCTTTTCCAAAGGGGTTGTACCATTTCATGTTCCCATCTGCAGTGTCAGAGAATTCAGGTTCCTCCACCATCCTTACCAACACTTGACAAGGTCAAGCTTTTAAATCTTGCTGCTCTAATAGGTGTGATAGTATCTCACTGTGGTTTTATTTTGTGCTTCTTTGATGACTAATGCTGTCAAGAACTTTTTTTCATATGCTTATATGGCTGGTCCTGTTTTGTGAAGTGGTCATCTCTGTGATGTGCCTGGTCAAATCTTTATTGGATTGTAATTTTTCATATTGTTGAGTGTTCTTTATACTCTAGATGTTAGTCCTTTATCTGATATAGGCTTTGCAAATATTTTCTCCTCATTCACAGCTAGGTCCCAGTGCATAGATAGTTTGTTCAAATACCTATGCATGTTGCTATACAGATTTTTTTTTAAAGAGATTAACATTTAACCCAGTGGTGTCTGAGTAAAACAGATCTGTAATGTAGGTGGGCCTTATCCAATCAGTTGAAAGCCTTCAGGAAAAGGCTGACCTCCCTGAGGAACAGAAGTCCTGAAGGAGACTGCCTCTAGACTAGAATGCCCACCTTAGCCCTTCCCAGGCTGGCTGCAGCTGTTAGACTTAACAACCTCTGTAAAAGTGTGAGCCTGTTTCCTCAAGATTGCTCTATCTCTGTCTTCCTGCCCCTCACACCTGCTATCCCTGCATGTACTCAAGCACAAACACACATAGCCTGCTGGTTTTGTTTTCTTAGGACATCAGATCTTATTTTTAAAATCTTTCTTCTTTGTTATGTACACCAGCCATAAACAGTTTTCTCATAAATGGTGCCCATAGAACCAGAGACTTTAACTGGCAGACCCATCTCAAACCACTTGAACTCAGACCCCAAATTCCATGTTATTCTCCTCTGAGACACCACCAAGTCCCCACCCATGCAATGCTTTCCCTTATTGTAGTAAATAACTAACTCGTCTTTGTGAAGGATTTTGAAGTCTCTTGGAAACATTACCAGCTGATAACTAAGATGGACTCAGTGGGGATGAATCGGAAGTTGGGAGTGTTACTAAAATCAGAAATGGTGTAACCCGGATACCAGCAAGAGTGAGAAGCCGTCAGCAGACCAAGGGTCGAGGAAACAAGGGGAAGAACAACATCACCAGAACCCAGCGTGAACGGGAACTTGAGCCACGGGCTGTCCAGTAGAGATGACAGCTGTGAAGATGAGGTGCAAGTAGGAATTGGGGATGGACTCTGCCTCTTGCCTCTTTTGTCCTTCACTCGCCTGCTGGTCAGTTTATATTTTTTGAGAGGAACTAAAAAGAACAGCAAATTTTGAAATGCCACTAGATAAGAAGGTGCCAAGCAATCCTTTTGAAAACTCTGAGCTGAGACTTATTAGTCAAAGCCAAGGAAGTTAATTAGGCTTGGGGGCTGTGTGCCACAAGACAGGTACTCCCAGGATAATAAGTGTGAATAAAGGGCAGTTCTTCAAGAAGACACACTAACTTTTGAATTTCACACTTGCTCATGCAAGCTACTTGATTCTCATGCTTCCATGTCTTCTGGTGAGAAGTGGGAATATTATTCCATGTTTCTTTTGACTGTTATCTTTGGCAACCATGAATTTGCATGTGTCAGTGACCTTCCCCATTTCCCAGGGCTATACTCTGGTCACATGTCCCAGAATTCCTTCTCCCTGTCCCCACCCCTAGTTCTTGATAAAGAATGGGGTCTGCCAATTACATGCCCTTGTGGGAGATCAGAAGCTTTGAACTTCAACAGATGTGTTTCACAGCAAGGTTAAGTTTTCCTTCTCTATCTATCAGCCTGTTGCTGTGACCCACTGTGACCATGAACAATTTCCTATGACTATTTTTTGTCTTTTACTGAAAACAGATTTTTTTCATACAATATATTCTGATTATGGTTTCCCTACCTCTTCCCAGTTCCTCTCCACCTACCCTCCCATCTGGATCCATATATTTCCTGTCTCTCCTTTAAAAACAAAACAAAAAAAAAGCACCAGGCATTGGTGGTGCATGCCTTTAATCCCAGCACTTGGGAGGCGGAGGCAGCCAGATCTCTGGGAGTTCGAGGCCAGCCTGGTCTCCAGAGCAAGTGCCAGGATAGGCTCCAAAGCTATACAGAGAAACCCTGTCTCGAAAACAAAACAAAACAAAACAAAACAAAAAAGCATCTAAGGGATAACAGTAAAGTAAAATAAGATAAAACAACAACAAAACAAAAATAAATCAGAATAGAGCAAAACAACCAAACAAGAAAAAGAGCCAAAGAAAAATCTCAAGAAATCCATAGAGACAGAGACACATATGTTCACACACACAAGGCTTCCATAAATAAGAGCACAAAATTGAGAGTCATAATATACATGAAAAAGATCTGTAAGGTTTTTTTTTTTTTTAATGTCTTGACTTAACATTAGGAGACAAAGAACCTCCAAAGATGCCATTGTGATGGGGGAATGTCATTCTATATACATGTTTTTCTTATTAGCTGATGAATAAAACACTGTTTGGCCAGTAGAAACAGGAAGCTAGGCAGGACTAGGAAATGAGGCGAATTCTGGGAAAGGTAGGCAGAGGGAGACAGAGAGGATGCCATGCTGCCCATGGAGTAACCTGCCAGATTACGGGTAAGCCACAGCCTCGTGGCAATACATAGATTAATAGAAATGGGTTAATAATTAAGACAGAGCTAGCCAGTAAGAAGCCTTTGAAAGGTTCAGGCATTATGCTGGCCTGCCCCTGTTACCTGGTGGAACAGGCAGTACCCTGGTCAGCCCAGGGTTCCATGGCAACTAAGTCTGCACACAGGTGCAGAGGACCCTTTAAAAGACAGACCCCTGTCCATTTATGCTCTCTTTACTCTCTCTCTCTCTTTACTCTCTCTCTACTCTTCTCTTCTCTGTCTGCTTCTGCTTCTCTTCTCTCTCTATGACGACTGGCCATGGCGGTCAGCCATTTACCCTGTTTCTCTTCTCTCTTAGTCTCCCTACTCTGCAGGGCCTAATAATAAACTGGTTAATATGTCTCATCTTGTGCTTCTTTTTCTTCTTTATTTCTAATTTAAACAAAAATTTTAACAGCCTTACCCATCAACCAACAGTTTAATATTAATATAGCATCTCTGTGTTGAAAGACCCCCGGAGACTCAGGCTCACAGGATCTTAGCCCAGGACTGTGGCCACCCCAATCACCATGCGGAGGCGAAAGCTTGATGCAAACTGCACGAGGCTTTATTGTAGTTGTTTAACTAGCTAACCCCATGTTAACTCAGGCCTTTCATCCATCCACCATGGCAGGTGGCTGGGAAAGACCCTTCGAAGCATCTGCATAGAGATCTTATAGGGCAGTGTAAAAGGAGTGTCTAGGGGTACACACAGGCTCAGGATTGGTGTGCTTCCAGGCTTGGAGGGTTTGCCCTGTGTTGATTGGTCAACTGGTTGTTATGGCCCAGAGGCCCTCCCAGGGTGGTTGCTATGCTCTGTGCATCATTGCTGTGCACTTGTCTGTAAAGCACACCCAGAGCCGTAAAGCATAGCACACCAGCTAACTTCTGATTGGTTCCTTGCCACGAGGCAGGCATCTGACCTTAGTGACCAAGACAAGGTCAGGGCAAGCACGTGTTCAGCTGTTATGGCTGCCAAAATGGGGAGCTGGTTCCTTCAGTGTGTTCATCTGGGGCTGAAGCAGCGGGACCTGGCGGGACAAGAGAAAACGCCAACACCACCGTTGTATTTATTTTGTGTTGAAAGGAGGGCTTGCAGTTAGACTGCAGTGGCCAACCTGAAAGATGTCAGTCACCCCCCCTGATTTTTTCATCCTTTGACCCTTGTAACATTTTTAAAAATAAGCAACTAATTGCTTTTATTAAATCCCTTTGTGCATGAAATACCTACAGTGGTTTCTGCTTTGCTGAGTGATAGCTACTAGAGTATAAGGCACATTCCCAGAGTGCACCACTTTATAGAGAGGACCCTTGAGTGAATGGCACTTGGAAGTCCTTTGTCACATGTATAACTGTTTGTGCATAGTGTAAGGATCTGAAAACTTCAGAGCTCTCCAGAGCAACAGCGACACTTTAAACATTTGTTTACTTAGAATGGGTCTTCTACCAACTTAAGTATAGGATTATATAAAATATAAGCTGAGGGGTCAGTGAGTGGTCTCTGCCGATAAAGTGCTTGCCATGAAAGCTTGAGCCTTAGAAGTAGGAGGAGAGAACTTATTCCACAAAGCTCTCCTCTGACCTCCACACGTGTACGTGGGTACTCAGGCCTTGCACACACGTCAGACACACATCACACACACACATTTAAGAGCTTTTCCCCTTTATGTTTATTTTTTAAATATGTTTTGTCTGCATTTATATCTGAGGCCCAAAGAAGGTGTCAGGTCCCCTGAGACTGGAGTTACACATGTTTTCAAGCTTCAATGTAGATGCTGAGAATCAAACCCAGGTCCTCTGGAAGAGCAGCCAGTGCTCTTAACCACCGAGCCATAGCACCAGCCCTACACACATAAAAATAAAATTTGAAATATATAAGCGGAACTAGATTTCTGAGTGTAAGGGGGGCCAGCCCCTCAGAGCGGGTACAGTACATACTCAGACACAGGCTTATAGAAGCAAACATGGGCTGCAGAGATGGCTTGGTGGGTAAAAAATGCTTGCTGTTTGAGCATGAAGACTTAAAGCCCTATTCCCAGCAAGCCCACATAGAGCTTGGTGTGGTAGCACATGCCTGCAACCCCAGAGCTTGGGGAGGGGACAGAGCAGAGACAGATAGATCCCAGAGGCTCACAGGCCAGTCAGCCCAGCTGAAAGGGTCATGTCCAGGTCCAGTTAGAGACCCTGTCTCAAAATATAAATACAGTAGGGAAATAACTGAAGAAAACATCCTGCTGTCAGCCTCTGGTCTCCACATGCCTTGCCTCCTTTGCACGCGAACACGCGAACACGCGAACACGCGAACACGCGAACACGCGAACACGCGAACACGCGAACACGCGAACACGCGAACACGCGCGCGCGCGCACACACACACACACACACACACACACACACACACACACACACACACACTAAATAAATGCAAACAATACATTGAGGAACTACGGTGATGTTTCCCTTTTGCAAGTGTCACTATTAGCCACTTCTCAAGACAAAGTTGTTTACCTTAAATGATCAGAACCCCGAAAGGACATGGCAGCACTTGTTCCGAGAGAACAAGTCAAGGTTAAGGGACAGAGGTGCTGAGGAATGTGCGCTGGTTCCCATGAAGACAGACCCATTCACTTATGCTAAGGCAGAGTTGGATAGAAGGTGGTTCCTGGCTTCCCTCAGATCAGCCTTGCTCGCTAGGCCAGGGCTTTGCACATGTATTGTAGAGGACAACCCTCCCAGAGGAGGCTGATCTCTAAGGCAGGCTCCAGGGCTCTTCCTTGGGGGTGTCTCCTGTGGTGTTCCTCACATCCCACCTAGAGGAGGCCATGGACTCTGAGATACTCGGAGAAAGAGCCACCACCCACCCCAGTCTCAGAGCAGCTTGCTTTCAAGCCTGAGTTTTCAAGGCCAGGTCCAGGCCTGACTTGCCTCATACATCTAATTAATCTTATCTCTCAGCTAATGAAACTGATTGCATGGCACTTTGTAAATATCCAAGGTACTCCCCAAAAAGTAAACAGTGGTAATGGTCAGGATCAAAGCCTGAGGGATAGAGTGCTGATATTATAGCCCAAGGGCCATGCCTGTCTGGGAAGAACAATAAACACAGGCGGCCTTTGATCATATCATTCCCAACACTCAGCTTTTGGGGGTCCCACACTGCCCTCAGAAGCCCACACTTCTTGATGGAACTGCCCCCTGTGTCCCTGACTTCTGGTTTCAACACCCCCCCCCCAACATTACCTCCCACTGTCTCCACAGGATGAACAAGAACACCGGTTACATAAGCATAGCTCATGCCGATAGCAAGCGGCCTCTTACCCTCAACGTCCTCTCTCTGTTCCTTCCTCTGTCTCCCATGACCCCACCCAGGTCCCTTCTCTTGGCAGAAGCATCACATGAGGCTTCCCCCACCCACCCACGGTAAGAACGAATGACAGGGAGCACATCTTTTGTACAGATGAGTGCTAATGTACAATGGTTCAACTTAATGATTTTTCAGCCTGACAATGGTGTGAAAGTGGTAGCCATCCAGCAGCAACTGTGCTTTGAATTTTAATTGATCGCTGTGCTCCCTGGTGCACTGTGCTTCTGATCTCTCAGGCTCAATGGGCTATGTATTATCTACCCATATTTTCCATTTACGAAGGGTCTCCCAAGCAGTAACCCCATCACAATGGAGGAACATCTGTATCCATTAAGCATTTGAAATGTATTGCCTCACTTAATCCTTGAAGCAACTCAGTGAGGCAGGATTGTGCTCAATTTTATGGATGAGGAAAATGAGGCAAAAGCTATAGTTCTTCCCACGGTATGGTTCAGTTCTCAGTTTGTATAGCTCATTTACGCTCCACAAGAAAATATGGCTGATTTACTCCCGAAATAGCTGGGGGAAATCTGTAAGTTTTCTTGAACAAAGTAATCAGAACATTTGAAGTTCACTATACTCAAATTGTAGTGTCTGTGGCATAAAATACTTCACAGCCGGTACGCACGTGAGAAGACGAGCCACACTGAAGAACTACCTCACATCTGTTGGGATGCCTTTTGTTTTCTGAGAAAAGGAAACAAGGTGATTGATTAGCTTTGGTGAACATGTGGAGGACCACAGGCCCTTAGGCATAAGATGGCAGGATGTGAGCATAGGTTCTGGGGAGCAGTATGGAAGCTTCCGGAAAAGTTAGCCCTGATGGCCATATGATCCAGCAGGAACACTTCTAGAACAGAAAATGGACTCAAAGAAATGTTGGTATTCTGTGTCTCCATAGCAGCATTATGTCCAGTAACTAAAGTAGAAACTATGCAGATGTCCACAAATAGATCAGAGAGACAAACAAAATAAAGTGCATACATCAAAAAAAAGCTACACAGGTAGCTTTTTTTCATTCACCTTTTAAAAGATGTTGATACATCATAAACACAGGTGAACCGTGTACACACCGCTGTAATGAGCCAATCACGAAAGGGTAAATTCTGTATGATTCCATTTATATGTGAAAGCTGGACACACAGAGTCACAGAATGGTGGCTACAAGGGGCCAAGGGAAGGAGCCTTGGGATGTTAGCATGGGATAGCCAGGGTTTTGCTCTGGGAAGATGGAGGTAGATGGTTGCACAGCAGTATGGATGTGCTTAATGCCCCCAGCCATACAAGTAGAAATAAATGTAGACAAGAGTGAATGCTATAGACCAATATCCTACATGAAAATAGAAGTAACAATATTTGAGGGGTGTTGTTTTGTTTGTTTTTCATTTTTCTGAGACAAGATTTCTCTGTGTAGCCTTGGCTACCCTGTACTTACTCTGTAGACCAGGCTGGCCTCTAATTTAGGGATCCACCTGCCTCTTCCTCCTGAGTGCTAGGATCAAAGGTGTGCACCAGCACGATTGGCTGGTCATTTGCAAATTCTTAACAAAACCCCAGTAATTGAATCCAAAGGCAAACTATGAAAGGATGCTCACATGATTGAGGAAGAATCATCCTAGGGACACAAGGATAATCTGACATTCACAGATCAATAAACACACCATACCAGATCAACAAAAGCCATATTTTCATCTCAATAGGTGAAGAAAAGTCAGGTGAGAAAATTCAAGATCCCTTCATAATTAAAAAAAAAAAGCAAACTAAACTTGATACCAATCAGATATTAGGCCTCAATATGGCAAAGGTTATATATTAACAAGCCAGAAGCTGATGTTGTGGTGAATGAAGGAAGGCTGAAACTTTCACTTTAAGGGACATGGCAGGAATGGCTATTTTCACATAATAGAGTCCTGAAAGTCTTAGCCAAATTCATTAGGCAAAGGAAAGAAAAAAGGGGTGTCCATACTAGAAACCAGCAAGTCAAATTGTCACTGTCCGCTGATGATATGAACAGGCATAGATTTAAAAAGAAAGAACAAAGACTCTAGCAAAACAAAACAAAAAACTATTGGATAAATTAAAAATCTAATGGATGAATTTTGTTAAGTTGCAGGATACAAAATAAACACATAAAAGTCAGTAAGGTTGCTATTCCATAATTGTGAAATATCTAAAATAAAAACCAAAATAAACAATCCCTTTTACAGTACTAGAAAACAATAACAGTAAAGTGCTTCAGGATGAGTTCAACCAAAATTCTAAAACAGTAAAAAACCATCACCTTAAAACTGTAAATATTGGTTAAATAAACTGACAAAGAAAATGAAATCAATACTGTGAAAATGTCCCTGTGATCCAAAGAATCTATAGATGGAATGCAATCCTATCAAGATGCTAACACCATTCTACAGAGAATGGCAACAGCAAAACTCCAAATGTGTAATCCTTTGAGAATTTCATAAAATGTCTCTTGATCACCAACCCCCCCCATCCTCCCAGATCAACCCCTCCTTTCTACCACTCTCACGCCCTCTATTTCTTTTTCTTTTTAGATTTTTTTTTTTTTTTTTTGGTTTTTTCGAGACAGGGTTTCTCTGTGTAGCTTTGGAGCCTATCCTGGCACTTGCACTGGATACCAGGCTGGCCTCGAACTCACAGAGATCCACCTGCCTCTGCCTCCCGAGTGCTGGGATTAAAGGTGTGCACCACTAACGCCCAGCCTTTTTTTTTTTTTTTTTTTTTTTTTTTTTTTTTAGTTCAAATTAGGAACAAGCTTGCTTCAGATGTCAATCCCTTCTCCCTCTCCCTCCCCTCCCCCCAACATCCCACCTGCCCCTAGTCATCCCCCCTCCACTCCCCAGGCAGGGTAAGGCCCTCAAAAGGGGCTCCCCAAAGTCTAACACATCATCCTGGGCCAGGCCTAGGCCCTACCCCATGTGTCCAGGTCAAGAGAGCATCCCTTATGAAGGGATGCTCTCAAAATCCCTTCTTTTTTTTTTTAAGACCTTACATATTTAATACAGTGCGCTACCCCTGTACAAATGGAAAAAAATTAAGTTCAACATTTCTAGACCAATATGGCTGCTAATTTTTGTACAATGCCAACTCAACACGGTAAACTGGGATACTATTTTCCAAAGTTGACAGCACAGCTAAAGTTTCCAAAAATTCAAATTATATATGTATATATATATATATATATATATTTATATAAAAAGACCAATAATGGCAGTATGTTATGCATCAATAGCAGCAACAGCTGCTTCTATTTCTTTAGAAGAGTTTCTCTTGGAACAGATACTCAGGTCCAGCGTGACCTTCACCATCTATACCAGAACAATCTTGAGCAAAAAGAACAAAATAGATGGCATTAAACTACTTGACTTCAAAATATACTACAAAGCTAACCAAAACACATAATATTGGCATAACAACAGAAATGGGGACTCAGTGGGCAGAAGAGAGAAGCCAGGAGCAAACTCAGACTCACAACCGGAGAATCTTCAGAAAGCTATCTCAGACAATGGAGAAAACACATCTTTCCATACATGGTGCTGGAAAAAAACACATCTACCACAGAAGAATGAAGCTAGACCCTATTGTACACTAGTTACAAAAATAAACTCAAGAAACCCTGTCTCGAAAAAAAAATCAAAATGGATTAAAGACTAAAATGTAATGCTTGAAACTATGAAACTACCAGAAGAAAACAGAGGGTTTAAAGTGGGCTGATGCAGCAAGCTTTCTTGATGGACTGTCTTTGGATTGCCAGCCCCCAAGTAATGACATGGAGACTTATTATTAATTATAAAAACTTGGCCTTTAATTTAGGCTTGTTTCCAACTAGCTCTTATAACTTAATTAACCCATATTTTTAAATCTGCGTCCTGTCATGTGACTTGGTTACCTCTCCTCAGTACAGCATGTCTGACTTGCTCTGAGTCACTGGTGAAATCCTGCACCTAGATTCCTCCTCCTCCTCCTCAGCTTCTCTTTCCCAGGAAGTCCTGCCTACCCTCTCTTGCCTAGCTACTGACCATTCAGCTCTTTATTAAACCAATCTGAAGGTGCCTTAGGCAGAGAAACATCTTTACAGTGTACACAAATATTCCACAATGGGTGGGCCTTTTTTGAACAAGATTCTAATAACAACAAGAAGAAAAGCAAAGTCGACAAATGGAGTTGCATTAAATCCCAAGCCTCTGCACTGCAAAGGAAACAGTCATCACAGCAGAAAGGCAGCTTCCAGGGTAGGAGAAAGATTTGCAAAGCGCACATCTGACAAGGGTCTAACGATATCACATATAAGGCTCTCCAATCTCAGTAGCAATGGATCAATGAATGAATAAATAATCAAATAACCTAGCTATGAAAATAGGTAGTAGGCCTTACAGACAGTTCTCAAGAGAAGGAAGACATACAAGCAGCCAGCTGTTACATTTTTAAAAAATGTTCCATATCACTAACCATCAAAGAAATGCAAATCAAAGCCACAGTGAGATACCAGTCAGAAAGGCTGTTATCGAAAGGACAAGGAAAGCCTCTGAGGAGCTGAGAAGGGCACCTTCACATACTGTTTGTAGATAGGAACATAAGCACAGCCATTAAGAAACCATCATGATGGTCTGTCCACACACTCAAAATACATCTATGATCCACCAGTCCACTACTGGGTATGTATCCCAAAGAAGTAAAAATACTGTATCAAAGAAATGCATTACTCCTCCTTTTAGTGCAGCATTAGTCACAATACCAAGAAATGGAAACTACTGCAAATGGTTAAACAAAGTATGTTATCTGTCCATAATAGAACATGGAGCTTCTGTGTGACATTGAGCCATCAAAAGAATGAGATCCTATCACCTGTGACAACATGGGTGAAACCAGAAATCAGTATGTTAAATGGAATAAACCAGGCACACAAAGACAAGTACTGCTTATGTGGACTTTTTAAAAGCCAGTCTTATAGAAATCTGAGAAAAGAATGGTAGTTGCCCAGACGCTAAGGAGACTTGTCAGTGGGTATTAGACTTAGTTAGGAGCAGGGAGTGAGCTGCTGCAGAGGAGGGTGGCCATCCCTAACAATTGTATACTATATATTCCAACAGCATGGCTGCCTAAACATGGCCTGAATAAGTACAACACCAGTAGTAGCACAACTCTGACAGACTAACAGGGAAGGCGACGATCTCCTGGGGCCCCACCTCTAGGAAAGGAACTACAGGTCACTAAAGAATACTAAGATGGACAAATAGTTTTCTGCAGGGACAAGCCCACTGATTATACAATACCAGTGGTCAGTGCTGAGATCATGTACTTACAACAACACTAAATGAACTCAGCCGATTCTATTTATATGCAGGAATTGCTGTGTATAGTAACAATAACAATTTAAAAAAAAAAAGAGGTCATAAATTCCAGAGGAAGAAGGGTGGGCATATGGGAGGGATCAGATAAAGTAAAGGGAAGAGGAAATGATATAGCTATATTTTAATTAAAACAAAGAAAGTTTAGCCAGGTGGAGCATGACTTTAATCCCAGCATTTGGGAGGCAGAGGCAGGTGGGTCTCTGTGATTTCAAGGCCAGCCTGGTCTACAAAGTGAGTTCCAGGACAGCCAGAGCTATACAAAGGGACCCTGTCTTGAAATAACAAACAAAAAATATATACATGTGTCAAAACATCAGATCATAACCCATAACTTCATACCCATTTTATAGCTTATTAGATTTATTTTATTATCTTATGGATATGAGTGTTTTGCCTGCATGTATGTCTGTATACCACTTCCATGCTGAACCAATGGAGGTTGGAAGATGAAGTCAGATTTCCTAAAACTAGAGTTACAAATGGTTGTGAGCTACCATGTGCCTGCTAGGAATCAAACTTGGGTCCTCTGCAAGAGCAACAAGGAACCTTAACTGCTAAATCAACTCTCCATCCAGCCCCACTATATATCCATTTTGTGTGTTAATTTAAAATCTTTAAAAGAACTGTGATAAGATTATGACACATTTTACCTCAATAGAAATATGAATATGTTTTCATCTCATGCATTTGGCCTTCACAAACACCTTGTAGGGATGCAAAGGTGACACCAGAGTCCCTTGTTGCTAAGATATGGAGAGTAGGCTCTGAGAAGTCGACTGATGTGCTCTGGATCTATGCAACAGTTGGGTTACAATGCAGATCATTTGTGTTTGCACAGCCAAATTTCTGTACTCTGACCTGCTCCTGGGTCACAAGTCACAGGATCAGCATGAAACAGGGCTGTCACTCAACACCTGATCCCTAAATTCAATACCACCATAGGTTCTTGTGGCTCAGGGAGTCCCTCAAAAGATGCCACTGTCCTCACAAAGAGTCAGAGAAACAAGAATAACTGAGGCCACAGAGCCTCGTCGTCGTCGTCTCCATGAACTGACCACCTCAGATACTCCCAGATGCCCGGGACCAGGTTCAGCTGTGTTTGTGAAGGTTCAGAACACTCGGAGGGCAACTCAAGTTACACCCTCTTTTTATCTTTTGGAGATTAACTTTTAAAGGACTACATGTACTTTAGCTACAGCAAAACTATGATAGAAATGATTTAATTACAAACTAGTTGGATAACTTGAAGATCTCTTTAACCAGATTATCAGAAGTTCTGTTTCCCAAACACATATGGAAAACACCTGCGTGTTGGTGTTGATTTGTTGGGGTTTTTTTGTTTTGTTTTTTGGGGTGGTTTTTTTTGTTTGGTTGGTTTTGGGTTTTTTGGGGTGTTTTTTGTTTGTTTGTTTGTTTGTTTGTTTGTCTGTATTGCTTTGGAGGTTGTCCTGGAACTTACTCTTTAGACCAGGCTGGCCTCTAACTCACAGAGATCTGCCTGCCTCTCCCTCCTAAGTGCTGGGATTAAAGGCATGCGCCACCAACACCTAGCTAGTTTGTTGTTTTTAAATACCATCATCCTAGACTTATCCTTGCCCCAAGACACTGACTCAATTGGCTTGCTGTTTTGTCTTCTTCTGTGTCACATATAAGTTCTACAAGTATTTCTAATAGCAATTGAGGATGGGAACCACTTACCTAAGATAAAATAGTAACCTAAACCCAAAATATTTAAGCCAAGTTTGGGAATGAATTCCTGTAATCCTAGCATTCAAGAGGCTGGGGCAAGGTGGTTGCTGTGATGAATTCAAGGATAGCTAGGGCTATATCGAAAGACCCTATTTCAAAAAAAAAAAAAAAAAAAAAAGCAAAATCTGCTTAATAGGAGCTGGAGAAATGATTCAACAGTTAAGAGCATTGACTTCTCTTTCAGAGGACTTTGGTTCAATTCCCAGCACCCACATAGCAGCTCAAAGCTATTCATATCTCCAGTCCTAGGGGATCTGACACCATCTTCTGGTCTTTGTTGGCACCAGGCATGGATGAGGTGCAGACATGCATGCAGGTAAAACATCCATACACACAAGAATAAATAAATAAACACTTTTAAGCTGCTTCATAAATTGTATTGATCAAATATTCTTGCTTGACATTACTAGATGTTAGAAGAAATGTTTCATTTATTTTATTTGCTAACTTCAAAGGTGAATAGGATATGTCAGCTCTCCTATTGGGTTTAAATTTACTCTGGTAGCAAACTTTACCAAATAAAGATTACTTGCTATCTTATAGCCCTAGAAGCAAAACACAAAGGTTACTTTAAGAAACATTAAACTCCCAATTAGAGCCACGAGTCTGTACAGAGTAAAGTTGAGCATAGCATACTAATTCCAGTCAATAACTACCCCTGCTGAAATACAACTTACCACAATGGTGATGTGGATAGTAACTTTCTTCTTGATCTTTGTCATTCATATTCAACAATAATTCAAATATTGCCAACCAACACTTCCAGCCAAGGACACTTCAAGATAATGTATATAAATCGTGTCTTATTGATCACTGAACATCTGCTAGTACTCAACTGTGTTCACATATAAACATGAGCAGAAATTTGCAAGGCTGCATTTCTAATGCTCATAAAATTGTAATTTATAACAAAACAAGCGCTGTTAGGCTTTTTAAAAATCACATTCATAAAGACAAAGTGATATAACTGGGAATCTTAAATTATAAAGCCATTAAAAGAATATAAAGCCCTAAAAGGTTTTCTCCACATGATTTATGGAAAGAAAACTTCATTATTTTTCCCTGACACCTGAAACCATCTCATTGCATTTTGCCACTTGTATAATGAAAACGGATGGCCACATTATAATTAGTGAGATCAGAAAGTACAAACAGGATTTTCTGAAGCTAAGTATATGTGTCTTCTTATTTTAAGACTTCAGGAGGCCACTGAAAGGACAGTGTGATTGGTTTCTTAGGACGTGTGACCCAGTGACTGCTCACCATAAGCAGCATAGAATGCTATTAAATAGAACATATGCAAAGTCTCAACCCTGTCATGAGGTGACCACCATTAATATCAGTCTGTATTAAGAATTTAACAGCTGCATCTTTCCCACAAAACACGAGATAAACCAGGCAAACAGTGAGCAGGTGCCGAACCACCTGATGCTGCTCACAGTCCAGGAAAGATCAGGAGGAAGACACCTCCCCTTCAAGAAGTAGCGGGACAATTCACTCATGGGCTCCTATGGAGAAGCTCCTGTATTCTGGCTTTATCCTTTAGAGATAGAGCTGGATCCAATAGCTAGCCCCTTCTGGAAGCACACAGTGGTCACCTATGCTAGGAGACTTGGCACACATGTTGTGCCCCAGGAGTGATGTTTGGAAAACATTAATGTTTCCCTTGTTATGAACCCTTGGACCTTTGACAATCTTGGAGAAGAGAGAGAAGTGTTTTTGTCAGAGTGGAGAGTTGGTGGGGGGCTGTCTCAAGCGCCTACTACTAGCTGAGGAGCTCTTGACAGTTGATATCTTCTGAGAGTGAGAGAGTTGGTTTTCTTTAAGAATTTGGCCCCCAAGCAGGGTGGTGGTGATGCACTCCTTTAATTCTAGTACTTGGGAGGCAGAGGCAGGCAGATCTCTGTGAATTCAAGGCCAGCCCGGTTTACAGAGTGAGTTCTAGGACAACCAGAGCTACATAGAGAAACTCTGTCTCAAAAAACTAAAACCAAAACAACAACAACAACAAAAGATTTGCCCCCCAGATGTTGACCATGTCCTAGTGGCTAGGCCCACACACATTAGCACATTGGGAGCTCAAATTGGACCTAGTATGTTATAAAATTAGAAAAAGAACATAAAGACTCAACCGCATAGGGGTGAATCTGGGAAGAGTTAGCGGGAGGAGTGGAAGGTGAATATGGTCACAATGCCCATCAACACTGAATGCCAGCAGCACCCCAGCTCGACAGGTGAGCCCCAACAGCAGCGGCCACGAGTGCCAAGTGTCCCCTGGGAGACAAAGCCACTGCAGCTTGGCCCCACGCATCCTGCGGAAGAAGCCAATGGCATCCCTCCAGAAGACAGCCATTTCATCTGGAGATCCTAAGAGTGGAGGGAAACCGCAGAATGGAATAGATGCAGGAAGAAAGAAAAAAAAGTCAGGATGGAGCAAAGGGGGGGTGGAATAAAAATGAGAAGCCAGGCTGAAAGAAATGGGTCCAGCAACGTTGAAGAGCTAACTCTAGAAAAATAAGTTTGGGGTAGGGGTGAATGGGGGACTTGAGAGTTACACAGTGCTTTTGTCTAGTGGATTCCTGAGGAACTGAGGTAGCGACTATAGACAGTGAGTGGAGTTTCCCCTGGGGCACTGCTCTTGTGTGTCATAGGAGATGCATTTCCAATGGTAGAAACCTGGAAAGTGCAGAGTAGGAGTCTTACACCACACAACTCTCGGTGGCCAGACAGGGTGGAGATGTAGGCTGTCCGCACCAAGAAGCCCATTTCTGCCACGTGAGTGCTAAAGGCCACCCAGGAACAACACTAGAGAGGAGAGCCTAGTGCATCAGTCCCTGTGCCCCGCTCCCCAGGCCTCTGCTCCGGAAACTGATGATCATTCATTCAGGCAGAGCTTTAGACTTTAGCAGGAAGAGAGTTCCAGGTCGTACTGTAGTAGAATCTGAGGCTTAGCTGGTTTGCTAAATGACTACCCCTGAGTGTGTCTGACACAATTAACGAGTGGTCAGTCGTGTTACATGGCTGCTTCTCAGTTTGTTCCTTGGCTATCTGCATTCCTTTTGCAACTGCATCCTAGACTTGACGCTGCAAGGGGGTGGAGAACAGGTTGTCACTAGTCTGTTCCCTGCTGCAACCTCAGCTCAGCACCACGGCAGCCATCACTTTGCTGATAGAATCCTGCAGGCCCCAGTGTTAAATGGGGATCCAGCAATGAGACAGGTTCTTAAGAAATGCAATCCACACCACCACTGGCCAGATGGAATAGCCTGAGGGGTAGAAGGAGCTAATTGGTGTGTTTCTGGGTTTCATTCACCCACTCAACACTGTTGATTACCTACCACGTACCATGACCAGGCATTGCTTGACACAGGCCATGAGGGCAACAGAGAGTCCTGCATCCTCATGACACAGACAGACACAAACAACTGACAAATGAGCAACTGACATCGTGTTAGAAGGTGAGCAGTGTCTGGGGGAATGGAAAGAAAAGAGGAAGTAAGGCCAGGGCATCTGTGGGCAGATGGCGGTAGTCAGTGAGATGAGAAAAGCCTTAGAAAAGGTGACAAGCCAGGTGCAGCCGGGAGACAGAGCCTGGGCTGGTTGGAGCTCAGGAGAGGAGCAATTAAATGGCCCCGGGTTGGATTCTTAGCACTGAACAAAAAGCTGTACAAGATGCAAGTGAGCTATCTCAATAATCCAGGAGAGAGATGGTGGTGGCTGAAGCCAGGGTAGTCATTTCCCACCAGTGTCCTGCCTGCCTAAAGCTGTTTCAGACCAAAGGAATAGTTGATGGGGTCAGACTCAACCAGAGCAAATTCTCCATGATGAGTCATTACTTGGGATGACCAACGGTTGGTGCAAGCAATTGGGATGTGGCGAATGGCTCAGATCCTCCAGTTACAAAGAAGGGGACCCCACCATAAGGACTGCATTGCAGGCAAACACAACACTAACACCTGCCTTATGGAAGCTCCAGTCTCCAACCTGCCGACGTCTGCAGAAGTAACTTTGTCTTTCAATTGTTCTGGAACTTTCCGTAGGAGTTGGGCTAGATCAGTTCTTTCCCCAACGACTCTTTCCCTTTAGTGAGATGCCTTGGTACCCAATGAAGTATGTCTAGCTCCATATTGATGGTAACTAGACAAATTCAGCTGCTTTTAAGTAGTCACTCTAGCTGAACTTCTAGAATACTTTATGCTAAGACATGCAGATGGTATTTGCATCTCTGCTGTAGTTTTGACATCATTGCAAATACTTCTTTGCATTTTCTAGGTCCTGTAGTGATTTTATTTGCTAGTGTTTGGTTTTGAAATTTAATATTCATTTTAAAACTAGATTCATTTGTGAAATGTTAGTGCTTTGTCTACTAAAGGAAAGAAAGTCCTAAAAGGGAAACAGAAATCTGAGGGCAAGTTGTGAGCTAAGAACAGTACACAGGCATGGAAATACGATAAAACCCAGTATTTCGTCTGCTAACTATACAATAAAACTAGAAAAGAAAAGTACGAAGCAAGATGAGGATACAGAGTGTGCATGGGACGCCCTTTTCCCTCCCGCTGCTGTGTTCACTGGTTTCTCGGGCTTAAACTCAAGAGTTCATTAGATTAGGCTGCCCGTCCAGGGCTGAAAAGCCTGCAGTCACCCCATCTCATGAATAGAGGATGACCCTGGGCTTTTGTGACCTCTAACCTCTCTCTACCTCTTTTCCCCTTGCTCTCTGCTCAGCTGAGGTAAGCTGATGAGAGGAACGTGACATCCATAGCTCAGGAAGTTCTTCCTCTCCTACCACAACCCCAACACTGCAGCCTGTGAGCCTATTGGTCATAAGAATCCCAGAGAGGAGTCTGTGACTGACTCCAAGGCTGCCCAGTGACCCCCACCCACTTGCAGAGGCAGAGTTTAAGGATGGCAAGCTCTCAAACAGTGGAAAGGGGACTCTGCCATTTGACAACTATTCAGGGACAATCTCCCCATGCCTGGACCCTACCTCCTGAATTCCCTGCTGCTGCAGGCCTGTCCCTCACAGTGGAGAGAACTTCTGAAGACCCCTTGGAAAGTCTGACCCTGGATATATGCAGCCCCCTCAATACTGCCTCAGAACAGAAACACCCAGCGGGGGGGGGGGGGGGGGGGAAACTGAGGGCACCACCACACTGTCTGTGCACATTGCCAGGAATAGGAAACACCTCATCATACTTAGCAGTCAGCTTGGATTCTCTTCCCAGACCTTGGGCAGGTAGCCTCACCTCACTGAGCCTTGGTGTGCTCACGTGTAAAAGCCAGTTGTGTAAGCCACTGGGAGGAGTCCAGCAATCTGTGAGGACACAGCACAGAACTGGCACAAAACAAGTCATTAGACCACACTCAACTGCACCAGTGCTGCCACAAGGTATGTCTGAGCCTGGTGGGCTGTTGGTGCAACCTGCAATAAAGTATGCAGGAAACCTGTAGCAGCCAGTGTGCTCTACCTGCCTCCAACAGTGCCAGCCTCAACAGCGGGGGAGCAAATGCTGTGACTCAGAGCAGGAGCCACACACAGGAGCACACTGCGCTGATATGGACTTGACTTGGTCTTATCTTTTGAAGAGACCTAGCTATGATCTGCCAGCCCTCAACCCTCAGTGTTTCCCCCAGATTCTTATCTTTCCTGCCTTGCCCCGACAACCATGGCAATCTGGTCACACACACACACACACACACACACACACACACACACACACACACACACACTGCCTCACTGAAAGTCTAGGTAAGTCCGATCAATGTCAGAGAACCTCTCAAGGACGAGTGGAACAATCTGGATCTGACAGAAACCAAGGATCCACTTAGCTACTTTCTTCATGACTCCTAACTAAAGTTTTCGGCCAGTTCTAAATAGTGACATTTGACCTACAGAGGTAGTATGACAGGAAGGGCAAGGAAGGCTCTTGCCCAGACTGACTGGCGTGTCCCCAGCCGTGTGTGGTGACCTCAAATGCTGCATGCCACTTATTTCCCATCACGGATAAGAGGCCATTCTTTTTGCTCGTTCTCCTGTGGCCTCTGGTTGATGTCTAGCCAATGCAGCAGGATGCTTCCCTAGTCCAGATGGGTCTGAGTCCAAGAAATGCAGTTCTGTGTTTGTCCAGGCCCAGATAGTTGAGGAAAAGCCCTGGAGCAAATGTACAGTTTACATTTCCTCAGCGTCTGTGCAGAGGCGGGGTCTCAGATTTCTCAGCAACAGGACAAGCCTGAGGCAAAATCCAGTTCCATGAAGGAACCTGCTTTTCTAAACCTGTATGATCGTACCGTCCTGAGGTCCATCCACCCTCCCTGTGGTGGTCTTCTTCTTTGTGCTATGTTCCTCTCCTGAATGTGACCTGAGAGGCTCTGGGAAAATAAAATCATGCTTAGTGAGACTTTATGCCACATTTAATCTGGAGTTGGCGAGATGGCTCAGTGGGTAAAGGAACTTGCCACCGAGCCTGATGGATGACCCAAGTTTGATCCCCAGAACCCACGTGCTGGAAGGAGAAAGCCAACTCCTACGTGTTGTTCTCTGACCTTCACACATGTACACATGTGTGCACACACCTTCCTCCACCACACACAGAAAGTAAATGAAACGTAACTTTTAAAATATAAAAATCATCCACATCACCTTGATTACCAAAAAAAAAAAAAAAAAAAAAAAAAAAAAATCTGGAGGGCACAGAAAGGTCACTCGATTACTTCCCTTACTTCCCGGGACCAAACCAAATGAACATTTGAATAGTCAGAGCTCTTCCCCCAGGGTCTCCCGCCTCCCCCCCCCCCCCGCCCCCATGCCTACCTCTTGGTGTTTATTAGAGACTGTGGTACACAGACCCGCCTTGGAGACTTCACTTTCTGGGTTCATGTTGCAGTTAGTGGTTGCTTCCTCAAGCCACTAAGTTTGAATTAGATGAAGAGTATGATTCATGAACTAGGCTTTATTTAAGGGAATGGGGGGGGGTCCTCAATTTTAAATGTATGTTATGAGTTTTGGGAGCATTGTGGAAACAAATATAATCACGGTGGATGTTCAGAGTAGACAGCCAGAATGTATTCCAGCTGTCGGATTCCTGTTGTTGTTGGCTGGTTTTGAGCTGGGGGTGGAAGGAGTGGAGCCCACTATCCAAACCGTCCCTGTGGGACTATACTTCCCACAGCATTTGCTTTTTTAACATAACAACAAATGCTCCTATGTTGAAAAGGGGGAGCTAAACACTGCCTTTGTTTCATTTTGTCAGACAGTAGTTTAACACTAACATGTTTTCAGCTCTGCTCTTCTAACCTTGCTTACAGCAAGAAGTACAAAGAAATGTCTTTGTGCTGAGAACTACAGGGTTCCATAGCTTAGGAGGAGTGCAGAATTCCTTCTGACTAACACAGGGATGTTGCCTGCCCCTCCCCCTCCTGCCCCAGCACACAGAGGCTTGTTTGTTTGTTTGTCTCTTCTGAATTCGCAGTTCCTTTTTTTTTTTTTGCCTTGGTTAGCTAGATTTGGAATTGGAACTCTCATAAACCCATGTAGAGAGAGTGTCATGTTCAGACAGACACAAGGCAGAAACCTTGACTGACCCTGCTTTGTGTGTGTGTCTGTGTGTGTGTGTGTGTGTGTGTGTGTGTGTGTGTGTGTTTAGAAGTCAGAGGTCAATGTCAAAGTGTCTTAAATCATCTTCAACTTTATTTTCTGAGATAGGGTCTCTCTGGGAACCTGGAGCTCACCCATTTGGCTAGACTAGCTGACGGCAAGCCCCAGAAACCCCTCCTCTGTCTGCCCTCGGACCACAGGCATGTGTCACCCACCACACACAGCTTTTTAAGTGGGTGGTAGGGATTGAACTCAGGTCCTCATGTTTGCACAGCAAGCAATTCACTGACTGAGCCATTTCCCCGTCTCCCTCCATTGTTAGTGTCTGAGTGGCCACTTCAGAGTCAGCAGGCTCTACAAGTGCTCTGCACCTTACAGCATTCCCCAGGGACACTGCAAACCAAAGTAAAGGAGGCCTGCAGTGTGACAGGAGATCTGGAAGTGCCCCACCCATGCCCAAGTTTGGAATCACAAGCCTCCCAACTCTAAAATGCCATTCAGGTTTCTTTCCCTTTTGTGGACTCAGGAGATCTCAGAGGACATAAATCATAAATGGCCTTCAGATGTCAGGAACCCTGGGAAGAGCGCCTGGAGACTGAAGGGTGCCTTTGCAGAAGACAGTGCAAAAGTGAGACTTCTCTTCATCTTCAAATGTATGTGCTGAGAAGATGATTGTGCAGTCTAGATTTGGACCAATCACATGAGGCAGTGCGAAGAATGTGTAACACAGTATCCAGCACACTGTTCTTTCTCGGATGGTTCAGTAGATGGAGGACCAATAGTAAAAATCTCAACAAGCAACTTACTCTACTGAGTGGGCCTGGGAGCCCTGCTCATTTCATCCAAACTTGATCATCCTACTATATTGCCCTTGCCAAATTATCTCCAAAGTTTGTCATGTCCTTGCACAGTATGGTTCCTGGAACCCTAACTAGATTCAAAGAGGGAGTGAAGAAGGGACAAACAGAAAAGCTGAGATCGGGTGGGCTGGACGTTCTGGTGGGAGAGGGGGGGGGGAGCCACAGCACCCAAGAAGCTCCGGGTGTTTATTAGATAAACTGCATAGAGGTGAACAAGGAGGTGGGAATATTTCACCCAGATAAACAGTCAGGGAGGGTGAGGGGTAGTTAACCTCCAGAGGACAGTCTCTGTAGAGAGAGGGGCAACTCTTCAGGCTCTGAACTTCCCCAGGAAGAAAGCTATGGTGGACAATTTCTGCACATACTGTCAGCATTTACACTTGGACCTGAGGAAGGCTTTATCATCCCACTGAGCTTCACCCAAGCTAGGCTGTGCCATTCTCATGGGTCTGAGGCACTGGAGTCCTTGACATGGGCAATGTCTGTATGAAACAATGCATTCATTCAAGACTCCATTCACTCCTTAAAAACATTGGCTGCCTATAGCTAATTGTGGTCATTCCGGGGCTGGGTTTATTCTGCTTGGACATTCATGGTGAGGAATTTAGTCTCAGTGTTAGACTCTCTCAGGTGACTGGTGAGAAACTATTAAGTCCAAATTGCACACAAACCACTTGCATTTTCCATCTGTATTAGACACAGCCCCTACGCCTTCACTCTTTCCCATTAAATATTTATTGAGAGTTTCATTTCAGTATATGCTCTAAGGATGTTAAATTTTTTATCAAGGTCCATTAAAGAAATGTACAACAGGGTTTGCAGGCATCTGGAGGGATGAGACAGATGGACGTAGGAATTAAGAAGCATCACAAACATGCAAAGGGCCAAAGAGAATTCTGCAAATGAGCACGCTGCACTAAAATAAAAAGAAGAGGGTCTCAGTGGGAACTTGGAGGTGGACTACAGATGTTCTAGAAGGATCTTACTTGGGGGAAAGATATCATAGCACAGGGCAAACAACAGTCTATATTAAAAACAGAAATTTTGCTCAACACGATGGTGTTGATGCTTGGAATTTTCTGATTATCAGCATCCTCTCACGTGGTAGTTCTCAGTCTGTGGCCACAGACACCAAAATCACCTGGGGGTTGTAGTATAGTAAAAGTGTCTTTGGTTTTTGTCTTGGTTCCAGAACAGACTAAAACTTTGGAGCCTCCTAAATAATAAGAGCATCTTCTTTGTTGATCTATTGTTTTTAAGTTGTACATGTGTGTATACATGTATGTGCATGTGTGTGCATCTCTCTCTGTCTCTCTCTCTCTTCTCTCTCTCTCTCTCTCTATCTCTCTCTCTCTCTCTCTCTCTCTCTCTCTCTCTCTCTCTGTGTGTGTGTGTGTGTGTGTGTGTGTGTGTGTGTGTGTGTGTGTGTGTACAGTGGACTTGAAATGGGTACTTGGAACAGAACTCAAGTCCTCAGGAAGAGCAACAAGTGTTCTTAACAACTGAGCCATCTCTACAGCCCCAGGAGCATTTTTGTGGTATATAAAGAGCACTTGATGGCACATGAGGAGATTGTTCCATCACTAAAGTGCTTGTTATACAAACTTAACAACCTGGGTTCAGAACCCAAACACTATCATAAAACTCAGGCCTAGTAGCAAAAACATAATGATTCCCAGGGCTGGCTGGCCTACCAGTCTAACCAACTGAAGACCTCTGGGTTCAGTGAGAGACTCTGCCTCAGAAAATAAGGTGGAGAATGACTAAAAAAGACATCGACCATCAACCTACAGCTTATACACATGCATGTGTACATACAGGAATGAAAATACACATAACACACATATACACAAATAATACTTTACAAAGCATACTAGCTAGCCTGGTGGCTCTTAGCAGGTACTATGCATGTGTCCCTCCAAAACTCATATATTAGAATCTAAGACACAGTGTGTCAGTATTAAAAGGCAGAGCCGTCATGACTAAGTGTAATGAGTAAAATTAGCCCCCCAACAAAAGAGCTTCAAGGAATGAGCCAGACTCTTTCACCCTTCTGAAAAAGGACACAGGGCTAGTCCCATCCAGAAGTCACAGCAGCAGGATGCTATCCTGGCAGCAAAGAGTGGCCTCAGAAGTGCTGGGTCTGTACCAGTCTGGACCCCAGACTTTCCAGCCTCCAGAACTATAAAAATAAATCCCTCTTCTTATAAGTGCTCAAGTCTACAGCATTTTGTCATAGCAAAATGAAACGAGAAGGTGGCTCTTATTTTAAGGGAAAGGCTGGCCACAGCAGAAAAACTAGCCACATCACTAGGGGGTTGGAATGTCCAGCCAGCTCCTGACTTCCAAGAGGGAACCAGGTTGGACGCTGAGCTCAGTCACCAGGGGCCAACGATTTGATTAATCTTACTTACGTAAGGAAGATTGATAAAATTTTTTGAATGAAGGTCAGGAAGTTTCTGTGCTGGAGAACTTGTTGATGATCTGGATAGAGATGACCCAGAAAGGGCACGGGAGCTCTGTGACCCTTCCCTCCTCTTCTACAGATCTCTTCGATGTGGCTGTTCTTGCATTATACCATTAAAGGCAAAGCCATAATTGTAAGAAAAGATCTCTCCAGATCCCTGTGAGCCATCCTAATACGTAATCAAACCTGTGGGGTGTGCATCCAAAAAGCCAAGCTAGACAGGGATGCAGATTGCTGAATAGGTGTTGCAAACAGCATCATAGGGGCATTCGTTAAAATTCACATTCCTAACCAGACATGGTGGTGCACACATGTAAGCCCAGCATTCAGAGGCTAAATGTGTGGATTTAGCATGTGGATAGTGAATTTAAGGACAGCCTGGGCTACATAGAGAGACCCTGTCTTTTACAAACAAATCAAAACCATAAAAAATAAAATTCTGATTCCTAGGCCCAGGACATGAACTCTGAGTCAGACTGTGGGTGGGGCCATGACTCGGTGGCACAATAGACTGTGAGACTATCAATAGCACTTCTGCTCTGACAACCTCTACCTCAAACCCAGAGGTCAGGTTCTTAAGGCACTAGCCCAAGACCTGGCAGAGCCCAGCTTGCCGTCTTGTATTAGGCATGTCACATAGGAGACACAAAACAACAGTTGCTCCTAGAACTTAGGTCCTGTTATTTCAAGCACGGTGTCAAGCCATCCACCTGCCCAACTCTAAATGACTTCCAACAGGGAGAGGTAAGACCCATTAAGTTAGCTCCTTCCTGGATGCTCTGAGGGTTAGGGAGATGTTCATCGGACCTGAGACTAAGTTTTAAGTTTCTAATGGTTCTGAACTGTGCCTGTAGTCTTGAAGACGACTGCTTATCTTGGAGACAACATCCCAGGATGAAACCATGTACACAGATGCCCCCATTTTCTTGCAGGCAGAAAAGGTTTGCTTCAGGCCCCAGACTCTCAGAGCAAGTGGTTGACAAGTACCCCGGTGCATGTTTTTAATACAGTAAAGAATAAAAGCAAACATCATGAGCACCCCCACCCCATGTGAGGCATTGCTGTATCCTGTCCCTCCAGACTTCCTCCACTCACTTTAAAAACATAGCTGAGGTCTGTACTCGTGTCCATGGGTAGTTTCCATGGCAGTAAAGAAGAAGCATGAGACTTCTTCTGCAGGGTTCCACACAGCGGTATGCTGTGTTTGGTGTCCTGCACCATGACAATCTCACTGTCTAAAGGAAGACATCTTATTTGCCTTTTTATCTTGCTATTGCCAGAGTAACACATCTGTGTGTATATACATACATGAGCATACATGTTTAAAACATTTGATTCTGGATTCTTTTCCTATAAGAAGCATACCATGCATATCTCTGCTATTTCTTCATTTACAAAAATGGAATTGTAATGTAGACCCTGTGTGAATCTTGCTTGCCTTTTTGACTTACCAACATAGTGTGGATACCGTAGATGTTTTTAGTAAGAAAAATAAGAAAGAAGAGCTGGGCTAGAAAGTGAAAACAGCCTCTTTAATCTAGATGCCAGGAAGAAAGTATGTACTGAGTTTGCTATGCTAATTGAAACCACAGCCCAAGACGATCACATACTTTGGTACTGAGAAATGTAACTATGTGTGTTGCTGTTTCTTAAAGCCTTCAGAACAAAAAACAAATGTATGGAAAAGCCACCCAAGAAAAGACTGGCATAAGTCTTAATCACACGCCACAGGAGACAAAGCAAGTGGCATCAGCCTGACATTTTGCTTTTTTAAAGAGTAGACAATAATACTAAAAAATAGTAAACACCAAGAAAAAGAAAACATAGACCTATGTTTTCCCTTGAAAAAACAAAAAAGCAACCCAACACAGAAGATAGCTAATAAGTTCACAGGCGGGTAAGAACAGCTCTGAAGGGACAGAAGTTGGTGCAGAAGAGCGGAGACAAGTCTCAGTGTGAAATGACCGTGGTGGGGACAGGGTCCACTGAGGATATGACCTTCTGAGAAGCTACATTTAGGAAAAGTTTTGAAGGTGAGTGAGCAAGCCAAATATAATAAGGGAGGAGAACAACTGCCGTGAAAGTTTAGCTTGAAATTAGAATATAAATATGACTACATGTATTGAGATAAAACCCATCATTCATTTCATTGCAAATTATTATTTACAAATTTTTTTCTAGTAGTTTGTAAAGGCAAGTATGTAATTATATCACTAGACCCAAGATAAATGATAAATGGGTGTTTATTGGGGAAAAATTACACAGAAAATTACAAAGAACCGCTGAAGCACTTCCCTGCTCTTCCTACCAGATCCACTGACCCACCAGAAAATTTGCAAAGCAAAACCATGCCTCAAGCTCCTCTCTTTCTGCTTCTGACTGCCTGAGGCCACGCCCAAGGAGGTGTGGTCACTGACAAGCCTTCGACAAGGATGTAGATGTAGATGTAGATGTAGATGTCAAAGTCGCCAGGGTAAACCTCAGTTGAGACTGGGATTATAAGTAAACGAATGTCAAAAGTCTTTGATTTAAAGAGAACAGAAGGCGGCTGATGAGGGGCACAGTTTGGGGTATCCCTAGGGAAGATATAATTAAAGTGATGAACTGATACTCAGAGTTGTGGCCCATTGGAATTGTTGAAACAAGTCGATCAGTATGATAGTGACTTGGAGGGTCTCTAGAACTGTGCACAGTTGTTCATCCTGCATGGGTATGCATGCCTCTGCAGGAATGGTCCCCCAGAGACAATTCAATCGTGGTGGGAACTAGATTGTGGTATTCCTGGAGTGATCATCTGTTTCCCTGAAATAGGAGGAATTACTAACAGAAATGATAAGACTGAAGACACAATCAAAATATAAGAAGGGAACTGGAGAAATGGCCCATTGCTTAAGAGTTCTTGCTGCTCTTACAGAGGACCCAAGTCAACTTCCAGCACCCATGTGGGGTGGCTCACAATTACATGTAACTCCAACTCCAGGGGATCCAACACCTTCTTCTGAACTACATAGTGAGACACACACGCCCATCTGGAACAAAACACAGAAGAGTATAACTGATAGCATTCTCTGTAACCTTCCTGCATATTTCTCTTTTAAAATCAGATACTGGGAACTATAGGTTGATAAGATGAATTTGTTATATGTGACAGGGGAGCTTATTTCATATTGATTAAGTCGTTCCAGATTATCCTGCTGGTTCTTAAAACAGGAATCCATGTTCAGTTCTCTTCACCCATGTCAGGTGTCTCACAATTCACCATTTCAAGCTCCAGGGGATCTATGCCTTTGGCCTTGCCGGACACCTGCACCCAACACACACACACACACACACACACAGAGAGAGAGAGAGAGAGAGAGAGAGAGAGAGAGAGAGAGAGAGAGAGAGAGAAATACAGCTCTTCCCTGGAACAGCTGACCCTCCAATGTATGCTAGTGGCACTTGCCATAGAAAGGGTTCCCCCTAGGACAGTAGTTCTCAGCCTGTGGGTGGAAACCCCTTTGGAGTAGAATGATCCCTCACGGGGATCACCTAAAACCATCAGAAATATCCGATATTTGCATTATGATTCATAACAGTAGCAAAATTTCAGTTATGAAGTAGCAAAGAAAATCATCTTCTGGTCGTGACAATGTGAGGAACTGCATCAAAGGCTCGCAGCTTTAGTGAGAGCCACTGTGCTAGGACTCGTTCACACTCTTAAAGCTCTGTATGTGAATCACCTGCTCAGGACAACAGGAAGTGGCTCACAAGGGATTGTCAGAGCCTTGGTGTAAGGGACACAAATGCCAGGTGGAGAAGGGTGACAGTGGCCAGCACCAGAAAATCCCCACACTGGCAAAAGGCACTGAGGAGAAGTTTGGTTGCAAATCTTAGTTTTATATGTAAACCAGTGGTTAAAGCAAAGCAATCACATGAGCTGCACGTCTCAGGGCAGGGCCTCTGGAAACTTCTAAAAGAGCCCTCTGGATTCATTGGCTGATCGATCGCTTCTTCTTTACTAATATTATTCTCAAATAGTCAGAAATGTTGAACTCTGTATGTCAAATCTCAGGGCCTCGATTCAAGTGCATTAGCTGGTGTCCTGTCTTGCTTTCAGTTTTCTTCCTTCTTTGCTTCCTAGTCCTCCTTTCAGTGTTCCCTTCCCTGAAAAGGTTTCCTGAAAAACAGGGTTTTACTCCTTCTTCATTGTCCTAAAGTAGATACACAGTTTCAACCCAACCCAAAGAAATCCTGAGAAACATTGAGTAACACATGACACTGAGCAGTAAACGTTAGTGCAGGGCTGGGGGTAACTTGGCTGGACAGCAGCTGCTAGACAAATGAGACCCTAGTTTCCCTTCCCAGCACCACATAAACTGGGCAGAGAGATGCAGGCCTGTAATAACAGAGCTTGGGATGTAGAGGCAGCATGGTCAGAAGTTCAAGGTCATCCTCAGTTAAGAAGGGAGGTCCAGGACAACCTGGACTAGAGACCATGTCTTGAGAAAAAAAAATAATCATAGGATGAATATGATCAAAATACAACATATTCATGCATGAAAATTTCATAATGAAACCTGTTGTGTATAATTAATATATGATAGTTAATATATGCTAAAAATCATGGGTACAATTGTGAAGGGCACAGACAATGAAACACTGTAGGGGGCAATGAGAGAAGAATGCCCAGGGTACAAAAAGCACAGATGAAGGAGCACTGCCTTGCCATGGGAGGAGCACTGCCTTGCCACGGGAGGAGCACTGCCTGGTCATGGGGCAGAGCACTGCCTTGCCATGAGAAGAGCACTGCCTGGTCATGGGGCAGAGCACTGCCTTGCCATGGGGAGGAGCAGGAAAAGACTTTCTGATGTCGTACTGTTTCTAGTGTTTTCAGATCAGTAGTGACAGCAATTTAATGAAGAGCCATACACTTTATGAAGAATTCAAATTACTTTCTCTTTAGAAATGCATGCTGGAATACTTACAGATGAAGTGATATGATACCAACATCTTGACTGAACATCACTAAGACTAGACGAAGAAGGGCTGTGATTTAAAAAGCTGGTGGCAGGGACATGAGGCCACCTTCCTCTCTAGACTATCATTGCTGCTTTTATTTGTGTTTGAAAATTATCATCAGAATTCTTCTCCCTTTTCATTCTATTTGTTCATGACAGGGTCCGGCTACGCAGCCCAGGATGCCCTCAAATTCATGATCCTCCTGTCTCAGCCTCCTAAGTGCTAGAATTATAGGCAAGGACACAGCTTCAATACTAATCCTTAAAATCGTACCACAGTTGGTTAGGGCACATTATAAAATATCCTGCTTTGAACCACACTGATACAACCATCTGGGACCTCAGTGACTCCCTCCTTGGCCTGGGGACTTGTCTTGATTCATCTCTGCCTTACTCTCTAGGGAGCCGTGCCCCCCTCCCCTTCTGCCATGCTTTGAATGAACTCTTGGCTGCTGCTATCTGGAAAGATTCTGCTCACGACTCATGACTGGACGACCTGCTCTGGTGAAAGCCTCCCTACCTGCATCAACATAGAGTTCAAGCGGAGACAACTTCCTGCTCAGAAAATTAAAGAGTTGGCCTCAGACTCAACATATGCTATGTCTTCTTCGACTCAGACAAGCATCTGATTCATCTCTGGCCCAAGATGTCCAAGCCAGCACAAAGCCTTCGCAGACAGGAGCTTGGAGCATTCTGTGGCATTCTCCATCCTTCCCTCCTCAGAGCTACCCCAGTGAGCAGACAGGCTCCCGGCTCACTTCTGGCCTGACCACCCGTGTCAGTCACACACATCTACAATTTTCAGTTGCTGCCAGACACAATCCAATAGACATCCACCTTCCCATGCTCACGCAGCTGCCCATCTTCCTGGGTCCCCAGGTATCCAAATGTCACACAGAGACTCTCAGTTTGCTGCCACATTGTCTGGGGCTTTTCATTCACAAAAGGGCTTCTTCTCTTCCATGGGTCATTATTTTAGCATCTTACTATTTTAAATGCCTTCTTTTTAAAAGAAAAATAGGAACTATGGCCAGCCTCTTCCTCCTGAGGTCTCAGTGTTCATTTTGTTGTAGTTGAATCTGTTCACCCTATAGGGAGGTCCTATGAAGGGGTGAGTCTCCTAAGCTCCCCACACTTCTGGCAGGGTTCTCTTTGCAGTTGGGGGGGCAGCTCTATCTGGACATACATCTGGAATTCATCTTTTGCCTTGTAGAAACAGGTTTAGTGCTTATTTGTAACTTTGCTTTTCCCTCCCAATGACCCGTAAAAACTTCAGCCAGCTCACTTTTTTTAGTCCATTTGGGTTTTAAAATTTTTAATAAGAATAAATAAGCTTTGCTGGGAATGAGAGAGGATTCAATTTATTCTTAATATGTCTTGTCATTAACAAATAATAATGATAACCAAAAGCAGAAAATGTACTATTCTGGCATTCTAAGAGGTTTATGTTTTTCTTTTTAGCTTATCTGTATTTTCAATTTTTCCATAAAGATCTTGTATTATTTTGTCATTTATTGTTCTTTTTAGCTAAGGTTCTCAGCTTCAGCACTGGTGATGTTTGGATGTCAGATTTTGTTGGGACAGAAATGGAGGACAGTCTGTCAGGTGCATTGTGGGATATTTAACAGCATACCAGTTTTTACCCACCCCATACCAGTGGCAGCCACAGCGTCCCAATAAAAATGTCTTCAGATTTTGCTATAGGCTCCTTGTGGTTGAGGAAGCAAGCATCACTCTCATTTTAAAAAGGTTGTGTTCATTTGTAAGGCTTAGAGGTTCAGGGAAGGGGGATCCTGAATCTTATTTAGGTGAACAAGAAGCTTGATAGGGCCACCAGGCTGCTGAAACAGAGGAAGAGACACATCTAAACAACAAAGCTCAACTATATGATGCTCAGGGTATGTGAGCCTGGAGGGATGAGGGTGGGGAGCAACAGAACGGCCAGTTTGGTGCAACTTTAAAAACAGACCATAAAGCACACCAGGGCCCAGACATGTTCCGGAAGCTGTCAAACTAGGCCTCTGTGGCCACCAGTCAGGAACTTGAGCTCCCCAGAAAGATAAGCAGAGGACAGAGTGGGATATGGTTTTATGTGAGAGAAGCAATTTAAGCAATAAGATTGTAAAACTGCCGTCATCAGAGTGAGGGGAAGGGAGGGTGGTGGCGTACTCTGCCCTTGACCCAAAGTCATCTGCAACCCTTTCACTTCTGATTCGTTGGTCTTCTCGGCTTTCTGAGCAGGGCCCCACTCCTGACTCATGTTGTTCAGTGGTAAAAGCCCTTGTTGCATTTTTTGAATGAATACGGGATGCAGTGATGAGCCAGAAAGAGACACATCTCACCCCAGAGCGTGAGTCTGGGAGTTTCCATAGGAACCTAAAAAGATTTACTGGGATGGGAAAGGTGAGAGATTCATGGAGCAGGTTGGGGACAGAGCAGTGTTTGCCGTGGCTGGGAAGGGTGTGGAATGGACCTTTAGGGGAAGACAGATGCCAGCCTTACCAGGCGGTGCCTCAACTCAGTACCACAACCCTAAAGCCTGGGATCTGGCCCTTGGACTCTGAACTCAGCTGAAGTCTCCCTCCTCGGCTAGTCTGAAGCAGGAAAACTGCTTGCCTTTAAGCAAGTGTTGTATTGGGGACCAGCATGGACTAAAGAGCTCCAAAGTGGGGGCAAGCCTTAGGAAGGTGGGGGAAGATTTGAGAAAGTCTGGGTAGGGGAACCAAACCAAACCAAGCCAAACCATGGTCCTGAGGACTCTGTCTGAGAATCCTGGCGTGACTTCTGAGCTACATAACACAGCTTGGTAGTGTAATAGAAAATGGGTAGTGCTCCAGGCTAAGCTGCCCCCTACCCCACAAAAATATGATCAAGTTGTATTAGCCATGACAAAGTCACCTTATTTTGAAACAGGAGTACATGGAACAGGTTTAATACACATTTACTTGGTGAATGGGATGTCAGGATGGGAGGTGTGGGAGAGAAATCCTTCTCAAGATGTTTACGCTGCACCTGTCCTGGTGGCCCATGAGGAAGCTCAGCCAGACACATATGGAAGAGAGATTTCAATGATGGTTTCCAAGCACAGGTCTCTTTAGACGCTACGAGGAAAGAAAACACACTAGCAAGCATTCTGGGAAACAGACAGGAAGTCGTGCAGGAATTACGGCAAGAAGTGACTGCAGTCTCCACTCTGGAGAGGAAGGAAAGGCCATTGCAGCATCCTCCTTCCTCCCAGGGAGCAGAGAGAGCAGCCAGGTGCACCAAAGGAAAGAGTTTAACAAGGAGTTGTAGGCCAGTGTGCTAGATAGTTTTATGTCAACTTGACACAATCTAAAGTCATGTGAAAGCCTCAATTTAGAAATTCCTTCATATGTTCAGACTGTGGGCAAACCTGGAGGGCATTTTCTTAATTAGTGATTTATGGGGGAGGGCCCAGCCCATGGTGGTGGTATCACCCCTGGGATGGTGGTCCTGGGTTCTATAAGAAAGCAGGGTGAGCAAGCCATAGAATGCAAGCCAGTGAGCAGCACCCTCCATGGCCTCTGCATCAGTTCCTGCCTCCAGGTTCCTGCCCTGTTTGAGTTCCTGTCCTGACTTCCTTCAGTGGTGGACTATGAATGTGTAAGCCATTTCCTCTCCTACTTGCTTTTGGTCACAGTGTTTCATCACAACAATAGTAACCCTGACTGGGACAGGCGGTCCGAGCTCATTTCAGTGTGATTATTGAAGGACCTACAGAAGGAAGTTGGACAGATGGACAGGCAATGCCATCACCCACCAGTGCAAAGACCCGTCAGGACTTGTTTGACTCATGAGGTTGTTAAGGCTGTGGGGCTGGCAGCTTGAACACTGAGATCGCTCCAGAGGGATGATGAGCATGCAGCTGAGGTGGAATGATCCTGTCACAAATGCACAGAGAGCGAATGGCAGCCTACACTCACATCCTGATAATCATGCTGTAAACATCACTTGGATGATGGAAGAGCAAACCCAGCAGTTTCTGCTTCGGTCTAAACAGAGGGGTGGAACAGTCCTATCCTAATCATCTGGCAGAAATAAACAACTCAAACCATGGCCAATGTGACAGGATGGCAAGGATCACTTGTCCAGAGAAAAAACAATGATTACATGACAATTCCTTCAGCACAATGCTGTCTGCGAAAGACACCACGGTGGCTAAGGACATGCCCACAGAGTCAATCAGACTGAGGTACTGTGATGAGGAAACTCGCTAACAACCTCAAACGTCTATGAAGGTCACCTCACTGTCAAAAGATACAGATCAAGACTTGCCAGCAAAGACTTACAAAGTACAGCCGGAAGGAAGTTGTTCTAAAGCATGGCAGAGTGAGAATGTGAAGTGTATCTCTGGGGTTAAAGCTGAGGTACTGTGGAGCCATAGCAACTTTGAGGGCTATCCCGGGCCCAAACTCTGCTCTACCACAGGCCACCACACTCCAACTGCCTGGAATTCTAACATTATGCCATAGTGTAAAAATTCGAGAATTCATGGCTATGTTTTTACAGGTGTGATAAAATCTAGCACACAGTGGGTGCACAGCAATCTTCTTCCTTCCTGCAGTTTCTGAAGAGGCCAAGTGAGGCCAATGGTAGAGGCTTCTGGTTCCTCATTTACTAAAGCCATATATGGACTTGACAATGATACCTGGGGCTACAGAAAAAAAAAATAATTGGATTGTCTAAATTATGCCAGGACAGTTCTTGCTGGGGGTCTGGCCACACACTTAGCCCAATTCTGTCCTGAAGACAATAAACTAGCATTGTGTAATAGTTTCCTCTGAGATGAAAACCTTCCACCCTCCCAGGAAAGCTCTAAAGCAAAAACGTAAATGACTCAAAAGAGCTTCAGGAAGTCCCTGAAACTGACCCGTTCCACTAGGCCCATCCCTGACAGAGTAAGCAATAAAAGCTGAGAGTTCCTGTCAGAAGAGGAAACTGAACTACAAAGAACACTCTCAGACAAGCAAAGATGACTGAATGAGTCAGAAATCTGCCCAAGCTGCCTAGAAGAGGTTTAGACCGGCTGAGGCACCTGGACAGGACACTCTCCAACCTGCTGAGCCGCCTGCAGGCTGTGCGGTGAGCTCCGAGTCCATAGCTTTGTGAGCTGTCACCCACGCTGGGGTGGGCTTTGGTGATGCGGCTGTCTTTGAGTCGTTTCTGCTCCTGTGAGTGACTCCTCACTCATATTCCCGTAGGTAACCCCCATTAAACCCATTGGTTCACCAAGTACTTTGGTCTGTCCTGGGTTCCCTATCCAGGGTCATGTGTGTTACATCTCCCCAGCAAAAGTTTTGTCACATAGCAATTAGCCATGCCAAAGCTGCAGGTCTAGCTTAAGACTGCCCGACAACAGCATCTCTCCTAAAACCCCTTCTCCAAGCAGACAGGGTTCTCAGCATGGTGCCCCATTCAATCCCCCACATCCACCTGGTGAGATGTCCCTTCTCTGCTTTATAGATGGAGAAACTGGGGCACAAGGAGAGTAAGTCACATGTCTGTGCCTACTATGTGTCTCCTTCTCCAATCTCCATCCACTGCTCATTTTCTAGAATCCAGTTTAATAATGAATAGTTATTGTTTGTTTTGAAACAATGTTTCTCTGTGTAGTTCTGGCTGTCCTGGAACTCACTCTGCAGACCAGGCTAGCCTCGAGATCACAGAGATCTACTGTGATCTGCCTCCCCTGTGCTGAGATTAAAGGTATGCTCCACTACCAACTGGCAATTGTTTTTGAGAGGTCCACAACTTTAAAATATTTCTCCAAGTTAGCAATGTCCTTCAAAATTTAAATGTAGATGTCTTTGACCCAATAATTTCTTTCCAAGAAATACACATGAGTAAGCATTCAATGTGCAGAAAATATTCCAGTGCAGCACTGTTTATACAGTATTATTGCAAAAATGGAACAACTGGACACACGAGTAATTGGCTACCACTGTGAAATTGGTTAAATAATTTATGGCACGCCCATGCAATTAGGGTCGCATGGAAACATGAAAAATATTGCAACAGCTCTCTCTGCACTGACCTGGAAAGATGTCAATCCAAGAAAGGAAAGAGGCAAGATAAAATGAAGGACCCAGAACCAGTGAGACAACCCTGAGGGAAAGGGCACTTGTGACCATGCCTGACCACCTGAGTTTAATCTAACACACCCGATTGGCAGAAGGAGAGAACTGACTTTTGCAAAGTGTCTTCTGACCATGAGCATTATGGCATGCAGGAGCCCCCTACACACACACACACACACACACACACACACACACACACACACACTAACTAAAAGATAAATAAAATAAATAAATCAATCAATAAATACAAAAAAACCCAGAATGTATAATGAGTTGAGTTTTATAAAAATAAGCTATACTTTTGTATAGTGAGAAAAAGATCTAGGAAGTTTAAAAAAATTAGTTAGCTATTTATAGAAATTTTCCTTTCCACTGAAGACGTATACCTTCATATATCATATGTCATGCTGGTCTTTCTTGTCTGGTCTGGTCCTGTGATGACCCTGCAAGGCATGTAAAGCAGGAGGAGATAACGCTCAAAGACCAGGCACTCTGTAAGTCACCTGATCAAACCATGTGTGTGACCCAATCTGAATAAAATGGCCGACAGCTGCTGCACCCAGTCAGTGACAGGCAGGGTGCATCCCTACCTGGGGAACTGCATAAGAGTTCTGCAGTTAGACCTCAAGACAGATGAGGAAGCTGGAGCAGAAACAAAGAGAAAATGCCAATATGGCCGGGGAGGTGCTGTTTCCACACACTGGACAGATGCAGACGGCTCAGATGTCAACACGGACTGCAGTTTTGTGGAGTTTGTCCCATCCTCTGGCTGTGTAACTCCATATTCTATGAAACTGGGGCTTCTGGGCTGTGCCTTGCCCCCAGTGACTTCACTTCACAAAACAGCAGTTTGCTCCATTCCGAGTGCAAATCCTGAAGCAGTGTGAGTTTCTCATTGTACAAGCAAGCAACCAGCCCAATCCCCCGGACCACAGGGCACAACACCATAGCTTATTCTTGATCACCAAGAGATGTCACCTATGAACTTACCAAAGTAAACTGGAATACATGAACACATAAGTCACACCAAAATCATATCAGAAAAATCCAGCGGGTGAACTTACCAAACACATGAGCTATAACCCCTGGCCTGGACTATAGAAGAAGGAGCAGACTGAGGCATGGTGGCACGATGGCCCCCGATCTGATTACTCACTCACTCACTCATCATGAGCCAAAAGCCACCCGGAACACCCCCCACCCCCACCCCGCCACATGTGCGCTTTACGCCAACCGCCCGCCCGAGTTAGGGCCCAAATTAATGCACAGAGAGACTTGTATTAGGTTCAAATGCTGCTTGGCCAATGACTAGGATTCCTCATCTGCTAGCTCAGTCTTAATTATCATAAATCTATATATTTTACAAGACTTATCTTATAGAGGATGCCTTTCGCTGGCGCCCTCTCTTGCCAGTGGCTCACATGGCGCCGCTGGAGCAGGTGAAGGGGAAAAGGGAAACTTCCTGTTTCTCCTTGCTCAAATATGAGTCTCCCTGCTATGTCACTTCTGGCCTGGATCACCACTTCTCTACTACATTTCCCAGAATCCTCCTAGTTCTGTCTAACTTGCTGTTTCTTTTCTTTCCTTTCCTTTTTTTTTTTTTTTTTTTTTTTTTTTGGTTTTTTGAGACAGGGTTTCTCTGTGGCTTTTGGTTTTGGAGGCTGTCCTGGAACTAGCTCCTGTAGACCAGGCTGATCTTGAACTCACAGAAATCTGCCTGCCTCTGACTCCCGAGTGCTGGGACTAAAGGCGTGCGCCACCACCACCTGGCACTTAGCCTTTTCTTAGTCACTGTAACATGCATGCACGCACACGCACAACTGTGTGAGGTGTATGTAATGCGCATTCTTAGAGTTACTGTTGGTAATTAAGATTGGTATAAGAGGGCTGGTAAGAGGCTCAGCAGGTAAAGGTGCTCACTGCCATGCCTGATATATATATATAATATATATATATATATATATATATATATTTACAATAGGGCTGGAGAGATCACTCAGTGCAGTGGATACGGCACTTCCTCTAGCCTCCAACCACCACACGACAGAAGGAGAGAACTGATCCCTGCAAGATGTTCTCTGACCTCCACCCACACACCATGACACAGGTGTCTACACATCCACAAATGCACAATAAATAAATAAATGTAATAAGAAAACATTGGACTACAAGAAGCTGTGGTTGCCAGTGGTTGTGTTATCGGCTAAATCAGGATTATTTGGTTTGTCAGAGGCCGCAAAGCAGAGGTATATCATAAACATATAACATAGTCTACTTTTCTCACTGCTTTGACAACAAAAGCCCCACAAAGGCAACTTGAGGAAGAAAGGTTTGCATTGGCTCACAGTTTAAAGGTATGGTCTATCAGGACGGGTAAAGCGTGGCAGCTGGAACATGAGGCAGCCACTCACACCTTGTTTGCAGTCAGAAAGCAAAGAGAGATGAATAGCCCATGCTCAGCCAGCTTTCTCTGTCACTCAGTCCAGAAGCCCAGCCTATAGGATAAAGCCACCACACACCAAAGTAGGCTTTCCCTCCTCAGTTAAGCCTCTCTAGAAATTGCTTTATAGACACACCCATGGGTATATTTCCATGGTGATTCTAAACCCAGTCCAGTTGATGACAAAGATTAACCATCACAGGTCTGCCTCTGTTGTCATGACAGCAAGCCTACCACTTTAAATCACAACACTCCAGTCTACCCCTAAAAATCTCATTTTCATCTCATAATGCAAAATGTAAAATGTATTTAGTCCATGTCCTGGTTTTGATTTCTGTTGCTTTAAAAGTCTTCATCCAAAAAAAAAAAAAAAAAAAGTCTTTATCCTTAAAAATCTCAACTCTTAGGGGGAAATGTAACTCTGTGTGAAATGGTTAGAATTAGCTGGAAGAGCCAAAGCGGGTGAGAAAGCAGACCAATGAACACGACTGTGTGTCGGGATCTAAGATAGCCAGGGCATGTGACAAAGACTCTACATCAGGACAAGGTGGCCAGATGACAGAGTGTGAGCTTGGGATGGAGCTGGGTTCCCAGGCAACCCTCACTCCTATAGGTCAGCGTTCAAGTCACTTTACCTATGTGGCTGGTTCCACCACCTCACAGAAACCTTTAAAAACTAGTTTTCACGTCTGTTGGCATAATTTGAAGAAATATGTATAGCCCTGCTGTGGTGCCTGGCACGAAGCAGGTATTACAGTAGCAAGTGTTTTAAAGCCAAACTCTTGAGACCTGGGGAACTCTGAAGCTGAAAGGTTTATTGAACTCTTACAAATACAAGCCAGAAAGGAACAAGGTCCTGGGACAAGTTTCACAACCACTGCAGCAGGGCCAGATAATGGTTGGCTAGATGGCATGTCTATCCTGCTTACAAGCCTGGAGAAGGAACCTAACCTTGGGCTTAATAAACTGTATAGCAGAGGGTCAGACAAGAGAGAGAAGGGAAAGTCTGAGGGCAGAATGGCAGCTCCTAAAGAGACATACTGGCTGCTCTTGGGCCAACAGGGTTGTCTTCGTTAGGGTTTCTGTCGCTGTGAAGAGACACCATGACCATGGAAACTCTTAAAGGAAAACGTTTAGTTGAGGTGGCAGCTTACAGTTGCAAAGGTTTAGTCCATTATCATCATGGTGGAGCTTGGGGCATGCAGGCTGACATGGTGCTGGAGAAGCAGGTGAGAGTCCTATGTCTTGCAGGCAACAGGAAATGGTCTGTGACACTGGAAGTAGCTTGAACATAGGAGAAGTCAAAGCCTGCCTTTACAGTGACACACTTTCTCCAACAAGGCCACACTCCCTAATAGTGCCACTCCCCTTGGGGCCCATTTTCTTTCAAACCACCACAAGGGCTATGGCACCTGCATTCCCCACCAGGGTTTCTAACATATGTTCACGACTAGGAACAATTTTTGCTGGTTTTACCCACAGCTGCTAACTGACTAACTCCACCCTCCTACCCTCTCCAACCTCCTAATTAAATTTAGAATTGTTTGTTGTATCAATACTATAAAATAGGGCCAGACAGAAGGCTCAAGGCAGGCTGTTCTTGCAGAGGACACAACCACCTGTAGCTCCGGCAAACAAAAGTCAAGTCATCAGGGACTGGAGAGATGGCTCAGCAGTGGGGAAGTGGAGACAGGCAGATCCCTGAGGCCAATGGCCAGCCTGCTCCACACCAGTGAGAGATCTCAGGTGGACAGTGCCTAAGGAATGACATCTAAGGTAAGCCTCTGACTTCCACACATGTATACACACAACCACACTCACTCTCTGTACACACACATATACACAGAGAGAGATTTTAATTAATGAATTAATGAATTAGTTCATTAATTAAAATACGATTTCTTTCGGTTTTAAATACATACACGGAGACTGTAATTGTTGACCCTGGTTGTCAACTTGACTAGATCCGAAATCAACTAAAAAGCAAGCCACTAGGCACTCCCATGAGACATTTTCTTGGTCATATTATTTGCAGTAGGAAAATTCATCCTGAATGTGGGCTGTACCTTCCAGCAACAGCCCAGGTAAAAGATGGAAGAAGGAAGTTTTGCTTTTGCCTACTTGCCTTCACTCTCACCGGCAAGTTCATCTACTCTGTTGTTGCTACTGCTGCATTCCTTAGCTGATAGTAAGACTCAACTTCAGGCTCCTACTGTAGCCTGAAGACCAGCAGCTCACCAGGAATCCTCAGGGCCTTTAGTGACAGATTGGGACTGTAGAGACACCCAACCTCAAGATATGAGCAACTACTGGTTTCTTCACTTCTCCTGTATGAGACAACCATTGTTGGACTATCCAGACATGGAAGCCAATCTAATAAATCCCCCTTTAATAGATATTCATTCTGTTGGTTCTATTCCTCTGGAGAACATGGACTAATCCCCATACATATATTATCTGTACAATATACACACACATACACACATATATATATTCATGCAAAAATAAGAAAGGGTATCCAGATTCACAAGTTAGTAGCTTTACGCTATTAATTTTTTGATCTGAAGAATATCCTATGGTGTGAAATGTGCATGTAATTAAAATTTATACCCATAAATGTTTTATTGACACAGCCTCACATGTTATTCATTATAATCTATCTAGGGTTGTTTTCCTGTTCTAATGGTGGAGCTGAGGTGCCACAGTGGGCATGTAGTTACTCTCTGGCTTTCTGTAGAGAAAGTTTGGCAAACCCCCAACTTAAAGAGAAAGCCACCCTTGCCTTTGAAGTTTGCCTCCCCCTTTCCCTTCTGTCCCTCTTCCATTCCTTCTCCACAAACAGGTCATTCTTATGTCCTGTCTCCTTGTTTGCTTCTTGACTCTAGTACCTTTCTCCTAAACAAATCTTTACTTGGTTTTGCCTGTTTCCAAACTTTAGATAGAACCCTGCTTGCGTGTCTCCTCGTGCTGAGGTTTCCTTTCTTCACCCAACAGTATTTATGAAATCCAGCAGCACTGCCATCATGGCAGGATGGCGTTCTGTTGTGTGAGCAAGCCACAACCTCCTTCTCTCTACTCCCATGCTGACTATGGCTCTCCACACTTCTGCAGACCGTCACTGTGAACCATCTTCTCTGGGTCTCTTGGTGCTTTTGTGCAAGAGTATCTCTCTCTCTCTCTCTCTCTCTCTCTCTCTCTCTCTCTCTCTCTCTCTGTGTGTGTGTGTGTGTGTGTGTGTGTGTGTGTGTATGTGTGGTATGTGTGTGTGAATCTCTTTCTCTGTATCTGTGTGTGTGTGTGTGTTTCTGTGTGTGTAGTATGTGTATGTGTGTGTGTATGTCTCTTTCTCTGTATCTCTGTGTGTGTCTCTCTCTCTGTGTGTGTGTGTGTGTGTGTGTGTGTGTATGTGTGTGTGTGTCTCTGTGTGTGTGTGTGTGTGTGTGTGTGTGTGTGTGTGTGTGTGTGTGTGTGTGTGTGTGTGTGTGTGTACATGCAGGCACTCATCCATGTATATGCTCATTTGTGTAAATGCTTCAATCTCTCCCCCAGTTTTTCCAGTAGGGCCTCTCATTGACCCTGGACCTCATCAGTTTCACTAGACTAACTGGCCAGACAGGACCCTCCTGAGCTGAGGTTTTAGACGTGTTTCAGACTGTCTGCCTAGCTTTTTATGTGGAAATCAAACTCAAGTCCCCCACCATTCTTTTTCTTTTCCATTCCTAAGTACACTCCATATGTTCAGGGTTTGAATTATTTGCCAGTTGTATGTGTGCAAATGTCTTCTGTGGAACTGTCTTTTCTGTCTCTATATAGAATATTTTCATGGGCTCATCCATACTTAGTTTGAGAATCTATCAGTATGGATCCTGGGGACTGTTTTTATTCCTGGGTGGGAGGGTCGCTTGATCCCTCACCTGAGTATCCAGCAACTCCCCTCAGTCCCTAACCAAGGCTCTCAGGGAGCAGCTAGCCTAGGCTCAGGAAGACTGCAGCTCACATGACTCATGGTCTATCTGTTGGCCTGAAAAGGACATGCAATGCCTCTCGTGCAGATTGAGCCCAGGTTGGTTTTGCTGCTTCTTCTACAGTCTCTATCCAGACCTAGGACGTCCACCCCAGGCTTCTGTCACTGTCATTTTGACACCACATCAGCTCTATGGAAGTCCTATGAATCGTTAGTGCTCATCTAGCATCTTTAGGAGAGCCTACGGGTCATCTTAATCTCTTTCAGATTTGTAGGAGGTAGAGGAGGCTTGGAACTCTTTATACCCAATCTCAACAAAGTTCTTCCCCTGAGATGAGCTACTGTTGCAAACATCCCTTCCCTGGGGGAGCTGTGCCCATCCTTCTTCAGAAGGTCCCAACAACAAACCAAAGCTCAACTCCACCCAAAATTCACCCTGGGAACCGATGAGTTTAATTGGGCTTACTTAAAGAGTGTAGGTGAGAGGTTACTAACAGGAGCGTGAGTGACCCCAAAACAACCACATTAAAAAGTCTTCACTGAGTATGGATAATGGCTTTCCCATAGTTACAGAGATGGATTCCCCTTCTCTAGTCTTCCTGAGACCACATAGGCAACAGCATACAGCCCATCCTCCTCATTCCTCAGAGATTGGCCCCCTTCCCTCTGCCTTCTGGGACATTGATGAAAGGAGAAAGCCTTGAAAGGGAATTAGATCCTCAAATTTAACTGACTAAATGCCAAGTCAGCCAGACGCAGCTTGAAGAGTTAGACTTCACTAGAAAGTTTGAGCCACACATCCACGCCACCCCCAACACACTCAGCCATCAAGATGGAGCCTTAGACTGAGGAAATGAAGGCAAGTGTACACTTACGAGAATCACTATACATTTCCACTGTACTTCAGTGGCTATTATTTGATCCGTATAGTATATGGGGAAGCCAGACATGCAAAACAAATATCATGGCATCATCTAAGTACATAATAAAGCCATGTGTAAAGTACTAAGCACCCAGAGGAGCTGGAGAGATAAGCATGTTTGTGGTGTTCTACAACAGTATAGCAGTAGCATGAGCAACTTGGCAGCTTAAACCAAGACATATTCCCTCAGTTTCTACCATTCAAATTCCAGGTGTGGCTCATCCATGCCTTCTGCAAGGTTTCTGTCGAGGTACTGACAGAGCTGAGTTATTGTCTAAGCAGTCAGCTGTGGTAGGGTCATTTCTAGTCTAATGCACCATGTAAATTAAACTTGAACGTTCACTTTCTTGTTGGGTGTTGGAATAAGGGCCTTTGTCCTAGATGGTTGACAGTCAGAGGCCACCCTCGGTTCTTTGCCACATGGTCCTCCCCAGCATGGCTGATTTCCTCATCAAAGCTGTCAAGGAAGAGAGGGCCTTGGCAAGCCAGTCCTCACAGTCCTAGCAATGTAACCTTGGAAGTGACACCCACTACCTTCACCGTGTTTTCTTGGTTACGAGTCAGATACCGTGTCCTCAGAAATTATATAAGGATGTAAATACCAGGAGATGGCATCCTGGGAGCCATCTTAGAGCCCAATGCCATACTTCGATAGCCAGTCTTGACTGGCAGCTTGATGGGGCTCAGATTCACCATGAGAACAAACTTTTATAGGCATCTTTGTGAGGGAGTTTCTAGATTGGCTTAGCTCAAGTGGGAAGGCTCACACTAAATGGGTAATACCACACTATAGGCTGGAGTTCCAGACTGAAGAGAAAAGAGAAAGCAAACATCAGTGACAGTCATCTCTCTCTGCTTCCTGGCTGTGAACACACGTGACCAGCCACCTCCTGCTCCCGCCACCAGCCTTCCCCATCAAAACAGACTGAGCCAAAATAAATCCTTTCACCATTGAGTGCTTTCTCGGGTGCTTTGTCATGGCAGTGAGAGAAATGACTAATGTTCACACTGTGTGAGGTGGGTGGGTACCAGACAACACCTCTAGAGATGGCTGGAAGATTGTAGAACCATAAATTGCGTGGTAGCCCTAGAACCCGTTCAGTTGCCCTTGCACTAGATGAGGCAAAAATAAGCGTTTGTGAATGACAACATTGATATTCAGGAGGGAAAAAAAATGTCACCCACAAAGAGAAAGAAGATAGTGTTTTACACAGAATAAAACCAAGAAACACAACTGTCAAATCTCAACAGCAGTGACATTACAGACCTCTGAGCAGAATTGGAGTGGCAAAAGCCACCGCATCAATATCTCACCAAGCCTCCGCAGGAAAGTGCTATCAATGTCAAGGGCACTGGGAGGACAGGGGATGATCTAATACAGGAAGCTCCTTCAATACCATATTCACACAAATGATAAATAGGATGCAAGAAAGAAGAAGCTGACCATTGCTAATAACTGGGGAAAGAAACTATTGGAACTGAGTCCTGCAGAAATACCTTTCATCCAAGACTCTGCACAGCTTTAAGAGCAATAGATCCTTTAAAAGTGGGGTAGGGTAGGGTGTGACTTCTATGCCCTTCAGCAAAAGTAGCACCTAATGCTCTTACAGATAAGGAAATGAAACCTGGGTGGTATTATTATTTTGGAAAAACATTTCATGATTCTTTCTAAGGTTCTAACTCCACGGTTAGCTGAGCCTAAGGAGACACAGGCTATGGATGCATTTCTTTCTGTGTGTCCAAAAGAAGTAGCAGTTTTCAGCCGGCTGGAAAATGTGGAATGGATGGCTAGAACCCGGCCTGAAGGAAAACCACCATGGGCAAGTTGCTGATGGGATTCGGGGGCTTTAGCAAAGAGATGGACCAGTCATGCATCCCAGGTAAGTCTGGGGCTGTACATAGAAGATTTGAGCGACAGTAAGGAGTCAGCAGCTCGCTGCAGCACAACTGACGGACAAGGAAGAGGGTGCAAACCTCAAAAATGATGGTAACAGCATTCGGGAGACAGGTATTTGGCAACAGATAAAGCAACCAGCAATCAGCAAAGTCGATTGCTCTTGTTTTCTGTTTAGTGAGATTCTGTACCAACAAATGGTTCCAAAGCCACGTGGCCCAGAGAACAGTGTCAAAGTGCGATGACAGTTTGGTTTGTTTGTCACTGCAGGGCCTCAGTCAGCAGCTGGACAGGAGCAATAAGCCATCTATAAAGTCATCCTTGGCACAAGAAGGCGACATTCAGAAAATGTGTAGTGTCCAATAGGAGTCAAGCCTTTTTCTGTTGCCGAATGCTGCTGTTGGGGTGCCTGCTTCTTCAAGGCTCTCTGCTGTGTGATCTCCAGCTCCTTGTAAATAGGAGACAGACACATATTCCTGGCTGGAGGATTCCATGGGCCCTGTCTTACCTTCTTGCGGTTTTAGGTAAAATAGGAGTCATTGCGGCACTGAATCTACTCCAACCTGGTTGTGCGAACAAGGGAGCCTGTGACTCAGAGGGACATTACCAGCCTCCTAAGAACTTGAGAAGTTTCATCCCCCACCTAAAGCCCACTCCCTTGTCTCCCTTCTCTCTTTCTCCCCCATCAAGATGTGTCAGCAGCCGGGCATTGGTGGCACACACCTTTAATCCCAGCACTCGGGAGGCAGAGGCAGGCGGATCTCTGTGAGTTCCAGGCCAGCCTGGTCTCCAGAGCGAGTGCCAGGATAGGCTCCAAAGCCACAGAAAAACCCTGTCTCGAAAAACAAAAACAAAAAAAATGTGTCAGCAGCTGAAAATGGGGACAGTATTCTGTCCTCAGTTTCCCTCAAAACACATTAGAGTCGTCATGAGCTTTAGCAGCACAGAGGCCTAAAGTTCCTGGAGGTCATTCCCTTCAGAACGGGGCTGTCACATCTGTAAAGGGGTCTGTATGACTGAGTGACAGTTGCCCTCCCCTCCATGGGGGAAAATGCACAGTATTTACTCACTCATTTCCACCGGAAGTGACCTCTGAGCTAGCAGGTATGCTAATCCCAAAGAAATATCACTGAAGACTGGATAGACAGAGGATTATGAATGGAGCAGATGGTGAGTGTAGCTGAACTGGTTTCTCCTGTACTCTGCCTCAGGCCAGTGCTCAAGCCCTGTTTGTCACCCAGGATCCACCTCTCACGGTTAGGGTTCTACAGTTATTTTACATTCCTCTGAGCACCCTCAGCATGTCATATGGCCTTCCCTGCAGACACCCACCTCAGTGTGTGTGTGTGTGTGTGTGTGTGTGTGTGTGTGTGTGTGTGTGAGCACCACACGTATCTCATCATTATCTTGAGTAACTCAAATATTTAAGTTCTGTGTCTTGAACATAGTAGGTGTTCAGGAAACCCTTTTGGAAACGAATGACCTATTTAATTCTGTGTGTGCACATAGGTGTAAACACACGTGTACACATGTATGTGCACGTGTGGCGGCTAGAGATCAACACTGGCCATCCTCTGCCTTCACTCTCACCTTATATTTTTGAGACAGGGTCTCTCACTGTACCTGGAACCCACGGATTCAGCTAGACTGGCTTGTCAGCAAACCCCGCAGACCCGCCTGTCTGCCCCTCCCCAGTTTTGGAGTTACTGCCACAACCAGATGTTCTGTGGATACTGGGGATTCGAACTCAGATCCCCCTGCTTGCAGAGCAAGTCCTTTATCCACTGATCCACCTCCTCATCCCCACTTAATATTTATTTCAAATACACTGACAGAGCAGTGCCCTTGTGCTCAGGAGAGCTACTGTACTGCTAAATACCACGAGCTACATTGCGGTGTTCTTTCTAGAGATCAGCTAGACCTAAATTTCAGCCCTTTTCACTTTTGAAAACGAGGCTGTTTGGTGGCAGCTACTTCATGAAGGAGATGAATCTGGGTCATGGTAGTTAGCACTGTCCCACGCCTCTCCAGGGCGTGGAGTCCTCCGTGTGGTTTCCTAAGTCCTCTGAGACGGGACCCCATGTTTTATTACCTGCATATCCTACCTGGCATGCATCTCTGCAAACACTGCACACGAGTGTTAGTCACTGTGCACACCAAGCCTTCCATTCCAGGGGACCTTTATCATCAGTGCCTGATGTCTGTCCCCAAGTCTCCACACACGCCTTGGCCAACTCACCCAAACCATCGGGTTCGTTTTCTCTTGCCTAGAGTTAGTCCTTTTTATCAGAGAGAAATAAACATATCTGGGCCAGCTGGTTCACAGTTTGGAACTTCAGATTTCAATGAGCTTTCCTTTAGGCTCACCCTGGCTAGCCTGCTGTACAGAGCGACACTCTCAGACCTGAGACGCAGCCCTCCACACCCAGCTCCTCCGCCCCGGCCTCTGTAAGAATCCATTCACTGTGGTTCACTCACAGAGGGTTACTGTGGTTTTTCCAGGAAACGGCTGCCTGACCAGGGAGGCAAATTTTCCTGGGTACAGAATTGAGGCGTATTTATACAGAAATAGACATGAGTAACAGTGTATGAGCCATATTAATGGCCTAACGACGATACCTGGGCCTTCCCAACAACCGCCAAGTGTTGCCAGACTAAGGTTGCTTTGTGTTGGCCCAGCATGAGCGGTAGATATAGCTCTTTTTGTCTTGGCAGTGAGGCTTGCACCCCTGCCAGACTTACCCTAAAGGAAAGGGCCAAGAGACAATAAGTCCATTCAAACACGCTAGCAATTTCTTCCAGTGGGGACTTTTCAATTTCTAAACTGATACAAACTTTAAAACCACCCTATTTTAAGGGTGTTTTTTCCAAAAGAAGTTATATTTAGCAACGTAATATTGTCAGATTATTGTTGTTGGAAAGGGGGGAGTGAGGGGGCGGAGAGCAACTCCCTTTCCAGAGGTTTGTAAATACACATTGTAGCTGACTGGCCTCATTCAGTCAGCTGTTTCATTTTGCAGGGCTTAAGCGCTGACATAAAGCTTCCGCCGCTGCGAGCTTGTCCCACCCACACTTTATTTCTGTCGCTGTCTCTGTTGAGTGGAGGTTCTAACAGCAACCCTTACACCCTGCCACGCAGCCAAACCCAAAAAGCCCTTGTGGGACCACCTATAAAAAGAAAAACGTGCTTGTTAACGCAAAGTTCAATATTTGCCTAGGGTGGCACAGCAAAAATAGGGGAAGGTGGAGATTTCTCATCCTTACAAGGCAGAATTTCAGGTGAACCACTAGGCAGAGCTCAGCTACTCTTTAGAATTGAAGAGCCCCCTGCCGGCCGGAGGAGGAACAGGCCTGGGGGGCCGGGGACAGTCATCTTGGAATTGCCTCTTCCCTGGTCCATCGCGCAGCCTGAGCCAGACAGCGGATGGGGCCGCCGTGTGCCAGGCAGAGTTCTAGCTCCGGAAGACGGACAAGGTCTTTGCCTTGTGGGGATTACACCGCAAAAAGGCAAACAAGCAGATAATTAAAAGAGAATGTCAAGCCCAGGAGGAACCTGTGAGAAGCCCTGAGAAAGGATGCTGAATTTAGAGGAGAGGGCTGCCTGAGTCGGGGGCTAGAAAGGATGCTGAGGAGGTTAAAGGAGACGGCTGCCTGAGTCGAGGGCTAGAAAGGATGCTGAGGTTAGAGGAGAGGGCTGCCTGAGTAGGGGGCTAGAACGGATGCTGAGGAGGTTAGAGGAGAGGGCTGCCTGAGTCAGGGGCTGGACCTCGGAAAAAGGCCCCGGACGATCGGTGGGCGTGGTTTGGGGGCAGGGGCGGGGCCAGTGTGAGATCCCTGAGGCAGATGGGAGGGCGGTGAGCGCTGAGTGCTGAGGTGGAAGTTAGAGCCTCCGGGAATACAGCCGGTTTGGTTTTTCACGTGAATCCAGGGCAAAGTTTGACCCAGGAAGTGACTAAGTCTTTTTTACATTGTAAAAGGCCATGCTGTGCGCCACAGGGAATGATAACTGCAGGTATACAGTCTGAGAGGCCAGTTAGGAAGCTGCCGTGTGGTTGGTGTTTTAAACAATTCATTAGACTCTTACAGAGGTTCAAAGAAGAGTAAGACAGGCCCTCTGCCCTCGGAGTAGACTCACCTAACTTTCAAAAGAGGGACTGGAAAGCTGTCTCAGCAGTGAAGACCGCCTGCCTTGAGTTCCGGTCCCGGCACCCGTGAGCAGTTCACAACCGCCTTATATATAACTCCAGCTTCAGAGGTTCTGAGCCCCTCATCTGGCCTCCAAAGGCACCTTTCTTCATATGCACAGACCCCCTCATTCACATACACGTAGCTAAATACAAAAATGTTTAGATTCAGACTGACGACAAACTTATATGCCATCCTAGAGCCTTCACCCAGCGGCTGATGGAAGCAGATGCAGAGACCCACAGCTAAACACTGAGCCAAACTCCTGGAATCCAGTTGCAGAGAGGGAGGAGTGATGAGCAAAGGGGTCAAGACCAGGCTGGGGAAACCCACAGAAACAGCTGACCTGAACAAGGGGAAGCTCCTGGACCCCAGTCTGACAGCTGGGGAACCAGCATAGGACAGAACCAGGCCCTCTGAACGTGGGCGTCAGTTGGTTTTCCTGGTGAGCCTATGGGGCTCTGGCAGTGGAGCCAGTATTTATCCCTAGTGCATGGACTTCGGGAGCCCATTCCCTATGGAGGGATACTCTCTCAGCCTAGATACATGAGGGAGGGCCTAGGTCCTGCCCCAAATGATGTTAAAGACTTTGATGATTCCCCTATGGGAGGCCTCACCCTCCCTGGGAGTGGATGGGGGTGAGGAGGGGGTTGGTGGGGGGCAGGGGAGGACGGGAGGGAGAGGGAACTTGGATTGATATGTAAAATAAGATTGTTTTTAATTTAAATAAAATTTATTTTTAAAATGTTTAGATTGTCCCTGAACTGGCCTATCCTCATCCAGTAACTGATGGGACCTGATTCAGAGTTCCACAAGCAAGAAACAGGTCGAGCTCCGGGAATTCAGTTGAAGAGAGTGAGGAGGGAATACATGAGCAAGGGTGGGCAAGACCGCGATGGAGAAATCTACAGAGACAGCTGAACCAAGCTCATGGAAACTCATGAACTCCAGACTTAAAACTCTGAAGACTCCAGGGGACCAAACTAGGTCCTCGATATGTGAGAGACAGTTGTGAAGCTTGACTAGCTGAGGGGTTCCTGGCAGTAGAACCATGGTACAAACCTGGTACACGAGCTAGCTTGTTGGCGCCCATTTCTTAGGGTGGGATGCCATGTTCAGACTTAATGCATGGGAGAAGGGCCTGGCCCTGCCCCAGCCTATTGTGCCAGACTGTGTTGACTCCTCGTGGGATGGACCGGGGGTGGGCTAGGGGGGAGGTGAGGTGAGGTGGGAGGAGGTGAGGGGGAGCGAGGGCAGAGGGAAGAAAAGAAAAAAAAACTAAGAAAAAAGTTTAGATTGATTTCATTTATATGTGTGACTATTTTGCCTGTGTATATGCATATGTACCATACGCATGCTCAGTGCAGGCAGAAGTCAGAGGAGGGTGTAGATCCCTTGGAACCAGAGTTACAGGATGTTTTGGATGGTTGTGAGTCACCATATGGGTGATAAGAATTGAAACTGTGTCCTCTGTGAAAGCAACAAGTGCTCTAAACCACTGAAGCACCTCTCCAGCCCCTAAAAGTAAATCCTTAAAAAAAAAAAAAAATCAGAGTAAATGGATGTTTCAAAATGCCAGATGGAGACACACAGCAAGAGAGAGGATTTGCAGATAGACGGGGAAGCCCTCCCCATGGGTACTCTCTCCGAAGGAAGGACAGGGCTGACTGGGAGAACCATGAGAGAAATGGCAGAAAGAAGAGTGGCCCGTGTGGCCCAGCGGTGGAGTACTTGCCTAGCATGTGGCAGGCCCTAGGTTTAATTCCCCCATACCAAAAAGGGAAAAAGAAAGAAGGAAAGCCAAAAACAGAAGAATCGGAGTGTTGGGAAGATAGAGAAGTCTATGCTTTGGGAAGCCGGGGGTGGAGTCCGAGGACAGATCAGAAAATCCCCAGGGCCTCTGCCAAGTGTCTGTCATGATGCTTCGTTGTGCCACCCACATCTCCCCATTAGGACTCAGGTTTTGTTCCCACCCCCAGGGAAGGTTGGAGGCCATCAGTTCCCTGCTGCCTGCCTGGGGGAAAACCACCTTGCCCTAGGCCACGCCTCCTTCCCAGGGTCAGCCCACATCAGTGACTGGCTAGCTTGCTAATAAAGCCCTTCTACTTTGCTCCAAATAAGGCCAACTCAGAAGGGCCACCCAGCTCCAGTAATGCCCCTAGGGATAGTGTGACTACAATGTAGCCACCCCTCATCCTGCTCATCCTGCTCTGTTCTCTTTCCTCTTTCATACATTGATGCTGATGGGGGGAAAAGGGCCCTAAGAAACTGCCCTGGTAAAGTCCAAGCCAGAGTCCACTTCCCCAGGAACCCACTAGCTGCAGGGTCTTTACATAAAAGTCAACGAAAACAAAAATGATAATATCACAATGGTTCAATATAAAAGCTGCCTGCAGCAGATGAAAAAATTGCCTTATAAATGGCAATTCTGAAATTTAAAAGAGTCACACAGGAGGAAAGTCAGTAGGGATGGATTTTTCCACAGGACCTGAACCTATCAGGCCGGCAAGGCTGAGACAGGCCATTTACCTCTGTAGAGAGCTTGGTGCTGGGTTTCATAACCCGATTGATGGTTGCTGTCACACATATAACCTCACAATCTCTTTTAATCTCCACACTTCTGTCACTTTGCTGCCACCTGGAGAGAGGATTAATTTCATTTGTCTCCCAAGGAGATGAATGCATCCAATCAGATTCCAGCACACAAAGGGACACCATTCTCTCACCCATCAGCTCAGACTAGCTTCAGAGGCCACTTTAGGTCCCCCCTTGTCCTTCATCTCAGAGGTGAACAGCCATCCCCTGGCACCACCTGCACTCTCCTCCCAGCTAAGGGATGTGGGCAGAGGGCTAAAGTAGCTCTCATTTACAAGAAGAAACTGTGAGTGTCCTGAGACACTGTGGAGAAAATGACTGCACGATCCCTATCCCACTGGGCTGTGCTCTTCCTAGGGTGGGAAGACTTCTCCACAAGCCTGGAGGTCTGCTCAAGAGGAATCAGGGAGGGGATGTGCCCTTCTTGGTGAAGGGATTAATTTTGTACCATTACTCACTCCGCCCTAAGTCTCAGATACTCAGAGACGTGGCTTGTACCTGTTTGAGCACTACTGCCCCAGGAACACAGCAAAGCTTGCTGGCTGAGTGAATGGCTGAAAAACTGGTACAAGGTGGATCACCCATGAGGTAATTAAGACAACCTAAAAATAAAGATTAGGATGATTGCTAGTGCCTGTTTGGCAAATATAAGTTTTTTTACTATTACTTTTTAATTAGCATACAAATGAATGTGTTTATTATAGTGTTTCATCATTTTTGATACATTTATTGTGTGTGTGTGTGTGTGTGTGTGTGTGTGTGTGTGTGTGTGTGTGTGTGTGTGTGTCACATACACGCACACATGTGTGGTCACCTTGTAAGAGTCAGTTGCCTTCTTTCACCCTGTAGGACCCAGATATGAAACACAGGTTGTCAGGCTTGATGGGAAGTGCCTCCATCCATTGAGCAATCTCACCAGCCTTCATTATGGTGTTTCCAAACATATACAGCACTACACTTTGTCCTAACCCCATCCCACCCCAGTGCCCTCCCCTGTGCTCTGATGTAATAGCAAGTACCTGGAGTAACATGACGTGGCATAGTCACTGATATGGATGCCTCCAAAGAATTACCATCACAAAGGCTAGGAGTTACAGGAGAACAAAGACAGCCAGAGCTCCTAATAATGAGAAGGGCAGGATTGTAGGGAAAACGATCAATGCCCCACATTAATGAACTATTCATTTGAAAGTGTCAAGAGTTAGCCTGGAGGACTCCATTAAAATCCTCCGTCTCAATCAGAACGGGGGGGGGGGGGGGGGACCTGAGTCAGCTCTTTGCACCATTCTGCCCCTCTCTGGTCCTCTCAGTAGCTGCATATGCTTCCTAGCACTGCTAGCTGTCTGGAGATCTGACTTGGTTAAGAGTGTGTATTGCCCTTGCAGAGGACCTGAGTTCGGTTCCCAGCACCCACTTCCGATGGCTTATAGCCAGGCTAATTTGGAACATGTAGCCCCACCTGGCCTCTTGCCTCAGCCTCCCCAGGGCTGGCACTGTAGACATGAGCCACCACACCCAGATGACTTTTGGTTTTTGGCTTTTGGCTTTTTGTTGTTGTTGTTGTTAATGATTTTGAGATAGGGTCCCGGTATGCTCTGCCTGACCTCAAATTCACCATCCTCCTACCTCAGCCTCCCAAATATTGAGATTATGGGTGTTTGTGCCCAGCCTAGGAACTTTGGCTGTTACCGATGGGATCTGCCAAAATAGAGGCTAGAAATTTAATATGATCAAGTTTACCACGTGTCATCAGGAGGCACTGAATTGCCACCATTATCTCAAATGCCTGAGGTAACTGACTAGTCTAGTCAGGAAGGATGCTCTAACATGTGCAGGTCTACATGAACAAAGGCTCTAGAACCCATGTTGACTGATACACAGAAACACAGTTTCACCTAACCAGAAGTCTGATTTTGGATTCAAACCCCAGCTTGGAAGTATATGACAACAGATACAGGGCTATAAAGCCTCAACCCGTGCTTGTGGGGGTGCTGAGCTTCATAGTTAGACAGTTCCTGTACCCTCACCCAAAGCTTAAGGATTGTGATGGCAAGCTGCTTGTATTTGCCTGTGGAGGCCAGAAGACGTGGTAGGTCTCCTCAGAACTGGAGTTACAGGTGGTTGTCAGCTGCCATATGTGTGATGGAAATTGAACCCGTGCTCTTAACCACTGAGCCATCTCTCTATCCCGGGAATAATATTTTTGATGTAATGGGAGAGAAAGCAGGCTATAGAATAAATCTGTAATCTGTTTTGCTCACTTGCCGAATACCAACAGCTAAGAACAGTGCCTAGAACACGGTGAACACTCAAAGGTACTTGTCAAGCTGTGGTTGGACCAAAATGAAGTGGACAGCACCCCTTTCATGGGGACCATAAGAGCCTCACAGCACAATTAAGATGCCACCTCCAGGGTGTAGACTCATGGGAAGACACAGATTGCTGAGGCCTCCTGACTCGTGTTTTATGATGAGCTTGCCTTGTGAGGTCGCATGGCAGCTTGCTAGAGTAAGAACTGCATTCACCTGGGACGGGGAGTATCTGCTGCAGGCTTAGTAAGCTTATGTGTAGCACGTAACTTCTTTAGCACAGTAAATCCAGTAGCAAGAGTTCCTTTGCCAATCAATTGTCCACAGACTTCCTTGCACATTCAGTAAGTCAGTGCAAATTCAGTAAAAATTGCCTTGTGGTTAAGAGGTATGGGCTACCAATCAGACTTGCGAATGTTTACCTCAAATGGAGATCATGAGAATACAAGATCCTATATCTTTCAGATCCACCAAGTAAGAAGAAACTATGCAGGGAAACTCAAAGGGAAGGATTCAGTACATAAGTGGGGAAAGGGCCAAATGGGGTTGTGAGACCCAGTGGTATCTTAATTTTCTGTGGCTGTGATAGAACACCAAGACCATAGAAACTTGCAGAAAGAAGGATTTGGGTTTCAAGTCCCACAGGATAAGAGTCCATTATGACAGAAAATCACAGCAGCAGGTGGCAGGCATGAGAGAGAGCAACCTGAGAATGGAGGGTGGCTTTGAAATGTCCAAGTCCATCTTCAACGACATGCTTCCTCTAAACCTACCCAAACAGCACCACTAACTGGGGACGGAGTATTCAAAAGCCAGGGACTATGGGGGACTTTCTCATTCAAACCATCATACATGATGATTAGCTACTTGAGGAAGCCACCACAGGGCTGGAGATGCAGCCACAGCAGGCAGTGACACCGTACCACAGAAGCAGGGCTGGGAAGAGTGGCACCCGGGAAGGGGACTCAGCTGTTTCCACAGCTAATGCTGCACCAGGACAAGGAAAGGGTCCACAGAATCTCCTCTTCCTCCCCTCGTCTCAAGAAAGAGCCAGAGAAGGAAGCGAGAGTGAAATTACTGGTGCTATGTGAAGTCACCATGCAACTCCAACAGGTTATCTGCACTGAGTGCTTAGCGCTGTGCCTGGCTTGTAATCACACTTGACAAAAGCTACCATTGTTCTTATACATAACATGCCCTGGGCAAGGCATGGGTAATAAAAACATTGACTCTTATCCAAATAGCAGGCAGTCTAGAGGTTGCAGCTTTCCAGGGCTTCTGGAGTGAGTCTTCTAGCAAGCTTTAGCCTACCACGTGTGTAACAAGTCTTTCTCTGTTCTGAAAGCCAGCTCCCAAATAATGACTTACTATTAATTATGAAAGCTCAGCCTATAGCTTAGGTTTGTTTTTAGCTAGCTCTTATAACTTAAATTAACTTGTTTATATCAATCTAACGTTCTGTAGGATGGCATTACCTCTCTTCCATCTTCACCTCCTGTTTCCTTTCCGTGTCTCCTGTAGTCTTCTGCTCACCTAGGTTCCTCCTCTCTTCCTTTCTCTCCCCAGAGATCCTGCCTATACCTCCTGCCTAGCTATTGGCCATTCCGCTTTTCATACACCAATCACAGTAACATACTGTGATTAATATCCCACAACACACATGGATCCAGATGGCTAACAGGTGACTGCCATCTCATCAGGCATCCACAATTACAGAGAAGGGTGGGCTAATATTGACTTATAAATGTTCTATTCTCCCAGGAAAAAAAAAGTCACTAAATGCCAGGTACAGTAGTGCATGTCTTTAATCACCACACTTGAGAAGCAGAGGCAGGAAGATAGCTGTGGGCTCAAGGTATCTAAATAGCGAGTTCCAGACCAGCCAGAGCTATATAGTGAGACCCTATCTCAAACAAGACAAAGGGGTCATTAAAATCTTTTCTTTTGTGTGTGAGAGAGAGAGAGAGAGATACAAAATGATTCAACCATCTTACCTCTTAGGACTGGAGAGTTGACTCAGTGGTTAAAAGTATTATGTACTGTTCTTTCAGAAGTCCTGAGTTCAGTTCCTAGCACCAATACTGGGTGACTCACAACTGCCTGTAACCCAGCTCCAGGGGGATTTGATAATTCTGGCCTCCAGAGGCACCAGCATTCACACACACACACACACACACACACACACACACACACACACACACACACACGCATACTCACAAAATGATTTAGTGAGTATCATTTGTAGATCTGATTTCATGTCTGGAATCTAAACTCCTTGATACCTTTCTGCCTACAAAAGGCAACTGCTATCACCAGGCACTCATTTAAAGAAAGGACTTGTCGAGAAGGACATGGTAGTGCCTCCCTATAGTCCCAGTACCCAAAATACTGAGGCAAAAGCTATCCCAAGTATAAGGCCAGCCCTGGGTACAGAGAGGGAGTAGAACATGAGTCTGTGGATACCACCAGCCAATTAGAAGCCATGAAATCTTATCTCCACTTTCCTCTTTATCATTCACTGGCTTTGGAGTCACAGAATATTTATGCTAAAACTCAAAAAAACACATTAACGTACTCAACTGAAACTCAACGTCTACTCTGAAAACACCAAGGCCAGGTCCTCCTGATACTCTTGGAGTAGAGGCCGAGCTGCTGACCTGACTGTGGCCATGACCCCAGACACCCTGAAAGCATCTCATACTTCCTGTCTTCATGCTGTCTCTATCTACTCAGGGACAGGTAGAAAATCATCCAAGGGGAGATTGATACTCTGTGCCTTTGAAGTAATGCCACCATCTTCCATAGCAGGCATCCTGGATTGCTTTAATTAGGTGGGAAGGCACCAGAGGCATGAGCTCTACCTGCTCTAGGGTGATTAAACGAAGGAGCTGAGAGCTTTAATCTCATCCTTAAAGAATGTGAATGAAAATAATATTTTATACAGAGAAATAAAAGGGAAAGATTGCATGAGTTTCCACAAATTATCTGTAAAATCGAGCTGGATGAATGGCCTCTTTCTGATACAAAGTGAATCAGCTTGACACCTCAATGAGTCAGAAGTGATCGAAGCTGCGAGACACTGGAAAGACTCTCTCAGTGTAATGCTGGTCAAAAGCCTTTCAGAAAACAGAGTCCCTGAACACAGCAAATTTCATCCCGATATTGTTTCCTACTTCTGTCTTCTGGGTCCTCAGTATAAATGATGTCACACTTCCCATTAGTTAGGCACGAGGCACTGCCAGCTCATAATTACCGATACCTTCCCTCAGCACTCTGTGACACCGTGCTGTCAGCAAGTTTCATCTCCAAATTGTAATGGCGCCATCCACTTTATTTGGTCTTAGGTGATAGAGGATGGATGCCTTTCTAGAAAAGCATGTGCATTTAAGATGGCAGCACAGGGATGATTTATATGGGGAATAACTCCTCCAGCTGTCAAAGACCTGGCAGGATCTCTCTGGGAGACTAATAGAAGCCGGTTCCTTTCATAGCTCTGAGATGAACTATCTGCGTCCACCAGCCGTCAGAAGACGCACTCTGTGCACCAAAAGAGAGAAAGGCAGCTCTTCAGCCTCCATGTTATTCCTGAGGATGCAAAGTTGTTCACGAGCCAGGGGTTGAGATTTGAATGTCTCCTTTGCAAACATTCACTATTTTTCCTTTAGTCCGCCACGAAATCACACTCTCCTTCCTAGACGTTTGTAATAGGTATAAAAATTACTTTTATACTGCAGCCATGGTGATGTGATACTTGTAAATGCCAGGTCTGTGACATCCCTTTGTTTTTAGAAAGGGTCTAGAGTAGGCTGCCATATCTATCACCTGAGATCACCTGAGAAGGGCAAGGAAAAATTTCCCAAACATCAGAAGCATTTGCCAGGAATTCAAAACTTCCCCATTCATGGAAAGACTCCCAACTCTCCTCATCCTTGCTCCTAGCAGGCTCTCCCAAACCACTGCTCAGTGAACACTGGAAACACGCTGGGTCCACTGACCTAGCAGCACCATTGCCAGGGAAAGGGGTAGAGAGCACCGACCTGGAGCCATTCAATACTAACCTATTTACATTAGGAGTTACCAGCAGTGGGGAGAGGGTGTGCCCCCCACACCATAATCATTTTGGGTTGTTAAAACCGGTTGGGAAGTGTTACTGGCATCTAATGGGTAGTGGCCTGGCATGCTGCTAATCACCGTACTGTGCACAGAACAGCCCTTAACAAAGAGTTGTATGAGCCAAAAAAGTCAACAGGACCTGGCTGAGAAGCCCTAATCCAGATCTGTATCAAAATATGCAAATAAGAGAAGGGTTCAGGCCAGGGGTTCCCTTTGGCACATATTCCCAATGGAAGCCACGCCCCAGTCAGGAGCTCTGTTCAGGCCCTACATCTGCCTGATTCAGCAGATCACACTTTAATAATGTAATTCAATTTTTCCTCATTTTTAATGTTATTTGGGCCCTTTAATATAATTTGGAAAGCTATTATAGCTGTTACAGCTGCTAGTTCTGCCCTCAATACTGATTTCACTTATGACCTCAGCCAGAATAAGATTTAAAGTTTGAGATGATGTAAGTGAATAGGGATTATTAGATTTATCCATATGGCAATTTAAATAAGAAACTGCCTGGCTTAGAATAAGTGGTAAATGAAAAATGCTAGTGATTTATAGACCTGTCCGTTTTAAAGATTTATATGATGTGTGGGATGATTAAGTAAGAGACAGGCCTGATTATATGAAATATGTAATTTTTGTAAATGCAATATTGCAAGCAAGCAGCTAAACCCTGCTGCACAGTGGCTCCCAGCTAAGCAATTCTTATTACGTGATTATTATAAACCAGTTGTAGATTCATGTGCAAATCACATACCAGGTCCTTGCTCTAATCCTTTTTAGCTGGATGGCCTAGTGTTCATAGGAAATACATCTAACTTCAACCTCAAAATTAGTCACATCAGTACCCCAAAACAGAGCAGTTTCAGTCCTAAGCCACTGACCACAGACCTGAGCCTCTGTTTCAGTCAGTTCGTGGCACCCCAACTTATGAAACGGAGATGACATGGGTGTCATATTTTAGTGACACACTTTGGAGAAGATGCTCAGGATTCCAAGCAAAAATAACCTCAGCACGCCTGCCATCTCAGCTCCCCAGTGTGAGACCACACAAAGCCTGAACTTAGAGGTCTCCAGGGTGACTCATCCATCTCTCAGGCTGCATACCACACTTTAGCAAGCCTCCCGATTCCATAAGGAGAGTTGGGGTGGTGCCTCCTTAAGAGGAGGTACAGAGTTTATTTCCTAGAAATGAGGGAACCACTCAACATCTTATCTTCAGGAGACTGGAATGTGTGGGAAATGTTACTGACTGTTTTAGCTATTTTTAAAAACATATTTACTACAATTCTGGCAGTAGCTTTTATATAACAAGATACTAGGCCTGCCACTCAGCTTGTTTGTGGTAAGACTCAGCTTCTATATGAAGCTATTAAAAACAAAAAGTTCTGCTTTTTTTTTTTTTCTGTTATTTTGACAGCTGCTTGGTGTGTGCTGGGGAGTAGGGGAGGGGAGGTGCCTTCAAAGAACAAAGCAATGTAGATTGTATTTGTATTTCTTCCACAAACTGAATGTAGGCCCTCTGTGGAGGTGTTTGGCATTCTTCTGCAGGGTTGGTAGGACACACTGAAGGATCCTTCAGTGGAGAGCCAGGATACACAGATGCACAAATGCAAACCAAGAAAGGTTCAGAAGGCAAAATGCAGGATAAGGTGGGAACAGGAAAGGGCTACATCTAGAACGATGGCCCCGAGCCCAGTTAGGACTTCTGAGACTGAAAGCTGTAAGTCCTGGGGTAGGAATGGACAATGGTATAAACTGTAAACCTGTTTACACAACAGATAAAGTGCTGGAGGTAAGCTTATTCAAGCAGAAAACACAACAGAAGAAATAACTCCTACACTCTCACAGAAGACAAAATTGGCAGAGAAAGACCCCTAATCCACCTGGACATATGGCAGAGCTGTCCGTGAGTCCACCATGAGGATATCAGGAGCAAGGAGCACACAGAGGAGAACTTCGTGGAAGGAACTGACACAGTATTCTGAAGTTCTAGAAACTTCCAAGGCCAGCAGAGAGCAGGAACTTGTTTTGAGACAAGGGTCACTAACCCAGGCTGGCCTTCAACTATGGTAGTCCTCTGGCCTCAGTTTCCCAAGCATCGTGATTACAAACATGTACCGCAGTGTCCGGAAACTTTTTTTTAATACAAAAATATATGTGATCTTTTAGCACAGTGTTTCTTTTTTGAATAACCTCAAAATCTTACATTTAGTTTCTCTAAGATGGAGAAATAACAACCAAAGGAATCCAGACTGTCAAATTATGGCTATCTGCACTCAGATGTATTTTTAGCTGCTAACTGAAGACGCCACCTTGGAGCAAAAGTATAGGTTGAGAGGCAGAAAAGCAAATTAAATAACACGATGCATTTTTGTGTGCTTGAACTCTATCCCATCCCTACCTCCCAAAACACCTACTTAGCCAACAAAATGGTTTCTGAGATTTATTTTCTAACTATCACATTACCAGGCCCCCTAACAATCTCCTGATCAGCTTTATGAATTGATTAATAAGGCAATCATGGCTGGGAAAGCTTTTATATGCCAGCTGATACTGATGTTGCCTGTAAAAAGATGACCGACTGAGGCCCTGATAGCCAGTAAAGCGGGTTCAAAAATGACTGTCTCGGGCAAATAATGCAGCGATCATGACCTCAAGTGCTTTGGGCCAAATAACAACTGTCAAGTCCTGATAGCAGTATTTGACCTCAGAGGCAGGTGACAGAAAGCAGCCTCAAATAGCCATTTTCTCAAATTCTGTTAAGGATAGTGGTGTGTGGTGGGAGGAATCACACCCCCACCCCTCAACCCCCCACCCCTACCCCCCAACCCCCCACCTCCACCCCCAGGAGGCCACCAGTCATCCACGGCCCAGAAACACACACCGGGATTCAGACAGTGAAGACCCCCTAGATTCTGACAGGATTTGTTTTCTGTTGTTGTTTTGCTTTGTTTTCATCAGGTTTAGTGATTGCTCCTCATGAAAGACATTAAACATATAGTAAAGTAGGGATCACAGTATCGTAAACTCCACCCACCCACCACAGAGCTCTGGGAATTACCACCAGCAGGGCTGCCCTCACTTCATCTTGCCTCAAACATCGTATCACCTCAGCCAGAGATGTTAAAAAAAAATTAATTGAAATGCATATCTCTATGACACTCAGGCACGAGTTTCTTCTCTTAGATGCTTTTGGAAACAGGAACTCACAGTAATTACCATCTCTATAATGTTCTTTAACTTCACCAAATGTGCCACTTCCGCCAATCATCTCCTAAGTGTCCTTCACCAATAAGGTTCCAGTGAGGTCCACATGCTGCCTTTGGCTGCCACGTCTCCTGAGCCTATTTTTAGTCTATGGGTTCCCTGTGGCATGCCTTTCCAGGCGGTTCACATGTTCAGGCCATGGAGGCATTTTGCCTGTGGTTTCCCACATTCTGGGTTTTGTCTTCTATACTGTTCATGTTTGCTGCTCAACAAGACTACTACAAACACTATACATTTCCGTCAGAAGGGCCATGGCGTCTGCTTGCCTCTTTTTTTTTTTTTCTGTTTTGTTTCTTTGTTACTTTTTTGAGACACAGTCTCAATCTACAGCCCAGGCTAACCTTGAATTTATGTGATCCTCCTGCCTCAACTTTCCCAGTGCTGAGATTATAGACATAAACCAGCCTGAGTGGTTGCCTGTTTCTTCTTATGATATCAGTGGCCATTGACCAGCCATAAGTTTTGTTAGCATAGACTGATTAGAGAAACCCATAAAACAATTTTTTTAATTTTATATATACAGATGAGCACACCACATGCATGCCTGGTGTCTGGGGAGCCCAAAAGAGGGCATAGAATCCCCTGGAACTGGAGTTACTTACAATTGTGAGCCTAATGGGTGCCGGGAATCGAACCAGGATCTTCTGCAAAAGCAGCCAGTGTTCCTAACTGCTGAGCCTTCTCTCCAGCACAACAAAAATGTTAATAAGATTTTGTTAAAATAATGAAAATATTTTCCTCTGTGTTTTTTAGCACATAGAGCCTATAAATGTAGGGCCAACAAGATGGCTCATCAGGTAAGAGACCTGGCAGCCTGAGTCGGGTCCTCAAGACCTCCCTAAAGTTGTCCTCTGAGCTCAATGCACCATGGTTGAGTGTAGTGTTTTACACACACACACACACACACACACACAAATAAATGTAATAAAGAAAAAAAATAAAGAATAATTGCCTTGAATGTTATACAGGTTTTACTGGGAAAACCCTTTGACTTAAGTAACTTGTATAATTAAAGGGGTAGAGATGAAATCACAGTTTTGTTTTATTTTTAAGGCTGACTCTTGTGTCTGTGTACATGTTCGTGTGTGTGCAATGAAGGACAGAGGCTAAAGTTAGTTATCTACTTCAATTGCTATCCGCATTGTTGCTTGAGACGATGTCTCTCACTTAACCTGGACTTCACCAATTTGGTTAGACTGGCTGGCCATTAACCCCACCCAAAGTCTAGCCCTGGGGGCTACAGACCCACACTGCCATGCCTGACTTTTACCTGAGTGCTGGGATCCAAACACAGGTTCTCACCTTCATTCATACTCTCCCATCTACCTAGGCCATCTCCCCAGACCCCTAAAGCAGGTGACTCCATACAAATCTAATCATAAGACCAAATAACTCTTAACTGGAAAACACAGTTCTTGACTGGACACACCCTCTTACAGAAGAGGCCAGTTGGAAGACACAGACGGAGTCATCTTGTGTGGGCATGGACAGATACGAAGGGCACAGGTGGCCCTCACTAACTAGGAATGAAATAGCACTATGAACATGACCAGTGTGTCTAGAGGACCAGACGCTCTGTTCAAACGCTTACACAAATCAACTTAGAGTATGTGACACTCCCATCTCAGTGTACAAAGGTTGCCAAAATTAGAGTCAATTCATTAATCTCCCATGCCAGGAAGAGGTAGCCATCGATCACTCCAGGTTCTACTGACAGCAAGGCAATAACATGACGGCCCTGCCACACACCAGATAGCATTTCTTCCAGTTCATTTGCTATGAGGGTCTCTCTAAACTGCCTTCTGACTAAAATATGTCTTCTGCCCTTGAGACTTCCAAGTGACTTGCTCAAGAGAAACATTCTATTTTCTTAGTATAAAGAAATACATGAAAATTTCATTACATATGCTATCTCTTAATAAATTTAATATTAAAAAGAATTTGCCTCCTCTTCACCAAGGAAAGGGAGGGAGAAGATGAGAGGGAGAGAGAGGGGAAGGAAAGAAGGTAGAGGGGAAAGGAAGAAATGGCTTAAACTTCCAGTATTTGGGATGCTAATTCTTATTATGGTATTTAGGAGATTTAAATGCCACAAAACCAAAATTGATGGAAACTGAAACTAAGTATCCGCTGAGAACATGGTAAGAGCATAGAGAGGCTTTCTTTGGGTTGGGGGGGGGGAGTTGTTTTGTTTTGTTTTTTGAGATTCTATTTTATTTGTATTTTTATTTTATGTATATGCCTGTTTGCTTGACCGTATATCTGCGCACAAGGTGCCTGCAGCATGAGTAGCGCTTACTAAGGCTAGGTGAGGGCTACTGAGCCTCTGGGAGCAGACTTACATAACTGTCCACTGAGCATCTCTCCAACCCTGAACACGGGTTGTTTGGTTTGTTTGTTTGTTTGTTTGTTTGTTGAGACAGGGTTTCTTTGTGTAGCCCTGGCTGTCCTAGAACTAACTCTGTAGATCAGGCTGGCCTCAAACTCACAGAGATCCACCTTCCTCTGCCTTCCAAGGGCTGGCATTTAAGGTGTAAGCCAACACCGTAAGTGTTCTTAAACCGAAGTGACTAGCTGGGTGTAGTGGTCCATGTCTGTAATTCCAGCCTTTGCGAGGTGGAGGCAGGAGGATCAGGGGTTCAAGACCAGCCTCAGCTGCATGGGGAGTTTTAAAGTACTTTATCCCATAGAAGACCCTGTTTCAGGTAAGTAACTATTTAAAAATAAATAAAGTGCCTAAGCAAATTAAAAAAAAAAATCAAATCGTATCTTTCTTGTCTCCTGACTCACCTGTGATGATCGTGGACCTTTGTTTACAATTCTGGTTAGCGCCATGGGCACTGAAATTGGAATGGAGGTGTTAGCATGGGCACAGGAATGGGTTTCCCATAGGGGCCTCGGTGAGCTGGCTTCGGAAATACTAACCCATCCCGAATGCTTTTCAAAGCAAAGTTCACTGATACTTGATAAGGGAAGGGGTGGGGGAGGAAGAATCCTTGAAAAAAAAAAAAAAAAAAAAAAAGGCAGGACGTTTAAGAAACATAGGAACAAAATCTGCAAACTGAATATGCCGTGAAACAAAATCTGAGGAATAAACTCCAAGGCACTTGCAGGAGTTCCCACAGAGAAGAGAGTCTCTACGGACGGACGAGCCTCGCTCTTGGTGTGCATCCCGGCACCATTGGCATTTCCGTAAATCCCTTAGCTGGTCCTTGCAGCCAGTTCTGTGTCCCCAGCGCTCCCGTCCCAGCCCACACACCAGTTCCACGCTAGGGGACTGTGAACACAAGTTTCAGTAAGATTACATTTCTCAGCTGTGAGCCCAAAAAACCTACTCCGGGTGTAAAGGTCCCGGGAACAAAACAGCTCTGCGGAAAACAAAGCGCAGCTCGCCGAAGCCACGCGCAGATCCCTACGCAGACAAAGAAGCCAAAGCGTGGCTCGCTCCCTGGGGCGGCGGCGCATGCGCGGGGGAGCAGGTGCGCGGGGTCCCAGAGTCGAAAGCGCCAGGGGCAGGGTGGGGTGAGCTCTGCTCCGCCCCTGCTGTATGGTTGGAGACACAGAAAGTCGCTTGGCCTCAGTTTTCTCATCTGCCGGATGAAGTAAATGCCGTCGTGTCCTTGTTAAGGGTCGGGCCTAAAGAGATAGATAGAGTGTGTGCTGTTTCTTAATATGCGATAGACGCTCGATGAATTTTTTGCTATGATCTGATACCATCAAAACACTAAGTGACACTGCCGTAGAAACATCAGGGTCCTCAGACAGATTAATTAAACACAAATTTAAGTAACACTTATCCCTCTTTTAGGTACTTGGAGAATTATGTCTGTGTGGACATGCACACAGCAAGTGGGTTTCTTGCTCTTAGGTTTTATCTTGTCTGTCCCTCCAGTGAAACAAGAACAGAGATTCAAATCTGTGAGTGTAACGAGCGAGCGCAGGTCCTTACAAAAAAAGCCTGTTCAGCACCCAAATGTGTAGAGAGCCTTGCACGGTTTGATCACTAGGTTTGCTCTTCAGCCAATCCATCTGCAGTCCTCATCTCTAAGAGGGGCTGGATGGCACGTGTGACGCTGCCCACACGTAAGCCAGAGTGGGATCCCTGCTCCATATCCATGTGTTTCGGACAAGACACCATAGGCCGCCTTTGGATGCCCAGCTGGACCAAGAGGGAGAAAATGAGTAGAAAGGTAGTTATTCTACAAGCTTCCTTCCTGAAGCCAAATAGGAATGTCAGATAATATAACAGGTTAACTATCCAGCTTTTCTTTTTCCTTCCCAACAGAGGAACTGGAAATTTAGAATGTACAGACTGACATAATCTGAGGACAGAAAATAAATCTAAGAAAACTGAAATACAATAGCACATCCTGTTGCTCTGGGTTCCAAATGCATACACACACACTTAGCCAGCAAAAAAATAATAATAAACACACAAAAGCTTATAATGGCAAAAAAAAAAAAAAAGCTTAAAAGGAACTTTTGAGTGCAAGAATCAAGGAGATAAGAAAATTCAACAGTGTCCAGGCAGAGAATGATCTCAAGAAGATGGGAAGATGGACAAGCTCACAGGTGTCCTGTCTGCTCTGCTCTCAAAGATCTAGATCAGGCTCCACCCCCAGGACCCAGAGGCCGAGCTTGTCTGTTTTGTGCTTGGGAGCTGAGAGTGATTTGTTTTTAATTGGGGGGTGTCAAACAAAGAATGCATTTTGTAACATGTCAAAATCATGTGAAATTCTAGTTTCATTGCCATAACATTTTATACTGGAACACAGCCACACCCATTCATTTACATATCTGAAAAGTTTGTGTACCCCATAAGCCTCTCTGCTGATCAGACCAGATCAAACCAAATTAGAAAAGCCCACATTTGATGAATACAATGCTCCCAGATGGCCTTCCAGTCCCCCAGAAAAGAGAGGGGGACAGGACAGTTTAAATACCCTGTGGAAGTGGTTTTGAGTATCTCTGGGGGAGGGGTCATCATTTGGCAGACTTTCTGAGATGCAGCAGGGTTTGGAGGGAGCTGGGGAGGAGGCCTAGGGTGGAACCTATGCCAGAACATTCCAGACTCTTTGGGTATATGGATACTAGGGGCTGGGGTGAAGCTTCCACCAGAACATCCCAGACTCTTTGGGTATATGGATGTCAGGGGCTGGGGTTTAGAATGTGCACTAGGGACTAGGGTGTGGTGGGGACTTAGGTATTTCTCAGGCAAGTCACTCAAGGTTTGCATCTTTAAAACAGGGACAAGTCACAGCAGAGTAAAGATGAGAAGTCTCAGTGCAGAGTATATGTTTCATGTCTGATAATGGTGTGTTTTCATGTGTTTAGACACCGACATGTAATAGCGCCATCCCCATTCCAAGTTAGAACTCAATCTCCTTCTCAAAAAAGGATCCAGAAAGTAATCTGATTGTGTATTACCGCTATGCTAACAGAAAAGGGTAAGGCAGAGAGCACTGATGTGACTCACAATTGAATCTGACCAAGTTATGAAGGGCCAGACCACAGGAGCTGAAAATTAGAGAGCTCTTCCTGCTGTAGCCAGAGAAACTGCCGGAAGACACATGTCTAGGAGCAGAATGGCCTGCACAACCATTCAAGAATTTCCAGTTTCTTAAGATACTCATTAGTGTCAGCTGAGGAGTACAGAGGGGATTATGTTAGAGAACAAGCAGTGGAAGGAACAGAGATTAGAGCCCTTGAAGGCAAAAAGCAAAGGGAAGAATACCGGGTGTGAAATGAAGAGGGTTTGGCCCCTAACGAAGATAGTTAGTTTGGTTACACTGTTCTCAGACAGACCCTGATCTTACACAAGCTGCCAGACTCAGCAATGGCTGAAAATAGCAAACTAATGGTCATTGCTTCCTGTGCTTCTAGCCTTTGGGTCAAAATATGAGAACAACGGCTAGAGAGATGGCTCAGTGGTTAAGAGTACCTGCTGCTCTTGAAGAGGTCCCAAGTCTGGTTCCCAACACCCATATTAGGTAACTCACAACTGCCTATAATAACTCCAGGGAATCCAACACTGTTCTGACCTCTGCAGGCACCCACACATACTTAAATAAAATTAATTTTTAAAATAAATTTTTAAAAACTATTTAATGTTCATTGGTGTTTTGCCTGCATATATGTCTGTGTAAGGGTGTCAGGTGCCCTGAAACTGGAGTTACAGACAGTTGTGAGCTGCCAAGTGGATGCTGGGAATTGAGCCTGGGTCCTCTAAAGGACAAAAGAGCTCTTAACCACTGAGCCATCTCTCCAGCCTCTGAAATTCTTTTTTTTTTTTCTTTTTTCTTTTTTCTTTTTTTTTTTTTTTTTTTTTTTTTTTTTTTTTGTTTTTTTCGAGACAGGGTTTCTCTGTTTAGCTTTGGAGCCTATCCTGGCACTCGCTCTGGAGACCAGGCTGGCCTCGAACTCACAGAGATCCACTTGCCTCTGCCTCCTGAGTGCTGGGATTAAAGGTGTGCGCCACCAACGCCTGGCGAAATTAATTGTTTTAATTCCACTAAAGACATTAGAAGGGAAGAGACTATGACTGGGGTCAGGTAAGGGATAAAACAGCTGATGTTCAGAATTCTGCAAACATGCGCATACAGTCTGCTGAACACTGCAGATGCTCTGCACTCTCTGTCCTCCCCAAGCCAGTCAGTCAAACTGCAGCTTTCTCAGATCCATTTTACAGATTCGAAAAACTGAGGATTGGGAAAATCCAATTTTAAGAAAAAGTCTTGCTGTATAGGCCAGGCTAGCATCCAGATGACTCAGAATCCTCCAGGGTCAGCCTCTTGGGTGCTAGAATTACAGGTGTGCACCAACATGCCCAGCCTGGTGGAAGAATCAAGCAACTTTCCTAAAAGTTACAAGCACCAAAGATAGAAAATTTCAATTTAAAATTTTCTTTATTTGAGACAGAGTCTCGTGCAACCCAGGTTAGCCTTGACCTCACTGTGCAGCCCACTAGAAAGGCTTTCCAGCAGCTCTACACTGGGTAGAGACCACACACACACTTTGACTCAGGTGTTCTGAAAGTAGGGTCCCCTCTCCTGTTTAGGTAGTAACTTGTTACGAGATCCGAGATCCGAAAAGTGTTAGATACAATGTCACCCTCCTTCACCAGCATTGTGATGCCCTTCCTGGAGTGACCAAACAGGAAAATGTCTTGGTCAGGGCTGTGTGTGCTCTACAGAGACTGCATTGAAAACAATGAAGGGTTAAATGGAAGCTGTCACTGATGGACTCTTGCCAAAGACTCCAGACCCAGATGTTGCACCTAAAAGACTATCTTTTGATGAAATAGAAGAGAAAACACCAGTGGTCAAAATATGTGCTTGACTACTGGGTGAATTTGTGTGTCTGTATCTGTACATATCCCAAGTCTCAGCATAAAATTTCTCAAGCTGTGATTCAACAGCTGGTGATATAGCTTAGCATGCACAGATCCATGGGTTGCATTCCCAGCACTGTATAAACTGGTCCGGGAGAGGCATGCAGGTAATCCCAGCACTCCACAAGTGGAGGCAGGAGGATCAGAAGTTCAAGTTTGGGGATGGGGAAATGGCTCAGTGGGTAACATGTCTGCCAGTGAGGAACTGAAGACAAAACCCAGAATCCATGTAAAGCTGAGTGCAACAGCCCTCATCCTTAGCAAGACGGGAGGCAGGGAATGCTCGGTGGGCAGGCAGCAGAAGCCAGCCGAGAGATTTTCTGTGGAACAAGACAAAGGTAAGGACCGACAGCAAAGTGGTCCTTTAACCTCTACACTGGCACTGTGGCGTGTGCTCTATCCCTCTCTCTCTGTCTCTCTGTTTCTTTCTGTCTGTCTGTCTCCCTCTCACACACACACACCTGTGCACACACACAAACATACACACATCATACACACAAAACAAAAAAGCTCAAAGCCATCCTTGGCTATTTAGTAAGTGTGCAGAGGGATTACCTGGGTGCTTGTCAGACATCCAGGTTTCTCAGTGCAGATTCTGATCCCACTGAGGAGGAAAAGGAGGAGAGAGTTCAAACCCCACATGCACTTGGAAACCACTGGGAAAAAGAAGTGTTCCATACACATGACCGAAGTAGCCCACCAGGCAGTGTCCATCTGTCAACAAGCTTGGGTAAAGCAAGAACACTGGGCTGGGAGCATGATAGGGACATACAGGCACGGCCAGGATTTAAATATATGGTGGGGTCTTGCATTAAGGAACATATATACATACATAGATACATACATATGAGAGTCTCGGTGTTGTACGTATATGGAGAATATACACGTGTAATTTAATTAGGGGCAGAGAAATAAAGAGAAAGAAGGTAAGTAGAAAAGGATATACACACTTCTTCCTCTACAGTATTTGGGGAGTAAGGTCAAAGCCTCTCTTTTTTTTTTTTTTAACTTCACTAAATGATGCAAACATTTATGTGCTCCCATACTGACAGATGAAAACACATACATTCTCTAAGCACAAACTCAAAATCACAAATAATTTTCTGCTTAAAGATAAAATTTCAATTAATAGCCACAATGAGAATTTAGTTATTTAATACAACCACTAATCTAATGTTATCAACAAAATCTAAGCAATTACATCACAAAACAAGGGTTATATTCAGCAAACATGCATTAATAATCTATACAACTTAACATTACCCCCAAAAAGGAACTGGATATAAAAGTTCTTATAATTTTGGTGGTTTTCAAATCTTATGGCACAGATTACCAAAAAAAAATGTAAAAACAGATTTCAAATATTTTCAATAAAGTGGTAAAAAAATTGAGTAAGCCTTTAAGGCTTCCATACTTGGCTCATGTTAAAATATCAAGCTGGCCCCCATCTGTCAAAACTGACAGATAAGTATTTATAATGACTAAATAAGACTTTAGTTACAATGGTACTTGGAGGTCTACTTCCTCCTATCAAAACCCTTTGGGTTAAATTTCTCAATGCAAACATGTCTTTGTAAAAACTGTGAGACTATAAACCTGGAGACACGTGCAGAATCGGGACAGAAATGAAAAACAAGGCATAAGTCAATATTATTTTTGAGTGGTCAGCATAAAGCCTTGTGGCTCCCAAACTATCAGCACTGTCTCAATACAAAATTAAGAATATATGAATGACTACCAATCGGCTGACTCTTCTGCAGATCTGTCTTATTATTATCAAAGCAATGTTCATGTCCCATTAACTACTTCCAGAGTGTAATTAGCAGAGCACTAAATTTATAAACACATGGCAACTCAAAATAAAAAAGAACTCTTCAAACGGAAGCAGCCTTTCTTTTCCATTTTTAGTTCTATAACACCTCTCTTTTTCTAAGACAATAATAAGGGGTATAATATGGACAAGGTAGTAACCCTCAGAGAGGCTTTTCTCTTCAAAGTGGAAGGAGGGGAGCCAACAGCCACAGACAAGCTAAGGGAGTGTCAGATCTGGACAAGCAGTTTACACATGCTCACCTGCTATAAGCCAGACCTGACAGAGGGCTAGGACCTGCCTGGCTACCGTGTGGCTAACCCTAAAGTTGATGATAACAAATAACAAAATAAAGACACAGACTCCTGAGCTCATTGTACAGCAGAGGAAATGGAAGCCGGCCGAGGCAGATTGTTTACCCAAAGCAAAGACAGGACTTGAACTTGAAGCCCCTTTGATGAGTGTATCTGCTCTGCCTTTTTATTCTGGATATGAATGATTGGCTGGCTACATCTGTAAGAAAATAAACAAAGCTAAGACCCAAAGCTACAGTACAGTAAGTATCTGGAAGCAGTTAAGGATCTTAATAAATATTTGTTAAATGAATTCATGTCCTGCTCAAAAGTCACATAATGTTAAGTCAGACAGCTGTGAAGGGCACAGACGCAGGGCCTTCCTCTATGAAGCATGCCCAATAATAAAACATGTACAAAGGCAGTGCCCAGCCACTAGTGTTAATAGTGTTAGCTGTTATTGTCCTGCGTGCACACAGAAAGGGATCAGACTAGTGGCTGGGCACTGCCTTTGTACATGTGACCCTAAGCACATCTGTGATCTCTGTTCTCAGAGGATGGAGGGGTGGGAGGGCAGATACAGTCAGTCTGGACTAACTACCATGTGGGACCCTGCCTCAAAACAAACATGATGATGGTGATGATGATGATGATGATGATGACAAGGATGATAAAGGGAACCAAATGACTGAATAAACAAAGGTTGGAACCATAGTCAAGCGAGCACACACAGGTTCCCCTGCCTAGAGGATTAGTGAAGCTGGATAATTTGCATAATATGGGGAAAATTCCGACTATAAAGAAGTTATAGAAAGGCAAGAGAGCTAGGCTGATTTTTGAAGAATGCCACCTAGTTTTTTTTTTTGTTTTTTTTTACTACAAAATAGCTCATCAAGAACTGAATTTAAATGATATTAGTTTAGCTGTGCTACACAGCTGTAACCCCATGCTCAGAAGGCTGAGGCAGGAGATAATGCCAGTGTAAGGCCAGCCTGGGCTATATATAGCAAGACCCTGTCTCAAACAAAAACAAAAACAAAAATGAAAAGCTTGATGGCAGCAGCCTGTAGGGTCAGTGGGAGAAGGTGTCAGGGGCCAGCCCAGAGGTCTGTATTCCACAGCTGTATCAATTCAGGCCAGGAGGCAACAGAAATGGGGGAAAAACAAAGCCAAAAACCAAGCTGTGTACCTCAACTTGTATAACAACTGCCTCTGAGCTCACCTAGAAAGCATACCTGGGAATGGATTATGTTCCCCGTTTTCAAGAAAGGAAAACTGAGGCCATGACTTCAGAGCCTGTTCTGAGACTAACATGACTGACTAAGACTTCTTCTATTGGCAAAGGCATTTGAGGGTGGGAAGCAGTTGGAGAGGATAAATTCTGTTTGAGGTTTGTTGTGTCTGAGATAAATAGCAGGGCATGTCTCCGCAGGGAGCTGAAAGGAGCAGGTGGGGAACAGAGCATCTCTGAGCTCCTGGCCCTCTGTAAGACCAGGTTGTGTGGGGGGAGGGGGGAGAGAAGGGAAGCCGCCTTCCCTTCTATGTCTTCTCTATGTCTATGTCTTCTATATGTCTATGTCTTCTCTCGGAGACATAGACCGCATTCTATGTCTCCAGCATTCCCTCTGCCCTAGGAATGGCAGTCGGTGTGTCCCTTTGAACAGCAGCACACAGAATTAACAGCCGGCCCGGAGAAGCTGGGCTAGACTCCAGCAGGACCACCCTTCCCCAGACATGATGCACACCACGGCGTCTGCCTAGAAGGAATCCTCTTTCTGCAGATCTGCCCTGCAGAGCCATTCACTACAGTCTGTGAACCAAAAATGACAGGGAAACACGACAGGGAAAGATTGCCTTTCCTCCAAGAACTCTGGCCAGGGACAGCAACCAAAACAGCGCATCTCTGTAAACAGTGAGACAAGATGGGTCCCTACAAAACCTTTAGCAGTCTTGTGAATATCTGAAAAGAAATTTTACTGGCCACCAGCAGGTGTCGCTGTTTTGCCTGCATGAACAAGGCTCTTTGTTCTTGGCCACTACACTTTGCCTGCAGTTGAAAGCAGCCAACCAGCTCTCAGCATGTCCCCGGAGACTTTAATATTGGTCTTCGCTCCAAGACAAAGAAATTCCTTCCTTCTTAATTTTTTAAGTGGAGAAATATAATGAAATTATGTCTATATTCCCTTAAAAAAACTGCATTAACATCTCATACCCCGATTTCTAGGGAGTGATATAAAAGCAATCGAACTCCGGTAGTTACAGGGGGCTGAGAGGAGAGTGGACAGAAATCATTATTTGATGACGGTAGCATTTCCATTTTATAAGATGAAAAGAGTTATGGGTATTGAATGTGGGATGCATTTAACACCACTAAACTGTGCACTAAAAATAGTTAAAATGGTCAATTTTATGCTATCTGTATTTTGACAGGTTGGTTGTGAGCCTAGCCTTTAATGGTTGAACCCATGCTATGTGTATTTTATCACAATAAAACTTTTGAATAAAATCAAAATAAAACCAATGCTAAGGAATATACTAGCCCCATCTCTAGTCCCCATTGTAAATCCCACTCATGAATTGGTAACATGAGCCTAGGAAAGCAGATGAATTCCAGAGATGAAAGAAAGGGTGCTGTCTGGGTGCTCTGAATGAATGGACCCCTTTTCTTAAGAACTAAGAAAGTCTAGCTGAGTGGTTGGGAAGCAGAGGCAGGTGGTTCTTTCTGAGTTCGAGGCCAACCTGGTCTACAAAGAGATTTTTCAGGACAGCCAGGACTGGTACACAGAGAAACCCTGTCTCATAAAAACCAAAGGGCCAGGGGGTGGGGGGGGGTGTCAAACATCTTCTGGGAGTCCTGGGGCTGGAAAAGACACAGAAGAAAACGTGTAAGCTTGTGGCAGAGTGAGTTTATATTTAAAGAGCCTGCTGTGAGAAACAGTCTGTACTCTCCTGTTTACCCGCTCCCCAGAACTCTAAACTTAAAAATCCAGAAAATAATAACTCCTATTTTCTGAGTCACCCCGCCCATATAGTAATCTAAGTATATTTAGACCCTGTTTTCCGTGTATCCATGTGGGCCTAGGGAAATGGTGTTCCTGTGCCCGAGCAGGCCCGCCTTTGCTGGGATGTTATTAATGGTTTTTTCCTCATTTGTTTAAGATAAGGCCTCTCTGTATAGCACAGGCTGGCCTTGAGCTCTGGCTTCTCCTCCTGCACAGCCTCCCAGTGCTGGGATGACAGCAAGTGCCTTTCTGCCCAGCCCTGATGGAAAACCTTCTCATTCAGGATCTCTGGCAGGGCAATGCCCCAAACTAAAAACTCTGCCCTAAGAACTTGGAAAATTATCTGAAGGAGGTAAAACTTCCACTTAAAATTCTGATTCAGTTCATTAGAGCAATCGCTGTTGGAAGCATGCATTCTGAAAGGAGGGCCGGGTTCCGCTGAGGACGCATCACTGACCTCCTCCTGTGTGGGTGGAAGGTTCTGTGGCCTTTGATGCTGCGCAATCACCGTATGCCAAGCAAGTCTAGATATCCCTCGTTTACTGGGTATCATTTTCCTTTGTATTTTTCAGAAGACACTGCTTTCCTGTCATTGTCTTGACTCTCCCTCCCACGCCCAGTCTGGCTTATAGTGTCCTAGTAAGTGACCAGAAGGATTTTCGGTCATGTTGGGTGACCGAGTCAGCTGTGTCTTAGATAGACCCTCTCACTGGAAATAGCAACTAGAATGTGTCAATCAGTGGTACCAAGCCACCGTAGGCATCTCACTATAACCTCCCTTTTTGTTTTTAGCTCTAACGTGACAGGTGAACACCATCCCTCTCCTCCACATTGCCCCCTATCTGGAACTTGTAGGAAAGTTCCAGGCAGTAAAAGGTGCTAGGATGGAGGGCGCATGGGGCAGATCTGCACAGTGTTAGAAGAGAACAGAGGACGTCACACCAAACATCCTCCCACCCAAGCTCCAGTGTGGAGGACAGATACCTGGCTACCCAAGGGCAAGAACAAATTTCTCCATGGAAACCCAGCTCGTAGCCAAAGGAAGAAGAGATTCAAAGACCTGATGGAGAGCTGTGGAGCCTAGGGGAGGGCGTGAAGCCTGATCCTGCTTCCAAGGATCAAGCAGTCTACTAGAACCTGGCCATTGTTTGTCACTGTTGGCCTAAAACACATTGAGTAAATACTTAGGCCACTGTTTCTTCATTTGGGAAACAGGATTAAGAAACTCCACCTAGGAAGGTGTGGCAATAACTCAGTTGGTAAAGTGTTTGCCATGTAAGCATGAACGACCTGAGTTCTAGCCTCAGGTTCCACATGAAAGAAAGAGCAGAAACAAGCAGACCCCCCCTGGAGCTCACTTGCCAATCAGTCTCATCTAAAGTGAGTTCCAGGCCAGTGAGGAAAAAAAAAAAAAAAGAAGGCTAGCAAAATGGCTCCATGGGTTGGGGCACTTGCCACCATGCCTGACAATTTGAGGTCAATCCCTGAGATTCACACAGCGGGAGAGAGCAGACTTCTAAAAGTTGTTCACCTCCATGCACACATAACATTGATGTGTATGCGCACGTGCGCGAGCGTGTGCATACACACATAATAAAAATGTTAAAGGTAGACATCACCAGATCCATATCTATTGTCATGCACAAAACTTCAGTCCAAATGGATCAAAGATCTCAACATAAATCCAGCCACACTGAACCTCTTAGAAGAGAAAGTAGGTGATGTCCTCGAACAAATCGGTACAGGAGACCACTTCCTGAACATAACACCAGTAGCACAGATACTGAGATTGGCAATTAATAAATGGGACCTCCTGAAACTGAGAAGCTTCTGTAAGGCAAAGGACACAGTCAACAAAACAAAAATGGCAGCCCACAGAATGGGAAAAGATATTCACCAACCCCACATCTGAAAGAGGACTGATCTCCAAAATATACAAAGAACTCAAGAAACTAGTCACTAAAACACCAACTAATCCAATTAAAAAGTGGGGTACAGGGGCTGGAGAGATGGCTCAGAGGTAAAGAGCACTGGCTGCTCTTCCAGAGGTCGTGAGTTCAATTCCCAGCTACCACAACCATCTGTAATAAGATCTGGTGCTCTTTTCCTTCTTTTGACATGCAGGCAAAATATGCAAGCAGAACATTGTATACATAATAAGTAAATAAATAAAATCTTTTTTTAAAAAGTGGGGTAAAGAACTAAGAGAACTCTCAATAGAGGAATCTAAAATGGCTGAAAGACACATAAAAATGTGCTCAACATCCTTTAGCCATCAGGGAAATGCAAATCAAAACAACTCTGAGATACCATCTTACTCCTGTCAGAATGGCTAAAATCAAAAACACCAATGACAGTTTATGCTGGAGAGAATGTGGAAAAAGGGGAACACTCCTTCACTGCTGGTGGGAGTGCCAACTTGTACAACCACTGTGGAAATCAGTATGGTGATTCCTCAGGAAAATGGGAATGAGTCTACCACAAGATCCAGCAATTCCACTCCTAGGCATATACCCAAAAGAAGCACATTCATACAACAAGGACATCTGTTCAACAATGTTCATAGCGGCACTATTTGTAATAGCCAGAAACTGGAAGCAACCTAGATGCCCCTCAACTGAAGAATTGATGAAGAAAATGTGGTACATTTACACAATGGAGTACTACTCAGCAGGAAAAAAAAAATGGAATCTTGAAATTCACAAGCAAATGGATGGAACTAGAAGAAACATCCCGAGTGAGGTAACCCAGTCACAAAAAGACAAACATGGTATGTACTCACTCATATATGGATTTTAGACATATTGCAAAGGAATACTAGCCTACAATCCACACTGCCAGAGAAGCTAGGAAACAAGGAGGACCCTAAGAGAGACATGCATGAAGGGGAAAGGGAGAAGATCTCCTGAGCTAATTGGGAGCATGGGGGAGGGGAGAGGGAGTTAGGAGAAAGAGACGGGGAGAAGAGGAGTGGAGAGGAGAACATGAGAGAGCAGGAAGATTTAGTCAGGGGAAGAATTGAGGACAGCAAGAAAAGAGATACCACAATAGAGGGAGCCATTACAGATTTAAAGAGGAATCTGGCACTAGGGAAATGTCCAGAGATCTACAAGTTTGACCCCAACTAACAATCTAAGCAGTGGTTGAGAGGCTACCTTAAATGCCCTTCCCGGATGAGATTGATGACTACCTTATATGCCATCCTAGAGCCTTCATCCAGTAGCTGATGGAAGCAGAAGCAGACACCCACAGCTAAACACTGAGCTGAACTCTGGAATCCAGTTGCAGAGAAGGAGAAGTGATGAGCAAAGGGGTCAGAACCAGACTGGAGAAACCCACAGGGACAGCTGACCTGAACAAGGGGGAGCTCACGGACCCCAGACTGATAGCAGGGAAACCAGCATAGGACTGTTCCAGATCCCCTGAGTGAGGATGTCAGTTTGGAGGTCTGGGCAATCTATGAGGCCTCTGGTAGTGGATCAGTGTTTATCCCTAGTACAGCAATGGGCTTTGGGAGCCCACTCCACATGGAGGGATGCTCTCTCAGTCTAGACACACTGGGGAGGGTTTAGGTCCTGCTCCAAATGATATGACAGACTTTTGAAGATCCCCCATGGAAGACCTTGCCCTCCCTGGGGAGCAGAAAGGGATTGGGATGGGGGGTAAGGGGGCAGGGGAGGAGGAGAGGGAGAGGGAACTGTATAGTGGGAAATTACCAATACGGAGTCAGGTAGAAATACAAGGGTATTTGATAGGGAAAAGCCTTACTTACAGAGCGACCTAGCCAGCCGGCGTGGCAGCGGTCTGTCCAGCAAGCACCAAAGTGAAACCGAAAGAGAAAACGCAGTCACACTACGTCATCCTGACCACGCCCTCGAAAGAGTGGTCAGGCACACCTGTAGCCAGCTCCTAAGTAGGCGTGGCTACAGCTTCCCGTACAGAACTGGGATTGACATGTAAAAGAAATTTGTTTCTAATAAAAAAAAGTGTGGAAAAAAAAAGGTAGACACCACCTATGGAATAATACTGGAGGTTATCCTCGGGCCATCACACACATGTATGTGCACAGGTACACGACCTGCATGCACACATAAACAAAATCCAAACATGCATGCTATTTTTGATAGATGTAACAAAGTATAATATGCTCATACAGAAGTGAACAAATTATAATCTCAGTCAATTTTCACAAAGCAAATACACTGTGGTTTGAATGAGAATGGCCCCTATAGACTCATATGTTTGAATGTTTGGTCCCCAGCTGTGGAACCATTTTGGAAGGATTAGGAGGTGCGGTCTTGTTGGAGGAGGTGAGTCACTGGGAGCAAGCTTTGTCTGAGGTTTCAAAAAGCCCAAGTCAGAGTTGGCTGGTGGTGTTGCACGACTTTAATCCCAGGAGAAGAAGCAGGAGGTGAGTTTGAGGCCAACCTGGTCTACAGAGCAAGTTCCAGGACAGCTAAGACTACACAGAGAAACCCTGTCTTGAAAACCCAAAAACAAAAAAAACAAACAAACAAAAAAGCCCATGCCACCCCGAGTTAATAGATATAAGTTCTCATCTATTGCTTCAGTACCATGCCTGTCTGCTGCCATGCTGTCTGTCCTGATGGATCTGTGAGCCCCAAATTAAATGTTTTCTTTTGTATGTGGCCTTGGTCATGGCATTTTATCACAGCAGTAGAACAGTAACCAAGACACATACCTAGAAAAAAACAACAACAATATAACCATAGGAAACCAAGAGAAATGCTAACATCTAATGCCATAGACTCAGTCACACACCTGATTTTGAACTACATTTAAATGAACTCATACTGTGTGTGCTCCTTGTATCCAGTTCCTATTACCGTATTTCTCTGAGAAATGCCTGTGATTGTTCCTGCTCATTGTCATATAACATTTCATCGTGTTACGTTTTTTTAATCACTGGTCTGAAAAGATGGTTCTGAGGTTAAGAGCACTGGGTGAACAACTTCGAAAGAAAAACTTCTCTTAATCAGATAATGTTTGGTTTATGTTGTAGTTTGAATGAGAAATGTCCCCTATAGGCTCAGTACAGTTGGCCCCAATTGATGATGTGGTTTGGGATGTTATGGACCCTTAGGAAATGAAGCCTTGCTGGAAGAAGTATCATAGCTTGGGCCTCACCCCACTTCCAGTTCATTCTCTCTGCTTCCTGGATGTGGCTGATGTGTGACCTCACAGCCTCCTGCTCCTGCTGCCATGCCTCCCGCTACCATTATGGGCTCTTCCTCGGGATCCTTAAACCTGTATCAACCCTTTATTCTAGAAGCTGCTTTTAGTCACGGTGTTTTAACACAGTAACAGAAAAGTAACTGATACAGCTTTGTTTGCTTGCTTGTTTGTTTGCAATAATGGGGGTGAAACCCAGGGCCCTTTCCATGGGAAGCAAACACTCTTCCACTGAGGGGTGGCCCGGGTCTAAACTTCACTGGAACATGAGACTCATTTTCTAATCTCCTCCAGCTCCCATTTTAAGGATTAAGGGGGAAACGGTATCGGGGAGGAAAGATGACGCAGTTCTTCTTCCCAGCCTCCCTTCTCAGTCCTAGAGGAAAGATGTATGCTGGGTGACAGGGGAACCAGGTCTCTCCTTCTCCATTCATGGGAGAAGCAGCCCAGCTTCCCTTGTGCTTCTGCACAAAGCAGCATCAGCCAGAGGGCAGCAGGCAGCCTGGGACCAGCCCCTCAGCTGCCTCAGCTACCCTGGAGTTCTCAGCCGCCTAACCAAGGGATGCAGGATAAAGCTGAGCATGTGGCTAAGGAGTCTAGTCACCATGGTATCGCTGAGCAGGCCCTGCGGTGTTGAGAGGGAGGCCCCACACTGAGCCCCCACATGTATGGTCTGAATTATCACAGCATCCTTCTTGCTTCTCACTGGCATGAATTTGCATCCAGTCTGTTCTTTTACCTGAACTTTGAGGGGTCACCAGGCTTTATTCCAGTCCCTTCCTTTCATCATCTTTAGCTGAGATGAGATGCAAAATTATTCCCACTGTGTATGTGTTCCCTCTCCCTTTCCCTCTCTCCCTTTTCTCCTCTCCATACAGGGTCTCACAATATTACCCAGACTGACGGGAGAGCTGGAATTATAGCCATGCACGGCCTATCTAAAAGCCCATCTATATCTCTTTTAAAGGCACACTTCGTAAGCCAGGCATAAACACACTCCTGTTATTCCAGCAGTCGGAAGGTATAGATAGGCAGGAGGGTAAGCAGTTCAAGACTAGCCTGGGCTATGTGAGCCCCGAGGGTTCCATGTGTACAGGGTTTTCCATGATAGCCTCAATTTTTAATCTCTCTTCCACTGTTTCTGTAATTTTCCTACAACTTTTCATACTATGTTGTGGGTTCCAGCTAGGGTTCTAGAAAAATGGTCAATATTGTTTGATTACCATCTCCAAAGAGACCAAAGCAACTGTCCTACATCTTACAAAGAGGAGAGGAATGTTTAGGGCCTTGCTGGGGCCTCTGTATTGCTTACACTTCCCACTCTGAGAACCCAGGAGCTCAGGAAATCAAGGAAGATAGAGCAAGCTGACTGCTGAGCCTCACTCTGGAGAAGCTGGCCACAGGTGCTTTAACTTTCAGACAGATCTGGTCTCAGCTGGCCACAGGCATCAGTCATCCCCTGTTGGTGGCTCCTCTTTAAGCAATGAATCTTTCTCCTCCTCACTTTTCTTCTCCATTAAATGGGGCCAACAAGGGTGTCAAAGGACATAATTACCGTTTATGGGCAGCCTTAGCGTCTTGGATGAAAGTCTCTGGGGCTGGGCAAAGCTTGTCCAAGATGAGTTAATACTTTGATTAATGGAGACCAGGGGAGAAAAACACAGTCTGTGTCATCTAGAATTATTCTGCGTGGTATGCACGGTGCTCTAGTTTGGTTTTATTTCTGTGATAAAACACTGACCAACCCTAACTTGGGGAGGAAAGGGTTTATTTCATCTTACAACTTCCAGGTCACCGTGGATCACTGAGGATGGGAACGCAAGGCAGGAGGAACATAGAGGCAGGAACTGAAGCAGAGACTGGCTTGCTCGCTGTGGCTTGTTCAGCCTGTGTTCTTGTACGACCCAGGACCCCTGCCTGGTAGCACTACCCATAGTGGGCGGGACTCTCCTCTATTAATCAATAATTAATCAAAAATGCTCTACATTTTTTTGCCCTTAGGCCAATCTTACAGAGGCTTTTTCTCAATCAAGGTTCCCTCTTCCTTGGTGAAGCTCGCTTATGTGGAGGTGACAAAAAGCTAGCCAGCACATGTGGGTAGCAAGTTTCATCCAACAGGTGGCTTATGGGGACTTTTTCCTCTCTTTTAAACAGTGTTCCCAGACCTCTACTCCAGGCTTTGGTTGCAAGAGAATATCAGATCAGCACGACTGCAGGCATTCAGGTTCCTGCTCCCATGCACATAGTAAATGCTTAGTAAATATTTGCTAGAGAGACCAATAAATTACTTTATTTGCTCACATCTATGAAACAGGTTTAAGAACCAGATTGCCCCAGTAGTTTCAAATCCCAAGATGATGAAGACTATAATGAAATAGAAGACATGATTGTCTTGAGTTATTTTAAATGCTCACTCATTAAGAGGAAAGATTGGGCAGGTGAGATGGCTAAGGAGGTAAAGGAGAACCCTGCCAAAGCTGGCAACTGAGTTCAGTCCCCAGGACCCCATAGTGGAAGGAGAGAACCAGGTTGTCCATGACCTCTCTATATCTGCTATGGTATGTGCATCCACACATATCTACACCCATACAAAATAAATAAATATAGGGGCTGGAGAGATGGCTCAAGGTTAAGAGCACTGACTGCTCTTCCAGAGGTCCTGAGTTCAATTCCCAGCAACCATATGGTGGCTCACAACCATCTATAATGAGATCTGATGCCTTTTTCTGGTGTGCAGATATACACGGAAGCAGAATGTTGTATACAAATAAATAAATAAAATCTTAAATAAATAAATATAGAAAAAAATAAAGAACCTCGAAATCTCCCCAAACCAAGGGCAGTGCTTCAGACAACAGCAAACTAGGATGAAATTCACATTATTTATACTACTTTCGTCCATAGGAAAAAAAACCTTATGCAACTAAACACTTTGGAACTTGCTGTTGTCATGAACACAGTCTTGGGAAGCCATGTCTTTATTCCAACATCATGTTGTGGCTCAAAACCCTAAATCTCTCCTTAAGAATTTTACACAGAATTGGGCCTGTTATTTAGTACCTGGCATAATGTTAAATCTTTGTGTTTGGAGAACAAAAGTGATTATTTAAAACAGCAGAACGAAGCCGGATATGGCGCGTGTCTTTAATCTCAGCAAGCAAGTCTCCGTGAGGTGGAGGTCAGCCTGGTCTACATAGTGATTTCCAGGACAGCAAGGGCTAGCCCCAGTCAGAGAAAGAGCCTGTCTCAAAGATAAAATAAAATAGCTGAAGGACATTAGGAACACGTGTATGACTGAGCAGCCTGGGTAATTAACCCAAAGGGGGTGTGGCCATAATGCAATGGAAAGTATCTCCTTGAAGAGCTTCCAAGCTGGATTTAAAGAAAAGTTTATACAAGTGCTTAAGCAGCTTTTGTTCCATCTTTGGTTCAGGGGTTTGTTCACTTGGTTTTGGAATGGCGTTTTAGGTAGCCCACACTGGCCTTGAGTTCATACATACTTAAGGGTGACCTTCAACTCCTGATCTCCCTGCCTGCACCTCTCAGGTGCCGGGACTACAGGCTTACTCCACCACACCCAGCTCAGACAGGGTTTTGAGGGTTGGCTTAGTAAATCTTCCCACTCCCACGGAGAGGACGAAACAATGAGGAAGGACACACTGAGTCACAGCACCTGGCACCTGTGCATCAGACTTCAGCAGCTACGATTGCTTTGGTCCAAGAGCACCTCTGTGGTCTGTCAGAAACATCTTCACAGGCTTCTGTGTCTAAACAGTTGGTCCTCAGATGGCTGTATTGTCTTGTGTGAGGTGGTGAAACCTCAGGGACAAATGGCCTGGTTGGAAAGAAATGCCACTGGAGGCTGGCCTCTGGAGTTATGCCCAGTTCCTGTCCCCTTCTTTGCTTTCTGACTATCAATGATGTGAGAAACAGCAGCCACAAGTTCCCACTGCCAGGGTCTGAGAAGCTGCTGAGTCTGTGCTGCTCCAGCTGGCCTTCCCTGTCTGTCATGACAGGCTGTCCACCGAAACTGTGAGCCGAGATGAAGCTTTCCTCCTTTCTTCAGTCATCTTTCAGGTATGTTGTCACAGTGATGAGAAGAGTAATTGCCAGTCAAGTGGTGGTGACGCACACCTTTAATCCCAGCACTCGGGAAGCAGAGGCAGGTGGATCTCTGTGAGTTCGAGACCAGCCTGGTCTACACAGAGAGTCCCAGGACAGCCTTCAAAGCTACACAGAGAGCTTGAAAAACTTAAAATAAACAAACAAACAAATCAACTAATTAATATAATGAGGGTTAGAGAATATCATCTTACTCCATTTCTACTGGTGTCTACTTAGGGCTTGTCACATAACCCACTAGTACAATGGTGGTGCAAAGCTTGTGGGAATAACCAACCAATATCTGATTTGACTGAATGTCCACTCCATGAGATAGAACCCACACGAGAAAGCTGAAAATAGATAGCCCAGGGGCCTAGGGTAAAACCAAATACTGTCATTCTGCTAAAGAACATAGCAATAAAATGACTCCTAATGATATTCTGTTATTCCAGTAATCAGTGCCTTGTTCAGCCACCATCAAGGAAGCTTCCTCTTGTGGCAGATGGGAACATACAGAGACACCACAGCCAGACAGTCCGCAGAGAGTGAGAGGCCTTGAACACTCAGCCCTGAATGGGATGTCTCTGAAGCCTCCCCTCCAGGCTCAGGGAACCCTGTGGAAGAGGAGGTGGAAAGAGTGTAAGACTACAGACTCTAGAAGTTCACAGTAATGCCAAAGTCTTCATTTCTCCTTTACACACCACATGGTAAACAGAGCAACATAGCTTCCCAAGGAGTCTACTTGGAAACATTTATTTTATTATATGCTGGCTTCTGGTTATTTTTGCAACTTTTTTCTTAAATAATAAAAATTATTATAAAAGAAAAGTTGTGATTGGCCTACTCACAGCATCTCAGTTCCCTGTCAATACACATTAAATTCATAAGCATGTTCCATGGAGACAGTCATTTTCCAACTCCAGCAAAATCAGGAGCCCAGTCAGGGCTGTGTGGCTGTTCTAGGCAGCAAGAAAACTGCCTCTTGAATGCAACCTTCCAGCAGGAAGAGAGCCCAGCAAATGCCACAACCATGGGCACCACAGTCCTATGGATGTACATTTTGACAGTAAGGTGAAGCACTGGCTCAGAGAACAACCTGCTTCAATGCCGGAGAGATGGGTTTGCTAATAAAGAAAAGGCCTTGTGGGGAAAGCTGGGAGAAGCTGTGTGATGGAATTATCCACAGAGGCACACTAACTACAGCCACTTGCTGGAGCATGAAACCTCACAGGCACTGCCTGAAATTTGCTGAGGAAAGGGACAAGAAGTGTGGTCCTGTGACTTGTCATACACAGTATCAAGATCTAGAGTGAATGAAAGCAATTTTCACACGAGGAGTCACAATTAGAGAACAGTTTTGTCTTCTACCTCCCTCCCCTGCACGTGCAAAAAGAGTTCTCCAGGAATTTCCCTGCAGTCAATTAAAATATCAGCATCCTGAAAGAAAAACAAAATGTGTTTTTGTTGTTGTTTCCTTTCAAGTCATCATTTCTTTCAAGTTCAGTTTAGTGAAAGGATGGGAATGGAAAAGGGTGGTCCCTAGGGTTTAAAAACTTAGGAAGTGATGTCACTTTTTCAAAGTATAAAAAGTACTTACTACCCTTACAGAAGACCCGTTAGTTCCCGGCGCCCACCTGTGAGTTCAGATTCTATACCCTCTTCTGGCCTCTAAGGGTAGACAATGTACACACACACACACACACACACACACACACACACACACACTTTCAGTCACACAAATACACATAATTAGTAATAAGAATAAATCTTTTAAAAACAGACAAAATTTAAGATTTTACAGTGGAACCTGAATGTGGAACTATCTCAGGGGCAGGGCTGGTCATCGGTTAGCTCAGCCCAGATGAAGGTGCCTCAGTCCCTGGGGCCACATCCCACACAGGTCAGGGGCGTGTGCCTGGGTACAAGGAAAGCTCTTTGACTGAATGCTGCCAGGACTTCAGGTTAGTTCCGGCAGGGGGTGGGGACTGGGTGTACAAACAGATGGCTGTGCTAGTCAGGACCCGTCACCTGGGAAAACAGGGTTTATGGAAAGGACACACACATGCTTGCAGTCCCACAGCAAACTGAGCAGCCAGGTGTCCCAGGGAGGCGGGGAATGGCAGCTGCTCAGCTCTGGCCAGTCTCTTCCTCTCTGTTAGGGCTTCTGCTTCTTGAAGCTAGCCTTTAAGCAAAGCAACCAAAGCTACAGAGCTAGCAGCCACGTCTCTCGTGGTCTTTTTAGCCTCTGATACTAAACTCCAAATTCCCCAGATTCTCTCCCAGCTCATCTCGACTGGCTAGGATGGGGACATCTTCAGACCAACCTTGTCCCATCAGCTGCTGCTGGGAGAACTTCCGAGCCCCGCAGAGCAAGCATATTGAGGGCAGGCAAGCTCCCAGGGACCCCGAAGCTTCGGGAGGTCTTCATGGCAGGAGACAGACTCTCAGGAGACTCAAGTCCTGAGGGCAACTTGGAATCCAAATTCCAGAGGAGTGAAGAGACAAATACCAACATGGATTCTGGAGCAAGAGAACAATACAAGTACTCAGTGAATCAAACTGGGGCGCCGTGGAAGGTGTCATTACAGGAAAAAGATCGCAGTCACCGGATGTGGGGCAGAGTGAGGGAGGCGCAGAGACCCACCTTTCTTGATTAGTTTCAGAGAGCCCTGATGTGGCAGGCAACTGATGAAGATAACCTGGCTGTCTAATTAGTTAACTCAGCGTTTTATTTAGGCAACCCAGGTCTGTGGAGTATTTATATGAGCAGAAACCCGATAGGCATGCGCTTCGGTGGAGCTACATGCTCCTGTATCAAAATCACCTCGAGAGCTTGGTTAAAATGCAGACCTCGGGGGAACACAAAGAATCCTAATCTCTTGGCTAGGGCCCGGGACACTACACAACGGTGGGATGCAGGTCATCTTGTTCTACTGCGGACAGTTTCAGAATATTGAGTTCTGTTTGCCCTGAACAGGTCAATATTCACCCACGATAAACCTGTGTGTTTTATCCTACTGCCTAGGAAGACGTAAGGCATGGGTGTTATCGCATGCCCTACCCCCACAGCAGGCAGGGTTCCTCAGCCCCAGCTGCAGTCCCGGTTTTTGAAGCAATCCCAATGCCCAGACCTCAGTCCCACCCTCCACCCACTCTGGCTATAATTAGGCCATCCTTTCCAGTCCTGTGGCCAGGAGCCCAGCCGCCTCTGCTTCTTCCTATTCCCTGAAGGTGCCCCAAAGCTTTAGGTGAGGAATCCACAAAATCTCCCAGAGCCAGAATCTTCCCTGCCCTCCAAACACTGACCTAAGCCATAAGAATGGCCTCTGGCCTTCACTTCCCACACCCGTTTCTTTCCTTCATTGAGAAATAAATATCTATTGAGTACCAGGCTACCAAAGTGAGAATGTCCTTCGATTCCCAGGAAATATTCACTTCTCTGGAAGAGTTCTGTATTGTTTTTGTTTGTTTGTTTGTGTGGTTGGTTGGTTAGGTTTTTTGGGGGTGTGGTAGTTTTTTGTTGTTGTTGTTTTTGCCTGTTTTCACTTTAAGGATAATTTCTAATGGCATTTTCATACAAAGTTAGAGATTAAATACATACTCACTAAGTAAAGGTCAAATGATACCCCAGTACGAGGAACTACGAATAGATCCAGTAAGTTCAATACATTTGAGTCTTTCAAATGCTCAGTAGTTTGGCATCTCAACCTGTTGGAAGGAGCCCTGTAGCACTCAGAACCACAGAACCACTCTTCATGGGCACCAGTCTGACGCTCCCAACTTGTCAGAGTCCTTTTGTTGCTGGCATGGCAATCAAGGAACAATAGGGAGAGTCTCTAGCCCTCTTACTAGCAATTACACAATTAGAAGTCGAGCACAAATCTCCAGGACACCATGAAACTGCCTTTCTCGATGAACAAAACAGCCCCAGGCTTACCAAGCCGCCTCATTAAAGATGGATTTCAGGAGTTCCTGAGGGAGGAGCTTGACTATGAAGTCTGTGAGACAGACAACCTCTGTATTAGCGCCTCCCACCCCCAACCCAGGCCAGGAACAGTACAGAACTGGCCCAACACCACATCTTCCTACTGTCATGCTCAACCTGATGCTACTAGCTTTAAGACAGCAGAAGTGTCTATCATACAATCTAGTGGGACTTACTTGTGTTATATTGGCTTTGCCATTGTTTGGGCATCATTAATACATAGACATTGCTATACCAGCACATGATTGTGGAATGTCTGCTATGTGATGGCCGCCTTAAAGACACTCTTTCAATAACATTTTTTATGGATAGCCCTCCCCCACCCCAGGATGCCCTGCCATTGAGCTGTGTGGTCCAGCCCTACTATTTACTATTACATTTTATTATTTTGAGACAGGGTCTCAATAAGTTGCCCAGATTACACTTAAACTTGTGATCCTCCTGTCTCAACTTCCCAAGTGGCTAGAATTACCTGCCTAGACCTTAAATTAGCTTTTTTTAATCCACACAACACTATGAGATGGTTACTATGAGCTTCCTGTCTCAGTGAGTAAACCAAGGCACAGAGTTTAACTGGCTTGAGCCTGGCATCAAGCAAGTAGTGGGTTTGGATATGAACCAAAAAGGTCTGGCTCCAGGACCTGAGTTTTTAACACAAAAATGCACTGTTTTGTCATTATATCTATACAAATACATGTATATGAAATTACATAAATAATACACAAAATGTTTAGATAACTTTATATTTTTGTAAGTTTAAGTCATAATAAAAGCATGTAATCCAATAATCAGCTTATGATCTTTTTTTTTTTTTTTTGGTTGTTATAAACAAAGTTTTGTGCTCTACTCAAACCAAACACACACATACACACACACACTAGGCGGTGGCTCTGCTAATGTTACGAAATGCACGCCTGAATCCCAGTGGTGACACACAGGCAGAGGAAGCAGACCCACCTCCCTGCTGAGCCCCTGGATATGCCCTGTGACTGCTTCCCCAGGAACAGTCTGTGCTGTTAGGTTGGCTCTCCCGGGATGAGGAGAAGCCAGACTCAGCTGCATTGCATCGTTGACCCCAGTGTAGGGTTTAACCTGCCCAGATCTCAAACCCACTGCACACCTTCTGCAGGGGAGGTGAACTCCCTTGCTTGTGACATAGCTGACACCTGCTGTAGGACTGCCATCACCAAAAGCTTCCTCGGAATTTTCTCCCTCTTCCCTGAAGAGAAGAAATATCATGGAGCCACTTGTCTCAGCTGTGGCCTTAGCAGCATAATATCTTGTACATGTTAAAGTTTCTGGTCTTTTGGTCATGCTGGGTCTTGTTTTATTTTAATTTAAAATGATCTTTCTTTTTCTAATTTTAAAGACTTATTTATTTCTATTTCACGTGTGTAAGTTTCGCCTACGTGCATTCCTGTGCATCTTATGTGTGAGGAGTTACAGATGGTTGTGAGCCAATATGGGAATCAACCTTGATCTTCTGCAAGACCATTGAGTGCTCTTAGCCAATAAGCCACATTGAAATGCTGTTAGAACTGTGTTTTGAGGGAGCCAAGTGTCCAAAGTGGTTCCCATTTTTCAACAAGTGCTCCACCCCATAATCTTGCATTGATTCACGTAACAGCAACATCATAAAAGAGAGAGTCTTATCCCCATTTTCAGTCTAAGGAAACCAGTGAGGTTAGCTAGTCTGCCTGGAGCCCTATCTGAGAAGTGGCAGAGTTGACTTTCTGATTCAATCTAGCCCCCAACCATAGCTCAAAGGATCCATTGACTGTCTTCATCAGTCAAGGCAGCTACAATAAAGCACCAGAGGCTGAGAGGCTTAACAACAGAAATGTATTAGCCACAGTTCTGGGGGCTAACAGTTTAACAGCAATACAAAACAAAACAAAAAATCTTCTAACAATAAATCCATAGACCCGAAGGCATTACACTGTGTGAAGCATGCACAAGGACATGGGTTCAGTCCCTAGCCTGACAAAAAATAAAATAAAAAGGTAAAAAACAATAAAAGCTTACCAGTAGAGACTTCTCCCTTCATCGGGTTATTCTCTGAACTGGCCAAGGGAAAATGTCAAGCATCATTTTACAGTGGTTTTCAAAGGCCCCTGTGCTAAGAGATTGGATGGGGAATCTCTTGGGGTTCAAGGCCAGTCTTCCACAGCCACTCAACAAAACAGCTTAGCCCTGACTGTAATGAGCTGTGCTTTTTTCTGCCTGTGTAAAGTTACACCCTGAAAAGACAGGAGATGCTGGCACCGACAGCCAGTATTTCTTCTCTTAAAACAGGAAGAATGTCAGCAAGGCATTTGCTGTGGTCTTGCCTGCTATGCATAGTGATTAATGAGCACGAACCAGTGCTGTTTACCACAGGGCTACAGGTAAGAGACAAATGTGGACAGGAGGGAAACCGCACTTTCCAACAATAGTGACCAATGAGACCTAAACACTCAGGGAGAACTTTCTAGGGCTTTCTCCACACTGCTGAACAAATGCTTCCCACAGGGAATAATTTACATCAACCAAGAGGATAGCTGAGGAAGTATGTCACTGGGGGAGGGCTGCACCAAGACGTGGCAAAACAGCTAACCTGCAAATGACAAGTGAGCTGCAGGGCTCATCAACAACTGAAACTACAGCCTGTAGCAGCCATTCAAGAGGAAGCACCTAGTGGAGTCTCCGAAAGACAGGATGGGAATGCAGACCATGCCCAGCCTTGCTGCAGCCAAAAGCCACTTCATCTCCTTTAAAATGCAGTGTTGCCTCCCGTGACCTGGAACTAGGGTACGTTTTTTCTCTTCACATTAGTAGAAAACAAAATATCTGTTCAACTTTTCATTTTAGGATCTCAAAAGTGATTTGTTTTTCCATTTCTTTTCACAAAATACATTGATATAAGACAATACTGGTGTGTGTGTGTGTGTGTGTGTGTGTGTGTGTGTGTGTGTGTGTGCAAACATCCCTTTACAAATGGCACTATCACAGCTATTGTGGTAGCCAGTGGTGGCGCATGCCTTTAATCCCCGCACTGAGGAAGCAGAGGCAGGAGGATCTCTGAGTTTGAGGCCATCCTGGTCTACAGAGCAGGTTTAAGGACAGCTAGGGCTACACAGAGAAATCCTGTCTTGGGAACAAAAACAAAACAAACAAACAAAAAGCTACTGGGATGGTTTGAATGAGAAATGCCTCCCATATTTTTGGGCATTTAAATTCTTGGTCCCCATTGATTGTGCTGTTCAAGAGGGTTAAGTGATGCAGCTTTGCTGGAGGAAGTACATCATGGGGGTGAGGGTGGGGGGCTTTGAGATTAAAAGCTCCACACCACTTTCAGGTCAGTCTCTGCTTGGGCTTATGGTTGAGATGTGAGCTCTCAGTTTCCCTCCCCTGCCGCCATGCCTGTCACTTCCTGCTATACTTCCCACCATGCCTGCCGCTTCCTGCCATGCTTCCCCCCATACCTGCCGCTTCCTGCCATGCTTCCCCCACGCCTGCTGAAAGACCCCCCAGAAGCTCAGGCCCCCAGGATCTCTGCCCAGGACCTCAACAACCCCAATCATCAGATGGAGTCGAAAACTTGACGCAAACAGCATGAGGCTTTATTATAGTTGTTTAACGAGCTCACTCCATGTTAGCTTGGGTCTTTCATCCATTCACCATGGCAGATGGCTAGAAAGATGCTGCGAAGCCACAGGATAGAGATCTTATAGGGCAGCGTAAGGGGAGTGTCTAGGGGTACGCACAGGCTCAGGATTGGTGTGCCTCCAGGCTTGGAGGGTTTGCCCTGTGTTGATTGGTCAACTGGTTGTTATGGCCCTCCCAGGGTGGTTGCTATGCTCTGTGCGTCATTGCTGTGCACTTGTCAGTAAAGAACACCTAGAGCCGTAAAGCATAGCACACCAGCTAACTTCTGATTGGTTCCTTGCCACGAGGCAGGCATCTGACCTCCTAGTGACCAAGACAAGGTCAGGCAAGCATGTGTTAGGCTGTCATGGCTGCCGAAATGGGGAGCTGGTCCCTTCACTGCCATGCTTGTCTCTTCCTGCCATGCTTCCCTGCCATGATGGACTCTCATCCCTCTGGAACTGTAAGCCAGTGTAAACTCCTCCTGCTGAAAGCTGTCTTTGGTCACAATATTTAAACACGGCCATAGGGAAATAGCTAATTACCTTACCAAGCTCTATCTTCCTGTTATTTTTATAAAATAAAAACCAGAGTGTATGTGACCCACTTATCTCCTATTTTCACTCACAAGGTGAGTGTTTTCTCCCGTCACAAGTTTCGTCACCATAACATCTAACAAATGTGTATGCTTCAAGATTGTTGGTTTTAGATTGGGAGTCCTTTCCCTGCTGTTCATCCAGTAGGAGAGTTCCTACCTGTTAGAACGAAGTCAAAGCAGCTTCCAGCAGCTAAGGGTTCGACTCAGAGAGCAACTGCTATAAAAATGTACAGACTCCCTTACAAGCCAGAGACCAGACCAGTGAGAATAAGTGGAGGAATGTGGAGCTCACAGAAAATTCCAAGAGCTAGAAGTCTGCCACTGAGCTGAGGCTAGGATAAGAGGAGTTGAGGAAACCACCTTGTGTGCAAATAAGCAAATAGACAAAAAAAGGAAAAAATCTTCTATAAGACAAATTTTACCCATGATTTGTTATATTTAATATTATCTCGGGTGCCAGATATGTGGCTCAGTGGTTAAGAACACTCCCTGATGTGTAAAGCATTCAAATAAATGATTCTACTGGGGCCATTCTTATTCAAATCACTGCATCCTATTCCCTGGCCCCCATAGGCTTATAGCCATATTATAATGCAAAATGCATTTGTCCCATCATCAAAAGTCCCAACTCTAGACTATCACCTTTTCCTTTGTTTAAAAGTCCAAAATTCCAAGTCTCTTCTGAGACTCATGCCAATCTATTAACTGTAACCCCCTGTAAAATCAAAATAAAAAAGCAGGACATATACATCCAACATACAATGGCATAGAATATACATTACTATTCCCAAAGGGAGGAAAGGAAGAATAGCGAGGAAACACTGGACCAAAGCAAGACTGCACACCAGCTGGGCAAACTCCAAATACTGCATCTCCATGTCTGACGTCAAAGAGCTCTTCAGATCTCCAACTCCTTTCAGCTTTCTTGACTAGAACACACTTCTCTTTCTTGAGCTGTTTCCACACCCAGTCTTCAGATTTCCTTGGCAAGTATCCCACGACTCCACCATCTCGAACATCTTGGGGTCTCCAACACAAGATAAGATTCGAGGTGGAGGCTTGTTGGAGGAAGTTTGCCATTGGGGGTGGGCTTTGAGGTTTCAAAAGGCCATGCCAGGCTCAGTCTCTCTCTGGCTCTGTCTGCAGATCAGGATGTGTCTCTCAGGAAGTACCCCTGCACCTGCATGCACCTTGCCATGATGATAATAGCTAAGCCCCTGAAACTGTAAGCAAGTCTTTAATTAAATACTTTCTCTGGTAAGAGTTGCCTTGGTCATGGTGTCTCTTCACAACAATAAAACAGTGACTAAGACACTGGTCAACAACACTGAACTTCAGAACAGAGGCTCAGGCATTTGAAGTGGCTCATACTGAGGAGGGAAAGTGCCCTAGTGCCTTCTAGTCATGAAGCTACTAATAGTGGGTTGAAAGTCACGCCATGTTAGCCAACACCATGGGCTTCATAGCTTACAGAACTTGATGCTGCCAGACAGGAGCACATGTCCTTCCTCTAAAGCATAATGAAATGAAATTGATTGTCCATAAAATATTTATCAGTGCCAGGCTATTGCTTGAATTATGACCTCCCCTGCAGGCTCTCAAATGTCTCCTCTCTGCTTATTTCATTATTGATTAGGCAGACAAAGTTTTCACCTTATACCATGGGTGTAACATGTTTACTGAGGTTAATTTATTCACCTTTGAGGAGTAATTTAATTTTTATGATATATTTTTTTCTAGGATTTTCTTCCCCAAAGGGTGACATCCAAATTTATTAGATTGTTATGATGGGTCACAATAATTTGGATGTAGCCGAATAATTTATACCTGTGTTTGTCAAGCCTGGCTGCCCATCAGAATTACTCAAGGAATGCCTTAAAATATGGGTATTTTATTTAATTATTTAAGTCTTATAATGCAGTCCTACCCCAGACTCAGTGAAGCAAAATGTCTTGGGGACAGACATGGAGTTTTCCATTGAGGGATGAGCCCACAGATTCAGGGACAGCAATCTTGGTTCTGTTGGATGGGGCTTTGGAAACTGTACACGAGAGCCTACTTTTGAGGAATCTTACAGTAAATGCCATTGTTATTAAATATAGAATTACAGAGTTTTATTCTGCTAATACCACACACTCTTTTCTTCATTCTTCCCAACCAGAATGTTCAAGTTTCCCCCTTGTGGTGGTTTGAATGAGAATGGACTCCGTAGGCTCATAGATTTGAATGTTTGGTCACCAGAGAGTGATACTATTTGAAAGGATTAGATGTGGTCTTGTTAGAGGAAGTATGTCACTGGGGTCAGATTTGAAGCTTCAGAAGCCCAGACCAGGCCCAGGGCCTCTCACTTCCTGCTGCCTGCAGGTCTCAGCTACCACATCTACCTGCATGTTATACCCCATGGAACATGAACTGCTGAGCTAAAATACCAAGGGACATCCTATTTCTAGAGGACACCGAGCAGAACCCAGGCCGTGCCAACCAGTCTCCTCTCCTCTAGACACACAACTCTCAGCACCGTGATTCTTGAGAACTACAGTTAGAAAAGGAGAAGTGTGCCAGCACCAAGGAGCCTGGAGAACCTCCAGAATGCTCTAGATTCCCTGCCAGGCAGGAGCAGCTGAGCAATCTGAATATGTATGGGGCACAGGAGTCTCTGTAAGATTCTAGTTCAGAAACATACTTGCTAGCATTTGCCGAGTTAACCCTCTGTTCGCTCCAGGAAGGCCATCATCCCTGATTAAATGAATGACATCAGAAGGATCCAGGATCACAGAATCAGTTTGGAAAGGGTAACCGGTAAGTTAGAGGATGCAAGAGACCTAACTTCAAATATTAGAAAACATTCTAACAGACATCGGATTCCCTTTGGGAAGTCCCAGGGAGCAGGCCTAGGGGTGAGGGCTGTGGGAGGACTTTGGAAGCCTGAAGCAGATGAGCCCTTTGGGCTAGGGGCATTTGAGGACTTGGATATGTTCAGCCACCAGATTTTCAAAATTCTAATCCCAGGGCTAGAGGTTGGGAAGTCAGAGGAGAGAACAATGGGCGTCTTTGCCCACTCTGTGAGCATGACTCAAATGCAGGCAAGTATGTACACAGTGCACCTGCCTGAGCTGGCTGTCCCAGAATCCCTCAGTTGACATTTATGTTGAAGCACATTTTCTAATTGTTCTGTAACCCACTTTGATCTTACCATGAATCACAGGAGCTCTTTACACAGAAGTTGCAGCCCCCAAAGTATGAAGACTGCTGCCAAGACTTAGGTTTTACCACTTCTAAAGTCAGCCGTAGCTCCCATTCATAAAAAGCTGATTACAGTAGAATCACACATCTTTTCTTCTTTTCCTTACCCAGACAGTCCTCACCTGCTTCGTATCCTATTAACAGCTAGCTCTACGACCTTCTCAAGAAGCACAGACACTTGAAAGAACTCAGTCTACAAACAAAAGTCCTTCTGCATTTTATAGAATCCCACAAAGTACTGGACATAAAGATCCCTATAAAGGGCCACCACGCAGGCAGATTTCTTTTGACCCTATCCAAAAAAAAAAAAAAAAAAAAAAAAAAAAAAAAAAAAATCAGCAAGAAGGGACACAAAGACTAGAGAGATGACTCAGTGGTTAGGACCTGGGTTCAATCCCCAGAAGCCATGGTCAATGGAGAAAAACAACTCCAGAAAGGTGTCCTCCACCCTCCACACATCCTCCTTGCCTCCTGACACACACACACACACACAATAATAACAAATTTATTTATTTATTTTTGGTTTTTCGAGACAGGGTTTCTCTGTAGCTTTGGAGGTTGTCCTGGAACTCGCTCTATAGACCAGGCTGGCCTTGAACTCAAAGAGATCCACCTGCCTCTGCCTCCCGAGTGCTGGGATCAAAGACGTGCGCCACCAACGCCCGGCACAACACAAATTTTTAAAAGGACCTCAAAAGCAGTGGGCTAATCACATTCCACTGTAAGCTCACTGATTGGTCAACAAGGACTCCTCTTGAACCCCATGAAGGATGTGATACTTGATGTCCCTGGCTGTTTCCCAGTGCCCAAATCTGGCAACTTCTTTGCTAAGCAGTAATTACATCAATGAAAATTGAATATAGTCATGTGAGTAATTCAAACATATTTTTTTCTCTGCAGCCACCAAACTCAAAGTACAAGGATGCAGTTTAAACTGGCAAATTAGGAATGTTGGGTGTATGCCAACTTAGTTCTCAAGCAGCACTGAGGAAAACCAGTTGTTACCTCAAATACGTGCTGTAGGGGAAAGGCTTCAGAAAGTCCTGATGACAGGGCCAGCGGGACTTTCTTTTCCCTTCCCTGGTGTCCCCTGGATGATATCTATATGGTTTGTATATGAAGCAAGCCCCTCCAACCCCCAGCCCAAGAAGCTCATGTGTTGAGAGCTTCATCCCCAGCTGGTAGCACTATTGAGAGGTGAATGGACCACATGACCACATCAATTCACAGAAGAATCCAACACTGAATAGACTATTAGGAGGTGGAGCCTAGGTGGAAGAAACAGACCTCTGGGGACCTGTCTTGATGTGTCTTGCCACAAGCCCTTCCTTTTGCTCTCTGCCTCCTGTCTCCATGAGATGAGCAGTTCTACTTACCTGCCATGATGCTCCAGACCACAAAGACTGAGTGAAGAACAGGAACCTCTGAAACCATGAGCCGAAAATCAATCTCTCAAATGTTTCCACTTTCCCTGGGAGACAAGAACAAGGACCTATTCACCTCAGATAAGGCGCCTGGAAGTCACCTCATGAGAACAAAACAGAACAGTGGTTACTGAAGACCCCAGTGTGAGCAGGTTGGCTCAGCAGTGCTTCCCCTCTTCATACCCACTATTCTGCTTTTTTTTTTTTTCAAATGAGTGGCTACCCACCCAGTGTGCCCTAAGTTGGCTGCTTCATTTTGACACTACTAGCCTGTATGACAGTGCCCTTTTGTCCTCACTAGGCCAGTTCTTTCTGGGGCAGAATCACTTCCCCACTCAGGTTGTACATTTGCGGCTGGGGAAGCTTGAACAAAAGTCTACTCTTTCCAGATAGGAGACCAACAATTAGACCAAAGTCAAAACTCTCCTGAAGTCCAGTTTGGGCTTCCTTGTGAAGCAAGGATAAGGAGTTACAGGAGTGTAGATGGCTAGAAGGCAGCTATATCACCAAAAACCCCACCCCAGTGAGGATGACAACCCACAAAATCTGCATCCCATAGCGCACACAGCAGCACAAGCCTTTGATCCCAGCACTCAGGAGGCAGAGGCTGGTGGATCTCTGTGAGTTTGAGGCCAGCCTGGTCTCCAGAGCGAGTGCCAGGATAGGCTCCAAAGCTACACAGAGAAACCCTGTCTCGAAAAAGAAAGGAAGAGGGGGGGGGGGTGAGGGAAGGAGGGAGGGAGGGAGGAAGCTGCATTCCTGGAGCTCCCTGCATAGCTTACAAGTAACTCTGCCTGAGTCCTCTCTCCCAGCAACTGCTTGCTGATGTGTGACCTTGGAGAGGTGCCCTGTGAACTTGTAAGTTACAGCCTTCTGAGGCTCCCTTGTGTGCTTCCTGAATCCTAGTGAGCCTCTTCTTCCTCCAGGAGGGAAGGTTTCACATAATAAGGTGAATACCTAGACGTGGTCTTGGGACCACCTGTGAAGACTGTCCAGCAAGGCAGCAGGCCTGTGTAAGATCTTGACAGCCCCTGACAACCTTTCTCCTCGGGCCAAGGGCCAAGCATGAGGGATCAGCCCTCATATCTGTGGAGACTAGGTTGGAAAGCCCTTAGAAACAAGCAAAAAAACCCTTAGCATCTGAGCGACACCAGTTCTAAATGGTTTATAGTCTTTTGGAGTTGACAGGGATTGTGAACGGGGTTGGCTCTCAGACTCACTCAGGGGCGGAGGCACTGATTACGGAAATGCCAAGGTGATATATTAGAAACTGCTGAGACTTTGAGGTGCCTGTGAAGTTTGCCTTTAACACACTACACTACACTGTACTTGCAGCAGAAATGTCTGAACTGAGGATTGGGAGCTAACGGGAGACACAGGGGCAAGAGGCAGGGATAGATTCTCTGTGTCCTGGATGCTTTCATCTGAGGAAAGACTGAGAGACAAAGGGGGCAGGTGGGAGTGGGGAGGTCTAAGCAGAGAGTGCTGGGGTCTTGATGGAGAGAGAGGAAGGTGGCAACATTGAAGTCTTCAAAACAAACTTGGAGGCAGTGAGGGTGTGCTGGGATCCATCTCACTTTATAGCCCAAATTGCCACTGAACCAATCTGTAGCCTAGGCTGACCTAGAACTTATGATTCTCCCAAGGGCTGGTTTTATAGACATGCTATCACATCTAGTAACATTCTTAAAACAAAAATTAAACGAAAGCCAGAAGTATGTGTAGGGAGAAATCCTGATTAGAAGTACCGCTGACCACGCCTGCTTGGGCCTGGTCAGAGTTACACATAGCAAGCGTTTAAAAAAGAGAGAGGCTCGAACATGGCTCTCTTTCGCCTGGCTGAGCTGACTAGCAATCATTTCTGGGTCTGTCCTGCTCAGGTGCAAACCTGGTCACTGGCTCTCTTTCGTGAGTACTTTTCCCCAATAAACTACCGTTTATCAACCTATCTCTGACTCCACTATATAGTCATCTATAAGTAGGTTTCTAGGGCTCAAAAGGAGAAAGAACTGTTAAACCATTCAAAATGAAAACCCGGATAGGATGGATTGAGAAGGAGAGCATGAAGGTTGTTAAAAGCTGTCTCTTAGGGGCTGGGAAGATAGTCAGTGAAACACACGCAAGCATAAAACCTGAGTTTGATCCCAGCACCCACATAAAAGGCCAGGTACTGAGATGTGCTTGTTGCCTTAGTGGTTGAGATAAAGACAAGCAAACCCCTGAACCTCACAGAACAAAAAACAAAAGCCTAACCCAAGAGCCTCGGGTCCTAAAAAGATTCTGTCTCAAAAAACTAGACTTCCCAGCACTCAGAAGGCAGAGGCAGGCAGATCTCTGTGAGTTTAAGGCCAGCCTGGTCTACAGAGTGAGTGCCAGGATAGGCTCCAAAGCTACATAGAGAAACCCTGTCTCGAAAAACAAACAAACAAAAAACCCTAGACTTATGGCTAAGGAGGAATAACTTCAATGTGAAGTGGACCTCTTGTTTTGGTTCAGACAAATGCAGGCACCCACATGCAAATATGCACACACTTGGGCACCTGTGCACAAACACACACACACACACACACACACATACACACACAAACAAACACACACGCTGTCTCTTGGCCTGACATTAAACAATTATATAATAAAACCAACTAAAGCCCCAAATCATGGGAGGGGGACTGCTCTAGAGAGCAGGGAAGAGGCTTGGAACATAGAAACAGATTTTTCCCCTGAAAAGAGGATGGTGACCCTCTCAGGGTGCAGAGGGACCAGGCAGTCAGCCAGCCCACAGACCTCGGACCCTTAGAACTTCTGAACATCTTGGTTCAACTCACTTGACAATTCCAGGGTCCTTGCCAGCACACTTTTCACAATATCATAAAGGAAAGGAAAAGGTGTGTGCAACTATCCTAGAGTGGATTTCCTTTCCTTCCAGGAAGAACTAGATCTTTTCTTACACAGAGCAGAAAAGGAAAGAACAAGGCGGGGGGGGGGGGGTGAGAAAATGCTATAACTTAACATACTAAGTTAAAACTTGTTACTGGTCTAAAGAAAACAGGACACCACACACACACATGGCAGCCACTAGAGAAGTAAATCAAGAGTTGGAGAGACCATAGCCAACCATGATCCAGGCCTAATAGATCAGACTGGAAAGGGGGGGTCCTAGTTAGCTTTTGTGTTGCACCTCGGGGAGGAATGGGTTTATTTCATCTGCAGTTACAGTCCATGAGGGAAGAAGCCAAGGCAGAAACCCAGGATGGGAGCTTGAAGCATAGACCACAAAGGGACACTGCATACTGGCTTACTCCCAGGCTTGAGTTCATCTCCCTTTCCTATCAAGCCCAGGTCCAGGCCCCCACGCCTGTCAGCAATCAAGATTGCCCGCTGGCCAATCTTATGGAGGCAGTTCCTCAGTTAAGGTTCCCTCTTGCCAGGCGTGTCAAGTTGGCATCCGAGAATAACCATCATAGTTGAAATCCACTCTGTTCCCAAATGACCCTGTCTGTGAGAGGACGTGATCCAGGTCTGCCTCTCTTCGTCCCTGATCAGCTCTGTCCAACCTGGAGCACTGTCCCTTCTCTCCATTGCTTCTGCTACTCCCTCTCAGCCCCTGGGGGCCTGCCTAAAGCTGCGGCCCTCGCCCTGCAGCTCACTACATGAAGATTACCGGTTCACCCTGTAAAGCCACAATTCAGTGGCACCATAGATTGCTCAGCATGTTTGCGTGTACCAGGTCATCTCGTTCCTTCAGACAACTTAGAGGCTTTCTCCTTTCTCCAAGGCAGACTTTCTCTGTGTGTCTGCCCGCCTGCATGCGTGCCCACACCCATGCCTCCAGTTTCCTTCCTTTCATCCGTTATCTCTGATTAATTTTTCTTTCTAGTACTCAGTATCCCCAAACGAATTATTTGTTTCTGTCTCTGCCAAATGGATTTCAAGCTCCTCAGACCTGAGGTTTTGTTTTATTCATAAACTAATGTTGCCAGTACAATGTCTAATATGTAGTAGATGCTCATCAAGTATTTACTGAAATAATTAAATTTATCCCAAACCAACCCTATTAAATAAAGCTCCCTGTATACCTCTAGGGGTGGATTGATATGTTTACACAGTGGCCAAGGTCCTTCTGGATTTGTACAAAATATGTGCAGAACAGCTGAATGCCTTGCTGCGAGACAAGCTGCACTCTTAGAAGAGCTAGAGAATGAGCTAGAGCTCATTCCAGCCTGATTCAGGGACAGCTGGAGCGCCTAGCCTGAGGCTTTCACTGAGGCCAGGATGGCTGCTCTGTCCTAGGGAAAAGTGAGACTATAAAAGGATCAAGGGCAGCAGCAGTACTTGTGTGGTGTGAACCTAGGAGAAACAACATAGCCAAGCAAAGTTCTGGAGTCCCAGAAGATCGTAGAGTCAGACCCCAGAGAATTTGAGATGCCAAGATTTGGCATTTTTCCGGGATGAGCTAGATGACACACAGACGGCTTGGAGATTCTAAGTGGCAAACATCCCACAGAGCATTGTAGTTACAAAACCCTGGTCCCATAAAGCTGTGAGCAAGCTTGGTAATTATCACTGCTGCCCAAGAAGACCTCTCCAATTTCTCTTCATGGTGCTTTTCTAAAGAAGCCAACCTTTCTCCAGAGAAATTCAGGAGGCTAAGACCTTCTCTTGGGACTCAATACCAGGTGAGCATTGTTACAGTTACAGCTAAGGAAATGCTGCTGGTGACAGGGATGAGGTGGCATGGGACAGAACCTCTCACGCTAGGTTTTACAAGGACCACTTCAAATCACAACAGAAGTGAGTTTCCGTTCCTAGGAGGAGGAAGCAGGGAGTTTGTTAACTTTGGAGTTTGCATGGTTGAAATCATGGCAGGAAGAATGGAGTTCCTGGCGTTAACATAGAGTCTTGTTATTTTTCTATGTTTTTAATCATTTTTTATTTGAATTACAAACAAGATTGAATTATATGACATTCCCAGTTCCCTTCTCCCTCCCCTCCTCCCCTACCACCCCCCCAACTAAAACCCTACCTATCACACACCCTTTCTTCTAATCTATACCTGACTCAACCTTTCTGCTCCCTCATGACCTCTGCATCCCTCCTCTTCTCCCCTTCTCACTCTCGTAGCTCCCTCTCCCCTCTTCCCATGCTCTCAATTTGCTCAGGGGATCATGACCCTTTCCCCTTCTCCAGGGGACAGTTTATCTCTTTTTGTCCTCCTTAAAAGAGTGTGGCAGTGTGGATTGTAGGCTGGTAATCCCTTACTCTGTGTCTAAAATCCACATATAAGTGAGTACATATCATGTTTGTCTTTTTGTGACTGGGTTACTTCACTCAGAATGGTTTCTTCAAGTTCCATCCATTCTCCTGCAAATTTCAAGATTCCATTGTTGTTTTTTTCCTGCTGAGTAGTACTCCATTGTGTAAATGTACCACATTTTCTCTATCCATACTTCAGTTACTAGGGACATCTAGGCTGCTTCCAGTTTCTGGCTATTACAAATAGAGCTGCTATGAACATGGTTGAGCAGATGTCTTTGTTGTATGAATGTGCTTCTTTTGGGTATATGCCTAGGAGTGGAATTGCTGGATCTTGTGGTAGACTCATTCCCATTTTCTTGAGGAGTCACCATACTGATTTCCACAGTGGCTGTACAAGTTGGCACTCCCACCAGCAGTGGAGGAGTGTTCCCCTTTCTCCACATCCTCTCCAGCATAAACTGTCATTGGTGTTTTTGATTTTAGCCATTCTGACAGGAGTAAGATGGTATCTCAGAGTTGTTTTGATTTGCATTTCCCTGATGGCTAAGGATGTTGAACACTTTCTTATGTGTCTTTCAGCCATTTTAGATTCCTCTATTGAGAATTGTATATTTAGTTCTGTACCCCACTTTTTAATTGGATGTTTTTGTTTTCAAGTAATCATCAAAAAGAATTTTGAGTATTGGAATGGCTCAGAGGGTAAAGGCATTTGTCAACAAGGCTGATGGCCAGCGTTCAAGCCTTAGAACCCACACAGTAGGAGGAGAGAACTGAGTCCCTCATATTGAACTCTGATTTCTACACAGTTCCTGCAGCTTCCATGCACCCACATACCCACAAACACTAAATACAATAAATAAATAAGCTGCAATGAAAACATGTTACAAAAAATTACCATATTTTTATAAAAATTATATAATTCAAAGCTAAACATGGTGGCATATGCCTATAATTTCAGCACTTGCAAAACCCAATTGTTGGGTTGGAGAAATGGCTCAGTGGTTAAGAGCACTGGCTGCTCTTTGAGAAGACCCAGGTTCCAGTTCCAGCAACCTCATGGAGGCTCACAACTGTCTGTAACTACAGTCCAAGGGGATCCAATGCCCTCCTGCCCCCATGGGCATCAGCCATACACAGAGCAGGCATACATGCACACAGACAAAACATCCATACACAATAAAATATAAATAAATAAATAAGCAAATATATGAAAAAGAAAAACAGAATTGTTAGGCTCAAGACCATCCTAGGCTAATTATTATGAAAGCTAGCTTTAGAAGCAAATATATAAACCTGCAAAATATTACATAGGAGAAAGCTTCCTGGGGTGATAGTAACTTCTTATTTCCTTCTATGTAGTATCTATGGTGAACACAAAACATGTCATCTACAGCCAGAAGGAAACAAACATCATTTTCTATTTCTGAACATAACATTTAATTAAGTACTCTGAAAGATGGGCCTGAAGGAGCATTTCTTGGGTCCTTGCTACAGGTGAATGGAGAAGGACAAGAATTGATCTCTCTGAGGAATCTCCTCAGACAAGACACCGCCCATCTGAGCACCTATCAACACGACCATGAAACAAGCTCTGACCTTGTCGGTGCTCCTAGGACAGCAGCCTCCTTCCGTGCTGGGCTCCCAGGCTGCCCTCTGCCCAGGGGCACCCACAGCAATCCAGGTTTTACTCAGAAACCAATCCTTTTCACCTTGGCTTTAGTGAGGCACAACCAGAAACTAATAATGTATATACGGAAAGAATACCATGTGGTCATTTGATATGGAAATATATACTGTAAAATGGTTACCCTGTTAACATAACTAGTCACAACTAATAACAGTTTACTTGTGATGTGTGTGTTGGGGTGTATGTGTCCGTTTCCCTTTATGTGTCTGTGTGTAGACTTGAAATGAAGCTACAAGGTTACCACTATGGTGTTACATTGTGCATCAGAGCTCTCTTAGCTTCTTTTCTATCACTATAAGACACTGACCAAGGCAACTGATAAAAGAAAGTGTTTAATTTGGGGCTTACATTTCAGATAGAGTCTGTGATAACTGAACAAAGGCTTGGGGGCAGGAACTTCAGAGAGAACACAGCTGAAGCTAACTGGGAATGGCGTGGACTTTTGAAACCTGAAAGCCCCGCTCCAGTGGCACACCTCCAACAAGGCTACAACTCCGAATCCTTCCCAAACAGTTCTACCAACTGGAGATCAAGCATTCAAATAAATGAGCAATGGGAGCCATTCTCATCCAACACCACACTCCACTCCCTGGCCCTCACAGGCTTATGACCACATCATAACGCAAAAGGCATTTAATCCAATTTCAAAACTCTACCTATTCTCTCACAGTCTCAACACTGTGTGAAAGTCCAAACTTCCAAGTTTCTTCTGAGACTTAAGGCAACCTCTGCAAAACACAAATTATATACTTCTAACATAACATAATGGCACAGAATATACATTACCATTCCAAAATAGAGGAAATGGGGCCTCCAAAATAAGAAAACACTGGACTGAAAGCAAGACTGAAACCCAGCAAGGCAAACACCAAACCCTGTAGCTCCATATCCGATGTCCCATCCATCTTTGCTGCCTACAACAAACTTCTCTCTCTTGGACTGGCCTTACTTCCCCCATGCAGTACCCTTTGGCAGATATCCCAGGATTCACTTTCACAGCTGCATACAATGTTGGCCTCTCAGGGCCGGCACGCCAAGACTCCCCTGCCACACACCTGGCCCCAGCAGTTCTCCTTAATCATGGAGGAAGATGATTAAGGAAGTCCCAAAGTCTTCCTAATTCTTCCAAAACCTAACATGAGCAGACATATTCCAACAGTAGCTTACACTCTGCTATCAACTTCTTTCTTAGTTACTTTTTTATTTCTATATTAAGACACTATGACCAAGTCAACTTATTTTTTTGAATGTTTAATTTAGGTCTTATGGCTTTAGAGAATTAGAGTCCATGATGATGGAACAAAGGTATGGTGGCAGGAACAGCTGAGAGCTTACATCCAAAACTTGGAGACAGAGATAAAGCTAACTTTGAATGGCATGGACTTTTGAAATCTCAAAGTCCACCCCCAGTGTGATACACCTCCTCCAACAGAACCACACCCCCTAATCTTTCCCAAACAGTTCCAACTCATATTCAAACACATGAGCCTATGAAGACCTTCCTGTTCAGATCACTACAGAGCCCCAGAACTTAGTAATCTTACCACAAAGTTCGCTAGGAATGCCTAATAAATGACCACAGCCTTTGGCACTTAGGACAACAGACACGGTTCTAGGGGCTGAGGATGGGAGAACCAGAGGCTGAGGATGGGAGAACCCAAGAGCTGAGCATGTGAGGACCAGGGAATGAGGTTGGGAGGACCAGGAACTGAGGATGGGAGGACCAGGGGCTGAGGACGGGAGGACCAGGGGCTGAGGATGGGAGAACCCAAGAGCTGAGCATGTGAGGACCAGGGAATGAGGTTGGGAGGACCAGGAACTGAGGATGGGAGGACCAGGGGCTGAGGACGGGAGGACCAGGGGCTGAGGATGGGAGAACCCAAGAGCTGAGCATGTGAGGACCAGGGAATGAGGTTGGGAGGACCAGGAACTGAGGATGGGAGGACCAGGGGCTGAGGACGGGAGGACCAGGGGCTGAGGATGGGAGGACCAGGGGCTGAGGACAGGAGGACCAGGGGCTGAGGATGGGAGGACCAGGGGCTGAGGATGGGAGGACCAGGAACTAGATCCACAGAGGCTCCTTCTTTCCTCAGGAGAAGAAAACTGAAGATAGCAGCCCTGCTCTCAGAGGCCTGGCTCATCAGAGAAGGAAGGCTGCCTTCAAGACTGGCCAGCCAGAGGGTCCCCGTGCCTGAGGCTTCTGCCCTGGGCCTCCAGAACTTGACCAGCTGCTGAAAAAGTAAAGGGAATTTGTCCCTGCAGCTGTTGCCAGCCTCCAAGACCTGCTGCCCCAGGTACCCAGGTGTTGGGCTTCCAAAGCCTGCTGCTTCCAAGGTCTGCTGCTGCCACCACGGCTGCTGCTGCTCGGCTTCCATGGGCAGACTTGACTATAAGAAAATGCTGTCTGCTGGCACCTCACAGATCACCAAGAGCTTTTGAACTGTCACCCTTCTCAGAGCTGTACTGGCTCCTAGCTAATCTATTGCTGCTACTGAGCTCAACCCTATTCCATTAAATTCCAAATTCCACCAAATCCCACTGTTTTCAATTGCTTTCTCCTGTTTAAGGTTGTTCTCAGACTGACAGCATGCCTCCAGTTCGTTCTCTTTGCTGACTGCCTACTTCATTCTTGACAGGAGCTGGGAATAGGAAATGGGTTCCTGCCAACTGATTCAAGGGGAATGCCCAATTTTGGCCCATAAGTTGGAAGTTTAGGGAGTATGGATTGGAGGTTGGCATCTGATGTGCAGGCATACTTGTCTGACTGGCTTTTAACTTGTAAGCTACTCTGTTGGTGTCCCCAGGATATTAGTGATTAGTTTTTGTGGAAATCTCACACACTTTGTTGTCTGAAACATGGGGTGAGGAAAAGTTTTTTATTTAGATGGTTGCAAGAAATTACCACAGTGAGACAATGGATTCTCATATATCAGGTTCTCATCTTACCCTCCAAGACTGGAGTGCACAAAATAAACAGTGGAAAGAAAACAAGAGGAACTTTATTTTTTTTTCATGGGGTGGGGAGGGGGCTAACAATTCAAATGGGCAGGTAAAATCTTGAACGGGAGAGTAGAAACTCTGAGACCTTGGCAGCAGCAAGACGCCAAGCAAAAGAGGCGGAGTCACACAGCTGTGCCCCACCCCACCTCCCAGCAGCTTCCCAGTGCTAGCTGAGAGACTTTTAACAGGTGTCATGGGTTTAAATGCTTAAAGGGCACTGAGAGACTGAATTAGTCTATTGTAGAACAAGACCACAGAGAACAGGTCACCTCCTCAGGAGTAGGTGTGACAGGTCTCCCTTCTCTGGCAGGGCTGGAGCAAGTTCATCAGAAGCAGCAGGTTTATAAGGCTGAGACAGACATGGTGTGTCTTGAAATAGGAGCAGTGACCCCTAAGACAGAAGCAATTTCCCTGCATGGGAAGCAGGTACAACATTTCTTAGAGCAGAAGTAACGGGATCACAAGAAAGCTCCGGTCTATGGCAGGTCTCTGGCATAACTGCCTTTGTCCAATCTCAGGAGCAATCTTCCTTCAAAGAACATCTGGGGATTAGGGTCCTGCCTGAGTCGGGAGGCAGCTGAGAGCTGGATTCTGAGGAGGGTGGGACTCTGAAGTCTTCCTCTTCTTCCTTCTTTAGTTAAGTATCAGAGTCTGTACATAACTTGTATATACTGCTATTTAGACATTGGTGTGCTTTGATTGGCTGGGAGTCTTCAAATGCAAATTGGGGTGCAAAATGGGACCAATCAGGAAGGTGAACTAGCCGACTCTCCAAACCCTGAAGGGCTACTGCTGCTGTATCCTTGTCTCCTACCTGGTGTCCTGTAGAAATGGTGACAGTGGAAGGAAGCCCTCCACCATCGTGCCTGGGGACGTGAGCTTGTTTTCTGCTGTTGACAGAAGCCCAATCTCTACGTGCAGGGTTAGTCTCTAGAATATATAAAGTACTCAAAAAAAAAAAAAAAAAAAAAAAACCTGAACATCAAGAAAGCAAATAACCCAATCAAAAATGAGCTATAAACTGTCTTGGCTAGTTTTATGTTAACTTGACACAAGCTAGAGTCATCTGACAGGACATGGAGATTTTTCGTCCTTCTGATGTCACCAACTTATTTTTCTAATGTGTTAAAGGTTTTGTTTGGTTGGATGGTTTTTTGTCCAAGGCTTTTACTTGTTTAATTTGAACTATTCCATGGTATTTTATTTTTTGAAGGTATTATGAAAGGTACTGTTTCCTGACTTCTTTCTCAGTATGTCATTTGTATATAGGAAAGCTACTGACTTTTTTGTGTTGAGTTTTGTAGCCTGCTACTTTTTGCTGTACAAGTTTCCTGGTGAAGACATTAGGGTCTTTATGTATGGAATTATACTGTCTGCAAATAAGGATGTTTAAATTGATTTTTTTCCCTTATCCCCTGATCTCTTTCAGTTGTATTATTGTTCTAGATAAGACTCCAGCTACCATGGCATCAGCATAAATACATACACACTGACCAATGGAGTTGAAGACTCAGAAATTACTCTACACATCTACAAACACCTGATTTTTTGACAAAGAAGTCAAAATTACACACTTCAGGGTTAGTGTAGTTAAGAAGCCAGAAATTCACACTGGAGAACTGAAAACATCCTCAATAAATGGTGTTGATAAAACTAGATAAGCTACGTGTAGAAGAATGAAAATAGATCCATGACAAAACTCAACTGCAGATGGACCAAGGACTTCATTATAATGCCATATTGAAGAGAAAGTATGGAATATACTTAACTCATTGACACCTGAAAGGATTTTCTGAATAGGACCCCAGTAGCATAAACATTAAGACCAATAATTAATAAATGAGACCCCATGAAACTAAAGAGCTTCTGTAGAGCAAAGGACACCATCATTCAAGTAAGATGGCAGCTACAGAATGGTAACAATACCAATTATACCAATTATAGTCTCTAGAGTACATAAAAAATTAACATCAAGAAAATAAATAAACCAATCAACTGTCCTGTCTAGTCATATGTCCCAGCTTGACACAGCTAGAGTCATCTGAAAGGAGGGAACTTCAGTTGAAGAAGATGCCTCCATGAGATCCAGCTGTAAGGCATTTTCTTAGTTAGTAATTGATGGAGGAGCATTCAGCCCATGGTGGATGTTACCATCCCTGGGCTGGTGGTCCTGTAGGCTGGCCAAAGTCATGGAAACAAGTCAATAAACAGCACCCCTCTAAGACTTCTGCATCAGTGCCTACCTCCAAGATCCTACCCTGCTTGAGTTCCTGTCCTGACTTCCTTCAGTAATGAACAGTGCTATGGAAATATAAGCCAAATAAATGCTTTCCTCCCCAAGTTTCTTTGGTCATGGTGTTTCATCACTGCAATGGCAACACTAAGACAAGAACTAAACAGAGAATTTTCAAAAGATGAAACACAGATGACTGAGAAACACCTTTAAATGTTGGACATCCTTAGTTATCAGTGAAATGCAAATTAATACTACTTTGAAATTCCATTTTACCTCCAGCTAGAAAGGACAAGATTAATTAAACGGATGACAACAGATGCTGGTAAGGATGTGATGGGGGGATGGACACTTATTCATTGCTAGTGAGAGGCAAACTGGTCCAGCCACTAGGGTCGCTATCATGTTGTGTGTTATCATGTATAAAGCTGATATCAAATATTTCCTTTAATCCTAGAGACACCCTTAAAACTGCGGTCCTCACTAGCTTCTCACCAGTCCCTAGACATGTCCCACCAGCCCCCATGATGGGTGTGCCTCCACTCAGAACCTAGGTCTATTGTTACACAAACTAGGAGACATTCTCCACCTTGGCCAGGCATCTGGAGGTAATCATCTGGAGATAATTTGAAAGACAAAGGGAGATTCAAGCTCCTTGAATTGAGCTTGAGGCCTGCATCCAAAATATCATATTCAATATTTGGGCCCCGACAAAAGGGGGAACTTTTGTAGGAGGATTAAATGGGGAGGTAGATGGGAGGGTAAAATAAAGAAGGGAAATGAGAAAGTGTAACTATCACCAAAGGCTATTTGAAAAGACAAATGGAAACCTACTACTCTAGAAGATTCCTAAATATATAAATGGAATTTAAATGGAGCTACCATAGAATGGGAGAGTCAGTGTCCCAACTAGGCAAGCAAATAAAACCAAGTTCCAAGATTAGGTTACATCTTATTATGCTGTTGGTCAGAGGGGTTCCATAATCCCTCCACAAACATTATACCATTATGGACAATTGCCAATGCTATTGGTTGCTCTACACAACATGATGGCAAGGCCCTATTGATGAAGACACCACTGACTTATGTCATTTGAAGTTGAACTGGTGGCCAATTAGAAGTTTCATACCTACCAATTAGCATTCACAGTAGTGGAAGGTACTATACATGTTACTGGATGTCTTATGCACTATTCTCTTGCTATGAATAGACACCATGACCAAAGCAACTCTTACAAGGCAAAGCATTTAATTAGGGGCTTGCATACAGTTTCAGAGGTTTAATCTATCATGCCAGAGAGCATGGCAGCATCAAGCACTGGAGCAGTAACTGAGAGCTACATCCTGGTCCATAGGCAGAGAGAGAGAACCTAGGCCTGGAATGAGCTTTTGAAACCTCAAAGCCCTCAGTGACACACTTCCTACAACAAGTCCAAACCCACTAATCCTTCTAATCTTTTCAGATAGTGTCCTTCCCGGGTGACTAAGCATTCAAACACATAAGAGACTATGGGGGACATTCTTATTCAAACCACTACATCAGAGAAGAAAAGTAATCATCAATCTCACACAGCTATGAACCCTAAGACCTGCAACACCAACCTACCTGCAAGATACACTGGAGCAATAAAGGCACAAATACTATGGGAGTTCCATCACTTTTTGATTGAACTTAAGAACTACTCAATGAGACAGAACATAAACCTGACATTGTTAATGAGGCCAAGAACCTGAGCCTAGATAGGTCATGGGCTCTAGGGAAAAACCTACTACTATTATTCTGCTAAATGAACTAGCAATAAAATGACTCCTAATGATATATTGCTATGCCCATGGTTCAATATATAGCTCAACCATCATCAGAGAAGCTTCTTCTTCCAGTAGACGGTTATTAACCCAGAGACCCACAACTGGACAATGTGCAGACAGTAAGAGATATTGGAGCACTCAGGCTTAAATGGGATGCATTTATCAAACTCCACCACTAAAGGCTCAGGGCCATATGCAGAAGAGGAGGCTAAAAGATCATAAGATCCAAAGGTGGTGGATAACTCCAGGATACAACATTTTCCAGACACAACAGGGCTGACACACAGAAGAACTCACAGAGGTTATGACAGCACACATAAGACCTGCACAGATTCAAGCCAGACAAAACTCCAGCATAGAGAAGAGGAAGTCAGCACAAATCCCCATCCATAACCAAGAAGCCATTTCCAATCGATACCTTTTAGAAAAGAGAAAATCGGTTTTCACCAATGGAGTGACACTGGGTATATCAACTATACACACAGGGCAGGTCTCAGGAGTATTTGACCAACAGACTTGTGTGTGTGTGTGTGTGTCTGTGTGTGTGTGTGAGAGAGAGAGAGACAGACAGACAGACAGACAGACAGACAAAGAGATAGAGAGAGACATACACACACACAAATACACACACACACACACAGAGAGAGAGAAAGAGAGAGAGAGAGAGAGAGAGAGAGATGTATTGTTGTTATGGTTTGATATTTTTGTCTATCCATTTGGGTTTTGTTTTGTTTTGTTGGGTTTTTAGTTTGTTTTGCTTTGTTTTTGTTTTTCAAGACAGGGTTTCTCTGTGTAGCTTTGAAGCTTGTCCTGGAACTTGCTCTGGAGACCAGGCTGGCCTCAAACTCACAGAGATCTGCTGGCCTCGGCCTCTGCCTCCTGAGTGCTGGGATTAAAGGAGTGTGCCACCACTGCTTAGTGGTTTTTGTTTTGTTTTGATGCAAGAAAAAGAATATGAGTTTGGGAGGATAGGGAAGCAGAGAAAATCTGAGAGGACTTAGGGGAGGGGAAAATATAATCAAAATATGTTGTATGAAAAAAAATCAGTGGAGTGAAAAAGAGACCTTAAAGACTTAACCAGAAAACTCTTAGAACTGACACTTTCAGCTAAGTGGAAGGATGTAAAATTAACACACAAAAATGTGAAGCCTTCCTATATGCTAATGACAAACGTACTGAGAAAGGAATCAGGAAACAACTTCATTCAAAACTCTATAAAAAAAAAAAAGTATCTCAGCACCATTTGTCGAAGATGCTTTCTTTTTCCCATTGTATAATTTAGCTTCTTTGTCAAAAATCAGGTGTTCGTAGGTGTGTGGGTTAATATCAGGGTTTTCAATTCGATTCCATTGGTCTACCTGTCTATTTTTGTGCCAATACCAAGCTGTTTTCAGGACTGTAGCTCTGTAATAGAGCTTGAAGTCAGGGATGGTGATGCCTCCGGAAGTTCCTTTAATGTACAGGGTTGTTTTGGCTATCCTGGGTCTTTTGTTTCTCCATAAAAAGTTGAGTATTGTTGTTTCAAGGTCTGTGAAGAATTGTACTGAGATTTCGATGGGGATTGCATTGAATCTGTAGATTGCTTTTGGCAAGATTGCCATCTTTACTATGTTGATTCTACCTATTCAAGAGCCTGGGAGATCTTTCCATTTTCTGGCATCTTCTTTAATTTCTTTCTTTAAAAACTCAAAGTTCTTACTGTACAGGTCTTTCACTTGTTTGGTTAGCGTTACCCCAAGATATTTTATGTTGTTTGTGTATATTGTAAAGGATGATATTTCTCTGATTTCTTTTTCACTTCATTTATCATCTGTATATAGCAGGGCTACTGATTTTTTTGAGTTAATCTTGTATCCTGCCACTTTGCTGAAGGTATTTATCAGCTGTAGGAGCTCCCTGGTAGAGTTTTTCGGTTCACTTTCACTTATGTAAACTATCATATCACCTGCAAATAGTGAAAGTTTGACTTCTTCTTTTCCAATTTTTATCCCCTTGATCTTCTTTTGTTGTCTTATTGCTCTAGCTAGAACTTCAAGTACAATATTGAAGAGATATGGAGAGAGTGGAAAGTCTTGTCTTCTTCTTGATTTTAATGGTGTCACTTTGCGTTTCCCTCCATTTAGTTTGATGTTGGCTGTTGGTTCACTGTATATTGCTTGTATTATGTTTAGGTGTGTTCCTGTTATCCCTGATCTCTCCAAGTCCTTTATCATGAAGGGGTGTTGGATTTTGTCAAAGTTTTTTTCAGTATCTAGTGAGATGTTCATATGGTTTTTCTTTTTCAGCTTGTTTATATGGTGGATTACATTGGTGGATTTTCATATGTTGAACCATCCTTGGGATGAAGCCTACTTGATCATGGTGGATGATTTTTCTGATGTGTTCTTAGATTCAATGTACCAGTATTTCATTGAGTATTATTGCATCAATGTTCATGAGGGATATTGGTCTGTAGTTCTCTTTCTTAGTTGTGTCTTTGTGTGGCTTGGGTACCAAGGTAATTGTAGCCACGTAAAAAGAGTTTGGCAATGACCCTTCTGCTTCTATTGTATGGAACACTTTGAGGAAAATTGATATTAGCTATTCTTTGAATTTCTGGTAGAATTCTGCACTGAAACCATTTGCCCCTGGGCTTTTTTTTTTTTTTTTTTTTTTAATTGGGAGAGTTTGACTGCAGATAGATCCATATCTATCACCATGCACAAAACTTAAGTCCAAATGGATCAAAGACCTCAACATAAATCCAGCCACACTGAACCTCTTAGAAGAGAGAGTGGGAGATACCCTTGAACAAATTGGTACATGAGACCACTTCCTGCACATAACACTAGTAGCACAGACACTGTGATCGGCAATTAATATATGGGACCTCCTGAAACTGAGAAGCTTCTGTAAGGCAAAGAACACAGGCAATAAGACAAAATGGCAGCCCACAGAATGGGAAAAGATGTTCATCAACCCCACATCTAACAGAGGGCTGATCTCCAAAATATACAAAGAACTCAAGAAGCTGGTCTCCAAAACACAAACTAATCCAATTAAAAAGTGGAGTACAGAACTAAATAGAGAATTCTAAAGAGAAGAATCTAAAATGGGTGAAAGACACTTAAGAAACTGCTCAACATCCTTAGCCATCAGGGAAATGCAAATCAAAACAACTCTGAGATACCATCTTGCTCCTGTCAGAATGGCTAAAATAAAACCACCAATGACAGTTTATGCTGGAGAGGATGTGGAGAAAGGGGAACACTCCTCCACTGCTGGTGGGACTGCCAACTCATGCAGCCACTTTGGAAATCAGTATGGCAGTTCCTCAGGAAAAAGGGAATCAGACTACCACAAGATCCAGTGTTAGACCCCCGAAAACTCAAGTATCCGGGGTCTCAGGCCAGGTTCGCGGTCACCCCAATCACCAGGCGGATTCGAGAGCTTGCTGCAAACTGCACGAGGCTTTATTGTAATTTAACGAACTAACCCCATGTTAGCTCGGGTCTTTCACCCACCCGCCATGGCAGACGGCTAGAAAAAGACGGCTCCTAAGGTCTCCCCAAAGATCTTATAGGGCAGCGTAAGGGGAGTGTCTAGGGGTACGCACAGGCTTACGCACAGGCTCATGATTGGTGTGCCTCCAGGCTTGGAGGGCTTGCCCTGTGTTGATTGGTCAACTGGTTGTTATGGCCCATAGGCCCTCCCAGGGTGGTTGCTATGCTCTCTACGTCATTGCTGTGCGCTTGTCCGTAAAGCACACCCAGGGTCGTAAAGCATAGCGCCACCAGCTAACTTCCGATTGGCTCCTTGTCATGAGACAGGCATCTGACTTTCTAGTGACTAACTTCTGATGGGTTCCTTGTCACGAGACAGGCATCTGACCTCTACGTGACCAAGGCAGGTTTATGGCAAGCATGTGTTCGGCTGTAATGGCTGCCAAAAGGGAGCTGGTTCCTTCATTCCCCCATTTTCTTTTTTGTAAATTCCAATCATGGAATTGCTGTCTCTCTAGCATCCCCATCAGGGAGTGATAGATACTGGCATCCCCATGCAAGGGAGTTCCCTTTGACTTAGCATTTTAACCAGGGAAAATGGACGGCGAAATTCTTTTCCAAACTGCTTCCTGCTGACTTTGGGACGAAGTTAGGGACCCCAGAAGGTTGAAATGCTAGTCAAAAGCAAAAAGGAATTTAGGCAATGGGGAATCCATCAGGGGCTTCTGGTTAGCAGACACTGTTGCAGAGACAGGGGGTGTCCACATCAGCTGGACTGGTTCACATCCATAGCAAGTCTAGGGCTCGTAGTCTACTTAGGAACAGCCTGTAGTCAGCAACTGATACTCAGATGTCTGCCAGAAGCAGAAACCTGTTTAAGACATGTTTAAACTAGGAACAGAGGTTAAAACTTATTTATTGAAGCCCACAGTGCAGAAAAAGCAGATATCTGGATATCTGTTTAAACAGCAGGAACATACTTAGCAAAAACTACAGATTTGGGCTATAAGTATGTATATTTTTCTTCTGTCCAGAGAGCCAGGTATGGATTGGACAGAGGTGCCTTTGGCCTGATGAAAAGCCCTTTAAGTTTGTACTTAGATGACAACCAAAATAAACTTAAAAACTTTGAGCTCGTGCCTGAACAGTAGATAGTTACTATTTTATCAGCTAACATACTGACTAGTCTATAGTGGATCTGACTGACTGATGCTGTCAAGCTGACAACCAATAATATTTCAGAGATCTGAGAAGGGTATATTTTATCCGAATCTACTGAAAAGTGACAGAAGCCAGTCTATATACAGTTAGCCACACCCAAGTTTCTCCATTACCGCTGGAGGCAGGTGTCTTAAAGACCAGTAATCTTCGCCAGGCCTATACTGTGAGAGTTTTTTTCTCTCTGTGGAAGAGGGACATGGAAAAGACTGACCTTGTTTTGTCTAGGCAAAGGGGTGTAATCAATTTTCCAGTGTCCAGCAGCTTTGTCCACAGTCTCGGCCAGGTTCTGGCAGGCGGCAGGTTTCACATCTGAGCATCTCGCTCACTGGTCCAGGTGCAGGAACTGGGTTGCCTCATAATCTTTGGAGACTTTGGGTCACTGTCCAGATCTGGCAGTCTGTCTGACATTATAAACTTTAAAGATAACAATTTAAATGCCATATTCTGAAGATCTCTGAAGCATTAGAGGTCTGTTTTAGTTACTTGCCTTAAGCATACAAGAAGCACACAGGTGGCTAGTTAAAGTCTTTCTGTAATACAGCTGAACTTAAAACTATATAGAGCTACCTTACATTTTTTAAACAGTAGCTTAACTTCTTTCTGAGGCAGGGTTTTTCTGTGACTTTGGAGCCTGTCCTGGAATTCGATCTGCCGGACCAGGCAGGCCTTGAACTCATAAAGATCCATTTGCCTCTTCCTCCCGAATGCTGGGATTAAAGGCATGTGCCATCAACATCCTGAGCTTAAAGGTGTGTGCTACCAACATCCTAAACTTAACTTCTGAAAACACAAACTGTAACAGATTAGCATCTTTTATAAAACAAGAGCTTTACATTGTCAGGCTTTGCTTAGAAATAATTCTAAATTGAAGCTCTTTAAGTACAAACATTAATAAAAACAAACATTTGAAAACTGGTTTTAAAAAGAAATTTAAATTCCCTTAAGGTCTTTCTGTAATGTATAGAAGCATTAACATTTTAAATCTTAATTGAAAAACTTGTTTCTAAGATGGTACCTCTAATTTCCATGCGGTCATCTTTAGTCAAGATGGCGGTTTAAGTATTCTTTTTTTAACTTTAGCAAAATGGCGACCAGTCAAGTCATGTGACCAGTTACAAAATGGCCGTAACTTGCTTTGCTTAACATGCTTAAGTTTATATCAGGAAATAGAACATTTTTAAAACAAGTATACATAATTTACTTGAGAAATAAACAGGACTTTTTAAAAAACAAAATCAGCTTAATATGGTTAAAATTTTAACTTATATTACCATTTTTAAAATTTATTTGTAGACATGAGAAACCATAGCACAGTTTACACATTTTTTTTTTTGGCTTGTAACAACCTTTTCTCTGACCTTCGACAACTTTTCTTTGACCTTCTACAACTTACTTTAACCCTCTATAACTTTCTGTAACAATCTTTTTCTCTGACCTCCAACAACTTGCTTTAACCCTCTATAACTTTTACCATTTGTTTTAACTCTCTTTAACCTTTTATTTTATTTTTTTGACTTTCTTAGACATTTTTAGACAATTTTTTTTTATTATTTAAGTTTTTTACATTTTTTTCTTATTTTTTAGTTAACATAAAAATTTTGTCAAAGTCCCTTTTATAGTTCTTAATAACTTTAAGGCCATTTAGATGTCCGGATCAGGCCAGATAAGTTTATACGCTCAAGCTCCATGTGCTCAAGGCAGAGAGACCTGGGGTGGGGGTGCTGCTGGTAACCCCAGACCCTTGGCCAATCCAGGGGTGGGAAAGACTCCTGCGGCCCCCCTGCATACCATGTGTGTGGAGCACAGAAAGATGAGTAGTAGATGGTGGCCTTGTAGCCATGTTCCCTCAGAGCAGGGAAACACCCGAGACAGCCGCTGGGGCAGAAACAGCCCTACTGGGCATGCCTCATAGACCCTCAGGTGGGAATAGAAAGGGGGTGTTGTGGTGGATCCTGAATAGACAGGAAAGAATAGACGCCAACCCAATCCGCCCACGCTGCTCATAAGGCAATGGCGCGGGAAGCCAGGCGGCAGAACCTGGCGGCTAACTGAGGTGGGTCCAAGTGTCCTTGGCCCACGTCCATACCTCTTGGGTCCTGGGTGTCCTCAGAGTGGCAGTCTGTCCTCCGGCGCATCTGTAGATCACAGTTGAGGTGGCGCCATGTGCTCAGAGAAGAAAAGGCCCCTGACCCCCTGACCCATGCATGCCACGTGCATGGGCAATGTGGGACAGAAAGAGATGCTTAAGAAACACATAACACAAATGACAGCACATTAGACAGCACAAACATTAGACAGGACAAACCGCGGCAAAGAAATGGTGCCCCAAACCAAAATTACAACCAAACCTTGGACTTTCATCCAGGGTGGAACCAAGGTTCTCGCAAGTCTGCTTACCCTATGGTTCAATTACAAATTCTGCGCAGATCAAATACAAATTACAAATTCTGCGCAGATCAAATCAAGCAACCCTCGGACTTTCATCCAGGGCAGGACTTCAGGGTCTTCCCCAGAAGTCCGAATTACAAATACAAATTCTGTGCAGATCAAATACAAATCATGGCACCAAACCAACAACACAGCAAGAGACAAAACAAGAAACATAGAACATTGAACATATATAAATTGCGAGCTCTAATCATCTTACCTCCAAGATCGAATCCACTCAGGTGAAGGGTGGTCGCAAATCCCGGACGAGCCCCCAAAATGTTAGACCCCCGAAAACTCAAGTATCCGGGGTCTCAGGCCAGGTTCGCGGTCACCCCAATCACCAGGCGGATTCGAGAGCTTGCTGCAAACTGCACGAGGCTTTATTGTAATTTAACGAACTAACCCCATGTTAGCTCGGGTCTTTCACCCACCCGCCATGGCAGACGGCTAGAAAAAGACGGCTCCTAAGGTCTCCCCAAAGATCTTATAGGGCAGCGTAAGGGGAGTGTCTAGGGGTACGCACAGGCTTACGCACAGGCTCATGATTGGTGTGCCTCCAGGCTTGGAGGGCTTGCCCTGTGTTGATTGGTCAACTGGTTGTTATGGCTCATAGGCCCTCCCAGGGTGGTTGCTATGCTCTCTACGTCATTGCTGTGCGCTTGTCCGTAAAGCACACCCAGGGTCGTAAAGCATAGCGCCACCAGCTAACTTCCGATTGGCTCCTTGTCATGAGACAGGCATCTGACTTTCTAGTGACTAACTTCTGATGGGTTCCTTGTCACGAGACAGGCATCTGACCTCTACGTGACCAAGGCAGGTTTATGGCAAGCATGTGTTCGGCTGTAATGGCTGCCAAAAGGGAGCTGGTTCCTTCACCAGCAATTCCACTCTTAGGCATATACCCAAAAGATGCACATTCATAGAACAAGGACATCTGCTCAACCATGTTCATAGCAGCATTATTTGTAATAGCCAGAAACTGGAAGCAACCTAGATGCCCCTCAACTGACGAATGGATAGAGAAAATGTGGTACATTTACACAATGGAGTACTACTCAGCAGAAAAAACAATGGAATCTTTAAATCCTCAGGCAAATGGATGGAACCCAGTCACAAAATGACAAACATGGTATGTACTCACTCATATATGGATTTTAGACCCAGAGCAAAGGAGTAGCAGCCTATAATCCACACTGCCAGAGAAGCTAGGAAACAAGGAGGACCCTAAGAGAGACATACATGGTCCCCCAGAGAAGGGGAAAGGGACAAGAGCTCCTGAGTAAATTGGGAGCTTGGGGGAGGGGAGAGGGAGTTAGGAGAAAGAGAGGGGGAGAAGAGGAGGGGAGAGGAGGACATGAGGGAGCAGGAAGATTGAGTTGGGGGAAGAATAGAGGAGAGCAAGAAAAGAGATCATAATAGAGGGAGCCATTATAGGTTTAAAGAGAAATCAGGCACTAGGGAAATGTCCAGAGATCTACAAGGATGACACCAACTAACAATCTAAGCAATAGAGGAGAGGCTATCTTAAATGCCCTTCTCCGATAATGAGATTGATTACTACCTTATATGCCATCCTAGAACCTTCATCCAGTAGCTGATGGAAGCAGAAGCCGAGACCCACAGATATACACTGAGCCAAACTCCTGGAATCCAGTTGCAGAGAGGGAGGAGTGATGAGCAAAGGGGTCAAGACCAGGCTGGAGAAACCCACAGAAACAGCTGACCTGAACAAGGGCGAGCTCATGGACCCCAGACTGATAGGTAGGAAACCAGCATAGGACAGAACCAGGCCCCCTGAACATGGGTGTTAGTTAGGAGGCCTGGGCAACCTATGGGGCCTCTGATAGTGGATGAGTATTTAAATTTAAAAAAAGAAAGAAAATACCTCAGAATAACCCTAATCAAGGTGTGAATGATCTCTATAATGGAAACTTTAAAACACTCAAGAGAGAAATTGAACATGACACTTGAATATGGAGATCCCTCCCCTGCTCTTGGAATGGAGACTCAATATTGTGAAAATGACCATCTTACCAGAATCAATCTGCAGATTCAACCCAATCTCCATTAGAATAGCACATCATTGTTCACAGATATACGGAAAGCCATAAAACCTCTTTAATAGCCAAAGCAACCCTGAACAAAACGAGCAAATGCTGGCGGTGCCCCAAACTGTCTTTCAAGTTGTATCATAGACTCACAGAAACTACAAACAACATGGCACTGTCGCATACATAGGCACACAGATCCACGGGACAGAGTAGAAAACTCAGACATAAACACACACTGCTACAGTCAGAGATGTCAAAAATACTCACTGGAGAAAGAAAAACAAAACCAACACATGTAGAATAAAACTCTATCCTTATCGCTCACAAAAATCACCTCCAAATGGAGCAAAGACCTCAATGAAATACCTGAAACTTAGAAAATACTAGAGGAATTAGTAGGAAAAAACACTTCACAATACAGGCATAAGTGAGGAGTTTTGGGATGGGACTCCAGTTACTCAGGAAATAAGGCCAAATATTGACAAATGGACCTTAAAAGGAAGCCGTTTGTACAGTAAATTGAGTGAAGAGGAAGCAACTAGGAGAAAAATCTGTGTCAGGTTAATGCCTGATAAAATTAATATCTAGAATATATAAACTAAAAATAATTAAAAACTTGGTGACAGTGAGATGGCTCAACAGGTAAAGGCACTTGCTACCAAGTCTAATGACCCAAGTCCAATCCTGGACCCCACATGGAAGAAGGAAAGACCCAACTCCCACAAGCTGTCCCCTAATCTCCTCAGAAGCACTATGGAACGAGAGAGAGAGAGAGAGAGAGAGAGAGAGAGAGAGAGAGAGAGAGCACATTGCGTGTGCATGGGTGCACACACACCAGGTTAATAAATGAACAAACTGTAACTTTAAAAGCTGAGGAGCTGAACAGATCCCTCAGAAGGAGAAGCACTCTCGGTTCCATTGTTAGCCTTCCTTCCATATTGAGGTAGCTTCAGCCAACCAAGGAGAAGAAATACTTGAAAAATTGTCAGCACTAAACTTGTACAGACTTTTTTTCCATCCTTCGTCTATGAACAATAAAGCTGGACAGCTGTTTACATGAATTTGCAGTGCATTAGGAATTATAACCCATAGATGTCTTTGGTACCCCAAAGAGGGTCTTGGAACTGATCTCTTACTGAAAGCAAGAGAGACAGTTTACTTCCTCTGGGTCAGAATGTTCTCAGACTGGTACAAGCTTCAGACTCTTTGAGTAGCACTGCTTTAAGGATGTAAAATACGGGTGACTTTTTAAAATGCCCTCCTGCCAGGTATAGTGGCACACACTTTAATACCAGATCTCAGGAGGCAGAGGCAGAGGCAGATGGATCTGGGTCTCTCTGAGTGCAAAGGTAGCCTGGTGTACATAGTGAGTTCCAAGCCAGCTACCCCTGCCTCCCCTCTCTCTACCTGCCCACAAAAGACTGTTTTCTACCCCTACTCTTTATATCCCCTCAACATATATCTTAAGTGTAACATCTTGAATTCAAATGAAGAAAAGGCATTTACTTTTTTAACATTGCTTTTTCCTTTCTTAGAAAAGGCATCGTGTAGTGCAGCCTGGTTTTGAATTCTCTATGGATCTGAGGGTGATCCTGAATGTCTGGTCCTCCTGCTTTTTCTCCGTAGGTGCTGGGACTATAGATGACTATCACCACACACACCTGGTTATGAAGCCCCCCCCCCAAAAAAAGCCTCTGGTTTCTGCTCCTCTGACTTTTGCTGGACATTTGTCACTCAATAGCTCCCAAGGAGAGAAGGGAAGAGAGAGATGAAGAGAGGGAGGGAGGAAGAGAGGGAGTCAGTCTATAAATGCTGAAAGTGACAGACACTTACTGATCCAAGATCATCCAGAATCCCCCATTAAAGGACTGAATGTTGTATGGGCTCTGTCCCAAGTCTTGCTAAGTGATAAACATTCTCTTCATCCTCATCACGCTTCCTCACCCCCAATCCTGCAAGGCTTAAAGCAGAAATACCTTCTGCCAGGCATGGCAGTACACTTCATGGAATCCAAGTACTAGGGAGGCAGAGGCAGAGGTTGGAGCATTTGCGGCCAGCCAGGAATACATACTAAGACCGCTGTCTCAGAAAACCAAGGAGTGCATATGTAGCTCAAAACATTCCCTCCCTAACAAGCCCTAAAAAAACAACTCTGGCTTCTTCTCCTCTGACTTTTGCTGGACATTTGTCACTCAATAGCTCCCAAGGAGAGAAGGGAAGAGAGAGATGGAGAGAGGGAGGGAGGAAGAGAGGGAGGGAGGGAGGGAGGGAGAGAGAGAGAGAGAAACAGAGAGAGACAGAGACAGACAGACACACACACACAGAGAGAGAGAGAGAGAGAGAGAGAGAGCCTTGCAAAATTTCTCAAGTAACTGGCAAACCCCTCAGAGGGGCCTTTCTGTACCAGAGTCCCCAAAGGAAAGGAGTAAAGGTTGGATAAAACCTCAATTTGCAAAGCCCATGTTGGGTACTGGGCAGGTACAAAGGTGAACCAAACAGGTTCTGGCCTTCAAGAATTTACAATAGTCAAATCAGACTAACCCTCAGCCTTGGTAAAACACAAAGTGCAGTGTTGGCAGCTGGAGAAAGCACTGTGAGAGAACAGATGCGGGAGAGATTAGTCCCATATGCTGACTATTCAGGGGAGGTAGCTTTGGGGGCCACCCCTTACAAGATGGGGGAAAGATAACCCAGAATACTTCTTGCCTTGCAATTGTGCCTGAATCTCCTGAGAGACACACAGAGAGTGAGCATTTGCCCAGGATCAGCCTAGGAAGCAGTGCTGGGGCAGGCGGATTTGAACACACACGGATCCTGTAGAGCTCATGTTACGGAGCAAAGGATGCCATGAGGGAAAACTAGCTATTTGCAGAGCATATCTGGGAATAATGAAGGATCATGGAAAGGGCGTGGAATCTGTATCAATTCCTGATTTTTGTATATTTCCCTTGGCCTCCCCGAATCTCTGTTTGAGTTGCTACTATGCTCATTTTACCTAGAAGGCAATACAAATACAGATTATTAGGAAACCCAAGCAAAGTTGTAAAACTGGCTGGTAATGAGGATGCAATCTGAATTCAGGGGCTACTCCTCTTTTTTGTTGTTGTTTGGTTTTTGAGACAGTGTTTCTTTGTGTAACAACTCTAGCTGTATTGGAACTCACTTTGTAAACTAGGCTGGCCTCGAACTCACAGAGATGCGCCTGACTCTGCCTCCCGAATGCCGGGCTTAGAAGCGTGAGCCACCACACCCGGCTAGGTTTGCTCATCTCACCCTCTGTGCTGGTCAGTGGTCCCTCATGTGCTTGGTGCCTCGAGCCTGCCCAGCTACTTTCCCCCTAGTTTACACATCCTGTGTCCTCCCACTCAACTCCCCGAACTTTCCTCCACGTCTACCCCTAGTTTTTCAGCTAGAGCGGTCCGGCTCACTCCCACAGCGCTGCCAGGGACATCTGGGATCCCTAAATCGCTTCCATTCCAAAGTGCTTCGAGGCCCCTCCTGTGAAGAGGCTTGGAGCCCAGGACAGACGTGGGCGTGTCCTAAGAGAGATGCCCGAGGTTGGGGCTGGCGAAGCCTGGCTGGGAGTGCAGGATTTAGCTTTGGGCGTGGCCAGGCAATGGGGCGTTGCCCAGAGGGCTGGGTGTTGCAGGTGCCTCCTCCACCGCCTCTCGGAATCCCCGGCCGGCCGCGCCAGGCACTGTGCCGGCAACCGAGGGAGCGCCTTTGTGCCTGGCTGGGGCGAGGCTGCGACGGTCCCTTGCACGCCCTGGTCCATTGTCTTCCCGGCTGGTGCTGGCGACAGGGTCCCGCACGTGCCACCGCGGCGGCTGCAGTGCCGGGCCCGGTGGGCGCCGGGATCCCGGGCGCGCCGTGGGAGATGAAGCTCCCGAAGCCGTGGTGGGCGAGCGACGGCCTCCTGAACCTCACTCTGCTGCTGAGCTTGGCTGGGCTCCGGGTGGACCTGGACCTCTGCCTGCCGCCACCGGCCGCCTCGTTTTGCGAAGAGCCGCTCCCTCTCGGTCCCACCCGCCCCGCCTCGGCTTCGAGCCCCTTCTCGGCCTCGGGAGGCTGGGGACGCTCCCCGCAGCTGCCTGCCAAGGGTCAGCTGCTGCGCGAAGTGCGCGCGCTCGGCGTCCCCTTCGTGCCCCGCACCCGCGTGGACGCGTGGCTAGTGCACAGCGTGGCGACCGGGGACGCAGACGGGGCCCACGGGCTGCTCGGCACCGCCGCCTCGTCTGCCGTGGGAGACGGCGGCCAGGCGGCCCCCGAGGGCGGCGGGGACCCCCGAGAGGCTCACGACAGTCCTCTGGCTGTCGCGGAGGAGGACCAGGCGGCGGAACCGACGGCGCAGGTGCGAGACACAGGCGGACGCGGGAGCCAGGTAACCTAAAGGGGCTCGAGCGAGTGGCACGTCTACCCAGTGGCCCCGAGCCCGGTGGTCGCGACGGCTGTGCGGGGCCACACCCCGCGTTCTCCTTCTTACTCTAGGTAGTTGTAGGTTGCGGGACAAATCTGCCTTGCCTCTTTTTTGAAGGAAGAAGGTGAGCGCTGAGATTTGATTTGGGGAAAGTGGATGAGATCCATTTGCGTGCGGAGAACACCCTTCTGTGGTCGGTGGCTGTGGAGGGTGGTTTGGCAATGGGGAAGCGAGAGGGGATGGGGCCGTCTGGTCCACGGCCTTTAATCAGTATCCCGCGTGCATTAAGATGTCTTGATGTCCCGGGAACCTGCGCGGGACTAGATCTGGAGGAGGCCCACTCACCCAAGCAAGGCAGGGCCCTCGCCCTGAATTTAACCTTACTGTAGCCCGTTTGTGGTTGTGCCATTGTACTCCTGGAATAAGGAGCCACGGTGTTCAGTGCATTTGGTCCCTCTGTGATCTAATCATCCACCCCCCACCCCCCACCCCCGCTTAAGAATCCTCCCTAATGGAACGTGTGAAATCCCTTATTAACATACGCAAAACACGCAGTCTTTCCTGAGACACGCAAGTTCCCTTTGGTTGCCGGCGCTCCCCTCTCCAAGATCCAAGGGCTGAAACTGGAAAGACCTCTGCATCTAGAGACCTCCTGCCTCACCGGGGAGCTTCCTTTTAGGACCAGAGTTTGACGCTACGGATGTGGATCCACAAGTGTTCCTAGGACTTTGTTTCTGTGAAGAGCAGTCTTATGCAAAATGGGGATTGGGGCTAAACTGGTTTGTTTGCGGCTCTTCAGAATCACCCTGTTTGTGTAGGCAGTTGCCTGACGGGCTCCTCCACCCTTTCTCGGAGGGGTCATTGCGGGAGGTGCTGGTGATTCACTGTTATGCTGATCTGATCCCTTCCTCCTCCTAGGGATGGGAACTAATGGGGTGGGGGTTGGTGTTAGTCTTGGTAGACTTCTGTGGGTTTAGAACAAATGGGAAACCACTCCCTATTCCACTCTACAGATCTGAGCTCTAAGAGGGAGGGGGAGGGGTGTCACCTGAGGCGGCGCACCTGCTGCCCCCTAACTTTTTCTGGTCCTGTAAAGTGTGGGCTTGGAATCCTAGGTAGATTCTCCACAACTTGGTACCACACCGCTCTCGCCGCCGAAAGTCCTCCAGATTGCTAAGTGTACAATACAAGCCTTTTCTCTCTGAGGACTTCTTCCTATCTTTACCTGGCTAGTGCCTATACAGGCTGGTGGGCTGGTTTTGGAGGCAGCTCTGATGGCCTGGGAACTGAAACACAGGTTAGGAAAACTCATGCAAGGTAACAAAACTGGCTAGTGATGGAGGTGGCATCTGAATCGAGGTGTCAGGCTCCTCTTATCTTTCTCTTACCCTGTGTCAGCCAATGGTGATCACAAGGAGGACCTGGAGTCCCTCTTTCTTAGAGAGACAATAAAGTCATTGTGGCCCCACCTCCTCCAATCTCCCATGAACACCCCCCCCCCCCCAACACTCGTTTGGCAGTGCCTTACCTGGCTGGGCTGGCATGAGCACCTGCTAGACAATGGTAGCAGTGGGGGTTTGGTTCTGTTCAGTTAGGCAGTTGAGGACTTTAGAGGTAGGAACCAGTGCACTGATGTGTTGATGCCTTTTACATGTCCAACTTACACTTAAGGAAAACAAACCCAGGTCAGGGAACTTGGCTAAACCCGTACATTAGTTAATGCAAGAAGTGGGCTGTGAATCCCAGTCTTCTGTCTCCCAGACTGTATATAAGTTCTGTGGGCTGTACTCAGGTTCCCTCCATAAGAATGCTTCTGGGATGGGATAAGTCAGACCCTGACTCAGCCTGTCTCCAAGCCTCAAGACAATGTTTTTCAGGTGCTGGATTTGTTTGCTTGTTATCTGTTTGATTGGGTTTTTGTGGTGGTGGTGGTGGTGGTGATGGTTTTGTAATTATGTATCCCAGGTTGGTTTTGACTTGCTATATAGCCAAGGGTGACCTTGAACTCTTGAGGATTCCCTTTCTCTTCCCCCTCTAGTGCCGAGATGGCAGGCATGAGCCAACAACAGCTTTATTGGGTATTGTTGAACAGTCTGGCCTTGAACTCTTAGTCCTCTTGTCCCAGCCTATCTAGTGCTGGGATTACAGGTGTGTCTCACCATGCCTTGCTTGGATTTTTTTTTTTTTTTTTTTTTTTTTTTTTTTAAGCAGGTTCTGGGCTAGGATAGAGCTCAGTGGTTAAGAGCTTCGGCTGTGCTTGCAGAGGACACAGGTTTAGGTCCTAGCGTTCATGTGGTAGATATCAACCATCTGGACCTCCAGCTTCAGAGGATCTGACGCCCTCTTCTGACCTGTGCAGGCACTGCATGTAAAGAGTGCACAGAGACCCATTCAGGCAAGACACTCAGACACATTAGGTAAAAAGCATAAATAATTCTTTAAAAAAAAAAAAAACTAAATAGCCAGGCGGTGGTGGCGTACGCCTTTAGTCCCAGCACTTGGGAGGCAGAGACAGGCAGATCTCTATGAGTTCAAGACCAGCCTGGTTTACAAGAGCTAGTTCCAGGACAGCCTCCAAAGCCACAGAGAAACCCTGTCTCAAAAAACAAAACAAAATAAATAAATAAAAGGCAGGTTTTGCATTCATGATGAAGACCATAACTCTGGGGAATATGAGCTAGAGAAATAATGCCAGTCTTTGCAATTACCTAGACCTTAGCATTTCCTCCCATGGGTTATGTGAATCACTCCAAGTCCCAGTGTCTCAGAGCGAAGTGTTTCTGGAGGGGTGTTGAGCCGACTAAGAGGAAAGCTAGTCTGATGTGCCAGCACGGTGCCTGGATTGCACTTGTTCTTTTCCCCTTTGTTTGAAATCTGTGCTTGTCCCCATTTGCTATTTCCCTTTGGATGTGTTTGTACCCAGCTTGCTTGTCAGGAAGTGAATGTATAGGATCGGTAGGAATGTAGGTGGAAAATTAGATAATTGGCGTACGTCTGAGTTGTAGAAGATTCTGGTTTTAGAGTATAATTTTTCACAACTTTTTTTTTTTTTTTTTGCAAGTCAGGGTTTCTCCGGGCAACTACCGCGGCTGTTCTGGCACTCACTCTGGAGACCAGGCTGGCCACAAACTCACAGAGATCCGCCTGCCTCTGCCTCCCGAGGGCTGGGATTAAAGGCGTGCGCCACCTACGCCCGGCTAATTTTTCACAACTTCTATGCATATGCAAGAACATTTTAGAATAGGGGATTTTCAAAGTATCAAAAACCAAATACTGCTTTGATTTCACTTCTTAGGAGAGGTGCTAATAATTCTGAAAATAGACTCTGGAGTTCCCCAGAGCTGACAGCTTCCTTTTATAACCATGGCCATTCACTTACAACTGATGGAGCCCATGCTCAGCAGGGGAACTGTGGGCTTCTCAAGAAATAAAGCTCTGTGGGCTGGAGAGATGGCTCAGGGCTTAAGAGCACTGGCTGCTCTTCCAGAGGACCTTGGTTCTGTGCCCAGCACCCAAATGATGGCTCACAACTGTCTGCTACTCCAGTTCCAGGTGACACCCTCTTCTTGCCTCTGGCACGCAGATGGTGGCTATCAATCATTTATAACTCCAGTTCCAGAGGATCTGACATCCTCTTCTGACCTCTGCATGTACAAGGTGTGCAGACATACATGAAGGCAAAAATACCCATGCACATAAAAGAAAATAATAAAAAAAATTAAGTAACATTCTTGTGGGGTTGAATATGTCAGTGTTTCAAAGAGCTGTTGGAAACTGAGTTGGCTTATGGTCCTCCTGTGTCACCTGTCACAGCAACCCCTCTGCTGTGTGAGCAATCCTGCCAAACACCCTGATTTACATTAGGATGGTTCCCGTAGGTCATAGAATCACATATAGTCCATATTTAATCTGAAGAATGAAGGGGAGAGAAAGACCATTTCTGATTGCTGAGGTAAATTTTATTTCCATTTCAAAGTCAATAGTATCTCCTATCTGACCAATGCAATTGGTCAGAGGTGGGAAAGAAACTTCACAAAGCCATGGTACAGGCATAGTCTTCATTCATGGCAGTGTGACTTCACAGTAGGGTTTTTGTTTTGCTATTAGTGGATCTAATGGCAAAGGTCTGCTTTGGCTCCTTGAGTGGGAAGGAACGACACAGGCTATTGTGTTAGAGCACTAGGACATGCTCAGACTGGGTGCTCAAACAGAAATTTACTGGGGACATGAAGTCCCAGGCAAGGTATCAGCAGAGTAATTCCTGCACGTTCCCCTTTGCATAGGAAGGACCCATCTGGCTTTCTTTTTACCTAATTATATTTACAATGACCAGATTTCCTAATATGGCTACATTCTTAGGTCTTAGGGGTTAGAACTTAGTGGAAATTTTAGGAGACACAGTTTAACCTGAATAAATCCCATGACCATTCTGTCAACTATACAGCTTGCTTGTATTCCAGCTATTAAAAACTGAGTTAGTGCCCAGAAGTGATGGTGCATGCCTTTAATCCCAGCAGTGGGGAAGGGGGCGGGGGTCAGAGGCAGGAGGATCTCTATGAATGTGAAGCCAGCCTGGTCTACAGAGTGAGTTCCAGAACAGCCAGGAGTACACAGAGAAACCCTGTCTCAAAAAGCCAAAAGGGAAAAAAAAAGAAAGAAAGAAACTGAGTCAGTCTGTTTGTGTGTGGAGCTGTTTGTGAAGGGACTTTGTATGCCTTGCTGAGGAAGCAGGGTTTGCTGGCTTGATGTGCAATCCTGAGAACCTTAATTCAAACCATTGTCGTGATTACAGTTTCGTTGTTGTTATTTTTGTGTTTGTGTTTTGCGGGCGGGTTACAGATAAAAAAAAAAATCTCTTTATCTGTTCAATTATTCCCTGCTCTCCATCTTTCTGCTTCTTAGCTCATGGTAGGAATCCAGTATTCAGGGCCCAGGATTTGGGACAGGCCAGCCTAGGAGTCAAGGTGCTAGCACTGTGCCAGGCCAACGAGGTTGTCTCCATGTCTGCATGAGAGATCTGCTGAGCTCACTTCAGGCTCTCTGAACCATGCACTGTCTTCTCTGTTGTTGGGAAGAGTAAATGAGATGATGCTAATCAAGCTGAGTGGAGCTGGCATGCCGCCGTCCTGGTCCCTTGTCTTAGAATGATTAGCTACTGTTACTCATCCTGGCAGGGTTCCGGAGTTGTCGTGTGTCCGTGTGTCCGTCTGCCCCCCTTTCATTTTGCTGCTGGTGCTGCTTCCATTGTAGGGCCTCCACCCACTCACTCCTCATTACCTTCCAGTTCCATATTTTGCATTCAAGGCTCCACAGGTGTGGCCACTGTAACACCGATCTTGCTGAACTATTAGCCTGCTGATAATTGCCTGTGACCCACTTTCCAGCCCAAACTTCCTTCCCTTGCTTTCCCCAGACAACCTCAGGATCACTTTGCCTCGCTTACCTTTGCCTCTCATTCCTCGGCACTGTTAAATTCTCAGCCTGGCTCAACTGTCAGCCATCCACAAAACGTTCCCTCTTCCCTTGAGCCAACACTGCACCCTGGAGCCTTTCTTCTGTGACACAGAGCACTCTCTGCCTTGAACTGCAGTGTCTGGAGTATGGTGGCTTGAGTTTCAACTTCAGTCTGCCCAAGGCCAGGAGCAGAGGCTGCAGTAGCATGTAGCGTGTAACATCTGCGCATCATTCTGTAGGGGCTTGCACTTGATGGATGTCATGACTGCAGTGAGTTTTGGGTCCTTCAAGGCCAGATCACCAAGTGGAAAGTAGGTCAGCTCTGAAATCTTGACCACTTCATGCCAGCCAGCCACTCAAGCAGACTTTCCAGTTGTCATTATAATTGGCTCAGGTGGCAAGATTTGGGACTGCCTAAACTGATAGAGCAAGTTAGTGGTGAGCTTGCCTGGAATAGACTGGTTACTGTCCCTAAGCACTGAGTAAACCACACCTCCCACTCACTTGGGGACTTCAAAGGGAAAAACAATCCTCTCGAATTCAGGGCAGCCTTGTAAAGGAATGGCGCCTCAGACACAGCTGTGAAGAATTTGTGACAATTCATACATCTCTGAGCAGCTAGAGGTGGCAGAGGCATGTGCCCCAGTTTTAGTTGAGTAGCAGGTAGTGGCTGGCAGAATGTGGCCATACTTGGGAGGTCTCCAGGGACTCGAACTGGGTTCCCATCTTATCAGCCAAGCCAAGCTTTGCCGGGAAAATGGAATGAGAAGAGTATGAATGAATAAACACCCGGACAAATCAAAGAGTTGGCCAATGCAGTTGTAGGAACTGGCACATTCCGACAGTAAGACAGTGGGGTGTCTTAGCAGCTCGCTAGAGCTGGGATGCTGCAGGCTCATGCTGGATTTCTCCTCCCAGAAGCCTCAGTGTTGCTCCTGAAGTCCTTCAACTGACTGGATATGGCTACTCAATTACAGAAGATACTTAAAGTCAAGTGGTATAACTAGAGCCATAGATTCCTACAGCGCAAATATCCTGTGCAGTTGAGTCCATGGACACTGGATGCCTTGATAGCTAAGCCTTGACCCTCCAGCTCTACCTCCTCCTGGGAGCTCTGCAAACCTGGCTGTCCAAACTGGTGAGAAGAGAATATTAGTGTCCTTTTTTTGGAGCATTCTTGTGAGGAGTAAGTGGCATGTTAAAGTCTCTGCCTGGTTCCCCTGTATTGACAGATTCCACGAGTTCCATGTCAAAGCCCCAGCAAACCTTGTCCTCTCCAGGAGATTGCTGAAGACTGCCTGACTGTGCAGTCTACTTCAGCATGAAATGACTCCTTCCCTCCCTACTGAGGACTCTTACTGTGTGAACTGGTCTGTAGCTCCTGCCTACACCAGCTTAGCAAGGGTGAGCTTCAGGGACACATACATGATCTAGAAGGTCATTAAGAATCAGTACCACCAGGCGAAGGTGACAAACTCCTTTAATCCCAGCCCTCGGGAGGCAGAGGCAGGTAGATCTTTGTGAGTTTGGGACCAGCCTGGTCTACAGAGAAAGTTCAAGGACAGCTAAGACTACACAGAGAAACCCTGTCTCGAAGGAGAGAGAGAGAAAGAGAAAGAGAGAGAGAGAGAGAATGAACCAATATTGGGCTTCTAGCTGGTTATGAAGTGAAAATGCCCACAGCCAAATGAAAATCCTGTCACTCACTACTGTGTGACAGAGGTTACTTGTCTTAACTTTGGCGCCTCAGTTTTCTCCCCTGTGAAAGGAGTGTTAGCAGTACACACCTTGCCAGGATGCTGAGCAGCTTAAATGAGGTAATAGCTGTGCAGCCTACAGTGGACATGAGCTGTAATTATTGTAAACTGCTATTAAAAATCACTCAGGCCAAGCAGGACACAGGCTGTCTTTATCTGGCTCCTTGGTTCTCTTAGGCAGGGTGACTCCAGGTTGCCTGCAGCCTAGAGACAGGCCTCAGGATTCTCAGCTCCCTCTGATGTCATCCCACTCACAGACACTGCTCTGTTCTTTGTCTTTGAAGGTTCACCCAACCCTAAAAGTCAAAGCAGATCTCCTCACTCCTCCCCCAGGTGAGAAAAAGAAAGAGCCAGTTAGGCCAACTGTTACTGCTCACAAAGGGCAAGGCAAGAGTAAGGGCTCCACCCATTCCTCAGGATTCAGGACAGTGGAATTAAGTTTACAAGAGAAAGGAAAAAAAGGGGGGGGGGGAGGGGACAAACAAACAAAAACCTTCCAAAGACAAGCCCAGCTTCCCTTCTTCCCCTCACACCTGCTCCCCTCACACCTGCTCCCCTCAAACTCCCTCTGTAGACCAGGCTGGCCTCAAACTCACAGAGATCCACCTGCCTCTGCTTCCCCAGTGCTGGCACTAAAGGCGTGTGCCACCACCACCCACCACAGTTCTCTATACTGATAAAGAAAGCCTTCATTCCCTTTCCTGCTCCTTTCCTGGGAGACAAATGAACAGGTCACATGAGCTTGTAGCCTACTAGGGGAGAAAAGGCCAAAATAAAATGGGCGAGGTGCCATCAGAGAAAAATCATGACATTTTAGGCTTCTACCCTAAAAAAATATTGAAGGCCACCAACCTATTGGCAGGTCCCATGGGTACTTTTGACTCAACTCATCTTGAAGGATCAATGTGGCCTGTCACCTCCTCCCAAAACAGTCTCTTGGATTCCAGGACACTGTTATGAAAGCAGGGTTCTGCTGGGTCAACCCTTTGCCAAAATCATTTGCTCTATAGAGATTTTTGATTCTTTTTGGAAGTTTTTTTTTTCAAGACAGGGTTTCCCTGTGTAGCCCTGGCTGTCCTAGAACTTGTTTTATAGACTTGGCTGGCCTCAAACTCAGAGATTTGCCTGCCTCTGCCTTCTGAGTGCTGGGATTAAAGGCGTGAGCCACTAACACTCAGCTAAACTTAAGGTAATTCTTTACCCCAAAATATAATACATTTTGGTGGTGGCGCACGCCTTTAATCCCAGCACTTGGGAGGCAGAGGCAGGCGGATCTCTGTGAGTTCGAGGCCAGCCTGGTCTCCAGAGCGAGTGCCAGGATAGGCTCCAAAGCTACACAGAGAAACCCTGTCTCGAAACACCTATATATATATATATATATATATATATATATATATATATATATCAGATGTAAATAATAAAATAAATATAGGTGTGATGGTGTCTTCCTTTAAATCCCAGCACTCAGGAGGCAGAGTCAGGTGGATCTCTGTGAGTTCCAGACCAACCTGTTCTACATACCAAGTTCTGGGCCCGTCAGGAATACACATAGTGAGACCCTGTCTCAAAAAAAGTGGTGGTGCTGAAATCATGGTAGAGAGATGGTTCAGTGCTCTTCCACAAGACCTGAGCTCAATTTCCAGCTCCCACATGGCGGCTTACAACCAGCCCCAAATTATCAAGGCCCTCTTCTGGCCCCTGTGAGCACTGAACACTCATGGTGCACAGACATACATGTAGATAAAATACAAAAACACATGAAATAAAAATCTCAAAAAAAATGTAAGCAAGAATATTGAATAATGTCCTGTCCCCAGATTTTACATTTTCCCATTTGACTTTATATTAATAACCATCCATATGTATAAATACATAATTCTTTTTTGTTATGACATATTTAAAGAGTGAATCAACCCCTGAGCAAATTGGGAGCACGGGAAGGGAGCTAGGAGAATGAGAAGGGGAGAAGAGGAGGGATGCAGAGGACATGAGGGAGCAGAAAGGTTGTGTCAGGGGAAGAATAGAAGATAACAAGAATGGAGATACCATAATAGAGGGAGACATTTTAGGTTTACAGAGAAATCAGGCACTAGGGAACTGTCTGGAGATCTACAAAGATGGCACCAGCTAACAATCTAAGCAACAGAGGAGAGGCTACTTTAAATGCCCTCCCCTGATAATGAGATTGATGACTGACTTATATGTCACCTGATAGCCTTCATCCAGCAGCTGGTGGAAGAAGAAGCAACACCCACAACTAATCACTGAACTGAACTGGAATCCAGATGCAGAGAAGGACGAGTGAAGAGCAAAGGGGTCCAGACCAGGCTGGTGAAACCCACAGAGACAGCTGACCTGAACATCGAGGAGCTCTTGGTCCCCAGACTGATAGCTGGGAAACCAGCATGGGACTGATCCAGACCCCAGGAACATGGGTTTCAGTGAGGAAACCTTGGAAATCTACAGGACCTCCTGTAATAGTTCAGTACTCATCCCTAGCATAGGTGTGGACTTTGAGAGCCCATTCCACATAGAGGAATACTCCCTGAGCCAAGACACAAAGGGGTGGGCCTAGGCCCTGTCTCAAAGGATAAGATAGACTCTGATGACCCCCCCCCCATGGAAGGCCTCACCATCCAGGGGGGAGCAGAAAGGACATGTGATAGGTAGGGTTTTAGTTGGGGGGGAATGGTAGGGGAGGAGGGGAGGGAGAAGGGAACTGGAATTGTCATGTAAAACAATCTTGTTTCTAATTCAAATAAAAAAAATCTGAAAAAAAAGAAAGGTGAAAGAGTAAAAAAAAAAAAAAGAGTGAATCAAAACCAGTGCTTCAATTAATTTTGGATACATTTGTATGTTTCCTAGAGTGGTGGGGGTTTTTTGTTTGTTCGTTTGTAGCCAATTACCAGAGTAAGGAAATTTATTATGAATCTAGGATCATTGTCTTATCTGTCTGTATTCAGAGTTCCCATTAGCATCTAACCAGCCACACACTGTCTGTTATTCTGGACTGTTTTTTGACAGAAAATCCATATAGTAAGTATTGTTCCTTCCTAACAGGTATATGCTGTTCCTCTCCAGATTATGATGGTAGACGTGGCCATTGAGGCTTCTCCTGTAATGTTATTTTTTGTAATTAACAAGCAGTCTATAGAAAGACATTCTGAGACTGTCAGAGTGTCTTTTCCTGACATTTAGCATCACCATTTTTTTTTTTAGTTGTAATCTACTGTGGGATCCCCTCCCACACACACTCATTTGGTCATTTTATACTTTAGTGGATTTGTCCTTTTGCTTAGCTCCTTATTCAGTGACTCAGGATCCACCATCACATGATAGGGTTGGGGGTGGGGCTAGAGGTGAGACAGGATGTCACTATGTAGCCTTGACTAGTTTGGAACTTGGTATGTAGACCACATTCAACCTTGAACAAGTGCTGGGGTTAAAGGCGTGTGCCCTCCTCCATGTGTATGAGTGGTATACCTGCATGTAAGTCTATATACCATGTTCGTGTAGAGCCCTAGGTGGCCAGAATCAGGTGCTGGATCTTCCGGAATGGTTGTGAATCCCCATGTGGATGTTAAGAATGGAACCCCTGTCCCCTGAAAGTATACAGTGCTCTTAACTGTGGAGCCATCTCTCTAGTCTCAACTTTTAACCACCTGTGGCCTCTTGCAGTGCTATTCTGGTCATACAGAGAATTTTTGTAATTTAAGTTCTTCCCTGAGTTTTCCAGAATGTCTTACATACATTTGTTACCAGCCTGCCACACTCTAACCTCCCCCCCCACACACACACCCACACACACACGCGCGCGCGCGCGCGCGCGCGCCTTCCCAGACTTCTGTTCACCTGCTCAGTTTCCTTATGGGCTTGATCTAGCCTGTATGTGCTGTGCATGACGTCATAGGCATGGCCTTCTGTTTGCACATTTGTGTGGGTGTTCTCACAAATTGAATTGCCTCACACATTTTAGATTTTAGGAGTTCTGTCCAACCACAGTTTTATAAACAAAATCAGCTTTGTTGAGAATCCAATATTTGGGGTTAACAAAAGAAGCCTTGCTTGCCTGGACAAAACATGGGCAGCAACAAAATGATGCTCAGTAACTTTTTCCTCCCATCCTCCCTTCCCAGTTTAGAGAAGTCGGCACTGTGATTATAGGAAGGAACAGTCTAGAAGGATTCCTGCCAAAGTCCTAAGGATGTTGTGCCTAAAATTTGACTTCAACAGACAATAAATGACAGGCTCTTGAGTAGATAGAAGGCATACAGAGTCCCTGCCTTCAAGAAACTACTGTTTTGTGCTGGGCTTAGTAATATACACCTTGTATCCCAGCACTGGGGAGGCAGAGGCAGGTGGACCTCTGTGAGTTCAAGGCCAGCCTATAGTGAGTTCCAGGATAGCCAGGGCTGTGTACAGAAAAGATCCTTGTCTCCAATGAAGAATGAATGAATGAGTGAATAAATGAATGAACATAAAATAAGTAAAAAAAGAAGAAAAAGAAACTACCATTTTGGGAGCTGGGGAGACAGTTCAGTGAATAAGAGTGCTTGTCCTGCAAACATGGTATCTAAATTCAAATTCCCATATAAAAATCTGGGCACAGTCACTGGGCACCTATAACTCTAGTGCTATGGGGAGCAGAGACAGAGTGGAATTCTGGGGATTAATCACTGGAACCAGGTTCCAGGTTCAGGAGGGAATAAAGCAGAGAGTGATATGGAGCAAGACACACAGTGCCTTCCTGTGGCTTCTGTGTACATATGTACGTGTGCACATGTGCAGGCAGAGACAGAGAGACAGAGACAGAGAGAGACTACCATTTTAGTAGGACAGACAACAAACAAATATAGCTGGTGCTAAATGGTACAAAAAAATTAAGTATTGGCAGTAGAGGTGCTTTTAGAAAACACAGAGAGGGGTTGGAGAGATTGCTCAGTAGTTAGGAGCACTAGTTGAGCTTCCAAACAACCCTGGTAATCTCCACCTGCCCACATGGGGGCTTATGACTGTAACTCCAGCCCCAGGGCATCCAACACCCTCTACAGACTTCCATGAACACCAGGCACACATGAGGTACACAGACATACATGCAGGCAAAACACCATTCACATACAAAAATAAATTTTTACTATATTAAAGAGGGAGAGCTAAGAAGAAATGGGATGATAATACTTGGAGAGAGTGAATTTGAGGACACAGCCTTAGGATATTGCTCAGTTTAGAGATCTAAGGATCAAGAATGAGCAACTTAGAAGTCTCTGGTGACTTAGAAGAAAGATGGGGTACTGGGATGCCAGTTGAGGCAGCTGTTTCCAGGAGAAAGCAGTGGTAACTAAGTCCAAATTTGCTGATGGGTCACATATAAGGATGGAGAGCTGCTAGATTTGGGAGACCCTAACAAACTGTTTCAGTGGTGTGCTGGGAACATAGTTCCTCGTTTGGAATGGAGAGAACACACTGAGTGCAGATCACTCTTGGAGAATTTTTCCATAAAGGTGGGCAGAACAGTTGGATGGAATCTAAAGGAGGGATAGGGGACCAAGGGAATAGTTCTGTAGCTAGGAGCCCCCAGCCCACAGTAGGTAGCTAATGGGGATTGTCCATAGATGGGAAACAAGGAACATCCTGCCAACAGAAGGGAAGAAAGTAGTGGGAGCTACTCGTGAACACCAGTGTCCTGAGAAGAGTGCTCACGGAGGGACTGCCTGCCCTGGGAACAAACACCATGGGGTCTGGAGGGAAACTGGAGTATCAGAGTGCCATGCCGTGCCCCTGGACAGGTGGAGAAGCCAAGAAAAGCACGGTTTCTGTCTTGCCCCACACCCACACCTGACTCCCAGCATTTGTAGATGTTCATTTAGTTGACTTTTACATTTTGCACAGATTCCTGTGTGTTGGAGGGTAAGTGGACCCTGGAGTTAATCCTGTTAAGATCATATTCCTGTAACCCAGAAAACCATCCTGGAGTGGTGGTAGGAACCTGTAATATCAGTACTCTGCAGGTTAAATAAAACATGAGGATCACTACTAGTTCAAGACCAGTCTAGACTACACAAAGAGATTTTTTTTTTTTTTTTTTTTTTTTTTTTTTTTTTTGGTTTTTTGAGACAGGGTTTCTCTGTGTAGCTTTGGAACCTATCCTGGCACTCGCTCTGGGAGACCAGGCTGGCTTCAAACTCACAGAGATCCACCTGCCTCTGTCTCCCCAGTGCTCCCAATGCCTGGCAAGAGATTTTTTAAAAGGCAAAGAGGAGGAGGGAAAGGAACAGGGACATGTCTATGATCCCAAGCTGAGGGTGAAGGCTGAAGCAAGAAGAATGCACCAAGACTAAAGATAGCCTGAGCTTCAGAGTGAGACCTTTGTTTCAGAAAGAAAAATAAATTGAAAGCAGATGTTTGAGTGACGTTACAGTTGAGCAAAATATGCTCAGCCTTTCGGTATCATAATTAAAAGTGTCAGCAGCTAGTCTGCTCCATTGTAACATTTGACTGGTTTGAAGAGTACTCTCACCATTTAAAAACTTTCTTAGGTGAAGTAAATTCAAAGCAGGAAGGAGTCTTCTGTGTAAATAAGTGAAATTGAAATATCTAAGCCAAAAACAAAAACAGCTGTTCTGATTGGTCTAGAAAGTTAACCCTGTCTGCCTTTCAGACAGAACACAGCACATAATTTTAAGAATACTGCTTTCTGGATTTTTCTACATACATATACTACATTTGATAAGTATTTGCTTCCAACATATGTCTTTGATCTGTTTGCAACTGAGAACTAAATAAAGACTACCTGCGGGGAACATTGATTTCCAAACTTAAGACAATTTGTTAATGGTTTCAATTCAGGGGCTTTATAAATATATATGATTTAGGTTATGCAGATTGGACAGTCCTTAGGGATACATAAGGGCAGGGCATAAGACTGACCTTTGTGTTAGGATTAAACGTTTCTCTGATGGTGAAATGGTGAAGTACCAGCCTCAGCTGATGACAGTGTGGCTTTTAAAAGAGTTGTCCTATTTGTTGATAATGGTTTTCTGCTTAGCAGAATTTTGGGTGCTTTTTTTTCCCCCTCAGGAGAATGATACACTAAAAGAAAAGATCGAAGGCGTGGATCACAGTTCCCAGCATGAGGAAGATGAGGAAGGGGTACCAGCCCACCTGAAATCACTACAACCGAGTAAGAAAGATGAAAACAAAATGATAGATGCCCTTGACTGGGAAGCAGAAGAGATCACAGAGTCCAGAAATGAGGTAAGTGTGGCAGAAGCTTCCAGGCTTGTCATTTGTCTGTCATGAAGAGTTTGTGTTGGTAAGGAGTTCAGTGTGTAAGTATGCACTGTCTTTAGCAAATCTGGCATAGGAAAATAACATTTAAGTGTGTGTGTGTTAGCTATACTTATAAAGCAATTAACCCATAGACTCATTTTCTCTGGTTAAAGACAGAACTTACTAGCAGTTTTGTTATTTGTGTTTGCCAAGACAAGGGATAAAAGAAAGCTGGCAGCCGGGCAGTGGTGGTGCATGCCTTTAATCCCAGCACTCTGGAAGCAGAAGCAGGCAGATCTCTGTGGATTCAAAGCCAGCCAAGGCTACACAGAGAAACCCTGTGTCAAAAAACAACATAACAAAAATAGCTGACATCCATTTTAGACTATCCAGGTCTGGGAGATCAAACAAAAGACCAGGCTTACAAACCTTTCTCTCAATTTCCACTAAAGCTCAAGTCTTCAGTCTGCCAGTGAGTTATGCCAAATCACTGGCATCCAATAGCACATTCCGTACCCTGACCTCACCTAAGGAGTCAGGTCCAGGCTTCTGGAGGGCATCTTTCTGTACTTGTCTTGGCTGAACAGGGTAAATTCCAGGAACCAAGTTGAAGGGATGGGTTCTTTCTGTAGTCAGTGCTTCCCCTGGTTTCATGTGGGCCATACCCTGGTTTTGAGATCTGGATGATTCTAGCCATAAATTTGGCACACAGGTGCTCCAGACACTTTCACCAACAAAGCACATCTTTGCCCTATTGGTTGTCTTCATCATGACTAGCTTCGGCATCTGCCTTTTTTTTTTTAATCCTATTATGTATACAACATTCTGCTTCCATATATATCTGCACACCAGAAGAGGGCACCAGATCTCATTGTAGATGGTTGTGAGCCACCATGTGGTTGCTGGGAATTGAACTCAGGGCCTCTGGAAGAGCAGTCAGTGTTCTTAACCTCTGAGCCATCTCTGCAGCCCCAGCACCTGCCTTTGTTGGGAGGTGGAATCTAGGGCTTAGTCTTGAAAATCCTTAGATGGAGAGTACCATGCCCTGGCCCTTAGACAGCCCTCATCACCATGTAACATTACATCAAGAATGTGACTTTTCGAGTTCTTGATGTAAAAATCACAGTCCCCATCTTAAAGAGAATAAGAGTTTATTTTGGAGTCATTTTGAGTGACCATGGCCCAGGAACACAGATTTAGATTATCCCAAATTCCATGTTCAAACATGGAAGCAGTTTCATAAAGTTATTTTTTAGTAGACAAGTTTAAAATACTTGGTGGGTACGTCAGGGAGGCAGGGCAGTGAAGTGGGGACAGCCTTTCTATAGGTTCACCAAGATGTTCTCTGAGCTTGTGGGTTGGTGGGAGCTAGTCTGCAAATTTAATACATCACAAAAGGTTTATCTGTCAGTCCCAGAATGTTAGTTCTGACACAGATGGGCAAGAATGGCTTTTTGGAGGGCTAGAACTAGCCCACAATAAGGTAACTAGCTTGTGAACCTGCAACACTGCAACCTTTCCACAGTACTGCATTCTAACCAGTCAATCGGTCCTTGAAGACACTGCTTTGCAGGAGTTTTTGTTCAGTGTTCCCCTACCAACTACTTTTGCCCCTCTTCCAGCCTGCTCCAGTTCTAGGAACTCATTGTTCTTTGTGTGTGTGTGTGTGTGTGTGTGTTACTTTATTTTAATTAGAAAGAAAATTATTTTACATGTCAATCCCAGGTCCCTTCCTCCCCCTCCCCTACTCATTGTTCTTATACCATGGGTAAAAACATGGGTCAGGGCCATGGCTTCTAGAGATTCAGATGAAGAAATCCCTCTGGTTGGGCTGGGAATACAGGCCAGTGGTACAATGACTGCCTAGCACAAGGCCCTAGTTGAATCCTCAACACTTCCAGGAATGGAAACTAAACACTCCCAGGTCAGAGCAGTGTAGCAATTGAAGAGTAAAATTAAACCAGGAGGTGGTGGTGGCACACACCTTTAATCCCAGCACTCGGGAGGCAGAGGCAAGCGGACCTCTGGAAGTTCCAGGCCAGCATGGTCTACAGAGCTAGTTCGAGGACAGCCAGAGCTGTTACACAGAGCAACCCTGTCTCAAGAAAGCTCTGATACTGTACTTAAAAATTTTTGTGTATATATGCATGTTTTGCCTGCCATTGTGTCTCTGCACCATGAACATGCCTGGTGCCTGTGGAAGTCATAAAAGGTCAACGGATGTCCTGGAACTGGAAGTGGTTCTGCAAGAGTAGCTAGTACTGTTAATTGCTGAGCTATTTCTCCAGCACTAGCTGCAGTTTTGACGTATCTTAGCAGGGAAACAAAAATGTCAGATCAATAAATCACTTTGAGTAGAAAGCCTGGAAAAATACCAAGGAACACTGTTAAAATGTGGCCTGGGCTCAGAGTGCAGGCAGGTAATGTGTGCAGATTAAGTGATCTGAAAACCATCGATTCTCACTTAAGAAAATAAAGCTTGAAATACATGCTAAAAGATAGCTCTATTAAATGTCTCCTCCCCATGTTTCTTGAATTCTCAGTCTAAAATGAGTTTAAAGTTCAGCTTTGCTGGGCGGTGGTGGCGCAAACCTTTAGTTCCAGCACTCAGGAGGCAGAGGCAGGCAGATCTCGAGTTCCAGGACAGCCTTGGCTACACAGAGAAATGCACCTCAACCCCTCCCCCCGCAAAGTTAAGCTTCACATATCCCAGCAACATAAAATGAATTCAAAGTATACTTTCAGTGTTTCTAGAAATAGCTAAATTGTGTCCATAGAACTAAGTTTATGACATTTTCTCCCCTCCAGACAGGGTTTCAGGTAGCCCAGGCTGGATTTCTGTGTAGCCCTGGGTGTCCTAGAAATCAGATATCCTCCTTCCTCTGCCTCATGAACACTGGAATTAAAGGCATGTGCCAACATTGTCCAGCAACTATGAACTTCTAGATTCTGATTATAGTCCCCACATGGTGGGACCTAATCCAGGGCTTTCTGTATATATTAGGCAAGCACTTTACTGAGCTGCATGGCCAATCAACAGTTCCTGTTTCTGTAGTTTGAGACAGGACCTTGCTACTTGTACCCTGGGGATGTCCTTAAATTTACAATCCTGCCTCTACCTCCCAAGTGGTGAGATTACAGGAAAGCACTACTATGTCTGGCTTTATGTAACAGGAACAGATAGCCAAGTTCTACAAAACCAAATGTCTCAAAACTGTAGACTTGGGTGTCATAGACTATTTTTAAAACAGTGACAGGTGCACTGGCACATGCCTTTAAGCATACACTTGGGAAGCAAAGGCAAGTGGATCTGAGTTTGAGGCCAGCCTTGCTTACACATAGAAACTAATTCCAGCACTTGTGAGAAAAAGCCTAGTAACTACTATTTGTCTTTCTCTGATGGTATACATTTTGTTTATTATATACAGAGCCACCTACACTGGTCTGATACATCTTTCTCTCTGGAAGATTTATTTCAATTGCTTTCGTCACAGCCTGAACATTCCCTGGAGGTAAAAGGAATCTTGGTTTGTATTAAAAAAAAAAAACTTGAAATGACAGATCTGTGAATTAAGGGACTCTCCTACTTGGATGACGTAGTAATTTTGTCAAGTACATTATGAAGTATACATGCTTTTCATAGAAACACTTTGGAGAATTTAAACATATGCTATTGTCAGATTTAGATCATTCATCCTAGTAACATGAGCCTCTCCTTGCCAAACTGCTCATGAGCTTATCCTTGACCCTTCACAATGTAGATTATGGCTCCAAAAGCAGTGATAGCTACAAGGCTTAATTTAATTCCCTGATTATTCAGTAGACTCCTAGCCCCCAGATAAACAGCATATTCTGATGAGATATATCCCAAGTAAGTTGTTCATAGCCAATAGTATGTCCATATTAGGACACAGAAATTAGATAAAAGGCATGTGATATTTTATTAGATAATGGAACTCCTTTTGAAATAGTATTGTTGTTCTTCAGGGCATCTCACTGGAAGACATTCCACCTTTTCTAAGCAGTGTCAATGAAAGTGTCAATTCCTCAGCACGTAACACAAACTTAAGCCATGCTATAAGCCATGATGTCAATCTTCATGAAGCCATGCTGTTGTGTCCCAACAACACATTTAGAAGAGATCCAGCAAGGACTTCTCAGGCACAAGAACCATTTCTGCAATTAAATTCTCATGTCAATCCTCAGCAAGTCATTCCTGGAATGTCCTTTTCACCAGCTGACAATCAAATGAGGAATCTAACAAGCCAAGATCTCCTGTACGACCTTGATTCAAATATATTTGATGGAATAAACCTAATGTCATTGGCCACAGGATTCAGTCCCCTGGAAGTTTCTCAACTTTTTGAAGAACCAGACTCTAATTCTGGGCTCTCATTAAATTCAAGTTATAACACAAAGTCTAATTCTTCTCATTGTATGTATGATGGTGCTGTAGGTTACAATTGCCATGATCTAGGTGCTGTAGGAGGCTACTACCCAGAACCCCATAAACATTGTTATATGGACCATAGGACTGTATCTGGCTTTCACCAGGATCTCAAATGTCAGCAAATATTTCATGACCACACTTACCACATACAGCCAGATGCACTAGAGCCCAAGTCTGAATCTTTTACATGGTCTGAGAAGTCAAAGAAAATCAGTGAGTGCCATGATGACCCAGAAAGAAACTTGAGCCGTGATGAACAGCGTGCTAAAGACCTGCATATTCCCTTTTCTGTAGATGAAATTGTCCAAATGCCTGTTGACTCTTTCAACAGCATGTTAAGCAGACACTACCTGACAGATTTACAAGTTTCTCTCATCCGGGACATCAGACGAAGAGGAAAAAACAAAGTTGCTGCTCAGAACTGTCGTAAACGTAAACTAAACATCATTCTAAGGCTAGAAGATGATATCTGTAACTTGCAAACCAAGAAAGAGGCTCTTAAGAGTGAGCAAGCTCAATGTCACAAAGCTATTGGCATGATGAAACAGCAGCTGCATGACCTCTACTACAATGTTTTTAGTAGGTTGAGAGATGACCAAGGTAGGCCAGTCAACCCAAACCACTATGCACTTCAGTACAGCCATGATGGTACTGTTCTGATTGTACCAAAAGAACTGGTCACATCAGGCCACAAAAAGGAAACACCAAAGGGAAAGAGGGAGAGAAAAAACTAAACAGGCTGCAGTGGTTTGAAGAGTACTGCTACTTGAATCATTCAGTTAAGGGTACATGTTGAAGTTCATATTGATGTTTATGACTCAAGGTTATGCTTCTGTGAAGTTGGGAGAGCCACACCTTTTCATGGACCACTTCTGTACTGAAATTCCTAAATACCCATGTAATCACCAAGAATTTTCCTCCTTATAGTAAGGTGGTCACTTGAAAAAGCTTTATTATGCTTACAAAATGGAAATAGCCTGTAGTTGTTTTCTGAAGGTATTTTTTTAATATTTATTTAACTTTTAAGTCTGAAAATAAAATTTTGTATTTGAATTTACAAAAATTTTATCAGCGGGAAGTCTTATATTTGCCTTATTCGTCCTTCAAAATAAACCCACTCTAACCCTTATGAAGTTTTAACAACATGCCACGTTAACATGAGATGCCTCCAAAAGTTTAAACATCAAGCTTCAGAGCAGATTACCCCAGCTGTATGCGAATGCAGTCACAGGCCTATATCCTAATAGAATGCAAGTTCTGGTGTTGAGAAACACATGGGAGCAGTACTAGTCTGTGATGGCCTCACAACCAAAAATATTCTGAAGTTTCAGGCTTCACATGTTCAACAGTTAAAACTGTACACAACCAGATTGTAACAGAACAGCCTGTCATCAAATTCAGGTAAGATGTTTAACATTGTACTACATCCTAGTTCCAAAGAAACAATACATTGCCCAGATGGTCAGCCATTGCAGTGTGTCAGTTTCTCCTTTTATAAATGAGGAAAAAAAAAAAAAAAAACTTGTGAACCAAGGCTTCCTACTATTCACATCAGGCATAGGTCCTCTTTAACAAATGAAAGTTAAAAAAGAAAAAAAAAAACTGAATATACCAACAGTAGGGATAAACAAGAATCCAGATAGATTCCCAGCATGTAGTTAGTTTCAGATGACCCATTGCTCAAGGGCACTGCAAAGTAGCCATACACACAGAAAACCCAATATACATCCTGTATTTAAAGGAAATCTTTGAACACATCTTGAGATTTGCACTAATCTGATCCCTCACGTGCCCAGCCAGTCAACCCGCTAGTGTGATCACAGATGAGATTTGTCTACATGTTTACAAGACCATTTGGGGGCTCTTTTAACGGATAGGCTGATTATGCCCAGTAAAGCGACGATGGCATGGGACTTTTATCAAACCCCCCCAGCTCCATATTTCTTTGAAGTCCATAGATTAAAAATTACAGCTCCTGCCTAAGTGCTAATATACCTTGACCAAACCAAAGGTAATAGTTTTGCATTGTCCCTTTGTAATACAGCCACATGTGAATAGACGAAACACACCCAAGATTGCTTCCCATTTGTGTTATCTTTCATAAATGCCATTACCAGTGAAAGGGCTTAGCGAGTAAATGAACACCCTTTGCCAGAGTGCAAAGTTGCCACCAGACAGTCCACCAGACTTTAAATTCCTAACTATCAGGAAGACTCGGCATTAAAAGCTATCATACAAGTCCCAAGTTCAGTTCCTGGAGGCACACCTATGACAGGCAACTCCATCCAGCTCCAGGGAACCCAAAAGCTATATGCACAACAAAAAGCTAAAAAGCTCTATGTACAGTAAAAGCTAAAATAATGTCAACAATCCTTTCATACTAGTCAGCATGAAACCCCACATGATAAAAGTATATGCTTAGTCCCTTACCTTCCACAAGCCACAACCATGCATTAATTTTCCTTTCACGGCATTACCTTTACTGCTTTAACAATGCTTTCTTTGTAATTGTAGTTGAGATCCTAACTTTTTAAAGTAGTTATTTTCTATTTTTTTATTTAAATTAGAAACAAGCTTGTTTTACATGTCAATCCCAGATCCATCTCCCTTCCCTCCTCCCAATATATTTCTCAGATCATCAAATTTGAGGGTACAGAGGGGGATGAGCTCTCAGATTTACCAACTTCAAATTCCCACAGGGGTGGGATTAAGGGCACACACATCATATCCTAGCCACTTCTGGCTGTTAGCTACTAGAGTCCACCAGATGTAAGAGCTCACACTTACTAGTCACTGACTTACCTGTATTGTTGCCTCATTATGAAAATCATTTTAAGTCACCAAGTCCCGTAAGTTTAAACCAAAACACCGAGTTTAACCACTTGCTATTCAAGTGTAAACAAGAATTCACACTTGGCAAGACTTTTCTAGTGCACATACAAATTAGTATCACTCTACCTGGTTAAAATTCATGGTTTCAACCTTAATGCCATTATTAATGTTCAACATAGTTGTAGCAATGTAGATATCATAATAAGGAATATTTTATTAGGGACAGCAAATAATGCCTATTAACGCTTTTCTCATTTGTCTAGTAATATTGAATAAAAACTGTAAATGTATTTTGTGCAAAACTAATTTAAAATTTAAAGGGTTGGCAATCTTGTAGACAACTGGTGTCGATAGAACAAGATTCACACTTGTGTGTAAGCATTACACCACCGTTATTTGGATACAAAAGTATTTATTTTATAAAACTTGTACTCAAAATAGCTTTTATCTGTCTACTCACAAATCCTATTTTAAAACATAATACATTATCCTTAGCTAATTTGATGTTAACTCTTTACAAACAGTACTCATTTCACTTTGTAATTTTATCAAGAACCTGTACTAAATCAAGATTTTTAATCAGAAAACATTCCCTTTTATCTTTAAAGTGCTTCTTAAAGGCACCAACAAGAACTACTTTCAGATGGTACAGAATTTCTTATTTCTTGAAGACTCTGTGGTTGACCACTTCTTCATTAGTTACCTGCAGCAAGACACCTTCCTGCCAAAGGAAAAAAAAAGTATCTGAAGAAGTTTATCATGTTTGTCCAAAGAACCTAAATAACTTCAGTGGTGGTTTTTATGATTAAAGCAGACTCACTGATGTGTATAAGCCCTGAGTATCACAGTTCTGGAAAGGCAATAAAGCCTAGAAGTCAGAGGGTAGTTTCAGGAAATGAATTTCCGTAGCCAACCTACAGCAGTTTTGGGTAGTACAATGGGCAAAATAACCACATTTTAACCCAACTATTTAGTACAGGGTATACAAAAGGGTTTCTTTTTATTGTTGCACAAAAATTTCTTATGTAGTAAAGACACTATCCTTAACCTGTCATCCTCATCCTGATAAGCATGTAAAATTTAGAACCATAAAGTAATAAACATAATGCCTTTTAAATGCCTAGTTGACTCAAACTGCTTGATCCAGGACAGGTGAATAAAATACACAAGGGTGGAATGATAGGTAAATCTCATTTATTGAACTTGCAGCCTAACTTTTACCTACCATTTTACTACCAACACCACTGAAGGAAGCAAGAAAAGCTTTATTAATGATCACTTGGCTTGCCTCAGCTGTTGAAATGAAGCACTTTACAGTCTTTGTGGCAGCAGAATATACTTGTCCATGGTTCATATCAATGCTAAAATTCCAGCAGGGAAAAAAATGATATGTTAAGCACCTGAATCTTCATGAAAGGGAGGGGGTGAGAAAGAAGGAAAAAAGGGAAAACCAAAATAATAAGTAAATGACAGATTGGAAAACAGGGTTTATAAAATTATCTTGAGTTTATTATGTTAAACTCAATTTATAAAGCTATGTTAAACTACATAAGAACCACTATACTGAAAAGACCATTGAAGAGTTTATTAGTTTATCTTTTAGGGAGGAAAATTAAGAAAGAAAAAGTAAATAAGATCTTACCTAAAGAAGTTTAACTGAAGCTTAGAACTACTTTGCTCTACACCCTCAGCTTTCGTTGGCATCCTTATCAACTACTGTAGTTTAAGCTTTGTAGATACAGCACAGTTTCTTAAGACTGGCTGAGCTTAGTCGTCAAGAGTTCTCTTGTACTAGACCTGTGTCCCTGAAGAGTACCTCGCTGGGGTTATTTCCTTTCCTTGCATTGAAGAAGCAGCATCTAAAAGATCTAAAAAGGTGTTTCTCCTTGCAGAGATATCCCTTAAGTTAACTAGATAATTTAATCCTGATGAATTGCAGACAACACACTTAAAACTGACCAGCATTTTATCTTACACAAATACAACAACAACTTTGCAATGGACCTTAATTATACTACCCACTCCTTAACTTATTTAAAATAAAAAGTCTATAATTACACAATTTCCTTTAGAATTATTTTATTAAATCATAAATGTACAACAGCTTCTTAACTCTACACACGCACTTAAATTTTTTAAAGGAAAAACGTTGTCTTATTACACCATGATCCTGGCTAATAGCTTTTCAAAACTTTTGAGAAAAATCTTAAAAAAGGTTTCACATGTCACCTGAAACTTACAAATTTAACATTATCAAAGAAGGAATGCTTCTACACTCTTACAAAGACCACTAGAAAGAAACAACAATTAAAAAGCTAAGAAACTGTCTCAAAGGCATTTTTTACAATCCTTCCTCCACAGTAAGGTAATGTTATTAAATAATCCAATCCATTCACAAAATGGCTCTCTGCATCTGCTCTGGTGTCTTCTGCCATATCACTGCATATTTATGCATGACTGAGATAAGAGTTTCCTTAACATTGTTATTTCGATAACCTGAAGCTGTTCTGTTACCTCTGGGCTCTCATCCTCTCCTATTTATACAGTGAAGCCTGTTTCAACAGAAGTAAAGAGTAAAAAAAAATAGGTTATGAAATTATCCATCTAACCAGACTTTAAGGAAAGATAACATGATCCTAAAATGCTTTAACTCCTGCAGCTAGTTCTCCCAAGGTAATAATAATTGTAAAACTCAAAAGCTACTTACCCATGGTAAATAGGAAGAAGCTCAATATCGGCTCCTTCCACCATAGCCCCCACTTCCTCCACTTCCTCCAGGACCATAGTTTCCTACGATTGAAATAAGGAAGCAAGCTTAGCACAAATTTTGGTTTTATGACAGAGGGGGGTGTCTACATAGAGCTGCCTGTCCTGAACTTGCTATGAAGACCAGGCTGGCCTTAACTCAAAAGAGATCCTACTCCTTGTGAGTGCTGGGATCTGAAAGGTGTGTGATGTAACACCTACCATCTTCTAAATATGTTTAAGCATAAACAGCTTTTAAAAATTTGGATCTCACCTCAAAACAAAAGCAAAAAAAAAAATTATGTTAAAAGACGCTTCTTCAACAAGCTAAATGGCAAGTTATCGTACTTGAGACATGGTTTCATGTTTAGTACATTAAAGACCCTGAAAAACTTATCCTCCTGCCTCTATTTCCCCTCTTGCCATGTAAAGGTGGACCTATGTAGCTCCAGGTCAGCCTGGACTACATAAACCCGGTCTCAAAGAACATTATCCCTGCCACCCCAATCAATCACCTCTAACATTATACTTCAGATGTATGTTAACAATTTTATGAGCAACAGAACCGCTTAACTTCTATACCTCAATTGCCTAGATGTATTTCAAGTCTTATTACCTCCACCATATGGTCCTCCCATGTTCCTGCTACCACCAAAGTTTCCACTCTTCATTGGGCCATAGTTAGAAGGTTGCTGGTTATAATTTCCAAAATCATTGTAATTTCCACTTCCATAATTTCCTATGAAAGAATTAAGAGTATCAGCTAATAGACCTCTGAACTATTATAAGAACTAAACCATAACTGAGGTTTAATTTTTAGGATAAATTTTCTACAAAAATCAAAGTATATGGTACCTATCTATAATCCTACAATTTAAAGCATCTAGGTGACAATAAAAATAAGTGTCATTAATTCTAATCCAAATTCCAACATAAAGGTTGTAGATGAATTTATTACCTCCTCCATAGTTGTCATAACCACCTCCGTAGCCCCCACCCTGGTTGCCATATCCAGGTCCTCCACCACCATATCCTCCTCTTCCTCCTCCATAACCAGGGCTACCTCCAAAATTGCCACCTATTATAAAATAAGCCTTTAAGTAATTGCTTAAATTTTTACAATTCCATTTGAATTGTCTTTATTACACTCATTTCTGGTTTTTCAAAATACAACTTTTTTTATAAGGTTAATTATTTTAGTCTATTCTAGTCTATTTACTCAAAGGTAAAATAACTATTCTTGAGCAAATGTTTCAGGGTCACAAACCACCATTTAAAACAACGTAAGGTAACCTGTAATACCATTACTATATACTTTGAACCAGAAAATATTTGAAATTCTTATGCTCTGCAGTTTGAGGAAGAAATATGGGGACAGCATTCAGGCAAGATTTAAACTCTGGCAAGCTGATCTCTTAAGTTTGATATCAACTTGGTCTACATAGAGATCATCTAAAAAAACAAAATTTATAGGCTATGGATAAGTCCCTTAGGTAAAATGTTATCCTAAGGGGATCCACCTGTACTCTTGATATTCCCCCATAACACACAGACCTCAAAATCCCAACATTTTAGCTTTTCTACAAAGTGCAATCCCCACCTAGCTACAGGCATGCTTTGCTTAGCTACAAAACTCAAGAGTGCATTTTTAAAAGCCAAATAACAATTACACCCAAGTACGGACAGGCAAAATAAGTGATACACATATTTAATAAAGCACAAAGTATACTAGTAAATATATTAAATAAATATTAAACTCTCAATGAAACTAACCTCCAGGTCCTCCTCCATACCCATTATAGCCATCCCCAAATCCACGTCCACTTCCATATCCATCTGTTTAGAAAAAGTAAAGTTACACTTATTTTTCTCAATATTTTCTATTAGTATCTCAGAATGAGGGTGGCTGAAAATCTTAACCAGTTTATTCATGGGGGGGGGGGTATGTTAACTGCATCTTACTACCAAAGCAACTCATTTTTTAAAAACCCCAATTGTTAATAAGAAAAATTATTTTCTTAATATAAAGGTCTAAAGTGCATCAAAACTTCTAAGTCACAACATTCACACAAACTATAACCTAAGAAGAAATAAATTATCTACCAGTTTTGACAGTTTTTTGGGGAGAAACAAAGACTTATGAACAGTCTAGTGTTTATATTGAATTCAACGTGTGTGCATGGCTGAGGAAGACACTTAACTTCTAATCCTCCTGCCTCTTGTTCCCACATACTGAAATTAAGGTGTTAGGGATTCAACATTAGGCTAATAGCACCATACATGCTCAGCATGTTTTACCAACACACAACACAGGACATCCTAAATCCGAATAAAACCATTCCATTCAAAAATCATGCCCTTTAAAAACACTCACCAGAACCCCCCCTGAAGTTGCTTCCTGGTCCTGGTCCAAAATTGCCGCCGCCACCACGAGAATCACCAAAACCAAAGTTTCCTAGGATATATGTTTTGATTAGTAGCAAGCATTCAGACAAAACCCATCAAATGTATATATACATATAAAATACACAAATCTAAAAATGTATGATTTCTTACCTCCTCGTCCACTCCTAGAACTTTGGACTTCTTGCATTTCTTGTCTAGACAATGCCTTTCTAACTTCTGCATTGTGACCATTGATGGTGTGATATTTTTGCACTGAAACAAAAACAAAAAAACTGAATCATAAATACATTCTAATAAGCAATTTTTCTTTTGGTTTTTCCAGACAGGGTTTCTCTGTGTAGCTTTGGAGCCTATCCTGGCACTGGCTCTAGAGACCAGGTTGGCCTGGAACTCACACATATCCGCCTGCCTCTGCCTCCTGAGTGCTGGGATTAAAGGTGTGTGCCACCAACACCCAGTGCAATCCTGAATGTTTTAACAGGCTGTTAATACACCCAACATTTTATATACAACCACTCTTATGCCTAGACACTTACATACAATTTTATCCACAGGATCATGGTCATCAAAAGTAACAAAGCCAAAGCCTCTTTTCTTCCCAGACTGCCTATCAGTAATTATTTCAATAGTATCAATTTTCCCATATTCTTCAAAGTAATCTCTAAGGTGGTGTTCCTCAGTATCCTCTTTAATTCCACCGACAAACAGTTTCTTCACAGTCACATGGGCTCCTGGTTTTCCAGACTCCTACAACAGATAGTGACAAAGTTATCTGACAGAAAAAACAAATACACAAATTAAACCACCTTGAAAGCACAAACTTATACTTCAGTCTTAGGACAAATTCCTTCAGATATAGCAATAGATTTGAAGTTAAGTCCTAGAAAGTCATGTACAAAAAGCTAGTACAACCCAAGAAAACCACTGAACATATTTTGCTCACCTCTCTTGCTACAGCACGTTTTGGCTCAACTACTCTGCCATCAATGGAATGAGGCCTTGCAGCCATGGCAGCATCTACCTCAGCCATGGATGAGAATGTTACAAATCCAAATCCCCTTGATCTTTTGCTTGCAGGATCTCTCATAACCTTTAAAACCAAAAGATGTCAGCATTAATTTCAAGGTAGTTATGAACAAACCAATTGGTCTTTTTTATTTTTTTTTTTTTTTTGGCCAGGTGTGGTAGCACACGCCTTTAATCTCAGAATTTGGAGAGAAGAGTTCGAGGCTAATGTGGTTGGTTACAGAGACACCCTGTTTGAGAGCCCGCCCCAATGTCCTTTTTTATATACTAATTTCCTGTATGATTCATCCCAACAAGAAAATTATCCTTTTTGGATTTTTGGGAGACAGGGGCTTCTCTGTGTCTTTGGAGGCTGTCCTGGAACTAGCTCTTATAGACCAGTCTGGTCTCAAACTCAGAGATCCGCCAGACTCTAAGGGCTGGGACTAAAGGCATGTGGCACTGCAGGCTGGCTCAGCCCAAAATTTATGCTTAAACTCAACCATACTAAAACCCACAGTCAGACTTTCACATTTAACGTACCACACAGTCTGTGAGCTTTCCCCATTGCTCATAGTAGTTTCTCAAACTTTCTTCTGTAGTTTCAAAGCTTAAGCCACCAATAAAGAGTTTGCGGAACTGCTCCTTTTCTCTCTGTAAAGGAAAATACCATTTCAATTTTTATTTACATTTTCTCTTTGTATGCAGGAAATTAAATTCTTAAATATGAGGTGACCTGCTGGCAGAGTACCTTTTTCCTCTCCAAAGGAACAGTTTCTAAAGTTTTCTGGGGGGAAAAAAAAAACTTACATCAAATTTAAACCATATGTTAAACTGCATATTAGTTGTGTTACACCAAAAATTGCCTCAGCTGAACTATGCAAGTTTTAAAGTCACTAATATTTGATCTAACTTTAATTCATATAAATTACCTTAGCTTACACTTTCTTAAAAACCTTTGAGAAAAACCATAACCAACTCTGATTTAAAGGGTATCAAAGAATTCTTATGAAATTCTTTATTAAAGTCTACAACTCAAGCACAGAACTTTGCTCAAACTTATTTTTTTAAATTGAAAAAAAAAAACCCTGAAATTTCGATATCCACTGCTTAATTCAGGATTCAATTTCAGAGTAGTGGCAGATCTGCCTTTCCTTAAACTGCCCCCCCACCCTGGAGTTAGACTAACTATTTCAATGGGGGATCCTTCAACTCTGAAAGAAGTTCCATGAGTAAAGTTGAACACCAGATATACGCACCACCTCAAAATAGTTTTCTTTTAACTTAGCAAAATTTATTCCATCTAATTTTTTGGGAGGCACTCCTTGTCTGGTGTTCAGGCTACAGTACTAAGAAGCACACATTTATCTACAGTTGCTATTGCCCCAACAGTTACTTTACATTTTTTTTGGAGCCTATCCTGGCACTCGCTCTGGAGACCAGGCTGGCCTCGAACTCACAAATATCCGCCTGCCTCTGGGATTAAAGGCGTGCGCCACCAACGCCTGGCTTAACTTTCCTTTTAGTAATTAGTGGCCTTCTGACAAATCTCTCAAAAATTTCCAATAGTAATTTCCTGAAGTAAATACTAAAGTTGTGTTATTACTGACTTATAAATAAAACAGCTTAAAAACCAAGATGCTTATAAACTGGGTAATACTATCCAGGACCTGTCTTGATTGCATAACAAACTGAAAAGACAAAATTCATAACACACAAAAAATTTCCACAACTCTTATTACAACCCAAATCTATTAAGGTTCCTTCAAAAAAAGTCTGTAAAAATTTTGTTCGATGCCCTTTCTCAGGTTCTGAAATTTGGAGAAATTGAGTAGACAAAATAGGTTAAAGATTAAAATAGGACGTGTAAAATACTTAGTATGACTGGAAATCCAAGTTTCCAGGCAATTCTAGATAAATGTCCACAGATGTGCCATCTTTAAATTCAAACTGTAAGCATAAACTTACCATTTTTAATGTCACTAACAAAAAGCAAAAGCTTATTACTTACCTCATAGGTTTTTCCAAACTTACCCGACGTCCACTATCGATTATAAACAAGGTTATTTTATAAACGTGCTTAGGGTCAAAGAATATAACCAAGTAGACCCCTTTAATTTGAAACCTTATGCTTATCAATGTAATAATCAACCATTTGCAAACATAAATCAGAAAAAAGCAAATGACAAAGTTCAAATACATTGTGTCCCAAATAAAAGTTTTTACATAGCTAGGTTCCTGCGTTAATACTGGACTGTTCCATGCTGTAATCAAAGGTGAACTACGAAAAGTTATTTTCTCTTCCCTAACGTGACCATCACGCGTAAAGATCTGTTGTTTTAGGAACAAATCCTGTGGTTCCCTTTAAAATCCTCATAATCTGAATTATTTCAAACATCAGGATCCTTCAGGAAAATAAACATACGCAGCAATAAAAAAATATCCCTCCGCCCAAGATCACCTTCTAACTACAGCTGAGCACTCTGGGCTTCCTTTTACAACTGCAGACTCACAAATCGCTTAATTAAAGGAATTAGGAGCCAGCTCGGGGAAGTAAAATGGTTTCTTTGCTGCAAGGCTGCCTTCAGCAGCAGGCTCAGGCCCGGATCGCACTCCTCGCCCGGGGCCTGCGCCGGGAACCCTTGCGGAGGCCGCCGCCACCCCCACCCGGCCGCGCACACCGTGTGGCTCGGGAGCGCAATGGCGCCATTTCGTCGAGGGGGAAGGAGGGCGGAGCGCCTAAAACGAGGTGCGCAGGACTCCGAGATCAGAGCTCAAAACACCCCAGATCCCCCTCGGAACGCCACCAAAACGGGCCGGGGACAAAGGAAACCAGCTAATGGCTCCCACGCGGGGGGGAAGGGGCCGAACGGGCAGAGCCGCAGAGTGCGGGACGCGAAAAACCGCTGCGAGCAAGGAGACGGGAAAATGGCGGCCGCCAAATCCGGTTCCCGGGGGGGAGGAGGGAGGGAGGGGGAGGGAGCCGCGCAGAGCCGCTCCAGGGGACCCGGTGGCCGCCCGAACGAACGCTCCGCCGCGCACACGCCCCGGGCCCCGGGGCCCGCGCACGGCCCGCGGGGGAACCAGGCCGGCCGGGCTCCCGCGCCCCTGCGGAGGACGAGCCGCTGGCCGCGGCCGGGCCCCATCCCCCACCCGGCTCAGGGAAATGGCGCCGGGCGGCTGAGGGCGGGGAAGGCGTTCGGACAATCGGGCCTCCGCCAACGACCCTCTCAGAGCCCCCGGGCCAACCGCCGCTCGGGCGGCCGCTCTCCCTCCCTCCGCCCGCCCGCCCGCCGCGGCGGTGGCCGGCTTCCACGGCGGCCTCGCCATGCCCTCGCCAACAACAACTCATTGATTTCAAACCCGTTACCTCCATCGCGGACTCAGTCGCTTCAGCCCGATTTCCCGCAGCCGAGCGAGATGAGAAAGACCTCCGCGGACGCACACGCACGGGACTCGTCCTGACGCTGTGGGGGGGGAAGAGCAGCCGCCGCTCGAGAAACCGCGCCGCGGGGGAAAGACCTGCACACAGGACCCGGCGCCGCTGCTACTGCCGCTGGAGCCGGGACCGCCGCTTTTCTAGAACCTTCCCCCCACTAACGCGTCTCCGCCTACGTCAGGCCGTTACGCAAACGTCCTAACCGCCGCCAATGGCGGGAAGGGCCTCGACACGCCTTTTGCGCCGGGTGCGTGCGCCCTCCCCCTCCCGGGATAGCGAGGCCGCGTTACGTCACTTGCGCAACCGCGTTTGGTGAATTGCGGAAGGCTCGCGCGCCCAACGTGTTACTACGTCCGGAGTGAGGTCCGGCCCTCCCCCCCCACACCTCCGCGCAAGGAGCCGGAGAAACGGTCGCGCAGTTTGAAATTAACGCTGCCGGGCGGGGCTTGCGTCGCCGCTCAGGCGTGAGGCCCTCGTCACCCCGGCCGCACTCCCTGCGGCGACGACGCCTTCGCCGATCCTCGCTGCGGGCCTCTCGAGGCGCGCCGGCCTTTGTTTGTTTGTGCCCGTCCCCCAGGGGGGGTGCAGTCCGAGCGCGGCTGCCGCGGCGGCACCCGAGGCCCTGGGACCCCCGCGCCCCGTGAGAGGCGGTGCTCAGAAGCTCCCCAGCCCCGCAGGCCCCGGGGCGAGGAGGTGGGCGGAGCCCGGCTTTGGCGCGCTGGGCTTTGACGCAGAGCGGCCTCGGCGGTCCCGCCCGCCTCCCCTCAGGAGACCCCCAAGGCGCCACGCCGCGGACGGTGAGTGGCGCGCACGCCGCCCCCCGCAGGACGCGTTCCCGGCGGGCCCCGCGCGGCCTGGGCGTGGGCGGTGCCTCCCCTCCCCTCCCCCCCGGCCGAGCCGCCCGCGCCCGCGCCCCGCGCCCGCGCCCCCTCCCCTCGGATGTGGCTGAGCTGAGGCGCGCAGCCGGGAGACTCTGCAGGATCCGCGCCCGGAGCATCTGAGCGGTGAAGTCGGTGCCTTGCTTTTCTGGTCGCGCGTGGCGCAGCGCGGCGCGGCGCGGCGGGGCCGGGGATGCTCCGTGCGCCCGGCTTCCCTGCGGGGAGGCTGCGGGCCCCCGCGCCCCCGCCGTGGGCCCCCGGGACCCGGGGCTGCTGCGGGGAGGAGGCTTGGCGGGGCCTGGCTGAGGCGCCGCCGCGCCGCGCCGCGCCGCGCCGCGCCGCTGCACGGGGAGGACGGCACAGTCGTGCCGAGGGTGGGAGAGCGATGACAGCTGCGGGGCCTCCAGACAAAGCGCGCGGGTCCCCTCCCCCAGCCGCGCCGCGGCCGGCGGGCGCGGATAACGTTAGAGCCGCCGCCGCCGCCGCGAGGCCCCAGGCCCGAGCTGCAGCGCGCTCCCCGCTACGTGGCGGCCGCCGGAGGGGGAGGCGTGCGCTGCTGGCGCTGCCCTTGAGCCGCCGCCGCCTCCTTTGTTTCTCCCCGCGGAGGCGCTGACCACGAGGCCCGCGCTCCCGAGTGGGGGGGGGCGGGCTCCCAGCCGCGGCCTGTGACCAGGCAACGAGCGGGGAAGGGGAGCGGGCGCGGAGCACGGCGGTTCCTTCCAGCTTCATCCGTCCTCTGGCAGGATCCAGGCAGGCAGGCAGGCAGGAGTATTCCTTCCCTAGGTGGAAAGCCCACTCGGGGCTACAGAGAGCAGTTCTCTCCCCTCTACACAAAGAAGAAATAGGACCCAGGCCTCTTAGTGTTTTCCTTTTCTCGGTTGATGAGGGAGAGCTTCTGAAGAAGGCAGGCTGGAATTATGTAGGAGCTCCTGGGAGTATTCACAAATCTAGAGGGAAAAAAATACGATCATTTACCGATAAAAATGAAGTAATGATGCCCCATTTTGAAACAGAAGATTGCCTTTTATGCAAAATAAACATTGGATTTGTTACAAGTAAGATTATCACCATGTAAAGTTGTCTGAGGTACCAGTGTCCTTTGTTAGGTTATCTTTACTAACTTCGCTAAAGCACTCAAGTATGTAACACTAATCACAGAAACTCAGAACTGTTAACCTGCCTCTTAATCTAAAATGTGCAGGTCGAAATCCACACAAAACTTGTAGTTGCCTTTTGTGTGTCATGAAAATTTAACTGATGCATTTTTTTCTTGTAATAGCTCTTCAAGTCTTCGATTTAAAAAAAAAAAATGGCCTCCAATAAAACTACATTGGTAAGTTCGTGAAACCCCAAAACATGTAAGAATCTTAAATGAAGAATTTTTTGTTTTTGAAATTTACAACTAAGAAGCCAATAAGGTGATGGCACACACCTTTAATCTCAGCACACTAAAGGCAGAGGCAGGTGGATCTCTGAATTGAAGACCAACCTGGTCTACTGAGTGAGTTCCAGGACAGCCAGGGCTACACAGAGAAACCCTGTGTGGGGGCAAAAAACAATTGTAAGTCAAGAAATACGTTGTTGTGCATGATTTTAATCCTGGAAGGAGCAGGTGAACTGCTTTGAGTTTGAAGCCTAGCTATTATTTACATCCATGTACTTCTCAGCACTCTAAAGAAAAACTGAGTTGTTAATTTTGAGATATTCTTAATGGTTTTCCTTAAGGAGGGTCACAATGCATCTTTTAAAACCTAATCTTAGGACTACATAGTACAACTTTAGCTGAATGTTTTTATTCTGAAATAAAAATGCATATTTGTGGCTGGTGAAATAGCTCAATTTTCCACCCAAGGGAAGGTGGAAGGGGAGAGAATCTATAAGGTTGTTCCCTCATCTCCAAGCAGGTACTTCCCACTATCAGATGATTACACTTTTAATGAACTTAATTATGGAAAAAATGGTACATGGGGAAATCTCTAAATTATTAGTTGATTGGTATGATTATCTTTAAATTTGTGCTGAATTTTAGAGGCACTAAGTCTTCATTAATGCAGAATTTTAGAAAAGACACTACACAGAGTGAATCAAAAAAACTGCATCGTTTTGCCGTGAGCAAAAATTGCAAACCATGTCTAGGAATGAAAGAACAATAGTAGATCAATTCTGTATCTTTTGAGCAATTTCCTGACTATTGCTCTAAGCCCAATGTTTGTATTCTTGGGTTTTCTAGCAAGTTAGACAAATTTCTAAGGACATTTTGCTTATTTTTGTTAAGTTATACTAAAAAAAAAAAGTAAGGTTAAAACTGGGTCACCTGGACAGTGGTGGCACAAGCCCTTAATTCCAGAGGTAGAGGCAGGTGGATCTCTGAGTTGGAAGCTAGCCTTGTCTACAGAGTAAGTTCCAAGACAGCCAGGGCAGTTACTCAGAGAAACCCTGTGGGAGTGGGGGAGGTATACTGGGTCTGATGGTGTATATTCATAATCCCAGCATGTTGAGGATCTGAAGCTAGCAGGTTGCTGTGTTTGAGGCTAGCCTGGACTCTAAAAGTACTAGGTTAGGGCTGTACGGCAAAACTGTCTAGATTAGTAGATACATATAAAAAGTGTTACGGTTCCTATATTCTAATGCATTGATCACAAGCATATGGAGGCAGGTGTTACCACCTTAGTAAAACAAAACTTGCTTTTGATCCATATAGTTTTTGAGTTTCTCACCAAAAAGGGCAAGATAGTGATTTTTAATATGTGCTGTCATTATATTATATGTGACTTGGAATGCTCTACAGAATCAACTAGAATCTGTGATCTAAAGCCTGTCTGGTCACTCTTGATTAATGACCAAATATAGGTTAAAGCCTTAGTGATAAAAAGTCTGAGTCATAAGCCAGGTGTTGGTGGCTCATGCCTTTAATTCCAGCATTTGGGAGGCAGAGGCAGGTGGATCTCTGTGAGTTCAAGACCAGCCTGGTCTACAGAGCGAGTTCCAGGACAGGCCCCAAAACAATATAGAGAAGCCCTGTCTCGAAAACAATTTAAAAAAAAAAAAAACCTGAGTCATTGGGCTCAGTGTGGTGGTGCTTGCCTTTAATTGGGAGGCAGAGGTAGGTAGATCTTGTGAGTTCGAGGCCAACCTGGTCTACAAACTGAGTTCCAGGACAGCCAAGACTGTTTCACAGAGAAATCCTGTCTGGAAACAAAAAGCATGACTCATCTGGTGAATTCCATAGGATGTTTGTGTAGGTATGCCCCTATATGCTAATAGATTTAAGTGTCTTGGTGGCCTTGGTGTGCTGCTTCCCACCCCCTACCCCCCACCCCTCTTGGATTCTTCATTTGGTAGATGGTTTTAGTGACTAGTCACTTGATGGGTGTTTTTCTGTTGGTTTTGGTTTAATTTTTTAAGTAGCACCTGTGCACACCTATAATGCTAGCCCTGGGAGAGGTTAAGTCATGAGGATCACAGCAAGTTAAAGGCTAGACTGGGCTACTATCTGAAAATTTTTAAAGAATAGCACCATCTTGGAGATGAAATGACTGAGCATACTGTGTTGTGTTATTGCGGTACTCCATAAGGGCTTGTAATGAACCATCTCAAGGTTTTAACACCCAGCTTCACTCCTTTAACTCCTTATGTGCTGAAAAAACATTCGTGACTGGTATTATGCCCATTCCCCCCCCCCCCAAGAAAAAATTTTGTTGTTTTTTGAGACATGGTTTTTCTCCATAACCCAGGTTGACCCGGAACCCATGGTAATCAGCCTATTTCAACTGCCTGGGTGCTTGCTAGTAAGCTCATCATGTCCACTTCATGCCACTCTTCAAAGTAAATTTAGTCAGTTACCAGTTAAGATTCTAGGTTGAAGCCCAGAAATTAACCCCCACTTAAAGAAAAATCTACTATTTTGGTGTCTTATAGTGATAGTATTAGATTTGAGTGGTCAGGGAAATTAACTACATACAATTGATGGGGAAAGAATCTTGTCCTTTTTAGTTTATTCATGGTCTCCATGGTTGAGCCTAAAACTGCTTTCAGTTTGCAGTTTTTATCTTTGGGACAATTTTAAATTGATACCATCATTGGGAAAGGGATGTCTTAGAGCTGCAGTTTTAATAGGTCTACTCTGCTACACTTGGAAAGACCTATCATTTAGTGGGGTGTGGTGGTGCACACCTGTAAACCCAGTAGTTGGGATGTAGAAGCTGAAGGATTAGGAATTTAGGGTCTTCTTGGCTACCAAGTGAACTGGAGGCTACCCTGGGTTATATGTGACCCTGACTTGGGTATTTGTTTTTTGTTTTTTTTTTGTTTTCATTAGTTTTCTTTTTTACTGTCACACTTCATTCTTAGTTGCTCTTTATTGCTGTGATAAGACACCATGACCAAGGCCACTTACAGAAGAGTTTATTGAAGTTTACAGTTTAAGAGGATCAGTCCATGACCATCCTGGCAGGAAGATGGCAACAGGCATGGCACTGAAGTAGTAGCTGAGAGATTGAGTTTGATCTAGAAACACAAGGCAGAGTGACCTCCAAACCTTCATGACACACCCTCCCCCACCCCACATACCTCTTCCAAAAAGGCCACACAATTCCTTAAACAGTTCCACCACCTGGGGACCAACCATTCAAATGTGAGCCTGAAGAACCATTCTCATTCAAACCACAACTACTAATATTTACATCATTCTCTGTCATTGTCTTTTGGTTATTTGTCACTATTGAGATTAAAATGAGTGTCGATCTGGTAAAAATGGTCTTGTAGAATGCTGGAAATGAAATTGGGAAAGGATAAGGTTATCCTTCTCAGATGTTTTGTTGTTTAATTCTTTTATTCTGGTGAAGGGTATTGGGCTATAAGTATAAATCAGTGGAGCAAAGCTTTTGTTTTATTGTCTATTGACTTTCTAGGAGGTACCTGCCCTGGGTCACGGAAGTTTTAAAAGGGGTGTTCTTTTTGTTGTTTTGGTTTTTGTTTTTTCCAAAAAGTAAAAAATTGTGTCAGATGAATAAACAATTTGGCCTTAAAATGTTCTCAAGGTTTTTTTTTAATTTTCTTAATTTCTCTTTTGTTTTAGCAAAAGATGGGAAAGAAACAGAATGGAAAGAGTAAAAAAGTTGAAGAGGCAGAGCCCGAAGAATTTGTGGTAGAGAAAGTGCTGGACCGGCGTGTAGTGAATGGGAAGGTGGAGTATTTCCTCAAGTGGAAGGGGTTCACAGAGTAAGAAACTTCTTATGGTTTTGTTTTAAGCCAGGGTCTCTCATGTAGCACAGACTGGCCTTGTACTCCATTCCTTCTACCAAGTGCTGGGATTATAGGTGTTCACCGTGTCTCATTTACTTACTTATTTTTTGTGTTCTGTTGAGACAGGGTCTCATGAATCCCAAGCTGCTCTTGAACTTGTTATATGGCCAAGAATAACCTTAAACTCTGATCTTTCTGGTTCCACCTCCCCAGTGCACAGGCATGAACCACCACTTCTGATTTATGTGAACCTAAAGATTGAACCCAGGTTTTCATGCATGCTGGACCAGCACTCTTTATCAAGTACACCCTTACTTCAGTACCTGTAATTTTACTTAGAAAAGACTTAAATTTTACTTTCAGCTTAAATATTTTACCAGTTTGCCCAAAGATCTGTTTGAAGTCAGTTTTAATTCCAGAATTATCTTGTTTTGGTTTTATTTAAGGTTTAGGGGTCTGAAGAGGTGACTCAGTGGTTAAGAGCATTTGTTCTTACAAAGGACCAGGGTTCAGTGCCTAACACCAATGGTAGCCCCTATATCATCCATCCATAACTCCTCAAGTTGCAGGGTATCCAGTGCTGCCTTCTGATGTCTCCATGTGCTGGGGGCGAAAAAAGAGACATGCACACAAAAAATAAATTTAGCAACAGTTGAAACCTACCATATTAGAGTTTAGTTTATTGCTGTCAAGGCAAACAGAAAAGTAAAGCTCACTAAAGCCTAATTTTTAAACTAGCATGCAAAGGCCATGCAAAGCATGTTGTAGTGGATTCTCGTTGCCTCTCATCTCTCCCATCTCCTACCCTTTGCATCTTTCATTAAAGAATTTTAATATTGTATTAAACTTTGTGCTAATTTGAATATTTATGACCAAGAGCCTAACGTTTACAGTACAACATATTTATACTATAGAAGACAATACTGAAGACAATGCTAAATTTGAAACATCAGCCCTCCTTCCAAAATTAAGCTTTGCGCATGTTATAGTCTGAAGATATCATCAGCAGACCAAGTTATTGAGTACCAGATGTTAATGACACCAGATATTACTGAAATCACTCGTCCCATCTAGTTCTATAAAGATTTGTGGCCAGAGCACAAAACAGTCTGTCCGTTGGTACAACTTGTATATATTTGTGAGTTGATACTCATTTTCATCATGGCGCTTCTGAAAGACACATGGAATTGGTTACTTCGGCCTTGTGCGGGAATTGACGGTATCTTCTACCAAAGCATCTATGTGGCTATTTTAGGTTTGGGGGACCATTTGTTTTTCTGCATGAGGAGAATAAAAGCAGCAACTAACACATTAAATGGGCATGACTCTTCGGGTACAGTACTATACTCCCAGCACTATGAAAGCTTTGGCAAGATTAGGAGTGGGAAGCCAACGTAGGCTATATAATACTGTTATCTTTTTTTTTTTTAGAGGGGGGATTTGTTTTGATGCTTCATGAACCATATATATAGCAATCTAGATTTGGATTTTTTCCTCCCCAGCTCTTGTGTTACATCATTTTCCCAAACTGAGAACCCACCAAAAGTTGAAAATATTTCACATAAAGAATATGTCAGAATCTTTATTTCTAAACATCATCGGAGATCCCAAACCTAAGATAATAAGGAATTAGGAATCACTGTTTTTAAAAATTCTTCTATAATCCCAGCATTGAGAGTTCTTCACAGACAGCCTGTGGTACAAAAGATCCCCCTCTCTTAAAAAAAGTCATTTTTGAAAACTCAAAGAGTTGGGATGTAGCTCAATTGTAGAATGCTTGCCTGGCATGCACAAAGCCTTGGGTTTGATCCCCAGCACCAGATAAACTGAGTGTGATAGAGTGTGTTTTATTCCAGTACTTGGGGGTTGGGAACAGGAGAATGAAGACTGGGTTACATAAGTTTTGAGGCCAGCTAGGGTTACATGAAGTGAATTGCATATGGAGCAGGAAAATATTAGTATTGATTGCCTTTGGAGTCAGGTTCAACTGCCTTTGGGGTTAAAATACCATATTGATCACTTAGGGATGTGGAGAGGGGCGTGAAAGGAAGCGAGACTTTTTCCAGATAGCTATGAACAGGTCCAGGTAATGGCAATGTTTAATTGAATCAACTTTTTGTTTTCTTTAACTGAACACAGTGCTGATAATACTTGGGAACCAGAAGAAAATTTAGATTGTCCAGAATTAATTGAAGCATTTCTTAATTCTCAAAAAGCTGGTAAAGAAAAAGATGGTACAAAAAGGAAATCTTTATCTGACAGTGAATCTGATGATAGCAAATCGAAGAAGAAGAGAGATGCTGTAAGTATAAAGTACTGCCCGTTAGACTGGGTCTTATCAAAAGTTAATGGCTTGAATTTTAATTACTTTGAATCTTTTCCAGCTAGTTTTTTTTTTTTTTGCTTGTTTTCTTTTTGTTTTTTTACCTAGTTCATATTTTATTTTTTAAATTATCTTCCAAAGTGATGGGTTTTGTAATTTTCATACATAGTTATCATTAAACCTTGTGGTAATTCATCTCCCTATCCCTTCCCCTTTCTGGTTAGTTTCCTTTTGAGGGTTGGGTTAGAGGCAGGATCTCATTTAACAGAGGATGACTTTGAACCACTCCTGTTACCTCTGACCTGACACTGCAATTACAGGTGTTCATCACAGTGCCTGCTTAAAACTAGAATAGGTTAAGTGATTTGAAGACAGGTTTTCACCTTGTAGTCATGCCTGGCTTCAAGAGTCACAGAAATCTGCCTGCCTTTGCCTCCTGAGTACTACAATTAAAGGCATGCACCACCATGTTCAGCTAAAACTACAATACTTTTTTTTTTCTCCCACATGTATGGTATTTTGCCCATGTCCCCAGCCTCGCCCCCCACCCCTACCCCCTACCCCCTACCCCTGTGTGTGTGCGCGCCACGTCCATTTTTGGTGTTCTCATAAGCCAGAAGAGAATATCAAACCACTTGGGACTGAAAGAGTAGCAGATGTTCTAACTGCTCCAGCTCTAGAATACTTTTTTTTTTTTTTTTTTTTTTTTTTTGATGCAAACTGCACAGGGCTTTACTGTTTTTTAACGAGCTAACCCCATGTTAACTTGTCTAGAATACTTTTTAAACTCCAATTAAGAAAGAAACTTTATAGCATCATTCATGGCACAAATAAAGTAATCTTTAAAACGGTTTGAATTTACCCTATTGACATAGTGTGATAATTAAAGGAAAAGTCTTGACGCTGAATTAGCCTTTGGCTCCAAGCATGCAGCACATGTTAAATTATTAAAAGAACTATAAGTTTCAAATGTGGTCGTTTGAACTAGGTATCAAGAATTTTGCTTATAGGTTATTAGTCTTTTAATACCAACCCTGTTAAGTCTAGATAGTGACCCAGTTGTATAGACAAGAAAACAAGATCATTACAGCATATGCATAAGGGAAGCAGAACTTTGGCAGTAATACTTAAGCTATATTGAACAGTGTTCCAAACAGCTTATATTGAATCATATTGATACACTCCCAAAAACCTATGAAATAGGGACTAATTTTTTTCATAGATAATTAACGTCCCAAACTCCCAGATCTTCAAAGACTTGTTATTCTAACCCAGTCTGACTCCAGAGCCTGGTTATGCCAATGTGAAACTTAAATAATTTTAATGTACTGATACCATTAGTTCTTAAATACACTCCAAAGTTATGTAGGCTGTAATTACCAACGTTTGTTTTTGCTGTTTTAGAAATTGAAAACAGCCAGCTGGAGGCTTGGCTTTAGCACTGGGGAAGCAGAGGCAGGCAGATCTTTCCCAAACCAGCCTACTCTACTTAGTGAGACCCTGTGGGGTCAGGGACAATTTTAGGGCTAGGGAACTGACTCAGTGGTTAAGGGCACTTGCTGTTCTTAAAGAGGGACCATTTGGTGGCTGACAACAATCTAACTCCAATTACAGTGCACCCAACACCCTCTTCTGACTTCCATGGCACCAGGCACACACATGGCATTACACAATCATACATGCAGGTAGTGCACTTAAATACATAAGTCTTTTTTGGATAACAGTTTTACAATACAATTAAAGAGCATACAAATACTCTAGTAGAAACACCCTAGTTCGGTTCCTAGCACCTATATGGGCACTCAAAATTGCCTGTGACTGCAGCTCCAGGAGTACCAACACCCTTTCTGGCCTCCAAGAGCACCCATGCTTGCAGGTACACAGAAAAATACATGCAATTTTTAAAAATAAATAATACCAAAAGGGGAAAAAAACTAGACAAGAGAAAATGGTTTAAGGCCAGAACTGATTGGAAATTTGGCATGATGGCATTCACCTATAATCAAAACACTTGAGAGGTAAATTCAAGGTCATTACCTACAAAGCAAAATTACATACAAGCGTGCATATAAATAATACCTATTGTGTGTTAAACATGTTGTGAAAAAAGGCAGGACAGTTCATACCTACAATCCTAGCACCTGAGGGACTGAGTGAGGTAAGAGTTTGAAGTTAAGTCTTGAAATCTAGATGAGACAGTCTTTAAACCCCTGATCATCCAGATTGAATCTAAATGGTGGATCAGAGGGCTTCGTGCCACCAGTCTTGGTTTGCTGTGACTATATTTAAAAGAAGTGTGTGAGATAGTCCCAATAGGAGACCTTGCGCGCTCGCATGCGTGCGTGTGTGTCTTACAATAAGCAAATAATTTAGACTGATTTCCCAGAAGTGAGTTCATTGGATTTTACTGTTGTTTGGGGTTGGCTTGGTAACTAATTTGTTCTGGGTTTTTTGCTTTTGGGGTTTTTTTTGTTTGTTTGTTTGTTTTTGAGGCAGGGTCTCTACATACCAGGACTGTCCTAGAACTTACTGTGTAGACCAGGCTGGCCTTAAACTCAGAGATCTGCCTACTTCTGTCCCCCAAGTGCTGGGATTAAAAGTTTGCATTGCAGTGCCCAGCAATAATAACTAACATTACATTAGAAATGTGTGCATCTAACACAGATGTTAGAAGAGGAAGTTAGAGGTGGTGGTGAGCCATCAGGTGGGCAGTGGGAACTGAGCCCAGGTTCTCTATAAGATGACTGAACCATCTCTCTAGCCACGGTCTTGCTATGTAGCGAAGGATGCACTTAAAACTTACGATCTTCCTTAATACTAAGTTATGGTTCTAGGCTTATGTTACTGTCGTGGCTGTATATTTACTTGTTGTTTCATTAGGGGATGGTTCTTGGTTAACTATACTAGCTCAGGCCAGCCTTGAACTCTACCTCTAAAGTGCTAGCTAGAGAGTATACTTCTCTCAATGTGTTGTTGCGTACTTGTAGTTCTACAGTCAAACAGGAGGATTGAAAGTTTAAGACTAATCTAGGCTATATAGTAAGATTTTAATTTTATCTTATTTTTTAAGACATGTCTTGTCTAATAGCTCAGGCTTATCTTAACTCCTGATCCTCCTGCCTCTAACTTGGGTTCTTTTTTGTTTCTCTTTGTAGCCCTGTAACTTGGGTTCTTATTCTAGTTGTTTATATCTGACTGTTATAAATTATTGTTTGTTGTATAGAAATATTTATGCAGACTATTACTTAATCCTCTAAACAGGCTGACAAACCAAGGGGTTTTGCCAGAGGTCTTGATCCTGAACGAATAATTGGTGCCACAGACAGCAGTGGAGAATTAATGTTTCTCATGAAATGGTAAGTGTGTGGGCAATAGTTTTAGGGTGACTTTTATTTTTTAGCTGTGTGTGCTTGCATAATGGTGAGGGCACTAAGTGTATCACAGTACATATTAGAGAACAGCTTTGAGGAGTCCATTCTTTCTACCTGGATGTGGATTCATGCGGTCAAACTCAGATTACCAGGCTTGTATGCCATGCATCTTAACCTGCTATGTCATCTTACATTGCAGTTTAAAGTAAAGATAAAAGTTTAAAAAGATACATTGTTAGTTTTTGTGTTTTGGGGGTAGGAGGGGCTTAAGAGGCTCTGGCTGGTGTAGACCAAACTGGCCTCAATTCAAGAATTGGGCCTGAGGGGAAGTTACACAGTTTGGAGTGGGGGGGGGGGTGGATACAGGATTTCTCTATAACAGCTCTGGCTGTCCTGGAGCTCAGTCTTGCTATCCAGGCTGACCTCGAACTCAGAGATCCTCTGCCTCTGCCTCCCAAGTGCTGGGATTAAAGGCGTGCGCCACCACTACCTGGCATACCCCAGTCAGCTATACACCCTGGGTGTGTATAGCAGTTCGGTGGTGGCGCACGCCTTTAATCCCAGCACTTGGGAGGCAGAGGCAGGTGATCTCTGAGTTTGAGGTCAGCCTGGTCTACAGAGCGAGTTCCAGGACAGCATCCAAAGTTACAGAGAAACCGTGTCTCAAAAAACCAAGAAAAAAAGAGAGACTGAGGTAGGATTGCCACAAGTGAAGGTTAAGAAACAAATGCATAGCCTCTTTTGAGAAATGAAGTTTATTAAAATGTAACCACATTAACATTCATTTTTATTCAATTATTTATTGAATAGAGCTCAGATGACAGTTATAACCTTTTTTTCCCCCCTCTCACAACAGGAAGGACTCAGATGAGGCAGACTTGGTGCTGGCAAAGGAGGCAAATATGAAGTGTCCTCAGATTGTCATTGCCTTTTATGAGGAGAGGCTGACTTGGCATTCTTGTCCAGAAGATGAAGCCCAATAATTGTTTGCATTTTTTATATATATTTATATATATATAAAATCTGAATCTTGGGTTTTGAATTACTAGTATAGAAAAAATAGCGTTCTAATGAAAATCGAGTTTGATATGCTGGTTTTGAAAGTATTGATAGTAGTTGGGATATTTTTGGTTTTTGTTTTGCATCAAAAGGCACTGACTGATTCCTTTGGGCAAATAAAAGCTTTCTGTAGTTGCTTCCTTTCACAATAGAATGTTTGATAACCATGTTGTATTTTCTCGGCTTTGAAGAACAGCTTTTCTTAAACGCTGAGGAGATCTTACAGTCATTAGTCAACCAAAACTTATTTTTGACTGAGACACAGAAAGGACCATTCTGGGTTTTTTGTTTGTATTCGTGTGTTGCATAAGACACGTAACTTTTTCGTTTTGTCTTGTTTTCTAATACTCAAAAACCATAGATGAAAATGTGTTGATGAGGTTCCATCATTGTGAACATTTTCCTGAAACCATAACCTTACAAGTAGGTGATTCTGTAATTTATCGGATAGTTTTACAGCAAGCACATCAGAATTTATTATACAGTGGTTTATTTACAAAATTTTGTCGTTACAAACTCCCCCCTTCAGAGATTGGATTTAGACAGTTTTAATAACAATACTTAAGCTGGGTGTGGTTGTGCATGCCTTTAATCCCAGCACTCTGAAGGCAGAGGGATCTCTGACTAGGTCAGCCTGGACTACATAGAGAAATCCCTATCTCTAAAAACCAAACAAAAAGATTTAAGTGGGCATGTAAAGGTTCCTGTAGTGAACCATTCCTTTGTAGAAAGTTGAAATCTCCTAAAAGGTTATGATTCGTGGACTATCTGTTTGCTGTGGAAATGGAATACAGTTAAAGAAGATGTTGGCAATTTCAAACCCATTGACATAAATGAACAAAATTTGGTAATATAAATTAATGACTTGCATGCTTTTTCTTTACCCTGACTCATTCCTTACTGGTAGGATCCATCTTTTCAGTATTTGGTTCTGGTTCAATGAATGAGCCAGAAAAGTAACTTTGTAGTATCAGAATGTCATCCAACTGTATATTTACTTTATTGTAAATAATGGTGAACAGTGGTCAATAAATAGTTTTATATTCCTTTATGTGACGACTTTGTCATTGTCTGGTTTGCTCTGTAATGAGGGTGGAAACACCTTTACTGTTTTTGAGATTAGGGCCCTCCTTGAACAGGCATCCTCTCTCAGCCTGTACTTCTGGTTTGTTATTTTGAGGCTTAAATTTCTGGTATTCTTGCTTTTACCTCATGAATGCTGGGGATCACAGATATATTATCACCACACATTTATATGCACATGTATTATTTATTTGCAATCAGTATGGCCTGGGTAGTCCTAACATTGACTGTCTACACAATGGACAGGCTAATAGTCCTTTGGCTTAATGAAGCTGGAGGACTCGGCCAAGCCATCCCAGCCTGGTGCTGAAGGGAGTCAATTCAGTACATATTGGGTGCCCAAGGAGCTAGAGGGTGACAGTAGCTGCAGGGGTACACTGACTAAGCCTGGAGCAAAGGTGGACATATAATACTGCTTTTTCCTTGGACCTCTTAAGATTTTATGGGACCATGAGTGCCAGTTCCTTTGGAGGACAGAGGCCTTGTATCCTCTAGAGTTACAAGCAGGCAATTATGAGCTGCCTGGAGTAAAAGTTGGGAACTGAAATCAGGTTCTCTGGAGGAACAGAAAATCACCTACCACTGACCCCTCTCTCCAGCCTACCTTGGACCACTGGGTTACTGTTGGAAAGGCTGCCCACTCAGTTAATCCTTTGTGCAAATACCCACATAAACCTGTTGGGAATCTCTGCTCCTGTTTTCCCCCTGGGTTGCCATGGAGTTGCTTTGCTCTTTATTAAACCTGGTCTTATTAATTTGGCTCGATTTGGCTTACTGCATTGGCAGAGAAACCCACAACTGGAGATTCAAAAATACCTAATTAAAACCCACACAGAAACATCTATTGATTCCAATCCCATTAAGTTGACCTTTAACTTTTATACCTTTTCATCATTTCAGGGCCTTAACTAGGCACTGGGTAGTGCTTGTTGAAATGCCCAGAGTAGTAGATTTAATAGCCATCCTCCTCCCCCAACCCCACCCCGCATTTGACACACCTCAGTTTTGTTTTACTTGTCTCAAATATACCACTCAGTTCCTTAGCCAAAAGGCTTAAGAGTAAAGACCTTTTACTTAGTTTTTCTGTGTCATCAAGGTAACTCATTTAATCTTTGCAATAGACGTTACTGGGAATGGTTGTATGCATATATACCATTTGTTGCTGAGACTACTAGCATGCATAAACATGACTCCTCCATGGTATGGTTAAGGGGAAGATTCTTATTGTAGATAGAACAGCCAGAGACATCTGGAAGAGTCCAGAGAAAGAGACTGAACATGGCCAGCAAACTGGACCAGGCCAGGGTCTGTGAGAGGCAGAGAGAAAAGAGCCAGAATGGCAGGGCTATAAGAAGAATGAGCATCGAGGAGCCCTTGAGCTGGAGGGAGTTTAGGGTGTGGTGGGAGGTGAGGAGTGCCAGGATGCTGAGCCTGGAATCTAACAGGTACTTGAGACAGGAACTCGGAGGCCAGCATGTACTTGGATATGCTGACATACACCACAGGTAAGCTATTTGTCCCTTCTGTCAAAGATGAGGGGAAATAGTTTTTTTGGTAGAAAAGAACCAGGAACCACAAGTTCCTGAGGAATGCTGGCTTTTATCTAAACTGCCAGAAATCCTTGTAGTCTAGGTTGAGCCCATTTCTGAATATTTGGTCTGCTTTTTTGAGTTTGGGAAATTGGAGCTTCCTTTGGATAAGACTGTGCATCACCATGTCTGACTAAATGATATTATTTTTAAAAGGAAAATAATTTAGTTCCAAGTATGACCATATCTGATTTCAAGTTATATTAGAGTCAAGTTATATATACACACGACAAAAGTAGCATAGTACAAAAACAGAAATGTGGGTAAATGGAACAAAAAGAACCAACCTGTGATTAACAAAGATGCCAAAATTCTGGAGAATGTTAAAACCCAGACGCCCCAGGTACAGTCTGTGTCCAGAGCTGCTGCAAACATCGACCCTCCCTGCTTTCACAAATATCCAAGTACTTTTATGCCTCACCTCCATTCCTGGGAATGGCCCCTTTCAGAGAACAAAACCATAAACAGAACTACAGGCAGGACAAGAGACGGTCCTATCATACTAAGCCCATTGTTCTTCCTGATGTACCTGAAATATACTTGAGAACTTCAAACATTTGCCTCAGCCAGAAATACAGAAAACAAAATATCTTAGCCTAGTTAGAAGATGGATGTCACCCAACCTTGGCCCCATTTGCTGTGGCACAACACATGCCCTTCCCCTTTCCCTCAGAGGACAGGTTCTGTTTTAAAGAGCAGGTTCTGTTACCCTAAGCTTTTTGCTTCTGATCGAACAATTTTATCTGAAACTTTTCCCTGAAGAACAGTCCAACTTCATGTTTCTTTGGAACCCTGTGTCTTCCTAAACACCTAACAGAGAAAAGTCAGCCTCTTTAACAGATGGTTCTGAAAAAACTGGTTACCAGCTGCCATTCTGGTTTGCTTTCTGTTGCTATGACAAACACTATGACCCAAAGCCACTTAGGAGAAGGGGGTTTTTTCCAGTTTCCAGCCCATCACTGAGGGAAGTCAGACAGAACTCAAGGAGGAGCTGAAGCAGAAACTGGTGGAATGCCATTTGCTGGCTCATGCTTAGCTACCTCAGGCTCTTCTATGACCTGAGACCACCTGCCTATTGGATGGGGCAACTCACTGTGGGCTGAGCCCACCTACATCAGTTAACAATCATGACAGTCCTGCTTGCACACAGGCCAGTCTGGTCCAGACAATACATCATTTGCCGTTCATTCTCAGGTCATTCTAGCTTATGCCAAGTTGACACTGAAAGCTAACCAAAGCACCTAAGAGTAGAAGAGTGACATGAGATCTTTATCTGGTCCTGCACAAAACTGAACTCTAAATAGATCAAGAACCGTGATGTAAACCCTGAACCCTCTGAAACGGCTAGAAGTGGAGAAGATGCTTCAAGGTGGAGGGGCAGGAGGAAAGGAGATGAAACCAGCAAAGGAGACCGTTAACTTTGCCAAGAGACCAGAGTAGAACTCTGCCAGTTACATCTGACAGGACCTATGTCTAGAATATACAAAGAACTTAAAATCTAAACTCTAAGCAAAAAACCCAATTAAGAGAAAAAAAAAAAAAGGGATAAAAACCTGAACAGATAGTTTGTAAAAGAAGAAATACAGCCGAGTGGTGGTGGCACACTCATTTGATTCCAACACTTGAGAGGCAGAGGCAGATCTCTGAGTTAGAGGCCAGCATGGTCTACAGACTGAGTTCCAGGACAGTCAGGGCTACACAGAGAAACCCTGTCTCAAAAAACCAAACCAAAAAGGGAGGGAGGGAGGGAGGGAGGGAGGGAGGGAGGCAGGCAAATACAAATAGCCATAAATATTTGGGGGGTTGCTTGGTTGGGTTTTTTGTTTGGTTGGTTGATTGGTTGGTTGGTTGGTTGGTTTTTTTATTTGGTTTGGTTTGGTTTTTTGAGACAGGGTCTCACCATGTAGCCTAGGCTGTCCCGGAATTCACTGTGTGGACCAGGCTGACTTTTAACTCACAGACATCCACCTGCCTCTACCTCTGGAGTGTTGGGATTAAAAGTGAATGTCACCATGGCCAGACAATAAATATTTTTTAAAACAGTCAACTTTCCTAGCTATTAGGGAATGCAAATTAAAAATACTATGAGATTCCATCTCACCCCAGTCAGACTGGTTACCATTAAGAAAACAAAAATTCAGATGTAGTAATGCATGCTTTTAGTCCCATCACTCAAGAGGCAAAGAAAGGTGGAGTTCAGAATTAGTTGGGTCTACATAGTGAGTTCCAGGCCAAAATAAGAAGGTATGTATACTATTTATATTCTTTTTTTTAATTTATTAGTTCAAATTAGAAACAAGTCTGCTTCACATGTCAAACCCCAGCTCCCTCTCCCTCCCCTCCTCCCCCCACCAAGCCCCACCCCATCACCCCTCTGCTCCCCAAGAAGGGCAAGGCCCTCCATGGGGGATCCCCAAAGTCTGTCATATCGTCCGGGGGGAAGGACCTAGGCCCTCCCCCACGTGTCCAGGCTGAGAGCATCCCTCCACATGGGATGGGCTCCCAAACTCCTTGCCTACGCCAGGGATAAATACTAAGTCTACTACCAGAGGCCCCATAGAGTGCCGAGGCCTCCTCACTGACATCCATGTTCAGGGGTCTGGATCAGTCCCTTGCTGGCCTCCCAGCCATCAGTCTGACTATATTACAATGTTTTATAAATGTATATATAAAATATGTATTATGAACAATTGTTATCGGTAGCCAAGACCCAGGCCAGGCTTTCCATGTACTTTGTATTCAAAGAACTGAAAGTAAGGAATCAATCGGAGTTTTTTGTCAGGTAGCAGGGGATCTCACTATGTATTCAAGAGTGGCTTGGAACTTATTATATAGACCAGACTATCCTTGAACTCATCAGGATCTACCTGCCTCTGCCTCCTCTAAGTGCTGGGGTTAAAGGTGTGTATACCCAGCTATCACACAGATTTTTAAAAGAAGCAAGACAACTTTATTGAAGGCTACAGGAGAGTACAGATTATGTAGAGGGATACAGGGTCCAGACTGACATCAAGTCACATAAAGTGAGAGCACTCAAAGGGCCTGAGTATTGTTTGTGGCTTCCTTGTATGGGGTTCAAGAGGCAGGGGCCATTACTAAGGGGTGTAGTAAGGGTGACTGGGTGTTATATTAATTTTCCTACTGCATAATACATTTGATTTTAATTGGATTAGAAACATGTCAAGTTATGCCCAGACATAAAATGGCAAATAGGGGATTCTCCTTAAAAGGTTATTTGAGGACATTGCTTCATACACACGGTGGTTCAAAAGGAAAATGTCCCCTATAAACTCACATATGAGGTCACTCAGTGCACAGTTGGTGGCATTGTTTGGGAGGCTATGGAAGGAATAAGCACATTGCTGTGGATGGGTTTGCGTGTGTATAACCTTACCTCATTTCCTGCTGATGCTCTCTGTCTCATTTCTATGGAGATGTGACCTGCTCCCGTGGCCACCATTCCTCTCCTGACATTATGAACTCCCCCACTGAAACCACAAGCCAAAAACAACTCTTTCTTCCATAAGACACTGATGTTCATGGTGTTTTATCACAGCAGCTGGGCACACACCCAAAACCAGCTAGATCAGCCCTTCTGTTTTCCCTACCCAGGTAGGCTGTGTTCAGAGAAAGGGGTACTGTAACCCTATAGAGGTGGGAGGTGGAAAGATTCTGAGGTTGTTAGGGATATTGCTTGGAGGGGAATGCTTGTGTATTGCTTCAATATGAAGGAACGAGGCAGAGAAGTCTAATATTACAGGAGAGAGGGTGTGAGTAACCAAAAAAATGCTTCACAGGCTCAACTGTCTCCTATACTTGCTTGCCTCACAATGATTTTTTAACAAATATTTGCTGAGTATCTATTATGTAATAGACATTGTCTTATTTGGTACACATTTATCTTCACACAGTAAGAAATATAATTTTTAAATCAGGTATATTGGCACTTGAAGCTGTATTTAATATTTGTCACCCACAGAAATGATGGTTTATATCCCCTACAGGTTATAAAGAATTCTTGTTTCTTGACATGTCTTCCAAAAGGGGAACCCTTTTAGAGTTTTGTTCATTAGCTGGCTATAGTGGGTACATTCCTGCAATCCTAGTATTTGGGTAGCTACAACCAGAGGATCACTGTGAGTTGGAGGCCAGCTTGGGCTACATAGTAATACTCTTTATCAAAAAACAAATCAAAGCAATGCAGTTGGCATGGTGGTACACTATATTGTATATATATTGAATGCATACTAGCATGCAATCTCTACGTGACATTTTTTATCCCTTGAAGGAATGCACATTCGCACTTGGCTCCAACCTGTTATCACTGATCCAACTAAAAACTGGCACAAATATTGCTGGGTTGGAACAGTAGCCAATTTTCTTACTGTAGTTATTGACTTCCTTAACAATTTCCTCATTTTCAACTGTAGTTGGTTTCAAGGATTTGAAGGTTGGTAACAAGTGCTTTTTTTAGCTGGTGTTGGTGGCGCACGCCTTTAGTCCCAGCACTCAGGAGGCAGAGGCAGGCGGATCTCTGGGAGTTCGAGGCCAGCCTGGTCTACAGAGCGAGTGCCAGGACAGCCTACAAAGCCACAGTGAAACCCTGTCTCAAAACAAACAAACAAACAAACAAACAAACAAAAAAATCTCATACTATCCCAGGCTGACCTAGAACTCACAACAATCCTCCTGCCTCAGTCTCCTGAGTATTAGGAGTTACAGGCATCAGGCACCACATAGATTTTGTTGTTGTTGGTTTTGGTTGTTGTTGGTTTGTTCATTCTGAGGCAGGGTCTCATACTGTAGTCCAGGCTGGCCTGAAACTCAGCATGTCTAGCAGGCTAGTATCAAAATGTCATTTTTCTGCCTCAGACTCCCAAATACTATGCTTACAGGTGTGAGCCAGGTAGGCCAGGATTTTTATAAGTTTGAAGTCATCTTGGGCTACATGACACCTTGCCTTTAATCCCAGCACAGGGCAGGCAGAAGGCCTTTGGATTTCTGTGCACTCAAGGCTTGTCTGGTCTACATAGGAATTCTAGGTCAGCCAGGGCTACATAGTGAGACCTTGTGCCCATCCCCCTCCCAAATTTTTTTCTCTGTTTTCTCTATTGTCTTGCTTGGTCTTATATTTTGAGATAAAGTCTCATATGGCCCAAGCTGGCCTTGACTCCCACTGGAGCCAACAACAACTTTCAACTCTGGACCCTTCTGGTTCTGCCTTCCAAATGCTGAGCTTACAGGTGTATACAACTAAATCTGTAAGAGACCTGATCAAGTAAAACTCAGCAAAAGCAAAGAAGATACAGAGAAGATGGTATTCCAGGGTTCTTGTTAAAAATAAAGATGTTGCAGGTGATTCCAGGAGATAGGAGGTGGAGAGGACCTGACCTTCAGCTAGGAACAATATATAGAGTTACAGTACCATGCCCGTTTGCAGCCATGACCAGATCCTTTGGCTCTGCAGAGCAGATTCGTTAGGAGAGACAGTTGCCATAGATAGCGCAGGGAGCGTGAAGGGAAAGAACTTTCTATTCTTTTCAACTTACAGACTACAAGGATAATTACATTCATTTTTTATAAATTATTTTTTAATTTATTTATTATGTATACAACTTTCTGCTTCCATGTATATCTGCACACCAGAAGAGGGCACCAGGTCTCATAACGGATGGTTGTGAGCCACCATGTGGGTGCTGGGAATTGAACTCAGGACCTCTGGAAGAGCAGTCAGTGCTCTTAACCTCTGAGCCATCTCTGAAGCCCCCGATAATTACATTCATTGATGTTGCATTAAGAACCTGGGTAGTGGTGCACGCCTTTAATCCCAGCACTCAGGAGGCAGAGGGAGGCCTGGTCTGCGAAGTGAGTTCCAGGACAGCCAGGACTGTGTGAGAAACCCTGTCTGAAACAAATTCAGGAGCAGAGTATGAAGGATGAAAATAAGTGACAGAGGGAAGATGAAGCACCACCTTTAGCAGTAGGCCAGAAAATGCATGTGGAATCAGAAAATCAGTCATTCGCAAGGACCAGAATAACAGCAATAGATGATTCCAGACTAAGACTTCTTTTGTTTTGTTTTAAGAGGATTTCTCTGTGTAGCATCTCTGGTTATTCTGGAACTCACTCTTATAGACCAACAGGCTAGGCTTGAACTCACAGAGATCCACCCACCTCTGCTTCCTAAGTGGTGGGATTAAAGGCGTGGGCCACGGCTGCCACCACCACTTGCCTAGACTAGAGTTATTAAAAAACCCTAAAGTTTACTATTGTTTTTCACCTAACACAGTGGGCTCCCCCCTGAGCAACTGCTGTCCTCATCAGGCAACTCCGCTACCAGCATCAGGGGAGGGGTTCTAATCTGTTCCTTCATGCACTGGCTTTCTCAGTGCTGCTAAGGGAAATTTTATCTAGCTCTGTACCCTCTACAGAACTCAAAAGCTCAGAGAGGCTGAATTGCTAGGAGCTAACCTTCTCTCCTTTCTGTGTCTCCCTCCAAGACAACCCTCAAGTTTTTCCAACCAGCTTCTATGACATCACATCATGGCTCCTCCCTACCACTTCCCGTCAGCTAGTTGCTGATGGATGCAGTCTCCTGGCCACAGGTTAATTTTACTTAAATGTAACAGCAACAACAACAACAAATGCAACAACATCTTTGCATCATTAAACAAATGTTCCATAGCACAAACAAATGTAACACATGTTAAAATAATATTCTACAACAGTTTACCCATGAGAGTTAGATGCAGACTAGACTATTTAAGTCAAAAGTATCTCTTAACATGGAGTGATGGCATGGCACACACCTTTGATCCAAGCGCTAGAGAGGCTAAGGCAAGCTCATCATCTTTGAATTCAAGACCAGTCTGGTCTATATATAGATCAAGCTCCAGGACAGTCTGGGCTACACAGAGAAACCCTGTCTCAAAAACAAAACAAAAACATTTTTTTTTTTTCTGAGAGAGGTCTCACAGGCTGTCTTGAGCTCACTTAAATTGACCTTGAACTAACAGCAGTTCTTTGCCCACAGTCTCCCAAATCTTAGGATTACAGGTGTAACTCACAACATTTGACTATGAGGGGATTTTTTTGTTTTTTTCAAGACAGGGTTTCTCTGTGACTTTGGAGGCTGTCCTGGAACTAGCTCTTGTAGACCAGGCTGGTCTCGAACTCAGAGATCCATCCACCTGCCTCTGCCTCCCAAGTGTTGGGACTAAAGGCGTGTGCCACCACTGCCGGGTGGGGATCGCTTTTTTTAATGAGATAATTAACAAACACCCCTCCCCCCACACACACACATAAAAGGGGCCAATAAAGATGGCTCAGAAGATAAAGGTATCTAGTTCTCAAGACCTGAGCTGAGTTACATCTCCAGAACACACACACACACACACACACACACACACACACACACACACTGAATAAGTAAATGTAACTGTTTGGTTTTTAAATAGTCTATGTATCCCTGGCTGTCCTGTAACTCACCATGTAGACCAGACTAGTCTCAGACTCAGAGAGGTCCAGCTGGCTCTGCCGCTCAAGTGCTGAGATTAAAGGAGTGCACTACCAACACTACCTGGCCAAAAAAAAAAAAAAAAAATTTAAGAGTGAAAAGATAGGCCAGGTGTTGGTGGTGCACGCCTTTAATCCCAGCGCTTAGGAGACGGAGGCAGGAGGATCTCTGTGAGTTCGAGGCCAGCCTGGTCTCCAGAGCGAGTGCCAGGACAGTCTCCAAAGCAATATAGAGAAACCCTGTCTCAAAAAAACCAAAAAAAAAAAAAAAGAGTGAAACGATAGCACAATGTACCATGGCTGTGGCGGTCACAGACCCTCGAGAGGGAGGTGTGACTACCGCTGCTTTTGCTAAGTGGATGTGTTGTGCTCCTGCCCACAGATCATTGCTGCCATCAGTTTCAGTCAGAAACCTGGCTTAGCAGTGGCAATGATGATTGCAGACTCATGACTAGTCAAAGTTCTAGGAATAAGTGACTATTAAATGTGGGGCCCAAATTGGGACATCTATATCCCAATTGGGACACCACACACACACACACACACAAAGGCGCAGGGAACATCACTAGATTGGTTGGAATTCTCTAGAGAAACAGAACTAATGACAGGAATGAATATTAAGGGGAGGGGGGTATGAGATTGCCTTACACTTACAAGAAATGGAAGCCTTCTCCCTGAAACAGGTACCAGAAATGGAGTGGATCAGGGAGTTTATCACATTGGCGGCTCCGTGGAGTTACCTCCAAAACTCTGAGCAACAGTACTGATAGCCCTTTCAGAATTTTTTTTTTTTTTTTTTTTTTTTTTTTTTTTTTTTTTTTTTTGAGACAGGGTTTCTCTGTGTAGCTTTGGAGCCTATCCTGGCACTCGTTCTGGAGACCAGGCTGGCCTGGAACTCACAGAGATCCGCCTGCCTCTGCCTCCTGAGTGCTGGGATTAAAGGCATGCGCCACCAACGCCCGGCCAGAATTAATTTTTTAAAGATTTATTTATTATGAATACAACATTCTGCCTCTGTGTATCCCTACAGAACAGAAGAGGGCACCAGGTCTCATTACAGATGGTTGAGCGACCATGTGGTTGCTGAGAATTGAACTCAGGACCTCTGGAAGAACAGCCAGGGCTCTTAACCACTAAGCCCTTCAGAATTATTTTCAACTACTTCAGTGGAAGGCTTAACTTTCTATCAGCCAGAGGGGCCCATATGACTAAGACCAAAATGAGAAACCTCTTGTGTCCAGGCATGTTTACAGAAGCAGGTAGAGCGCTGAGCATAGGGAATTTTTCCTTTCTGTAAAACATGTTAATTACAGGCAGCTGTTTTCCAAGAAAGCTATAAGTAACCATTTCCCCAGATGATGTCTGAAATTCTGTTTTCTCCCTTCATTTTATTTTAACTTTATTTCCTCCTTCAACACTATTACGGTCGATATACTTGAGGAACAGTCCTGAACAATGGCTGTTTCATGTGGTGGGAGTCCCTTTTTCCCTCAAAGCCTGTTGGCCACCAATCCGAAAGGGCAAGGGGCAGAAGTGATGACAGAGACCTTTGTGTGGGGATGAAGACAGCCCTCCAGGAGACTGCTTCAGTGAGTTGTGCTCAGCTTTATTCCAGAGTACAGGGAATATATACGATTGGGGGACAGTAGCTGGGGGACCACCTGATTTGCATTAAACATCATGTTCCTATCATAAAGCTGGTACAAGTTTTAGCTACCATGTGGAAGCATGGTCCTATTTTAATGTTCCTGTCACAATGTCTAAATTACCATACAGGCAACAGGAGGGAGCTTCTGCAGGGAACTTCATCAAGGGTCACACTAGAGATAAGTCAGGCATCTGGGCAGAGAGACAGTCTGCAAGTAAGGCCAGGTAGAGAACAGGACACCTTCCTCCAGGGCTGGGTTAGTGTCTTCCATGTTGCTGCCAGGCCATGGTAGACTGCAACCTCCAACCAGCAGGGCCTCTCAGCAATTTCACACCGGAGAGGCCGGAAATCTAGTAGCCCCTCAATTTACAACCTTGTGTGCCACTACAATCCCAATTTGACACCAAAGGCCTGAGAATTCCTGGAGAGCCACAAGTCTTTGGCCCCAAGTTGGAAGCCAGGAGCTGTATCAGTGAAAATGAAGTGCCCAGACCCTCACCCAGCCCCCTGCTTTGGCAGCCATGACAGGCTGCAGAAAAAAAAAAAAAAACAGCAAGGTATAGTAGGCACCTGGCTCTCTGCAGGATGTGGTGACACCCCCCACACACACACCTTGCCACCACCTTGTCCTAATTACTGGAAAGAAACTGCCAGATACCCTCCATGCAGTAAGGAACCAATCAGAAGTTAGCTGGCGGCTTTGATAACAGTGGAATGCAGTAGGAAGTAGTGGCCTTGGGAGGGCCTCCAGGCATAGCCACCGTTCTGTAGCTGCAGCTGACCAATCACCTCAGGACAGCTTCCCCCATCCTGGAGTTGGGCCAATACTGAGACTTACTAAGCAACTAGCAGACTCCAGACACCCTACTTGCTCTACCCCCAATATATGCCCTGCCCCCACTGTGGCTCAGGGTCCCTCCTACTGTGTCGTACGGACAGAGAACCTGAGTTAACTCATAATTTAAAAGACTCTTTGCTTTTGCATCCGGATCTCGTCTCTAGGTGGTTGGGGGGCGGGGGTGGGGTTTCAGAGTCTGGGCATAACAAAACAGAGCAAATGAGTTCACCAGCAAGAGAGAAGGCCAAGAGAGAAAAAATATGATAAAGCATTTCTTCTTCCAGCCCTTTTTATCTGGGATGCCACAAGGTACACCTACATTTAGGGTGGGTTTTCTCCTAACAATAAGGTAGTCAAGACAACCTCCCTCCCAGACACTCCCAAAGATAAGTTCAGTGTGGACAACCCTTCAGTAAGGGTCAGCTCAGTGTGGACAATCCTCCACTGAGACTCCTTCCTCAGGTGATTCTGGGTTGTGCCACGTTGACAATTAAAGCTGTCGATCATAGTCACTAATGGCATACTATTGCTGTTAAGAGAGACCATGACCAAGGCGACTCTTTGTAGAGTGCTCACAGGTAAGCACTAGAGAAACCAGGAATGATAATCATACAAAGTTGTCCCATCAGTGGAGGAAATATATACCTGCTTTCCACCCAGAAGACTGGAAAGGAATGTTGTTTACCACCTGGAGACCTTTGCTATCTGCAGGGTTGGGCCACACCCAAATCCCCCAAATGCTTATCCCAGACTCTCCCTCCCCAAACCTTTAGCTTTGTTGATCAGGCAATAGAACCCATGCTTAGGGGAGACTTGTCCTTTACAGCCTGCTGACCTCGATGCTATCTCAGAGACCACGCCAGATCCTAGGGCCCTCAAACTATAGGACCCGTGTGTATGACACAGATCACATGTACTTTCAAGCAAGTTGATGTAATCACAACTTAAGCTTTACTGTGCACGTAGGACTGGAATAATTGTTACCAGAAACCTTTTCCCAAGATTGTACTGAACTTAGCCGGGCAGTCATGGCGCAGCACTTTATTCCCAGCACTCGGGAGGCAGAGGCAAGTGGATCTCTGTGAGTTCGAGGCCAGCCTGGTCTACAAGAGCTAGTTCCAGGACAGCCTCCAAAGCCACAGAGAAACCCTGTCTCCTGTCACTAAAAACCAAAAAAAAAAAAAAAAAAAAAAAAGATTGTACAGAACTTAAATATATCTAAAGTAAACGGTCCTGGTGTCAAAGACTCCAGAGGCTTGAACCAGCATCTGATACCTAAGTCATGCTGAACCCAGTTTCCTTCTTACCTTACTTTCATCATTCCCCTACCAGCTATGATGCCTACAGGGACACCACAAACTCTTATGGAAAAAAAAAGCATTTCATGGGGGCTGCCTTACTGTTTCAGATGTTTAGTCCGTTATCAGCACGGCAGGGAACATGGCGGCATGTTGGCTGGCACTGGAGCAAGTAGTTCAGAGACACCCTGAACCATTCGCAGATAAGGAGGGGGAGAACTGGGCCTTGCTTGGGCTTTTAAAACTCGCAAAGCTGACACCCACTTCCCACCCCACACACACTTCCTCCAACTAGGCCACACCTCCTAATTCTTCTCAAATACTACCCCCTCCCTGATGACTAAGCACTAAAATATTAGAGCCACTGGTGGCCATCCTTATTCAAACCACCACAGAGGGTTAGGAAAGAACGTAAGAGCTGAAGAAGGAGGGCAGGAGAGGTGACTCAGCTGAGCACTTGCGGCTCTTCGGAAGCACCTAAGTTGTCTCCAGCACCCACATCAGTGGCTCACAATCACCTGGAACTCCGGCTCAGGGCACCTGCTTTCAAAAGCACACTCCCTCCCTCCACACATATGTAATTCAAAATAATATTAATAACAAAGACTTGAGGAGGGGGTGGAGTGTTTCGGAATGTCGTCGTCTGGCCAAGACAAGGCTGCTTCATTCATCAACTGTAATTACTTTTGCAAGACCTGCACAGGGGTGGGATGCAGGTTTGAGAGGGCATGGGGGAGTGTGGAGGCAGGGCGTGGTCCTGATGTGAGGGGAGAGTTAAATAGAAAGTAAGAGATATGCAGAACTAAATACTCGAGCAAGGTGTGTGGTCTTTGTCTACTATTGAACCACTCTCTCCTACAAGGTCATCTGATAAATTGTAAAGTATTTCTGTAGGAGACAAGCCCCTCCTCTGGCTGCTTCCCCTGCTTCAGCTTCAAGCTTTGGCCATTTCTTTTCCCAGGAGGAGCTTCCTGGGGGAAAGCCTAATTCCTGAGGTCCTTTCTTTCAATGGTCTGATAGCACAAATTTCCCTTTAGCATATATTCATTCCTGCCAGTTTGGGCACTTACAATATCATTAAAAATAGCAAAGTAGGGGCTGGAGAGATGGCTCTGAGGTTAAGAGCGCCGGCTGCTCTTCCAGAGGTCCTGAGTTCAATTCCCAGCAACCACATGGTGGCTCACAACCATCTGTATTGAGATCTGGTGCCCTCTTCTCTTCTGGTGTGCAGATATACATGGAAGCAGAATGCTATATACATAATAGATAAATAAAATCTTTTTTAAAAATAGCAAAATAGAGAACCTAATAGTAAATTGAATAAAAGATATGTAAGGGGTTAAAAAAAAAACCCAAATGAATACAGAAAGTGCCTTGACCTTAGAAAAGACGTTATTATCTGAAAAATATGGTTTACAAGAGTAAAATCTGCGTCTGGGGATATAGCTAAAGTAGCATGCAGAGTGGTTGTCTGGCACTCATGGAGCCTTCAGTTCATTCTCCAATACTGCATAAATAGAGGATGGTGGTGTATTGCTGTAATCGCAGCACTTGAAAAGTGGAGAGAAGGCCTAGAAATCCCAGGATGGGGCTGGAGAGATGGCTCAGCAGTTGATAACACTGGATATTCTTCCTAGAGAACCCAGGGTTCAATTTCAAGAACCCACATGGTGACCAATGATCATCTATAACTCTGATATTGTCCCTGGGTACTGGGCACACACAGCAGACATGCATGTAGACACAACACACATACATATAAATAAATAAAATGGATGGTTGTTGTAACAAGGTCCCAGAACTTAGTAGGCCCCAGACCTTAGCACAACTGATTCCATGATGGAAGTACCATTGAGGCTATAAAACTCAGCACACAGACAGCACCACCAGTCAAAACTAAAACAGAGGCCTAATCCATCAAAGTCCGTAGTTCAAGAAAAGTCTCTACATGTACTGACCTTGATTTCTGTAGTTCTGCTTCCAGCTAACCGTTCATGTTAACTGAAGAATGTCAAGCCAGGACATTGTTTTTATGCTCAAAAGCTCACCCTGAGAAAAGCTCGAGGCTACCCTGGGATCCTGAACACCCAGTATAGTCATTGGCAGGCTACTAACGACTTTCTATTGGCTTAAATCCAGGTCCAAGCAGTCTTCTTTGGTGAATGCCCCACATTTGTGAGCTGCCATGGGTGCTCTGGAAATTAAATTTAGGTCTTCTACAAGAACAGCAAATGCTCTTAAATTACTGAGACATCTCTCCACCCTTAATACATAAATTAAAAAAAAAAACAGCAACATTTAAAAAGAAAGAAATCCAAGTTGGTTTTTCTCCTATATAATAGTGAATTTGAGGCCAGCCTGGCCTATAGAAGACCTTGATCACAAAAATAAGTGAATAAATGAATGAATAAGTAAATAGACAAACAAAAAGTTACTCTCAAGCTAGAGTGTCTCTGCTCTGCCATTTAGCAGGTGTGTGACCACTGGAAAATTAACTGATTTCAGTTTCTTTATCTGTAAGACAGATATTAAAATAGCAGTTATTAGTCAGGCATAGTGGTGCACACCTTTAATCCCACCACTTGGGAGGCAGAGACAGACAGAGACCAGTCTGGTCTACAGAGTGAGTTCCCGAACAGTCAGAGTTACCTAGTGAGACCCTGTCTTGAAAACAACAACAGGGCTGGAGAGATGGCCTCAGCTGTTATGACACTGGCTGCTCTTCCAGAGGTCCTGGGTTCAATTCCCAGAAACTACATAGTGACTCACAGCATCTATAGTGAGATCTGAAGTCCTCTTCTGTCATGAGGCACACATGCAACTAGAGCACCCACACACATAAGTAACTAAATCTTTAAAAAGAAAACAAAAAGCCACGCGTTGGTGGCACAAGCCTTTAATCCCAGCACTCAGGAGGCAGAGGCAGGCGGATCTCTGTGAGTTCGAGGCCAGACTGGTCTCCAGAGCGAGGGCCACAATAGCCTCCAAAGCTACACAGAGAAACCCTGTCTTGAAAAAACCACACACACACACAAAAAAAAATAAAAAGAAAACAACAACAAAATAGCAGTTACTTTTTGGGACTGCTATGAATATCACAGAAAACAGTGCCTGCCTCCTAGGAAAGAAACTTTCTCTGTGCAAGTGATTTGTTGATTAGAAGCCGTGAGTAGCAGAATATATGTCAGCTTTTCTGTTACTGTTACAAATATCTGACATAGCTCAAGCTATAAAAAAGAGAAAGGTTTATTTTAGCTCACAGTTTGGGGGGGGGTGTTGGTCCTTGATTTGGGCCCTCTGGGGAGCACATGATGGCAAGGTGTGCAATGCCCTTCACTTCACAGCCTGGACATGAAAGATGAAAAGGAACAGGCTGGAAGGCCGCAGGGCTGCAGGGTTGGCTCAGCGGTTAAAAGCACTGGCTGAGACTGCTGCCCTTAAGTGCCTCTTTGGGTTGGGTGGTAAAATAGGATTCCCACAAGATGACAGTTGACTTTGCTCAGCCATCCTAGAAAGGATTGTTTGTTGGGACAATGGGTCTCACCTGACCTTGGGCAAACAATTTCAGGAGAGCTGGGTGTTGGTGGCACACACCTTTAGTCCCAGCACTCAGGAGGCAGAGGCAGGCGGATCTCTGTAAGTTCTAGGCCAGCCTGGTCTACAGAGCAAGTTCCAGGACAGGCTCAAAAAACAAAACAAAACAAAACAAAACAAAACAAAACAAAACAAAAAAAACACAATTTCAGGAAGGAAAGGCTGAAACAATTTCCTCCTTCCTAAGCCCCACCCCTATAAAAGGCAAAAAGGCAAATTCCCACCCCCTCAACTTCCTGGCAGGAGAGAGGCTGCCCCTGTCTGTGTGTGCTAATAAACACAGTTCCATCTGCTAAGGTCAGACTTCTGTCTCTACATCCTGTCTCTTTACACTGCCTCAGAAATCTAACACAAATGACCCAGGTTTGATTCTTAGCACCCACTTGTTAACCCACAACCATCCGTAAGTCTGGTTCCAGGTTCTGACGCCCTCTTCTGGTCTCCATGGGCACCAGGCACACATGTGCTACAATACAGATAGATTTGCAGGCATGAAAATTCATATACATAAAATGAAAATAAAATGTTGGCTTGGCATGGTGGCTTACACGTTTAATCCCAGCACTTGGGAGGCAGAGGCAAGTGGATCTCTGAGTTGGAGCCCAGAATGATCTTTACACATCAAGCTCCAGGCCAGTCAAGGCTACATACATAGTGAGACACTGTGGAGTTGTAGTAGCAGTAGCCATAGTAAGAGCAATAATGGAAATTGTAATAATTTAGAACAACAAAAAGAAAAGGGTTGGGAGGCTGACTGTCCTTTTAAGGCACACCTTCAACGATCTTTAGACTTCTATGGGGCCACCTCTCACGGGTTCTGTTACCCACCGTTGGGCCCAGGTTACATGTTTCTGATCTCACCATAATATGGTGAATAAGGGGCTGGAGAGATGGCTCAGCGGTTAAGAGCACTGACTGTTCTTCCAGAGGTCCTGAGTTCAATTCCCAGCAACCACGTGGTGGCTCACAACCACCTTAAATGAGATCTGGTGCCCTCTGCTGGCATGCAGGCAGAAGACTATACAAAATAAATAAATAAAATCTTAAAAAAAAAAAAAAAAAGATGGTGAATAAGAAGTTATCCCATAAGGTTACTTACTTGAAGGGCACAGTGTTGCCTTACTGGTCATGTACTCCAAACCAACTCAGACTAGGTAAGCCCTTCTTTTTACCAGGATATGCTGGGAATTACATTTGAATAGCAACTGCCTAAATTTGATTGTAACCAGGGATGGAGAACCTTATACTAATATTCAGAGATCTGGAGTATAAATAGCCTGTTAAAGGTAAGGATTCACGATGTTTCTGCAGTTGCTAGATGTGTTGTCTGCAGAGGAATGTGTGCATAGTTTGTGCAGGTGAAGGTACCAGACTATGCTACACCATGCATCATTACAAGCAGTAGGTGGCACATAACCCAAAGCAAAACTATCTCCTGTGCTTGTCTGTCTCAGTTCCAGCCCTCCCAGAGCCTGTCAGCTAGAGACAAACCCTTCAACATGGATATGTGGAGGATATTTAAAATCCAAACTATAACAAAGAGCAAGATGAAAGCCTGATCTCCTGGCCCAGTCTACAGTGGCCATGTAGCAAGGGATGAAGTGAGACCACTTACCTGGACCACTCCATGGGTAGAGAGAAAAGTTTACTGGGGGAACAAATTGTTGGGCTGCCTCTGAGAACATAAGATTTTCTTTGGACCACCAGCTCCCAAATAATGACACAGAGACTTTGGGGGTGGGGGGGTTTCAAGACAGGGTTTCTCTGTGTAGCTTTGGAGCCTATCCTGGCACTCGCTCTGGAGACCAGGCTGGCCTCGAACTCACAGAGATCTGCCTGCCTCTGCCTCCTGAGTGCTGGGATTAAAGGCGTGCGCCACCAATGCCTGGCTCAGAGACTTCTTAGTAAGTATGAAAACTTAGATGTTGCTTAGTCTTGTTCCCAACCAGCTCTTATAACCTAAATTAACTCATTTATACTAATTTACACTCTGCCGCATGGCTCGTTACCTGTCCTCAGTACAGTACGTCCAATTTCCTCTGTGTCTCACTGGTGAATCTCTGTGTCTCTCACTCCTTCCCAAAGTTCCTATCTCTGCCCAGAAGTCCCACCTATCCTCTCCAGCCTAGCTATTGACAGTTCAGCTCTTTATTAAACCAATCAGAAGTTGCCTTGGCAGACACACATCTTCACGATGTACAAAAAGATTATTCCACAACATATGACACCAGCTTGTTGGGAATGCAAGCAGATTTTACATGCAGTCATCAGGGTGAGGTGTTTGAGGTGATACAAGCTATCTAGATTAATCTGGAACTAGCTGCCCCTTGTCGATGGGTAGCTGACTACTGTGGGTAGGAAGGGAAGGTGGTGGTTTTCCTGGTACATAGAAACCTGGCTTTCAAGATTCCTGAGGAATGCTGAGTTTGGGCTTCTGTTAACTGAATGGCAACTCTTCTGTTTACCCAGTCAGAGTCCTTCTGTTTAGGACATTGTCACAGGTACTGCCATTTTTGGGACCCACTTTGGACTTGCTAGACTCACTCCCAGGTATTTTTATTTGTTTTTGGTTGGGCTTTACCTTTTGTTTGATTTTACTTCACCTTTTTGAGATACAATGAGATCAGGTCTCACTATGTAGCCTGGGTGTTCTAGAACTCATTACATAGACCAGGCTGGCATCAAATTCACAGATACCAACTTACCTCAGGGATTAAAGGCTATGTGTTTGATTTTTGAAAGATTTACTTATTTCAATTTTAAGTGTTCTTAACTGCTGAGCTTTGTGTATGTATTGTTTTGTATATGTGTGTGCATTTCATCTCTATTTTAATAAATATTTAGCTATACAATGCATAATTTTGTCATGTTTTAAACTTAGCAATTTTCTGTGTTAGCCAATATGTTCATATGAAGAGTGTTTCTTTTGTTGTTGCTTGTGTGTGTTTATGTGGGCACAGTTGAGTGTATCATTACATATGCTAGTGTGTGCACGTTGTTGTGGAGGGCAGGATTAGTCTCACAGGCTCTTCCATCCAACTTGCTTGTTTGTTTTGTTTTTTCGGTATGTACGTATGTATGCATGTATGTATATGTATATGTATATGTATATGTATATGTATATGTATATGTATATGTATATGTATATGTATATGTATATGTATATGTATATGTATATGTATATGTATGTAGAGGCCAGAGGAGGGCATTGGAACCTCTGGGACTAGAGTTACAGATGATTGTGAGCTGTCATGTGGGGGCTGGGAATAAAATCTGGGCCCTCTGAAGAGCAGCCAATGCTCTTAACCACTGAGCCATCTCTCTAACCCATTGCTTTATTTTTGAGACAAGATCTCTCATTAACCTGGAACTTTCCAAGTAGGTTAGGCTGCTGGCCAGGGAGCCCTGGGAATCCACCGCCTCCATCTCTCTGAATCTGGGCCTCCAGGAATGGTCCACCCTGTCATATTGTTTTGTTTCATGGGTATGAGAGATCAAACTTGATCCTCAGGCTTACATGGAAAGCACAGACCTGTTTGTTTGAGACAGGATCTCACTCTGTAGCCCAGGCTAGCCTGGAAGTTGAGACAGTTCTCATCTTCACCTCCCACAAACTGGATCTTGCCTCAGGCTCCCCAGTGCTAGGACTATTAGTGGCTGCAAGGTACAGGGCTGACTGAAATATAGCCTCCTGAAGCAGACTGAAGAGACCCCTGTGCACCCCTCTTCCTGAGATCACTCTGCTCAGGTGAAGCTGGGATTTTTGTTCGTTTGTTTGCTTTGTTTTGTTATTTTGTTTTTCAAGACAGGGTTTCTCTGTGTAGCTTTGGAGCCTGTCCTGGCACTCGCTCTGGAGTCCAGGCTGTGGATCTCACCCACCTGCTTCTGCCTCTGTCTTTCTGAGTACTGGGATTAAAGGTGTGTGCCACCACCTGGATTCTTGACTTCACCACAGAGAAGAATTTCTGCAGAACCCAATAGGAAGCAGTTGCCATTTTCTGATCTGCAGGGAAGGGATTACAGTGGATAAGGTAAAACTTTAGGGAGCAAGGACTGCAGGATTAAATTCATATTTTTTTTTATTGTAAATGACTGTTTAGTCTTGTTTTTAAGATTCCCAGAAAATGTCTTGGAAAGCAGTATGGTCTGAGCGAGGTTCATGGCTAATCTAGTGTTGTTATTTAAAATATTTGCATACTGAAAGAAGTACCCCATCTATTGTGAGCAGCCTTTGCAGCCAGTGCTGATAACTGTGCTGTGTTCTTGGTTCTTGGTCGCTGAGAGCCTTCAACCAGACTCCTACCTGCTCCCCCAGCTCCCCTAATCTCCCCCATCTTTTTATCCTGCCTCAAGATAACAGACATGAGCCCCACAGCCAACTAAATTAGTGGTTCTCATGCTGGCAGTCTCCTGCAATTACCCAGAGGAAAATGAAACAGCAGAATCTAATCCCGATCCATGCTCTTTAGGTGATGCAGTGAGACAGTCTCTTCTAATTTATTCTTTGTCTCTGAAACCAAGTCTCACTATGCAGCCCTGGGCTGGCTTAGAACTCACTATGCACACCAGGTTGACCTCAAACTCATAGGAATCAGTCTGCCTTTGCCTTTTGCTGGGATTGAGGCCTGTGCCACCACACCCAGCTTATGCAGAGCTGGGGACAAAATCCTGGGCATCCTACATGTGAGTCAAGCACTCTACAACTGAGTTATGTTCCCAGGCAAATATCCCTAACCTTAAATATCCTCAGTGGTTTACTAGTGCTGAGTGTGGAGGCCAATGCCAGCACTTAAATATAACCTCGCTTTCTCTCTGATTCCTGGGTGGGAATGAGCTCAGTTTCTCAGAAAGGAAAAAGAAAAAATAATAATAAAAAGCCACACCTACGTTAATGACTCTACAGAACTAACTAGAACTTCATGATAGCGGAGAGTTGGAATGTTGCAGATTCAGAGACAAATTATCTTGAGCAATCTTTGATCCCTTTCATAGTTATTTATTGTCCACTTCTGCGTGTGTCCTAAGATCACTTGAAATATTTGGGGATATATGAACTTAGACCCACTAGCCCCCAAACCAAGAATAGCTGTGACAGCATCTCAAAGCTATAGTAGAGCTCCTCCCTTTACCATACTCAAAGCTACAGCAGAGACCTCCCCTTCAGTGTAATCTGCTTGCCTCAGGTTCCCACTAATTTTAAGCACATTAACTTATGGCTTTGTCTGTAAGAGTAAAAAATCTATGAAACTGCCTCGGTGTTGGAATGTGACATTTGTGTTTATTTGACTGTTCTTAGGCCATGGTCACTCATATTTGGCTCCAGCATAAACTCTCTCTATATATATCTTTTTCTTCTTCTTCTTCTGGTTTTTCAAGACAGGCTTTCTCTGTATAGCTTTGGAGGCCGTCCTGGCACTCGCTCTGGAGACTAGGCTGGCCTCGAACTCACAGAGATCCGTCTGCCTTTGCCTCCCGAGTGCTGGGATTAAAGGCGTGCGCCACCAAAGCCCGGCATGGACGGTGGTTTTTATTTAGAATTTTTGTCAAAACTGTGGCAAAAAGGGGCTGCAGAGATGGCTCAGAGGTTAAGAGCACTGACTGCTCTTCCATAGGTCCTGAGTTCAATTCCCAGAAACCACATGGTGACTCACAACCATCCGTTATGAAATCTGGTGCCCTCTTCTAGTGGAAGCAGAATGTTGTATACATAATAAATAAATAATTAAAAAAAAAAAACTGTGGCAAAAAGCACCCTCAGCTTCTTTCTACATTGCCTGGAGGAGCAGCATGGTGCAGCAGTGCTCAAGCCGGGCTATGAGATGAATGAATTACCAGCAGTAACCTTTCCCCTGGTGACAGCACCACCTCTGGCTTGATCCAGGATTTGCAACTCTTCTTGAGCCCTGCATGGGGATTTCTGGATAAAATTTAATTATTTAGGGTCCTTGTTCTATAACTTGAACTCCAAGGGTAAAAAGATTAGACAGTGGTGGGGGCTGGAGAGATGGCTCGGTGGTTAAGAGCACTGGCTGCTCTTCCAGAGGACCTGGGTTCAATTTCCAGCACCCACATGGCAGCTTACAACTGTCTTATAGCTCTAAGATCTGACACCCTCACACAGACATACATACAGGTAAAACACCAATAATACGCATAAAATAAAGATAATTAAAAAAAAAAGATTAGACAGTGGGAAAGAGCAACTGTCCAGGCTAGCTCACCTCTGAAGCTGCTTCCTCATGGTCTGGGTGTTAGCATTCAGGCATTAAATTTCAACACTGGGAGAAAAGCACCTTGGTGTGCTGCTAGTTTTATGTCAACTTGACACAAGCTAAAGCCATCTGAGAGGAGAGAGCCTCAACTAATGCCTCTATAAGACCAGGCAAGCCTGTAGGTCATTTCCTTAATTAGTGATTGTTGAGGGAGGAGCCAGTCCATTGTGGGTAATGACACCCCTGGGCTGGCAGTACTGGGTTCCATAAGCAAGCAGGCTGAGCAAGGCATGGGGAGCAAGCCAATCTGAAGCAACCCTCCATGACCTCTGCATCAGCTCCTGCCTCCAGGTTACTGCTCTAACTTCTTTCGATGGAAGTGTGAGCCAAATAAACCCTTTCCTTCCCAAGCTACTTTAGTCATGATGTTTCGTCATAGCAATAATAACCCTAATTTACTGAGCTTTAAGGGAACTTGTTACTGAGCTCCCATGGCTCTGTCCCATATAGGATGTGGCCTGGGATATCTGCTTTTTCAAATTCCAGAACTCTCTTTATTCCTTAATTTGAACTTTTCACCCTTTATAGCTCTGAGCTGAAGATTTCTCAGGACATCCTTCCAGAAGAGGGCGCTGTTCCACCCACACTGAAATTCTGAGAGCAATCATGGTATAAGAACCCAAGCTACTCTAGAGACACACTTATGCTTCTGATAGCTATCAGGAGGCAGAGGCAAATGGATCTCTGTGAGTTCCAGGACAGCCTAACCTACAAAGATCTATCTATCATCTATCTATCTATCTATCTATCTATCTATCTATCTATCTATCTATCTATCTATCATTTATTTTGAGACAAAGTCTCACAGTGAATTCCTGCCTGGCTTGGAACTTGTTATGTGAATCAGGTTGACCTTGAACTCCTAGAGACCCACCAGGTTTTGCCTCCCGAGTGCTGGGATTGAAAGTGTGTGCCACTACATCCAACTATTGTCACCAAAGGTAAGAAGTTAAAGTGGTGGCACATGCCTTTAATCCCAGCATTCGGGAGGCAGGGGCAGGTAGATCTCTGTGGGTTCGAGACCAGCCTGGTCTACAGAGCCAGTGCCATCACAGGCTCCAAAGCTACACAGACAAACCCTGTCTCAAAAACAAAAACAAAAAAAGTTAAAGTTTGATGTAGTGATATACTTCCAATGTCTCATTTGCTATGGAAGCTGAGGCAGGAAGATCAGAAGTTCAATGCCAGGCCAGCTTTTGACTACTTAGTGAATTAAAGACCAGCCCAGACTACAGAGACCCTGTCTCAAAACAGAAAATACATGTAAATAAAAATAAATTTTAAAACAGAAGTCAGCCAGACTTTAATCCCAGCACTCAGGAAGCACTGCAGGCCGATCTCTGAGTTGGAGGCCTTCGTGGTCTACCAAGTGAGTTCCAGAACTGCCAGGACTGTTACAAGAGAAACCCTGTCTCAGAAAAACAAACCGCTGGGTGTTGGTGGCGGACGCCTTTAATCCCAGCACTCGGGAGGCAGAGGCTGGCAGATCTCTGTGAGGTTGAGACCAGCCTGGTCTCCAGAGCGAGTGCCAGGATAGGCTCCAAAGCTACACAGAGGAAACCCTGTCTCGAAAAAAAAAAAAAAAATCTGGGCCAAGAGGTGGTAATGCACGCCTTTAATCCCAGCGTTCGGGAAGCAGAGGCAGGTGCATCTCTGTGAGTTCGAGGCCAGCCTGGTGTACAAAGTAAGTTCCAGGACAGCCAGGCTCTGTGAAACAGAAATGCTGTCTCAAAACAACAACAACAACAAAACAACAAAAACAAAAAAAACAAAATAAAAACAAAAAAATATGAAGATGATTTAGACCGTAGGCAGTAAGATGTGTGTAGGTTGTGGGCCTTGAACTTTGGACTGTACTATGGCAGGATCTGCCACCAATGACTGTGCACTGCAATGCAACCCTGCTCTAAACAGCCAGGTCCAGGACTAGAGTTCTCAGCCCAGCAGTGCAGAGTAGTCACTCTGAGCATGTCAGAGGGAAAGGCCTCTCATTCAGACTCTTGCTCATGCTTTGTTGGCTCTAATTTACACCACACTGCCACTGATTTCAAAGGTCTAAGAGTCAGAGCTTTATGTTCAAGATATGTTCAGTAACATTAAACTTGTTTTTTGTCCCTTTTTGTTTGTTTCATACAGGGTATTTCCATGTATCCCTGGCTCTCCTGGAACTCACTATGTAGACCAAGCTGGCCTTGGGCTCAGAGAGAATAGCTTGCCTCTGCTTCCTGAATTTGGGGATTAAAGGCAGGCGCCACCACTCCTGGCTTGTTTTTGTCGGTTTTAACTAACTAATTTGTTATTTTTAGTTTGCAATAATAGCACAAATTTTGCCATTTCAACTAATGTTTATTTATGTAACAGGCCTTGACTTTTAAAATGAAATGCTTTTAGCTGGCATTTGTCAGTACTCACAATACTTGGAACGCAGAGGAGGATGATCAGGGCGCAAGGTTATCCTTAGCTACCAGGCTAGCTGGAGCAGGCTTGGGCCATGTGAGACTCTGCCTCAAAAAATAAAAAATAAAAAAAGAACATGCTTCCAGTCCTAACCCCCTCAAAAAAATAAATAGATAAACTGGACAGTGGTTGTGCGTGCCTTTGAGCCCAGCCCTCAGGAGGCAGAGGCAGGTGTATCTCTGAGTTTGGAATCAGCCTGGTCTACAAATTGAGTTCCAGGATATCAAGGGCTAAACAGAGAAACCTTGTCTCAAAAATAAAAACAAAAACCTACCAACCAACCAACCAGTCAATCAATAAACAAATATAAATTTTAATTTTGATAATGCAAAGCTTTCTTGAAGAGGTGATGTCTCTCCCTCTGGACACTCCCTAATCTTTGAAGGGGTGAGGGTTTTGTTTGTTAGGGATAGGGTCTCACTATGTAGCTTTGGCTGGTCTAAAGCTCATTGTGTAGACCAGCCTAGCCTCGAACTCATAGAGATCCATCTGCCTCTGCCTCCCCAGTGGTAGCATTAAAGGTGTGCACCACCATAACAGGCCATTTTTGCTGCCTTGTGGATTTTGCAGTTCTTCAGAGACATATAAACACCCAGAAGAGGTAGATTGAAGATCCCCTTTGTCAAGTATCTCAGTACATTTAGCTAGGAGATATAAGAGATTAGAGGATAAAGTTATACTGTTAGACCCCCGAAAACTCAAGTATCCGGGGTCTCAGGCCAGGTTCGCGGTCACCCCAATCACCAGGCGGATTCGAGAGCTTGCTGCAAACTGCACGAGGCTTTATTGTAATTTAACGAGCTAACCCCATGTTAGCTCGGGTCTTTCACCCACCCGCCATGGCGGACGGCTAGAAAAGACGGCTCCTACGGGCTCCCAAAAGATCTTATAGGGCAGCGTAAGGGGAGTGTCTAGGGGTACGCACAGGCTCACGATTGGTGTGCTTCCAGGCTTGGAGGGCTTGCCCTGTGTTGATTGGTCAACTGGTTGTTATGGCCCATAGGCCCTCCCAGGGTGGTTGCTATGCTCTTACGTCATTGTCGTGCGCTTGTCCGTAAAGCACACCCAGGGTCGTAAAGCATAGCGCCACCAGCTAACTTCTGATTGGTTCCTTGTCACGAGACAGGCATCTGACCTCTAAGTGACTAAGGTTCCTTGTCACGAGACAGGCATCTGACCTCTAAGTGACCAAGGCAGGTTTATGGCAAGCACGTGTTCGGCTGTTATGGCTGCCAAAAGGGAAGCCGGTTCCTTCAATACTAACAGATGAAACAACCTGAGGATGGTGGCAACAGTTCCTTGAATTCAGATTGTAAATTATGATTTTTTTTTTTTCCGAGACAGGGTTTCTCTGTGGCTTTGGAGGTTGTCCTGGAACTAGCTCTTGTAGACCAGGCTGGTCTCGAACTCACAGAGATCCACCAGCCTCTGCCTCCCTAGTGCTGGGATTAAAGGCATGCGCCACCAACGCCCGGCACCTGTTTGAGTGTTTTATATGCATGTGTGTATATGTACTGCATTGCTGCCTACTGTGGTCTTAAGCCACCTGATGTATGTGCTAGATAGAACTGGGCCTGGGTCCTCTACCACAATACTAAGTGCTCTTATTAGTTAAGTGACAAATGTTTGTAATTATACTACTCAGCACATGGGAGGCAGATGTGTGATGAGTTCAAGGCCATACTTGGCTACATTGTGTGCCGTGGTCTGGCCTGTATCAGTCCCAAGCTACAGAGGCCATCTATTCCGGACTGATGTCTTTGGAGCTGCTATCTGAACCAGCCGAGCAGCCCGGGGTGTGACCCTGAGTGGAGGAGTGTGCTTCAGGAAACTCCTAGCTACCCAGGGGCATTAAGGACGAGACAGAGACATCTCAGGAGGGCTCTCAGTACATGCTGGAGTCCGTGGTTTATTTAAGCATCCTCTTAAATAGCTTTCCAACAGTGGGGGTGACAGCAGAAGACATCTGTTGTCCTGTATAAAGCTGATATCAAATATTTCCTTTAATCCTAAAACTGCAGTCCTCACTAGCCTCTCACCAATCCCTAGGCACATCCCACCAGTCCCCATGACGGGTATATGTCCACCTGGGAACTAGGTCTATTGTTACACAAACTAGGAACCATTCAAGGCCAGGCAGGCATCTGGAGGTAATCAGCAGGCATCTGAAAGACAATGGGAGATTCCAGCTCCTGGAATGCAGCTGGGGCTTGGATCCAAAAAATCATAATCGATATTTGGGACCCTGACAATTGTGAAAACCTATTTCAAGGAGGAAAAAAAATAAAACAATAAGCAAAGAAAACCTTAGTGTAGTGGTGTGAATTTGAAGAAATCTCAGCATTTAGAATTACAGGCAGGTACCATGATGCTTTGCTAATTGTAGCTTCTTTCTATTTGCATTACTTTCATATTCTTCCTTTCTCTGGGCCATAACTCTAACAGTAGATATTGGGAAGGTTGTTTGTGGCTCTGTCAAGACTTGAAAAGTCAGGCTTGGGGCTGGAGAGATGGCTCAGGGGTTAAGAGCACTGACTGCTTTTCCAGAGGTCCTGAGTTCAATTCCCAGCACCACACGATCTGTAATGAGATCTGGTGCCCTCTTCTGGCATGTAAACATACATGCAGGCAGAACGCTGTATACATATGCAACAGATAAATCTTAAAAAATAAAAAAAGCCACCGAGTGGTGGCACACGGGAGGCAGAGGCAGGCAAATCTCTATGAGTTCGAGACCAGTCTGGTCTACAAAGTTCCAGGACAGCCTGCAAAGCCACAGAGAAACCCTGTCTTGACACCCTGCCCCCCCCAAAAAAAAAAGTCAGGCTCTTAGATGTGTGTCATAGAGAACATCTGTACTTGTAAGCCAAGTTCTTGGGAGACAAGACTGGATGATTGTAGTGAGTCCCAGGCCAGCCTTGTCTACGCAGTGAGCTCCAGCAAACTTGGAAGTCTGAAGTCAGGTTCTTGATTAGTCTGGACACTCAGGATCTTAGACATGCTGCATTTTTTGTTTTTAGGCAGTGAATAATGTTACTCACTCAGACAATGATTTGAAGGTTAAAGAAACAAAAAAGTGATGGTCACATATTATCTGCTGTGAAGAGACACCACGACTATAGCAACTCTTTTTTTTTTTTTTTTTTCCAGACAGGGTTTCTCTGTGGTTTTGGAGGCTGTCCTGGAACTAGCTCTTGTAGCCCAGGCTGGTCTTGAATTCACAGAGATCCACCTGCCTCTGCCTCCCGAGTGCTGGGACTAAAGGCATGCGCCACCAACACCCGGCCATCAGTGAGTTTTTCTGCCTTTAGATTTATTCATATTATTTTATGAGTATTTTGCCAGCTTGTATTTGCACCACGTGGGTGACTGGACAGAAGAGAGTGGTGAAGTGGAGTTACAGGCAGTTGTGAGCTGCCGTGTGTGTGTGTGTGTGTGTGTGTGTGTGTGTGTGTGTGTGTGTGTGTGTTGGGAACCAGGTTCTCTGAAAGGGCGCAAAAAGTGCTCTTAAACCTGGGCCATCTTCCCAATCCGGACCACTGAGGTGTTCCATGCACACAGGAGGGTGAGATCCAGCCCAAGATGGTATTTAGGAAATGTGCGTATCTTTGGCAGATCGCATAGTTTTCTCCTTCATAGTTCATGAAAAAAAAATTACAGAGAAGTTAAGAATATTTGTATAGCAAACAATCGCATGCTCTGCGTGGAGATCCCGTGGTTAGCACCGAGTCATGCTAGTCTGTTCCCAGCCTCCCCCATCCCTCTCTGCTGGGTAGAGAGAAAGACCCACTAGCAGTGTGGCTGTCCCCACGTTGCGGTCGGAGGCTGACAGCGGCGCGGGGCGGGGCAGCGGCGCGCAGGCGGGGCGGGCGGGGCGGGCTCTGCGTGCGCTGGACGGGTGCGCTCCTGGGCGCTCGCCGCCGCCGCCGCCGCCGCCGCCGCGCCTTGAGTCAGCAAACTCCGTGGTGTTCCCGGCCCCGCGCCGCCGCCCAGGACCGCGCGTGAGTAAGCCGAGCCTCCGGGAGGGAGCTGGGCGGCGGGTGCCGTGGCCGCCCCCGCACCTGCTAAGCCCGGCCGGGCACGCGAGAGATGCTGGCGGGCGGTCCCCCCACCCCAGCCCCCTTTGAATGCAAGGCCAGACACCTTTGAGTTTAGAGGCTGGGAGGGGCAAGGAAGGTCTTTTTCTTTTTCTTCTTCTTCTTCATGGGATTGTGGGATTGATGGAAAAGGCCGCGGAGGAGCCCACGTTGATGATCGGGTTTAATGACACGGGGAAGCAACAGCCTGTTTATCGGTTCTGGACACATCACACTTTGCTAAAATTACCAGGATTGTTAAGGGGATGGTCACGGGATGATGTCTGTTTCCGAAAGGCACAAGCTCCTGGAGAGCGAAGGATTAGAAATTGAGAGCAGAGTGGGGTTTGACCTGATCGCCATCTACCCTTTCAATTTGCGACAGGTGAAACCAAGGTCCGTCAGCGGGGAGCAGAAGGGGTGCATGAAAACCCCTCTTCTCCTGGGAGTGGACTTGTGGGAGTGGCCAGAGGGGCTTGGGGGCCTTAGGAGACTCCTCCAGTCCCTGGCCCATCTTTGAGGGGCTTTTCAGGAGGTGGAGGTTACGTGTCCTGGCAACAATATCTCAACTGAGGTTGAGGAGTCTGCATGACTTCGCGTGATTCCTTTCCCTAAGGCTAGGATACACCCGGACACTCATCTCGGGCTCACCCAGTCTCTAGGAGGTGTCTTCCTCCCTTCTGGTCCTGGGGATGATGGAGCCCATGGTTTTGAGCGTATCAGCAAGCGTCTTACCACTGAGCTACACCCCAGTCCCCGATTATTTATTTATTTTTAAAGATTTTATTTATTTATTATGTATATAACATTCTGCTTCCATGTATATCTGCACAACAGAAGAGGATGGTTGTGAGCCACCATGTGGTTGCTGGGAATTGAACTCAGGGCCTCTGGAAGAGCAGTTAGTGCTCTTAACCTCTGAGCCATCTCTCCAGCCCCCCCCCCCCCCGTTTCTTTATTTTATTTTGAGATTGACTGACAGACTGTTTTGAATAACGATATAAATGTAGATATATATTTAGATATAAGTGACTATGTGAAGATGTAAAAGATCTCATTAGCAGCTACTTGTAGTTAACTGACCATCCACCTGGGTGTCTTCTGTCAGCGCATTCTTAGTTATGGAAATGGGACAGGCTGGCACTGCCCTCAGGGAGGCGTGCCTATGGTGGCCATGGGGTTGGCTTGCTATCTTTGGCCATCATGGCTCATTCTCCGCTCTGGACTGTGTTACCCACCTCCTTTTATTTCGAGAATGGAAGACCTTCAGAGATGGCTGTTCTTTCTACCTGTTTAAAGAGTTGCTTTTGTGTTCCCCTACTGCAGTTTAGAGCACTCCTGACCGTTTTCAGCCCTGGCATGGCACTCCTTTCATTTTGAGTTAAGCCATTGGGGGAACTGGTTTCTTTTTCCTCTTTTAGTTCAGGTCTGTGGTGTAACAACCACTTGTGAAAGGCAAAGAGCTACTGGCTGCCTGAGAACAGGGTCAGCCTACAAAGACTTTTATTTTGAAGGATAGCAGAGAAGGATGTTGGCTAAGATGATGGTGGACTCCTGGAACGTCCCCCCAGATTTTAAGGCTGTTATCAACAAAAGTCTTTTTCTTAGTTAACAATAGGCTCTACAGACCTTGTCCCAGCTAGAAACTATATAATGGTGTGCACTGGCCACAGCTTCTGGTTTCAGACCATTCTGAGTTGAGATCTTGGTACACTTGTTTGCTCCTCAAGTTATTGTTGGCAGAGTCAGGCATGGTGGTGCATGTCTGTAATCCCAACCCTTGGGAGGTGGAAGCAAGAGGGTCAGGAGTTTAAGGCCATCCTTAACCTTGAGTCCTTGTCTCAAAAAATAAGAAAACAGCTGACCTGGAACTCATTGTGTAGATCAGGCTGACCTTGAACTCAGAAATCTGCTTGCCTCAGCATCCCAAGTGCTGAGATTAAAGGTGTCACCGTGATTGCCCCCCCTTTTTTAGGATTTTATTTATTTATTATGTGTACAACATTCTGCTTCCACGTATATCGGCACACCAGAAGAAGATGGTTGTGATCCACCATGTGGTTACTGGGGATTGAACTCAGGACTTCTGGAAGAGCAGCCAGTGCTCTTAACCTCTGAGCCATCTCTCCAGCCCCGGTTGGCCCTGTTTTTATTTTATCTTTTTATTTTATTTATTTATTTATTTATTTATTTATTTATTCATTCATTCATTCATTCATTCATTCATTCATTCATTCAAGACAGGGTTTCTCTGTGGCTTTGGAGTCTGTCCTGGAACTAGCTCTTGTAGACCAGGCTGGTCTCAAACTCACAGAGATCCACCTACCTCTGCCTCCTGAGTGCTGGGATTAAAGGCGTGCACCACCAACGCCTGGTCTTGTATTTTTTTTTTTTTAAGAGATTTTGTATTTATTTATTATGTACAACATTCTGCTTCCATGTATATCTGCACACCAGAAGAGGGCACCAGATCTCACAACAGATGGTTTTGAGCCACCATGTGGTTGCTGGGAATTGAACTCAGGACCTCCGGAAGAGCAGTTGGTGCTCTTAACCTCTGAGCCATCTCTCCAGCCCCCCACATTTTGTATTTTTAAAAATTATACTCTTGCTGGGCACATGCCTTTATTCCCAGCACTCGGGAGGCAGAGGCAGGTGGATCTCTGTGAGTTCCAGGACAGACAGGCTCCAAAGCAATACGGAGAATCCTGCCTCAAAGAACAACAACAACAAAAACTACACTTTCATTTGTGTGTGTGTGTGTGTGTGTGTTTGTGTGTATGTGTGTGTCTGTGTATGTGTGTGGGTGTCTGTGTGTGTGAGAGAGTGTGTGTGTCTGTGTGAGTGTGTGTGTGTCTGTGTGTGTGTGTGTGTGAGTGTGTGTGTGTGAGTGTCTGTGTATGTGTGTGTGGGTGTCTGTGTGTCTGTGTGTGTGTGTGAGAGAGAGTGTCTGTCTGTGTGAGTGTGTGTGTGTGTGTACATTTGTTCATACTAGATTTGATTGCTGTCAACATTAGTATTGAGTCAGTTTGCTGTATTATTGTCCCCCAAGAGTCAAAGGGTTTGTCCCCAGTGTGAACCCCTGACAGGTTGTAAAACTTCTAAGAGGTGGTGCCCATTGGGAGTCCTTAGGTTACTGGGGGCTTTGCCCTTAAAAGGGATCAAAGAAAGTTCTCCCAGGACCCTGAATTAAATCTCCTGTGAGAAAGTTGTTATAAACGCTGGAGGCTGACCTCTGCATTGCCTTTTGGTGTTCTGTCTGCCATGTGATGTCTTTATTTTGTGCATGCTCCATGCACTTGGAGACCTTCCCGCCATGTGCCTGCAGAGCTGCACACCAAATGCATCTCTTTAAACTGTGGAGGTACCCAGTCATAACTGTTAAGTTACACATGAAAATGGATCAATTTACAATGGAAAGAAAGGACATCTGGCTGGGTGGTGGTGACACATGCCTTTAATCCCAGCACTTGGAGGCAGAGGGAAGCGGATCTCTGTGGGTTCGAGACCAGCCTGGTCTACAGAGAGTGAGTTCCAGGACAGCCTCCAAAGCCACAGAGAAACCCTGTCTGGAAAAACAAACACCCCCCCCCCCCAAAAAAAAAAAAGGATATCTAGAGCCCTTTTTGATTAGAGGATGGAAAGAGAGAAAAGGGGGTGAGAGAAGTCAAAGGGGGCACACAAAGGAGACAGAGACAGACCCCCCTCAAGTTGGTACTAGCAATGGGAGCATGTGGAAGGACACCCCAGGCTGCTGAGGAACAGCTGCTTGGAGCCTCACATTCAAGCACACGGCCCCCGTTTCCCGTGGGCTAAAGGCTCCTGGATCCCCTTCTCAGTGTCTCTCCTTGGGATTTCTCTATTTGCATGCACCTCCCATGGCTGGCCTGGCACTGACCACGCCTGACTTTTCGCTTAGTGCCTGCCATGCTCTCATGCAGTCATCTTTCTCATTTTGACTCCGGGCCCCTCAGCCATCCTCTCCTTCTCTGGCCACTTGTGCCTTATTCTGGCCTGATCCTCAACGTCCCTCAGACCCTTCCAATGCATCTTCTTGTGGATACTGACTCTCTGGATCTGTGGTTTTCAAACATTAAAAAAAAATAAAGACCATTTATTTATTTGTGTGTGTGTGTGTGTGTGTGTGTGTGTGTGTGTGTGTGTGTGTTTATGTTAAATGTGTCTGTATTGTGCACCATGGCGTGCAGGTGTGGAAACCATCAGGGCACAGTTTGTTGAGGTTGGTTCTCTTTCACTCTGTGGCCCCAGGATTGGATTCAGGTCTTTGGGCTTGGTGGCAAGCGATGCTATCTACTTTGACTCCTTAGACATTTTGTCCATAAGAACCTTGTGGGTAGAAGCAGATTTCTGGGCCTCACGGCTCAGTAGGCTTGTTTTTCCTTCTCCAAGGTTGGTACAGAGACTGTACAAGTGGCATTTGTTCTTTTCCATGGCTTCACAAATGATTGGTAAGCCAGAGACTTCCCTTCTGTGCTGGGGATGGACCAAGGGCCTCCTGGAACCTGCTGGGCAAATGATGAGGTTCTGAGCTGCATCCCCAGTCCTCAATTCTGAGTTCTTGTTTCACAGACATAGCCCCTGCCTCACTGATGGAGAGATCTACTCTAGGGTTTGTCAGTCAGTTGACTCTACCAGGTTAAAGGAGAATCCACCAGTGTACCTCCAGATCTTTCCTTCCCTGTGGTCCCCTGTGCTCCAGAACCTTTGTTCTGTTACTGTGGACAGCACCCAGTTGCTCTTTGATTTTTTAGCTTTATTTATTTCCTTATGATGTATATGTAAAGGCATGTGGTGGTTTGAATGAGAATGGCCCCTCTAGGCTCATATATTTGAATACTTGGTGGAGGGTTGGTGGAACTATTTGGGAAGGATTAGGAGGTGTGGCTTTGTAGGAGGAGGTGGACTTGGAGGTTTCTAAAGACTCCGATGATTCCTCTGCCTGTTGGTTATGAGCTCTCCAATATTCCTTTGCTTTGTCATCATGAAACCATAAGACAGATTAAGTGCTTATTTGTTTTGTTGCTTTTTTTTAAAAAGATTTATTTTTGTTTTCTGTGTGTACTGGTGTCATGTCTGCATGTATATCAGTCCACCACATGTGTGCCTGGTGTCTTTGGAGACCAGAGGAAGGGGTTGGATCCCCTGAAACTAGAGTTACAGTTGTGAACCACCATGTGGGTGCTGGGAATGGAACCCAAGTCTCCTGGATGAACAAGTGTTCTTAACCCCTGAGACCTCTCTCCAACCTCTAACACTTCTTTTATAAATAGCCTCGGTCAATAGAAATGTAACTAAGACACGGCACATGTGACAGGCAATGTGTGCACTTATTTGTGTATGCACATGTGCCATAGCAGGCAAGTGTTAGGGTCAGAAGTCCCAGACACAGACATTCCAGGAGTTCTGCGTGGTGCTGGGATTCAGTAATGATTTCTTCCTGGCAGAGCAGGTAGAAGAAGGCTTTGGAGGAGTGGGAAAGGCACGCTGATCCTGCTGGTGTGCAGGCTGGGGGCCTGCTTGGTTTGGAAGGCTGGAATGTGGGTCTCAGAGGGAATAACGAACTTGTAGCCTCTTCATCTGTTTGCCTAGCAGTGATCAGACCCTTATCTAAACCCACGGCTATGTTCCCTATGCTGGGAAATCAGTGTTAGGATTTGAATCAGGGTGCAGACCATCACTCTCTCTTTTTTTTTATTTGAATTAGAAACAAGATTATTTTACATGTCAATCCCAGTCCCCCCCCCCCCCCAACTAAAACCCTACCTATCACATATCCTTTCTGCTCCCCAGGGAGGGTGAGGCCTTCCATAGGCCATCACTCTCTTTATGTTCAGCTCCGTTCTCTGATGATTGAGCGGCAGTGGAAAACTGAAAAACTGTGACCTCTGTTTTGAGAACTTGGCGGAGCTGAGTCTGTGAGTAGATACGTATCAGATGCCCTTGAATTACTTCAGTGTTTCTGCCAGAAATGGAGTTAGGAATAACTTTGGCATTTCACCTCCTTCTAGAAGGACTTTCTGAGTGTTTTACCTTCGGCTTCTTGGGCCTTGGATGTCTAAGAGTTAGTGATTTGACTCTCGGAGGTGATGGCCACAATGTGTGCTTTACACTTGCAGGTGAATTGCAGAACATAGATATTGAAAACATTTTGCTGGGCAGTGGTGGCTCATGACTTTAATCCCAGGACCTGGGAGCCAGAGGCAGGCAGTTCTCTGTGAGTTTGAGGTCAGCCTGATCTGCAAAGTGAGTTCTAGGGCAGCCAGGACTGTTTTACAGAGAAACCCTGTCTTAAAAAAACAAAACAAAACAAAACAAAACAAAACAAAACACCGAATGATAGGAGCTGGCATAGTGAATACCAGGCACCAGCTTCCATATTTTCTCATTGGCTCTTTCTAGCATATCCATGCAGTGCACAGTTGGCCCATTTTATAGGTAAGGAAACTGAGGCACAGAGGTATTAAATGATATTTCCCTTGGCCAAGGGCAGACTGTGATTGTACAGCCCATGAGTTTGGCAATGAACACCTTCCCCATTCAATATGCCCTTGGTTGAGTGTAGAGGTTCCTTGCTTGCTCACAACCCTTCCTGCTTGCTTGTCAGTTCTTCACTTTTGGAGCGGTATTCTGTTGGGTAGTTTGAATCTGATTAAGTAGGTCATATGTAATTTCTGATGTAATTTCTGTAAAGTCCCACAGGCCACTAAAACTCCACCCAGCACCAGTTCTTGGCGTCTGAGGCCAAGTGAAAAAGGTGGTGATTGCCCATGTGTTGCAATACTTCTATTTTCTGTTTCCATTTTGTGACTTTGAGGCAGCATCTCCCTCAGTAGCACAGGATATCCTGGAACTCACCCTGTTATCCAAGCTACCCTTGAATTTGAGGAAACCTTCCTTAGCTTTCCAACAGCTGCTAAGAGTCACAGGTGTGAGCCACCACACCTGGCCCCACCTCTCCCTTTTCAAGGAGATGGTGTCAGTGTGAAAGGCAGAACTTTTGGTGAAGTTTTCTCTAACCCTCACACCTGTACCCTTCCTAATCTTAGTCCCAAACAGGAATGGCCAATGTCCTACATTGCGCTAGCTTGTTCTTGAGCTCAGCCTTCTTTCTGACCCTCTCTGCAGCTTCCTCGTCCTGCCTGTGACACCACCCTTCTTCCAGCCACTGGTCTGTGAGTCATCCGACTGCCTTTTCCATCATGTCCTCTGTCCAGGTTTTTCCTGTTACGTAGTGGCCTTTATTTCCTTTTGTGAACGTTTTTTATTAATGCTTTGATAATTCATTCGATGTATTTGGAGCCACATCGCACCCAACTCCTCCCCTTAACTCCTTCCAGGTGCAGCCCCGCCTCCCTGCCCCCAGGTCTCTAGGCTCACAGCAAAACTGAGCAGAAGATGTAGGGAGAGCAGAACTTGAATTTGCCATGGAGTATTACAGCATGTCTGTATGAACTGAAGCTATGTGTTGATGCTGTGTTAGAGATTTTAAGTAATAAAACTGGACTCATACCCATAATCCTGGCACTTGATCAGGAGATCAGGAGTTCAGGGACATCCTTGCCTGTGTGGTGAGTTTGCAGCCAGCTGTAACAGGCTCTTTTTGGACTGCCAGCCCCCAAATAATGCCACAGAGACTTACTAATTATGGAAGCTCACCCTATAGTTTAGGCTTATCCCACTAGCTCTTTTAACTTAAATTAACCCATTTATATTAATCTATGTTTTGCCTCATGACTTTTTTTTTGGTTTTTAGAGACAGGGTTTCCTCTGTATTGTTTTGGAGCCTGTCCTGGAACTCTTGCTGTAGACCAGGCTGGCCTCGAACTCAGAGATCCACCTGCCTCTGCCTCCCGAGTGCTGGGATTAAAGGCGTGCACCACCACCGCCCAGCCCCCTCTCCTCCATCTTGCACCTCCTGTTTCCTCTTCCAGTCTCTTCTCCATCTCCTCCCCCGACCCCCATCTAGAAGTCCCGCCTACCCTCTTCCTGCCTAGCTATTGGCCATTCAGCTAGTTATTAAACCAATCAGAAGGCGCCCTGACAAAGACATCTTTACAATGTACAAAAAGGTTATTACACAACAGCTAGCCTGGGCTCAAACTCAAAAAACAAACAAAACAACAGCAATAACAAAACCTTTGGGAGCCAGTTATATAGGAGTGTGTGTGCAGGTATTGGAGGGTTATGTACGGACGGAAGCATTGAATTTGGGCATGGCGGTGTCAAACCTGGGGCCCCTGCCTTGGGACAGGATAAAACTCCAGTGACTTCCAGTGTCATAGGTTGGAACCGCTGTGGAGTCTGTTCTCTTCTTCCACCCTTATGTGGGTTCTGGATTAAACTCAGGTCACTAGGCTTGCATGGAAAGTGCCTTTACTCTCCAGTCCATCTTGCCATCTGCCTCGTTCCTTAAGAGCCCCCTGGCTAGTCCTGGTTTTCCTGCTTGTCCTCTTTCCAGTATCAAGACCTAGCTAATTGGCTCATGCCTTTTCTTCTCTCCCTCCTTTTCTTTCCTTCCTTCCTTCCTTCCTTCCTTCCTTCCTTCCTTTCTTTCTTTCTTTCTTTCTTTCTTTCTTTCTTTCTTTCTTTCTTTTTCTTGAAAGGTCTCTGGATTGTGTAGACCTGGCTGTCCTTGAACTGGAATTATAATAGACCTGGCTGGCCTTGAACTCACAGAGACCCACTTTTACCTCTGTCTCCTGAGTGCTGGGATTAAATGTGTGTGCCACCTGACTCCGGCCTTCTCTTGGAATCCTTTCCTGCCCAACTCCTCCTTTCTATAGCTCTGTCACCAGGGCTATATTTTTGGTACAGTGAGCTTTGCTTCACAAGTGACCTGTTTTTATCTGTGCTGAAGCTTCTTTAGGTCTTAGACTAGGCAGTGTCACTTACCGGGAACAAATCTCAGTGATTATCCAGTGGGGTTGACTTGTCCTCAAGATATCCTTGAGGAGCATTCATAGCTAATGACCCTGAACAGGTCACATTCAGATGCTGGCTTTTCCAGAACTTGGCCTACCTCATATCCTGAAGAAGGTGAATACTTGGTAATAACAGTGTTTGGATTGGCATTTTCTATTATAGCTCTCTCTCTCTCTCTCTCTCTCTCTCTCTCTCTCTCTCTCTCGGTTTTTCAAGACAGGGTTTCTCTGTGTAGTCTTGGCTGTCCTGGAACTCATTAATGTAGACCAGGCTGGTCTAGAACTCACAGAGATCTGCCTGCATCTGCCTCCTGAGTGCTGTATTTAAAGGTGTGCGCCACCAACGCCTGGCTCTTCTTGTCTTTTTTTAAGTAGAAAAGCTTAATTAAAAAATTATTTTAGCTGGGCATTGGTGGCCTCTGCCTCCCGAGTGCTGCGATTAAAGGCCTGCGTCACCACTGCCCGGCTGCAGCCAGTGCTCTTAACTGCTGGGCCACCTCTTTATCCACCTTTTGTTTTGAGACAGGGTCTCTCTAAGTAGCCTTGGCTGCCCTTGAACTTGCTATATAGACCAGGCTGGCCTAGAACTCCCAGAGATCTCCCTGTCTCTGCTCCCAAGTACTGGTATTCAAGGTGTGCAAGCCTGCCTGGCTGTCTGCTGCCTGCCTTTCTGTTTTTGATACCCTGCCCCTTGTAGCCCAGGTTGGCTGTGAAATCATTACATATGAGGATTCTCTCAACATTTCTGACCTTCCTGCTTCTACTTCCAGAGTAGGGGTTATGGGCATGTACCCCATTCTTGTGGTGCTAGGGCTTAAACACAGGACTTCCTAATGTTAGACCCCCGAAAACTCAAGAACGTCCCAGGCCACGTTTGCGGTCACCCCAATCACCAGGCGGATTCGAGAGCTTGCTGCAAACTGCACGAGGCTTTATTGTAATTTAACAAGCTAACTCCATGTTAGCTCGGGTCTTTCACCCACCCGCCATGGCGGATAGCTAGAAAAGACGGTTTGAAGCCGCTGTGTATAGATCTTTATAGGGCAGCGTAAGGGGAGTGTCTAGGGGTACGCACAGGCTCACGATTGGTGTGCCTCTAGGATTGGAGGGTTTGCCCTGTGTTGATTGGTCAACTGGTTGTTATGGCTCATAGGCCCTCCCAGGGTGGTTGCTATGCTCTCTAAGTCATTGCTGTGCGCTTGTCCGTAAAGCACAACCAGGGTCGTAAAGCATAGCGCCACCAGCTAACTTCTGATTGGCTCCTTGTCACGAGACAGGCATCTGACTTTCTAGTGACTAACTTCTGATGAGTTCTTTGTCACGAGACAGGCATCTGACCTCTAAGTGACCAAAGCAGGTTTATGGCAAGCACGTGTTCGGCTGTTATGGCTGCCAAAAGGGAAGCTGGTTCCTTCACTACATGTGGGAGGTACTCATCCGACTGACATACATCTTCAGACATCCACCTTTTTCTTTTTAAAAGATGTCTTGGTAGCTTATGTGAACTATTCATGATGAAAGGGCTGGTTAGGTATTGTATTTTGATCACACTCTCCCCCACTACTGTCTCTTGTCCCTTCCTGGTTGTTTTAATAAAGCTCCAGGGGGACGTTAGTGGATTCCACGCCGAGGACAGGTGGGTGAGAGGTGGGGCCAGATTTGCCTGGATTACCACACTGGTGGCCTCCTTTCTCTTTCCAAACCAGCCCCTCTTCTGCTGGATTGGTTACATACAGGACCATGGGGGAGGGGCTGTTTACAGGAGCATGAACAATTTACCAGTGGATTAGAGCTTTGAGAAAAATGTTTCTCCTTCCTCCATTACCTTACCTAGTGTTCTGTTCCTGTGAAGAGATGCCGTGACCAAGGAAACTTTAATGAAAAAAAAAAGCATTTAATTGGGGGTTGGCTTACAATTTCAGGGGGTTAATCCATTATCATCATGGCAAGAAGCTTGGTGGAACACAGGCAGGCATGGTGCTGGAGAAGTGCTTTATCCTGATCTGAGAAAAAAAGGGAGGAGAGAGAGGGGGGGAGGGAGGGAGGGAGGGGAGACTGGGGTTTGGCTTGGCCTTTTGAAAAACTCACAGCTCATCCTTAGTGACACACCGCTCCCAGCAAGGCCTTACCTACTCCAAGGCTACACTTCTTAATCCTTCCAAACAGCTCTTTGTCTGAGGAACAAAGCATGCAAATATGAACCTAGGGGTCCATTCTCATTCAAACCTACATACCCATCAATTATTAACTGCCTCTAAATCCTCAGGGAAAGGTAGGGCCTTAGCCCTTCCCTTTTGAATTTTTAGTGACAAAAATGTTAACATTGTTAGGAGACAGTGAAAGCAATGTGTTCTTTAGCACACTAGCTGTGGCCGGTCCTGGGGAAATGCTTTCTTTCCTCACGAAATGAAGGGTTAACTATGAAAGAGAGAAGTGGGCTGGCATGAGAGGCTACTATTTTATGTCCACCTTTCCATCCCAGGTGGTTGGGCTTATCAAAAACTTGATGATGCAGAAATGGAGAGAATTTTCTGGAACTCATTCAGTCAGGTTCAATGTGCCAGCAGTTATTGAATACTGACTCTCTGCCAGGCACCATGCTAAGTGAATGTTGAGTTTTAAAGCATAAATGATTTGGACAAGGCCCCTGCCCTCTGGGGACTTTTGAGATTGTTGTGCCCAAATTCTGAATCCCCAATTCACCAAGAGGCCCATTTCGATGCAAAAGCAATGAGTCTTTTATTGCAGTTGTTTAACGAGCTAACATGTTAGCTCGGGCCTTTCATCTACCCACTATGGCAGAGGACTGGGGAAAAGACCCTGAGAAACCACGGGACAGAGATCTTACAGGGCATCGTAAGGGGAGTGTCTAGGGAGTACGCACAGGCTCAGGATTGGTGTGCCTCCAGGCTTGGAGGGCTTGCCCTGTGTTGATTGGTCAACTGGTTGTTATGGCCCATAGGCCCTCCCAGGGTGGTTGCTATGCTCTGCACATCATTGCTGTGCCCTTGTCCCTAAAGCACACCCATAGCTGTAAAGCATAGCACCACCAGCTAGCTTCTGATTGGTTCCTTGCCACGAGGCAGGCATCTAACCTCTTAGTGACTTAGACAAGGTCAGGCAAGCACGTGCTAGACTATCATGGCTGCTGAAATGGGAGCTGGTCCCTTCAGATGATGGATAATAAACACAGAAATAAGTGAATGGTTAAAACAATACCAACCACAATAAAGATAAGGTTTTTAAAAAAATGGGGCATTGCCTCTCCAAGGAGGTGGAGAGGCCTACCTGAAGGGTGGGAAGGAAGGAGCCGTTGTGGTGACTGGGTAAGGGAGATGAGCTCACACAGGTAAGACCTATCCTCTGGAATGGGGTTTTCACAGTTTTCCCCTCCTAGATACACCGGAGAGGCCTGAGGTGCACAGGTGGGCCTGTTGCCGTGTAGGGCATTGTATGTTTGTGACTTGGATGCTTCTTACCTTCAGCCCCTCCTCGTAGTTTAGTGCCTTGGGGGTGCTGTGTGTTTGGTAAGAGAGGTCATGTACAACCAAGAGAGAAGAATTAGCACTTGGGGCTTTTGTGTGCACCACACCTCTTTTGCAACGGACACACAAGCCTTGCACAGCCTGCTTGAATAACTGTCTAGATTCTCTATGAACAGTAGTGATTCCTCTCCATACAGTATGTCTGGGAGCGTCATCATTCATGTCTGGGTTCTCTCTAGGAAACTCAAAGGGAACCAGTCTTGTAAATTTAGGACACAAATGGCCTTTCTGTGTATGGTGGGCATCATTGGGAACAGAATGATAAATAAAACTCATTACTTAAAATAAAAAAAAGTGCAGCAAACCCCCAGAGCTGACTACACCTGAAAAACCAGAAAAAATGTCTTTGTAATTCATGTTGTTAAGTATCAGTTTTCCTAAAAATCAAAACAAAACAAACAGCCAAAAACCAACCAACCAACCAACAAAAACAAAACAAAAAACCTATAAATCAGCCAAGAAAAGAATAAGCACTCTGCACTGGAGGGGCTAAGGCAGGAGGATCAAGAGTTCAAGCCCAACCTGTCTCAAAAATACCCCAAACAACAATGGTTAAAGGATACAAACAATACATGCAAAAGAAATTTAGTGGATGGGGCTGGAGAGATGGATCAGGGGTTAAGAGCACTGATGCTCTTCCAGAGGTCCTGAGTTCAATTCCCAGCAACCACATGGTGGCTCACAACCATCTGGTGCCCTCTTCTGGTGTGCAGATATACATGGAAGCAGAATGTTGTATACATAATAAATAAAATCTTAAAAAAAAATTGAGTGGTTCATAAGCACACCGAAGGACCTTGGCTTTCAAACTGCTCCCTCCCCCCCAACAAAAAAAATCTAACAACAACTTAAATCTCACTTAAATAGAGCTGGCTCAGCAGGTAAAGGTGCTTACTGTCAAGCCTGGTAACATGAATTCAGTCTCTGGGAGCCACATGATGGAAGGAGAATCGACTCTCATAAGTTGTCTTCTGACCTCTGCACACAAGCCTTGGTGTGGTGCTCGAGCTCACATGCAAATAAAAATGTGATTAAATCAAGTCACTTTTGTAGACCTGTCTTATTCCCCTGGAAAATCGTGGGAACTTATCATATTAGGAAAGATTTGGGAAAACAACTCACTCGACTGTGAATTCTCAACAGAGGGTACATATCTGTCATAGTTAATAGTTCACCTTGAAAGAACCCCCGGAGGCTCAGGCCCCCAGGATCTCGGCCCAGGACCACCAATCACCAGGCAGAGGAGAAAACTTGAACAAACTGCATGAGGCTTTATTGCAGTTGTTTAACGAGCTAACCCCATGTTAGCTCAGGCCTTTCATCCACCCACCATGGCGATGGCTGGGAAAGACGCCGAGAAGCCACGGCATAGAGATCTTATAGGGCAGCATAAGGGGAGTGTCTAGGGATACGCACAGGCTCAGGATTGGTGTGCCTCCAGGCTTGGAGGGTTTGCCCTGCGTTGATTGGTCAACTGGTTGTTATGGCCCATAGGCCCTCCCAGGGTGGTTGCTATGCTCTCTAAGTCATTGCTGTGCGCTTGTCCGTAAAGCACAACCAGGGTCGTAAAGCATAGTGCCACCAGCTAACTCCTGATTGGTTCCTTGCCACGAGGCAGGCATCTGACCTCCTAGTGATCAAGGCAAGGTCAGGCAAGCACGTGTTACTGTCATGGCTGCCGAAATGGGGAGCTGATCCCTTCAACCTGACCTTATGAACCGAGAAATTCTGCTTGTAGACATTTGTTTCTCAGTTGTACTCCCAGGGCTATTCACTGGGTACTGTTGGTAACAGCACAAGAGTGTGAGAGTGGGTGCCTGGGGGATTGGGGTACATCTTCATGGTGGAATAGTGTGCAGTGAAAGAGAGCGTTCTGAGGATAGCTGGGCGCATGCTCCGTGGTTAAATGTAAAGACTGAGGCATAGTAAGACGTGTGAGTTGTTACCCTTTGCAGGAAAGGAGGGGCGTGAAGTAATGTATACTTGCATATCCATAAAGTGCCTCAAGAAGAACGACAAAGGACAGGAAGGCTGGGGTAGGGGGGGTTCATCTTGTAGTCATAGCTTCACATCTCCAACTGTGTTACATTAAAAACATGTTTTAAAAATATTTTTTGTTTTGTTTTTCGAGACAGGGTTTCTCTGTGTAGCTTTGGAGGCTGTCCTGGAACTAGCTCTTGTAGACCAGGCTGGCCTCGAACTCACAGAGATCCGCCTGCTTCTGCCTCCCGAGTGCTGGGATTAAAGGCATTCACCACCACCCGGCTAAAAATACTTTTATTATTTAAAAAAAAAGAGAGCCAGAGAGATGGTTCACTTGCAGTTCTTGCAGAGGATGGTTTCAGTCCCCAACACTCACATGGGGACGCATAGCTGTCCATAACTCCAGTTCCAGGGGATCTGATGCTTTCTGACCTCTGCAGGTGTTAGACATGCCTGTGGTACATAGACACACATCTAGGCAAAACACTCATACATTAAGTAAATAAACCTTTGCAGAATCTATTTTGAAAAGTACGTGTGTGTGTGTGTGTGTGTGTGTGTGTGTGTGTGTGTGTGTGTGTGTGTGTGTGCACATGCGTACATGCACATGCATGTATGTGTGGGTGCCTGCCGAGAGAAGCCTCAGGTCCCCCCTGAATCTGGTGTTAAAGGCAGTTGTGAGTTGCTCTACATAGGTGCTGGGAGCTGAACTCAGGTCCTCTGCAAGAGCAGCAGCGTGTGAGTCTAACTGCTGAGCATCATACCATCCCCTGTGGTGGTTGGTATATTGTTTATGATTTATTAAAGCCACTAGAGATCAAAATAGCAAAGCAGCCACGCTAGTTAGTTTTAGAAGCTAGGCGGTGGTGGTACACACCTTTAATCCCAGGAGTCAGGATTAAGAGGTAGATGGATTTTTGTTAGTTCAAAATTGACCTAGTCCTAAAAAAAAAAAAAGCTCACACAAAAGGTGATGTCAGCACCTGGGATCACACGCCTTTAATCCTAGCTTTAGGGAGGTGGAGATGGGAGTGATACGGCTGGGGCTGGGCGGAGAAAGGAATAAGAGGAGGAGGAGACAGGAACTGAGAGCCTTTTGCCTTTTTGCCTCTGAGACTCAGTGAGAGCTCATGGAGACAGACAGGATCAGCCACTTCAGTCTGAGGTAGAGGAAAGAGCTCCTGGCATGGGTGCTTTGCTTCTCTGATCTTCAGTTTGAAGCTTGAACCCCAGTGTCTGTCTCTGGGTCTTCTATTTATTGTGGTGCAATCCCCTAAGTGTGTTAAAATTTAAAAAGCTATAACAAAGAAAGTGAAGAGTAGTTGGGATGGGCAGACGGGTGCGTTACCAGCATTGCATTGTTACCTAGTGTCCAGGGTGTCCCCTTGTGGCCCAGGTTGGCCTTGAACTTAGAAGCTAATGGTGTGCTTGAACTCCAGCTCTTCTCAACTCCACATCCCAAGTTCTGGGATGACAGGCATGCACCTCCCTGCCCAAATCTTTTTTTTTTTTTTTTTTTTGTTTTGTTTTTTGAGACAGGGTTTCTCTGTGGCTTTGGAGGTTGTCCTGGAACTCCCTCTGTAGACCAGGCTGACCTCCAACTCACAGAGATCCGCCTGCCTCTGCCTCTGCCTCCAGAGTGCTGGGATTAAAGGCGTGTACCACCATGCCTGGCCCACCCTGCCCAAATCTAGACTACTAATTTTTGAAACATGCCTCACCATGTAGACCAAGCTGGCCTTGAGTTCAGAGAGACGTGCTTGCCTCTGTTGGGGCTGAATGTGTATGCCACCTGCTCAGCCCTGACTTTTTTTTTTTAATGTGGAAGAACACTTAACATGATATTATCTTCTTAATCTTTTAGCCTTGAGTATGATATTGTAGACTCTGAAGAAGTGTGCTTGATGTCGTCAGAATTTCTGACCTGATGTCTGTCCCCTGTCCCCTGTCCCCCCAGGCCATTGCTCCTCTGCCTGTAACACTTTCTGGGTCAGGCATTTGCTTCCTTTCACTTTGTGAGGTTGTTTAGCCTGTGGAGGAGAGAGCCTCTCTCTGATGAGCTGCAGTGGTGTGAGCTTCAGTGGAATAAGATACTTGCCGACAGAGTTAAACTGTTAGTCATCAGGCAAATGAAACCTGTGTGCCCAGTGTTGTTTTTTGTTTTTGCCTAATCATTTGTGTAACAAGCCCCCCCCCCCCCCTGTGCACAAGTCTCCGCCTTCTTCCTCTTAAGGCTCTGGCGGGTTTGATTTGTAAGAACAAAAAACCCAGGGATGTCCAGTCTGTCATCAGACTGATGAGCAAACCCAGAGCCCCTAAGAACTCCTGAGAGGTAGAAATACAATTTTCTTTCTTAAACTCTATTCCCTTTTGCTTTATTTGACAGAAGTGGCTTGTTTCCTGGGATGCCTTTTCAAAGTCCATCTTTTTAACAGGTTGGTGCCTGACTTGTTAAGTGGTTTTGGTTTGTGATTGAGTGGCTGTGGTGATTCTGTGAGGTTGTTTAAAATCAACTGGTCTGAAACCTTGGGCTACTTCCTTGACTGTTCACCTGTTGTGAGCAAGTGCTGAGATTTAATAGTGGCTCAAAGAAAAGGATTTATTCTGCTTTTCATCATTTGTGCGGGTATGTGCATACAAATGCAGGCACCCTCAGACGATACTTTGCAACTGGAGCTGCAGGAATTGTGAGCTATTGGTGTGGGTACTTGGAACCAAGGTCTTCTAGAATAGCATCAAGTGCTGTTAACCACTAAGCCATCTCATTTCCTTCTTTATTTTTAAAAGGTTTTTATTTTTTTCATGGCAGGGTTTCTCTGTGTAGTCCTGGCTGTCCTGGAATTCACGTTGTAGACCAGGCTGGCCCAGAACTCACAGAGATCCACCTGTCTCTGCTTCCCACGTGCTGGGATTAAAGGCTGTACCACCACCGTCTGGCTAAAGATTCTTTGTGTTTCTGTGTGAGTGTATGTCTCATGTGTGGCAGTGCCTGTGGAGGCCAGAAGACAGTATCCCCTGCCCTTGAAGCTGTAGTCACAGTGTAGTTAGCCACTGGGTGTGAGTGTGGGGAATTCAGATCCTGGAAGGGAAAAATTAGGGTTTTCTTTTGCTTTGAAGTTTCCAGCTAGTTCCAGTTGCTTTCACTTTCACAGCCTACTGTCAGAGGCAAAGCCCATGTGCTGTATTTGCCTCTGCTGAAAGCATTTTAAGAAGAAAGATCGGAAGGGAGGTATCAGATTGAAATAGCAGGGAAAACAGCCAAATATTAAGACTCCATATATGATGGAAAGAGTTAACCAGAACGGATCAGAAGAGCACTTCAAAGAAAATGTTCATTGGGTTGGTGAAGAGTAGCTCTGTGTAAGAGCAGAAAGAACTCTGGTTTAGATGGGATATCTGTATTCAGGAGCCTAGCCTAAAGCCAAGCATGGTGGTTCATGCTTGTAACCTCCGCAGCTGGGAGGCAGAGGCAGGAGGATCAGTACAAGTTTGCGACCAGCCTGGGCTACATATCAAGTTCCAGGCCTGCTAGGGCTGATTGCGTAGGTCTGCACGTGTGAGTTCCTGAGGAGGCCAGAGGTCAGACTCTAGGAGCTGGAGTTACAGCAGGCCACTGTTGTGAGCCAGCAGTGTGGATGCTGGGAATAAATGGGGCCTCTGTAAGGGCAATGTGTGCTCTTAACCACTGAGCAATCGCTCCAACCCCTTTTTGTAGTTGTCCCGACCTGGGATGGCAACCTAGGGCAAGATATCCAGGGAAGGGAATGGGGACAAGAGATGCACGAGAGAATGGCCACAAGACAGGATTCTGATCAAGTGGCAAATTTTATTTTTCCCAGGCTAGCTTATATAGTCAGTAGAGTGGGGTAAAGGGGAGGGGGTAAAGAGGCCAAGAGCCAGGAGTTAGTTCAAGCAGGATGTCAGAAAACTATAGAAGGAGGATGTTGGCAGGGCAAAAAGTTCATGGGTGGTGGGGAGAGGGAGGGTTACCTAGGTGAGTGCTGGGACTCAGGAGGGTTGCTTAGGTAAGTGGGCCTGTGGTTGGAACAAAGGATTGACGTCTGGGCCATGTTCCTTCTGGGTGCTCATGCTTCTAGATGCCATTTATAATCCAAAGACAGTTCTACAACTGTGTGGCTTGCCAAGGTTGGCCTAAAGGTTCATGCCAAGCTGTATGGCTCCCAACACCTTTTGATAACTTTCTTCCTATCTATCTATCTATCTATCTATCTATCTATCTATCTATCTATCTATCTATCTTTTCAGTTCTTTCTTTTCTTTCTTTTGAGACAGGGTTTCTCTGTGTAGCCTCTGTGCTGGCACTCGCTCTAGACCAGGCAGGCCTTGAACTCACACTGCCTCTGCCTCCCGAGTGCTGGGATTAGAGGTGGTTGTCCCCACCACCAGGCCCCTTTTGATAACTTTTTAAAAACATAAGGTACTTGATAGTATTTTAACTTCATGATAGCTAGTAGGGATAACCAATCAAGAGTTTTTTTTTTTTTTTTTTTTTCTGTTAGGAAATCAGCTATAAAAGGATGTTTTCTCTTGTATGTGTGGACTTGAAGCTGTCAAGTTTGAGATTTTGGTATTTATATCAATATGTTTAGCATTGTACCTTGGTAAACAAAGTGACCCTCTTCCTTGATCAGGAGATACCTGGGACTCCCAGCTAGGTTAAGTAAATTGACCTAGAGTCACATGTCTTCAGAACTCAAAGTAACCCAGGATTGTCCAGAATCCCAGTGTTACTGCTGGGAAGCATGATTCAGTGGTGCAATTTCATCATCTTTTAAACAATAGTATGTATGAAGTGACCAGAGGAGAAGCAAAGCCTTACAGCATGTGGTTTCATGTTTTTTAAAGCCTAATAGCAGCCATTAGCAGCAGTAAGTGTCTGGGTGTCTTTATAGCAAGACTTTAGTCTGAGGTGTTCTCCTTACATTCCTTTGCTTATTGCTAACTATAGCAATAAGCTATAGAAGCAGGTTCTCCTGTCAGCTCTCATTTTATATGTAAAGCTACCAGGAAAGTAGAGGTGAAGCAGGTGAGCCAAGACCACTTAGCAGGAGTCTGTGTGACTGACGAGGAGGCAGTGGTTGAGCCGAAGTCAGACTTTGCAGTTCACAGTCACAAGTGCTGTTGGGCCCACCATAGTGAGGGTGTATACTCTGAGATCTGGCTTTCCAGTACCAACGTGAGGGTGAACACTGGGCACCCTATGCTTTGTTAGTGTGGTGGTGCCCTAACCCTTGGGTGACTTCTGGGCATTGTTTTTCCACTACCATTTTGTGAGTGTAATGTGACAGGGAATGCAGTGTGTGCTATCAAGGTTGAGGTTAGAGGTCCCAGATAAACAAGTGTGGAGAGGAGCTGTGCTGTTTATCGGGAGGCAGATTGTAATTCAGGGTTTACCAGATAAGGCTAAAAATATTGCAATCAGATCTTCCTAGAAAGGTTATACAAAGGAAATGTATCTTGGAATTAAAAAAATTACATTATATAGGCAGGGTACCTTTAATCCCAGCAAATGGGAGGCAGAGGCAGGCGGATCTCTGTGAGTTTGAGGTCAGCATGGTCTACAAACCAAGTTCCAGGACAGCCAGGGCTACACAGAGAGGCCCTGCCTCTAACAACAACAACAACAACAACAACAACAACAAAATTGCATTTTATTTATTTGTGTGTGTGTGTGGGGGGGCAGTATGCACACCACAGTTGGTTCTCTTCTGCAGATTGAACCAAGGTCAGCAGGGTTGGTGACAAGTTCCCTTACCTTCGGAGCCATCTTGTTGGCTGATACTGGGTATACACCCCTCACCCCGAGCCAGCATCTTTTGTTTTGTTTTGTTTTTTGAAACAGGGGTTCTCTGTGGCTTTGGAGGCTGTCCTGAAACTCACTCTGTAGACCAGGCTGGTCTCGAACTCACAGAGATCCGCCCGCCTCTGCCTCCCCAGTGCTGGGATTAAAGGTGTGCACCACCACTGCCTGGCTCGACGTTGCATTTATTCTTGGTCAAGAATAGGAGAAGTGGCTAAAACCTCACACATCAGCCTCACCACCTTTGGTGGGCCATGAGGGGAGGAATTGGTTAACAAGGGGAAGGAATATCATTGCTTTTCTGGGGATGGGTGGAGATTTTCTGGAACTTTGGGCTCCTCATCCTCCTTTTGTTCATTTTATGGCTATTTGCAGCTGTTGTCATGGCAGTTGCTAGCTGTCATAGCACTGTGTGTCATTTAGCATGTACAATGAAGAGAGAGGTGGTCACTCTGCCAGCCATGTTAGACCCAACAAATATTGCCAGCCTATGTGACAAGGACTTCTGGCCCACAGGCAGCCCATCTTCAAAGATAAATAAAACTAGAGCAAGATTACTCGTGTGTGTGTGTGTGTGTGTGTGTGTGTGTGTGTGTGTGTGTGTGTGTGTGCACTTACGGCAGAATTACACTTCACAGTGGTGGGTGCACTGCGCTTTCCGCTCCCTGCATCGGGGATGTCGCCCTGGCTCAGCATTTGCACAGTTGAACTCCAGGGATCTCCGCAGATGTGTTTGTTGTTCTTTACATCGTCATTTCCTCACTAGGGAGCATTTCAGTCATTTCAGCGTCGTAGGTTATAAACATGAATGGATGGGATGGAGCCCAATGGCAGAGCACATGCCTAGCATGTACCAGGCCCTGGGTTAAAACTCACTGCCTCTAAAAACCAAACCAAACCAAACCAAAAAACCCAAAAGCGAACAAAACAAACCAAAAAAACAGAACTCAAACAAAAAACAGGGCTGCAGTGAGCCACCCCGGGGAGCAGCTTTGTGACCCGGACTGGGCTGACTTCTGAAGGACTGTCTCCTAGACAGTTGGTTTTAGTCAGGGTTGTTGAGCTCTGGACTGGAGTCAATGATCCTACCCTTCCCCTACGGCATCTTCTGCTATAGCACAGAGATCTGACCCTGTGTCCAGGCAAAGGTGTTCCTTGAGGATGGTGACTCACCCATCCTTTACCTCTTCAGATAAGGTGAGGGTGACTGTGATGACTATTCTTGGTTGTCAACTTGACTACATCTGGGATTAACTAAAGCCCAAGAGGCTGAGCTCACCTGTGAAAGAATTTTTTTTTTTTTTAAATTAAATCATTTGAGGTGAGGAGATACATTTTTAATCTGGATTTTTAGAAGTGGGAAGGTCCCTCTTTAATCTAGATTATATCTGTTGGCAAGCTATATAAATGATAAGTGAAGCGCTCTCTCTCTCTCTCTCTCTCTCTCTCTCCCTCTCTCTTTCTCTCTCTCCTTGCTCTCACTGACAAGCCCATTCCTTCACCAACATTAGAGCCTACTTCTTAGGATTCTGTCTTAGCTTGAAGACTAGCTCAGGCATGCAGCCTGGAGGATTGAACAACTTAGATTTTTGAATTTTCCATTGGTAGACAGCCATTGATGGACTAGCTGCACCACAGCCTGTAAGCCAATTTAACAACTCTCTCTGTATAATAATTCTATATCCTAGCAGTTCTGTTCCTCTAGAGAACCCTGACTAATACAGTGACACAGCTTGTTAACCCAGAACCTCACCTTAGCTGCAGTGGTTCTAGAAACCTCTGTTAGCTCATTCCCTTCCTAGAATAAAGCTTTGGTTTTCCTCCAAACCTGTTTGCCCAGGCATTTTGATAGCCATGCACTTTGAATTGTTCATGAGATTAGCAGATCAGCTTCCTAGAAAAAGACTCACAGGCTGGATTTCCTCTTTCGATTCTGTGTTCCCTCCTCCCTCCCTCCCTCCTCCTCCCTCCCTCCTCCCCTCTCCTCCCTCCCTCCCTCCCTCCTTCCCTCCCAGACCTCAGATTAGGCACAAACCACATCCAAACATTTGTTTTCCCAGAGAGATCCGTTATTAAGCAGGAAAGAAAAGTTAAAGTGACTGCTTTCTTTCTTTTTTCCTTTTTCTTTTGGTTTTTCGAGACAGGGTTTCTCTGTGTAGCTTTGGAGGCTGTCCTGGAACCCACTCTAGAGACCAGGCTGGCCTCAAACTCACAGAGATCCGCCTGCCTCTGCCTCCCGAGTGCTGGGATTAAAGGCATGTGCCACCACCGCCCAGCAAGTGGCTGCTTTCTGACTCAGGCAAATGACCTTGCAGGTATCATTCTTAAGAGGAGAAAAGGAGAGGTCTGTGTTAGGATGGGCTAGGATGTGTGGTAAAGGAGATAGGGGATGAGGGAAAAAAGGAAGGGGACAAGGGATGGGGGCAGGGATATTTGTCCCAGAGGGACAAAGGACTGCCTCTGGCTAGAGAGGATACAGGCATGACCCACAGACAAATGGCAGTCTGTAAAAGTAAAAGTGGAAACCCTGTGTTAGGATGACGTGTTTGATTGGGCATGTTAATTAGTTGAGCCAAAGGGGGCATTTGATTCCTGGATTTCAATACTTTGACAGCTGGTCCTTGGTAGTTGATCTCAGGAGGAGGAAATGGTCAAATAAGGGAATAGGCCTGGGTGGCTAGCTTTAGGAATATAATCTGACAGTTTTTATAGCAAGGCAGAGAGTATGGGGGAGAAAGGCAAGGCTTGCCAGAGCCACATGCTCACCATGCTTGAGCTGGCCAGAGTCCCTTCAGTGACCCAAACCTATAATCCATCACTTGAGAGCTGAGGCAGGAGGAGCAGATGTCTTGGGCTACATAGGAATTTGAGCTTAAGCTATAGACATGGTGTCTCAAAGCAAAGACAAGTTGTTTTCTGCCTCTCTTTCTTTGTTTTGGTACTTTGAAAAGCAGTGGAGACACTGGTCCCAGAAGATGAGAAGCACCTCCTCCCTGCCTCAGTGGTACAGTGCTCCCATTTTGTGGTGATGCTCCCATTTTGTGGTGGTGCTCCCGTGACTGGTAAGATTAGGTCACAGCATGTTCAAGATGCTCGGGGTCATTTAGATGACCTCACAGGCCTGTAACCTTGCTCTTTTCCCAAAGTACTACTAAAGGCTACCTTCTGTTTCTCTCTTTTGACTAATACTCCTTACAAAATATGTCGAATACAGGTTTATATCTGACTTCTCCATAGCTTGCTAGTAGAGAGGCATCTAGAGGACACATATAGGTTACATGTGAAACAAAGTCCGTGTGTGTGTGTGTGTGTGTGTGTGTGTGTGTGTGTGTGTAACTAAATAGGATTGGGGCACCTAAGATGGTTTAGGGAGTTAAGGCACTTACTGTCAAGTGGAACTACCTGCATTAAATCTCTAGGTACCACTCGGTGGAAGGGAAGAACCAGCTTCTGGAACTTGTCCTCTGATGTCCACACATGCACTGTGGTGCACATGTATGCTACACACACACACACACACACACACACACACACACACACACACACACACACACACAATAAGTATAAAATATATTAGAGAATAGTTGCATTGTTAGAAATGTGGTTAGTCTTTTAGAACTGAAACTATTTAAAGTAAGTGCCATGGGGTGAGGAATGGATGTCTATCCCAGTCTATGGAGGAGGGTGTAGACTCAGTTGATGGTAAAAAGTGGTTGGTGGCTTAGAAGGCAGGAGTGGCTGTGGCAGGCATTGAGGGATTTCTGGGGTTGGATGACCCATAGGATTGGGGAAGGAAGGATTTACATCATTTCTGGGGATCTTGCTTGCATCACTGTAACCCTTTACAGAGTTGGAATTTTAGGTCTTGTAAGAAGACCCTGTATTTTCTTCTGGTGTGGATTCTATTGGCGGTGTTTCATAAATTAGGAAAATAGCCCTTAGTGTGATCCCAACCCTTCCTAGCAGTTCAGGGGACACTGCACACCAGGTAGGTGTGTGGAAGATTGTAAGAGCTATTCAGAGGGCACACTGGATTTACCTGATTCCTTCAACTTCTGTGTCTTGACTGATAACAGAGTGCCCTGACAATTCTAACCAGCCAACTGTAGGATTGAATGGAAGGTTTTGAACATTCTAAAAACTGATAAGGGTATCTAGGTTGTTGTCTAAAACACTGAAAAAAAAATGGCTACCCGAACCCAAATTCCATATATCCTCATATAAAGGCCACACTGTGACCTCTGGCCACAGTCATACCTCAAGAGAACGTCTCTCGGACCAGCAAAGGGACACCGCGTCCATTCTGTAATACATTTTCCTGGAAATGCTGTGCACTGAACCTTGCTCGGAACCCCAACAGATCTCATCTAGGGAGGTCCCCCACACACTTGAGGGGCTTCTTCTGTAGCCACATTTAGGACAACTATAGCTGTGGGTTTGATAGGACAAAACCGAGTGTTACCAGGGGAGGGGGAAATCAGAGCCAGGCTGACACAAAGGCGAGAGGGGTGGGGATGGGGGTGCTGGGCTTCTGTGAGCGCTCTGGAGACAGCGGGAGGTTCGGAAAAGAAGTGTAGGGGAAAGATGGGGCTGGGTCTAGGTCGAGAGAAGAGGACCCCAGGGGTGGCTGGTTCCAGTGAGGCCAGACCTGTGGCTTTGGGAGTTGGGGTGTGGGTGTGGGTGGGGCAAGGGTGTTGTGGATACTAGGACCGTGCATGCAGTGGGTAACACTCATAGATTTCAAATAGCATTTTTAGAAACAGCTTTATTGAGATAGGTTTCAGAAAGTTCATCCATTCAAAGTATATAATTCAATGGTCTTCAGTTTATTCACAGTTATGGGTAGCTGTTGACATAGTCAATTTTGGAATAGTTTCATTACCTAAAAAAAAAAAATCCATCTCTGTGCCTTTCAGTGGCCACTTCCTGTTCCTTTAGGGGTTCCTTCCTCTCTGCCAGCCCTAAGCACCCGCTGCACATTACACCTCATCTCTGTAGATAGCTCCATCTGGAAGGAAATTTAGAATAGTCATCATTCCACTACCCAGAAGTGACCATCACCTATTTGGTCACGTAAGACCCAGTTTTAAGTAAATAAAGAAACAAACATATACCTTGAAAAAGTCACTTATGGTGCTGCCTGGTTGGTCTAAACATTCTATATTTTATATTCTCATATTCTCTTCCTACTTTTTTTTGTAATAGTGAAATAGTGATTGTGCTGTTAGGCAAATGCTACACCACTGGGCTACCTCTTCATTGCCTGTGTGTGTGTGTGTGAGTGTGTGTGTGTGTGTGTGTGAGTGTGTGTGTGAGTGTGTGTGTGTGTGAGTGTGTGTGTGTGTGTGTGTGTGTGTGTGTGTGTGTGTGTGTGTGTGTTGATCATGGGATTACTTGGAGGAATGGGGTCTCTTCTACCATGTGGGTTCAGGCAATTGAATTTAGGTTGTCATGCTCCACAGTGAGCACCTTTACCTGTTAACTCATCTTTCTCATCCCTGTATTTATTTTTGATTTTAAAAGATTTATCTATTTTATTTTGTGTGTATGAATGCTTTGCCTGCGTGCATGTATGTGCACGATGTACATGTCTTGTGCACACAGGCCAGAAGACAGCATTGGATCCACTGGAACAGGACTTATTGTAGATAATTGTGAGCCACCAGGTGGGTGCTGGGAATAGAACCGTTACTGAGCCATTTCTCCACTCCAATTCATTTGTTTTGAGCAGGATCTCACTGTGTGTCCTTCGTTGATCTGGAACTTGCTATGTAGACTAGACTGACTTCGAACTCAAAGGTCTTCCTGCTTCTGCCTTCTTGGTGCTGGCATTAAAGGTGTGTGCCACCATGCCTGGCTGTTTATTTATTTATTTATTTATTTATTTATTTATTTATTTATTTTTTGAGATAGGTTTTGAGATAGGTTCTCACCTTGTAACACAGGCTGGCCTTGAACTTGCATCATTCTTCCTGCCATGGCTTTCCCAGTGCTAGAATGTGCCATTTAAGGCAAACCACACTGGGGATGTCTGTTGGTATGTATGTACTGTGCACAAATTGTATTGAGCTGTTTAGGTTGAATTTTCTGAGTTAAGGAATGTAAACAATTTATTGACACTTTTGAAATATAAGGTTGAATTGTCATTTTAGAATTTTTTTTGTTTTTTTCTAGACAGGGTTTCTCTGTGGCTTTGGAGGCTGTCTTGTAACTAGCTCTTGTAGACCAGACCAGGCTGGTCTTGAACTCACAGAGATCCACCTGCCTCTGCCTCCCGAGTGCTAGGACTAAAGGCATGAACCACCACCACCCTGCTTAGAATTTTTTTTTTTAAGACATGGTCTCATTCAGTAGCTCAGAGTGTCCTTGAACTCATGAATGAACCTCTGTTCTCAGACTTCTAAGTGTTTGGATAATAGGTGTTCATCACCACACCCAGTTTCGGCTTCATTGTTTTTCATGGCATTGATGTAGCTCATATTCCTGCTGATAGTATTTAATTTCCATTTCTAATGATTCTTGACAGTAGTGGATATTATCATCAAATCTTTACTTTTATTCTCTTAAAATTGTATGAATTTTTGCCTGCATGTATGTCTGTGCACCTGGTTCAAGCCTGGTGCTCGAAGAGACCAGAATAGGGTGTAAGAGCTCACAGAACCAGTGTTATAGATGGCTGTGAGCTGCTTTCTCTCTCTCTCTCTCTCTCTCTCTCTCTCTCTCTCTCTCTCTCTCTGTGTGTGTGTGTGTGTGTGTGTGTGTGTGTGTGTGTGTGTGTGTGTAAGAGCGTGCGTTGGGAATCCAAACCTGAGTCTTCTGGAAGAGCATTCAGTGATTCTCTTAACCGCTGATATCTCTCCAACCTCAAATCTTTAAAGGGACAGCTATGGTATCTGGTGTCTTCGAGTTTCTGTTAGTAGAAAAGATTAAGTATTTAAATGTACTTTAGAGTTTTTAAAAATTGTAAGTCTTGACTGTGGTAGGAAACGTGACCTGAAAACCACTCTCTTACCCATTTAGTGCACGGCTCAGTCATGTGTGGTGCACACATGTTGTGTGCCAGACCCTTCTAGCTCGTTTTGTGTCTGGCAGAACTGAAACTCTGTCCATTGAAGAAGAAGAGTATGCTGTTTCCTCCTTGCTCCCTAGCCCCTGCCTACTTCTTGAATTTGACTCGGTTAAAAGCCTCACAGGAGGGTGTGGGCAATAGCTCAACTGGTAAGGCCCTTGCTGTGCAAGCATGAGGACCTGAGTTTGGACTTCCCCCCTCCCCTCCCCCACCATGTAATAAGCCTGATGTACTGACATGTGTTTGTAACTCCACTGCAGGGTGGATGAAGACAGTAGGATCCTTGGAGTCTCCTGGCTATTCAGTCTAGCCAATTAATTGGTGAGCACTGGATTTAGGGAGGGGCCCTGTCTCTAAAAATGTGGTAGAAGAATTGAGAAAGATATTTGACATCAGTCTCTGGTCTCCGCTTGTGCACATGTGCACCTACTTGCACTTAGGTACTTGCACATATATTACACACAAAACCTCATATAAGTGGAATCATCAAGGATTTGTCTTTTTTTTATTTTGATTTTATTTATTTATTATGGATACAACATTCTGCTTCCATGTATATCTGCACACCAGAAGAGGGCACTAGATCTCATAACGGATGGTTGTAGGCCACTATGTGGTTGCTGGGAATTGAACTCAGGACCTCTGGAAGAGCAGTCGGTGCTCTTAACCTCTGAGCCATCTCTCCAGCCCCCAAGGATTTGTCTTTTGTACTAAGTTTTCATTTAGCCTGATGTGTGTAAGGTTCATCTATGTCAGTGGTTCTCAACCTTCCTAATGCTGTGACCTTTTAATACAGTTCCTCAAGTTGTGGTGACTGCCAACCATAAAATTATTTTTGTTGTTGCTTCATAACTGTGATTTTTGCTACCGGTATGAATTGTAATGTAAATATCTGTGTTTCCCCCAAAGGGGTCGTGATTCGCAGGTTGAGAGCCACTGATGTGTGTGGTGGCGTGTGATTCGCAGGTTGAGAGCCACTGATGTGCGTGGTGGCCTGTGATTCGCAGGTTGGGAGCCACTGATGTGCGTGGTGGCCTGTGATTCGCAGGTTGGGAGCCACTGATGTGCGTGGTGGCCTGTGATTCGCAGGTTGGGAGCCACTGATGTGCGTGGTGGCGTGTGATTCGCAGGTTGAGAGCCACTGATGTGCGTGGTGGCGTGTGATTCGCAGGTTGAGAGCCACTGATGTGTGTGGTGGCGTGTGATTCGCAGGTTGAGAGCCACTGATGTGTGTGGTGGCGTGTGATTCGCAGGTTGAGAGCCACTGATGTGCGTGGTGGCGTGTGATTCGCAGGTTGAGAGCCACTGATGTGCGTGGTGGCGTGTGATTCGCAGGTTGAGAGCCACTGATGTGCGTGGTGGCGTGTGATTCGCAGGTTGAGAGCCACTGATGTGCGTGGTGGCGTGTGATTCGCAGGTTGGGAGCCACTGATGTGCGTGGTGGCGTGTGATTCGCAGGTTGAGAGCCACTGATGTGCGTGGTGGCCTGTGATTCGCAGGTTGAGAGCCACTGATGTGTGTGGTGGCCTGTGATTCGCAGGTTGAGAGCCACTGATGTGCGTGGTGGCGTGTGATTCGCAGGTTGAGAGCCACTGATGTGCGTGGTGGCGTGTGATTCGCAGGTTGAGAGCCACTGATGTGTGTGGTGGCGTGTGCTAATTACTCCTTTAACGCTGTCCTGTGCACATCTCGCATCTTGTCTATTGTTTCACCCATGGACACTTGCTCTCTATCTTAGTCTTGTGAACAGTTCTACTCTGAACACGTGTATGAATATCCCTTTGATAACTTACTTTCAGTTTTTTTTTTTTTTTAAATACATACCCAGGGCTCGGAGAGATGGATTAGTAGTTACGAGCACTGGCTGTTCTTCCAGAGGACCCAGGTTCGATTCCCAGCACCCACATTATGGATCCCAACCATCTGTAACTCCAGCTCCAAAGGATCCGACACCCTTTTTGACCTCTGAGGGCAGTAAGCAGGCATGTGGCAATAGACATAAATGCAGACAAAACACCCATATGCATAAAATAAAAAAAATATATATATACATACATATATATGTATATATATATATTTTTTTTCAGAAGTGGAATTGCTATGTGTGGGAATTCTATTTTCAAAAATATTTATTATTATTATTATTATTTTAATTTTTCCAAGACAGGGTTTCTCTGTATAGCCTTTGCTGTATTGGAACTTGCCCTGTAGACCAGGCTGGCCTTGAACTCACAGAGATCCACCTGCCTCTGCCTCCTGAGGGCTGGGATTAAAGGTGCGCGCCACCATCACCTGGCTTTAGGATAATTATGATGATGGTGATGATGATGAAGAGCCAGGGAGTATGTTATTTAAAGGTTAGATGAGGGATGGGGACAGAGCTCAGTTAGTAGACCTGCCTAGCATGTGTAGGATCCTGAGTTCAGTTCCTTGTATCACACACACAAATATGACCAGATGATGAACTCTGACGAGCAGAGCAGAGAAGACTGGCTTTGTAGGCAGAGACTGGCAAGCTCAGTTGAAGGGCTGAAGGAAGAGACATGTTGCAAGAGACAGGAACAAGGAATAAGAATTGGATTGATCGCTTCCTTGTTGGGTTAAAACAGAATGGCCTTGCTCATTCTACCACCTGTGTAAAGAGCCTGTGACTCATTGGTATGAACTTCAAGGTTCACTGATTGTTTGGCACCTCATGGGAGACTGCATTCTGGTTTAATTGGTCTGTTGAACCTAATGTTCGACTCAGGCCATATCAAAGGCTTTCTGTAAATTTTATCTAAATACCTTTTTGGTTTTAGTTTTATGGGTTGATTGCTGAAAACCTTTGCTCACCTTTTTTTACAGAAATATTCTTTGGGAGACTTGCAAGAGCATTTCATGAATTGATCTGTTCAGCTTTTTCACATATGTTATAATTAGACTTGTCTATTTTAAATTCTTTTTTTTTTTTTTTTTTTTTCTCGAGACAGGGTTTCTCTGTGTAGCTTTGGAGCCTATCCTGGCACTCGCTCTGGAGACCAGGCTGGCCTCGAACTCACAGAGATCTGCCTGCCTCTGCCTCCCGAGTGCTGGGATTAAAGGCTGCGCCACCAACACCCAGCCTATTTTACATTCTTGTATATTTATTTTTATTTGTGTGTAGGTGTGTGTGCCTGGTTGTCTGTGTGTGTGTCAGTATCTGCAGAAGCCAGAAGCGTGATTCTGATCTCTGGAATTGTAGTTACAGGTGGCTGAGCTACTTGGAATGGGTGCTGGGAACTGAACCTGTGTATTCTACAAGACCAGCAAATACTTTCCAGCTCTATTGTACCCCCCCACCCCCCGACAAACCGCAGATTTAAATTCTCATGTGCTTATATCAATTACTGGTTTCCCAATTTTTCTATTGACTTTGTAATTTTGTAGGTTGTCGTACACTACTAACTTTGGTACCAGGACTGGTTGTCTGTGTGTTGCCGCATTGCTTAGGGACCCTCTATGCTGGAGGCATTTCCTAGCCCAGTGACCACAGTGTCAACTCCCCAGGATGACCAGCATTCCCCTGCTGGGCAGTGAACTGGTGGGTCCAGAGTAGACACAACCGGTTTTCCTTCCTGTGTTCTCCCTGGAGGAAATGCTTCTCAGGAACTGGGTGTTAGGTTAAGGAGGTTTCATCTTGAGAGAGAAGTGATAAGTTTCTGAGAACTGTAAACCAGCACAACTCTCAGATGTCTTGGAAACACTCACCTTTCTTCAGTTTCTTAGATACTCCTGAGACTGACCCAGGATGCTTAGCTAACCCCTCACATGGGTCCTGCCCCATAGGGACCTTCCTGCCCCATGTTCTTTTCCCCCTGGATACTAAGATTCATGTATGTAACTTTTTTTTTTTTAAATAAAATATCGGTGTTGGCCAGTTTTCTACCATTGCTAATAACCATATATGCAGGTGAGGTTTGTTTTGGTCCATGCTTTCAGAGGTGTCAGTCTGGGGTTGGTTAGCCTGTTTCTTTTAGGGCATGTGACAGTAAGTCATAGCTGGAAGTGTATGAGGAGGAGGGACTGGGGTCCCAGTGACTTAAGGGAAGAATCCCCCAATGACTATTCCCTTGAACTAATCCTGTCTTCCAAAGATCCACCACTTCCAGAGAGCACGTAGACTTGGAGCTGGGCCTTGAATACATGGGTCTTTGGCAGGTAGTTAAGGTCTAGACTATAGCAATGACCTTTCTGCAGGCAGAATTATGAGAAGTATGATTGATGCCTCCCCTAGGTACAAGTGTCTCATGGGAGTCTCTTCAGTATTAATAAGGCGATGTCATTGATGACTAAGGTGGTGCACTGGAGGAGGCAGTGTCAAGGCAAGATGGTAAGGTGTAGAGGGAAATACCAGAAAGGAGTATTTGTGTCCTTCTGTCCCCAGACTCAGGCGTCCAGCTCCTGGGACCCGGCCCCACATCCACAAGGGAGATTCAGTCAAGGATTATTGGATGGTTCTTATTCATGTTCTCCCTCCGTCCCTTCCTACCTCCCCCTTCCTCTACCTCTTCCTCCCTGCTCCCCTCCTCAGGGGACTACCTGTCTCTGCCTCCTCAGAGCTGGGATTGCAAATGCATGTCATCATATCTGGGTGCTAGGATCACACTGAGGACTTCATGCTTGTATAGTCCTTTACTGACTGAGCCATCTCCCTTACCTTTCTTAAAGCAGCCAATAAAAGAGAAAAAACAAAAACATGTTTCTTTAACAATAAACCCACTAGCTGGGCGTTGGTGGCACATGCCTTTAATCCCAGCACTCGGGAGGAAGAGGCAGGCAGATCTCTGTGAGTTCGAGGCCAGCCTGGTCTCCAGAGCGAGTGCCAGGATAGGCTCCAAAGCTACACAGAGAAACCCTGTCTCGAAAAACTAAAACAAACCAAACCAAAACAATAAAACCCACTAACTTCTCCCTGTGTCTTAGGCCCTTTCCACTCTAGAGTTAGGTACGAATCCACCCATACTTAATGCTTGGGTAAGGAAAGCTCACACTGGGGGAAGTCCTCACCTCTGACCCATTTATCTGTATTATATCACCATGGAGCCAGTGTTAGGTACTGGAGTTGGGAAACAGATGGGTTGGAATTGAAGCCGTACTTTCGCTCATTCCTTCACTTAATCGACCTTGGGAAATCCTCAGCTATGTACATTGAGCATGCTCAGGTCTCCCTCACAGTTCTGCTCTGTTATATATCATAAAATATATAAGATAGATAAAAGATTTGTTTGTTTGAGATTTAGTTTCTCATAGACAATGTACAGTCGATCTCCAGAATTCTTTTTTTTTATGTGTGAGCATTTTTTTTAAAAAAGACTTTATTTATTTGCTATGTATACAACATTCTGCTTCCATGTATATCTGCACACCAGAAGAGGGCACCAGATCTCATAACAGATGGTTGTGAGCCACATGTGGTTGCTGGGAATTTAACTCAGGGCCTCTGGAAGAACAGTCAGTGCTCTTAACCTCTGAGCCATCTCTCCAGCCCACCTCCAGAATTCTTTAACTTGTGAACTGAAACTGCCCTTGAACCATACCGATCCCCCACCTGCCACCTCCTGGAAACCACCATTTGTTTCTGTCTGTGATGACTGTAGGCATTTCCTGCATATTTGTGTTTTTGTGATGGTCCCTTTTTCCCTTGACATAGTGGCCTCCATGTTCATCTGTGGTGTATGTCCTTCCATTCTTGTCCCAGGGTTCCGTGCCCTGTCCTGTTCATGTCGTCCCCATACTGTAATTGTATAATTATCTCACAAGCCGAGCCTGCTTTGTGTTCTGAGTATGTCTAGGTCAGCACATGGCATACAGTGGGGACTTGGTCTGCTCTTGTTGAGCCAGTGCTTGGACTCCCCTCATGCCCAGTTTTACTTCACTCCACACAGGTCTCTTCTGTACACGTGTCCTATATTACCACACACTGGGTCCTTCAAACCACAGGAATGTATCCTTACACAATTCTGGACACTGGAAGTCAGGAGCTGAGCATGCTCCTCCCCCTAGAAGCTTAGGAAAGGATCCTCCTTGACCCCTCCCTGGGGGCCTCACTCAGTAGCTCAGGTTGGCCTCGAACTCATGGCCATCCTAGTGCTTCAGCTTCCTAAGTACTGGGACTACAGGCATGAGCCACCACATCTGGCCCTCTTCTTTGTCTTAGGAGGATCCTTGTCTCTGGGTATGGTGGTGGGCACTTTTAAACCCAGCACTTGGATAGTAGACATGGGAGGACCTGAGATACATAGTGAATTTGAAGCCTGCCTAGGATATATGAGACCCTGTCCCTCAACTCAAAAAGGAGTCTTGTCATTAGATTTAGGACCCACTTAAGTAAGCAAGAATGACTGTATCGGCATTTTTTTTTTTTTTTTGTATCTGCATTTTTTACTGTATTTCCAATAAAGCCATATCCACAGGTCCTGGCAGTTGGCGTAGGTCAATCTTTTTGGCAGCCACAATTCAACTCTACCCTCTGAGGATTCTGTGTCTCCTAACCAAACATCACATTTTAATCATTTGTTTTCACAGAGCTGGAGGGAGGGGAATGGGAAGTTGTGAATCAAAGTTTCAGTTCCCCAGGTTGAAGAGTGTGGGGGACTCAAGGGGACTCTATGGTGGAAGTTTGATGTCACTAGTATTGACGATACCTTGTTTTTCAGGTTGATCGTGTCCTGAGCTGAAGATGTTCCCTGAACAACAGAAAGAGGTGAGACACTACCTGTTCATTTATGGAAAGTCAGGGCTGAAAACCTGAAAATACATAACCCATGAATTTTGGCTCATCACAGATTGGTCCAAGTAGTAACTAGAAACTGGTGACATCTCAAAAGTGGCTGAAGGAAGACAGACATTGCCTGTTCCCACTATAGACCTAACCATGGCATTCCCTGTCTTGTCTGTGACTGGCTGTAGTGCACTCTGCCAGCCACTCATCTGTCGAAACACTGCCTCCCAAACCCAGAATTCTCCTGGGCTCTGCCTCTCACTCTTTGCCTGAGCATCTCTTCATCTGCTTGCTTGGTTTTCTGCTTTGCTAACTCATCCCTGGGTACTCCCAGCTTTGAGTAGGCACCCAGGAAAGTGTCTGCCATTAGTTTCAGACTGACCTGTTCTTTGTCTTTTACAACTCTGTTGTTTTGTTTTTGTTTGTTTCCCACACGACTCAAGCAAGACTATCTTTTCTTGACTGCATCCTGGACTTAATGCCTACAAAGACCAATTTCCTGGGCTTCCATCTGGGGCAGAGCTATTTCAGCTGTCCTTCTCTATTTATTTATTTACTTGTTTGTTTGTTTGTTTGAGCCCTGGCTCTCATAGAATTTGCTATGTAAACCAGGCTGACCTCAAACTCACAAAGATTCCCCCTGCCTCTGCCTTCTAAATACTGGAAGTAAAGGTGTGTACTACCATGCCTTGGTGTGTGTGTGTGTGTGTGTGTGTGTGTGTGTGTGTGTGTGCAGTTATGAGTGTACATGTGGATACAGAGGCCAGGGGTCAGTCTCAGGTGTTATCCTCATGTACCTTCTACCTAGTTTTATGAGACAAGGCTCTCACTTGGGCCTGGAACATGCCAATTAGGATAGACTGACTGGCTGATGAGCCACAAGGATTCCTTGTCTCTTCCCCCAGTGCTGAAATTACAGGTTTGTGTCACCATATCCTTGTGTCACCAAGCGCTAATCAAGGGATCAAACGCATGTCCTTCCTTATTCTTGCACAATAGACACTTTGCCAATTCAGCCATTTCCCCTAATTCAATTTGTTCAACTTTGTTCCTTTTATGTAGTCCAGGACCCAAGCTTAGGGAATGGTGATATCCATGTTTAGGGTGAGAATTCCTATCCCAATTAACCTAGTCAAGATAATCCCTCATAGGCATATCTGGTAAATCCAGATTCTGCAAAGTTAATCAATATTATCCACCACACCAACTATATCCCAGAACTTGGGAGGCAAAGGCAGGCAGAGCTCTGTGAGTTGGAGGCCAGCCTGATCTATAAAGTGAGTTTACTCCAAAGTTACATAGAAACCCTTTCTCGAAAACAAACAAACAGGGCTGGGCATTGGTGGTGCACGCCTTTAATCCCAGCACTTGGGAGGCAGAGGCAGGAAGATCTCTGTGAGTTCAAGGCCAGCCTGGTCTTCAGAGTGAATGCCAGGATAGGCTCCAAAGCTACACAGAGAAACACTGTCTCTAAAAACCAAAAAAAAAAGAAAGAAAGCAAACAAACAAACAAATAAATAAATGCATCAGTGATCTTGAAAATGTCCTCTCTGATAAGTGACCATATATAACAATATTATATCATTAATGAATTTGAAAAAGGCAATTCCTTCACTGGAAAAGGGAAAAGACATACTGCAAATGGATGGAGATACAGTTTTTAAAAAGTCTAGTTTAGTTTTGTCAGTAAGAAATAATTATAGAGAAGTGAGATCCAGGGTGTACTGTGGTCTAACATCTGGCTGCTCAATAGCTGTCTGTCCATTCTCCAGTGGACCCAGACTGCTGAGCTGTTGGCCTTTAGAGCCAGCCAGAGCCCCTGCATGTGGCTTTTAGGTACCTGCAGGCCCAAAGTCTTTCTCCAGACCTCCTTCTTACTCCGGGGCACTTCTTGCTCCCTGTTTGCAGGCTTATTTTGGAGCGTCATCAGTTCTGTGCCATCTTGTCTCCTGGGCTGTTTCTAGTATTGCCCTCCTGTTTTTCTTGCTTTCATACATTGCTGAATCGGGCTGCTGCTGTCTTCTCTTCCTTCAGGCCTCAGTTGGGGATCAAAAAGAGACTTCCGGCAGCCTCATTTTAAAAAGGGATCTTCACGTCCTTGATTGCCCCAATAATACTCTACACTCAAGGCCAGCTAGAGGCACCAAGTCTGTAGCGCCTAGCTACTGGTTATCTTTTAGTCATTCACAATCCCCCCAGTCACACATGTAAGGGTCCGATGCAGTAGCACTGATTGTTCTGGAAGCTAGACCAGTATTTGTATACGCACTTTCCAGGTGGTGCCTATAGATAGCAGCCATTACTAATTAATCATCAGATTGGCATGTGGATTAAGACCTACTTGCCATCTTTGTTCAGGATGCAGATGGCCAGGCGTGACATGCCAGCTCTCGAGAGCTAGTGGTGCCAGCCTCAGGTTTGGTCATTTTTTTTTTTTTTTAAGATTTGGGAAATGTCTCTCTTGTTGAAGCAGCTTTATTACCATAATAAATCTAGCAAGAGGAGAGAAGGGATCGAAAGTCTCCCTTGTTAGTTAAATATGTTCCATTTGTACATTGGCTTGAATTCCCAGGAGAGCAGTACCTCAGCTGATTGATTGTCCCTATAAAAAGGCCTTGGCATTGGGCCATTGTAAAATTAAAATGAATTCAGACTCATTCATGCATGCAACTTTAATTTACAATTAAAATATTATGGTTACATATTTTAATAAGAATAATTAGACGGACCCAACTGAATCAACCCTTGTGTTTAATGAGACAGAACCCAGAATTCAAATGAAAAGGCAGGTGGGTGTGACAGGGGACACATTTCAGGCAGCATCTTTTGTGGAGTCAGGCATTTTTGCCCTTCTTATATTCTGATGCCTGGGAAGAGCAGTTTGATTTCTCTGTAGCACTGAGGACCCAGTCCCTGCCTTAGAAAGCTTGCTTTCTGAAGGGGTGAAGAAGCTGCACCTCCTTACAGACACAGACTGTTTTGTGGAGACTCATATCCTGGCCTTGACCCTCAGGCTGCTGCTCCCCTACGAAGGTGCTGGGCTTCTTCCTCAGCTGCTGGTGTGACTGCCACAGCCCTCTTAGGGGCGAGACTTGTCTTTGTGCCTGTGTCTATGTATACACCTGGGCATCTCCCTACTTCCTGGATCATGGTAGCTGCTTTCTCCCTTTAGGACAGCAGTTCCCAACCTGTGGGTGGTGGGTCGAGACCCCATTGGGGTCGAATATCAGATACCCTGCATATCAGATATTTACATTATGACTCAAAACTGTTGGACGCCTTTATCATTTATTACAGAAGTAGCAATTAATATTCTAGGTGCCAACTCTAGAATATTTGTTACTGTGAATTTGGCTGTATATAGGATATATACTGGGGGCTTTGTATTCTCAAATAGGCCCCAGAGAAAGGAATTCCTTCTCACTGGGGTTGTCAGTGGCAAGATCGCAGCCTACGGATCTTACACTACATCGCCGTAGTTTTCCCCTTTGATATAGCACTGAGAAGTCCCCTTTAGTCAGTTAACAAGTCACATCCACTCCTGAGATTTAAGTTTGCAAATCACATCCAGGGGAGAAACATGAGGCACCTGCTTTTCTCAAGGTGCTACCCGCCTTCCTGGCACTGAGAGATATGCATGCCCTATTGTCAGAGAGTTGTTAAGTGGGTATAAAAACTAGAAGCCTTGTGGGATAAAGAGACCTCAGGAGAACTTTTGGAGACTTTTTAGAAAGAACTTTAGAGAATTTTTAAGAACTTTTAGAGAGAAATCATGTATACAGGGCATGCCAGAAGAGGGCACCAGATCCCATTATAGATAGTCATGAGCCACCTTGTGGTTGCTGGGAATTGAACTCAGGACCTCTGGAAGAACAGTCAGTGCTCTCAACCTCTGAGCCATCTCTCAACCCCCCTAGCTTGGTATTCTATTTTTGCTTGTGTTTTTGTAGTGCCAGGACTGGAGAACATGTAGCACTCTACCACTGAGCTGCACCCTGTAGCCTGAAAACAAGAGGGTGTAGCTTTTGATATTGGACTGCTGGTTGGAAACTGACTAAGATTTAAATTAATGAGTATCTCTGAAAAGATAGAGAATAGCATTGGGATCCTGATACCTTCAACACTCCCTTAAACTTAAGTTCTACTCTTTTCTGTCTTCCTTTCATATTCCCTCCCCATTTCTTCTTCTCAGCCACTGGCATTCTACCCAGCCATTGAGGTTTTCCTACTGAAGAATAGATGGCACAGTGGTTCAGAGCACCCGAGAAGACCTGGGTTCAATTCCCAGCACCCACATGGCGGCTCACAACTCTCTGTAACTCCAGTTGGAGGGGATCTGATGCCCTCTTCTGGTCTCCTTCCGCACCAAGCATGCATGTAGTACATAGACATACATTCTGCCAAAACACCCTTGTGCATAAAAATAAATAAATAAAATGTAGAAATATAACAGTACCTTTCAGTAAGAAAAGCAGCCTGGAATATTAATCCTTCCCCACACTGCAGGTTCCCATGGTTGTTGCTATTCTGAGATCATTTGTGTGGCAATCCCTTGAGGATCTGTTTCATTCTGTCCACGTCCCAAAGAAAGATTTTATTTCCGTCTCCAGATTTTAAAAGATTTGTTCACTGTAGAATATAACTTCTAAGGAAAAGGTAGAAGCTTGGGCTATTTCTTTCCAGCCCCTTCCTGTACTTGTGTGTATGCACTTTTAGCAAATGGAGACCATATAGACTTTATAGTTTAACATCTCTCTCTTCCAGGTCAACATTCTAATACATTTTAAGAACTACTTTGCCGGCTGCAATTAAATTAGAAGTGACTGGAAAAAAAAATAAAACAGCATAAATTTATCTTCACGGTTATTAACAGATAAGAAGCAATACAATGGGAAGCCTTGTCAATATCTGCCTCAGCCAGGTGATCAAAGTAAACAGCAATGAAGAAATCCCAGTGAACACAGGTGCCTTAGATTTGATGGAGGATGGACCTTTATCTCTGGTTTTCCCTCCAAACACTCAGAACCCGGTCTAGTCCCTAGACAAATACCAGATAAACCCTAACTGAGGAACATCTACAAAACAAGTCCTCAGAACCGTCAAGGTAATCAAAAACAAGAAATATCTATGCAAGTACCACAGGCCAAAAGGGGCCTAAAGAGACACAATGACCAAAATCCCACTTGAAGAAAACATAGAGATACCACTCTGCCGCTAAAGGAACCACTAGAGTCCAGGCTTTGGACAATAGGCAGATGGAGTTCTCTGTGCAGCCCAGCCGTGCTGGTCATCTGACTTTTGGGCCAGTTGCTTAAGCTTCTCTTATCTGTAGAGTTGGGGTAATATTACCAAGCTGTTAGGGAAGAGGCCACAAGATGGACAGATAAGGCTGAACCTGGGGCAGGGGTCAGGGAGAAACAGGGGCCGTGGAAATCACAGAGTACCCAGTGCCTGGATTTTCACAGACCTCATGGCCTGTTTTCTCAGGGAGACCTCATGGCTTGTTTTCTCAGGGAGTGCAGGAAAGATCAGTTACTTTGAGTTTTTAATTCTACTCCTCCTGTCGTTTCCTTTCATAGTAAATATAGTCATTATGCCCAAGAAGTCATTAAAGTGTTTAATAAGGTTATTAAATTGACTAACAGCAGCTTTGGAAGCCATTTCCATAGGAAATCCATGTGACACCAGGTATGGGACATAGGGCTGTCCTATGTGGCTGACAGCCTGTCAGCACCCCCGTGAAGGATGGTGGGCAGGTCGTGAGGGATGCGCCTAATTAAGACATTGTAGGTGAACCTCGGCTGTCTGGGCATGCTGTTCATAGCTGGAAGTGTGTTGAAACTTCACTAATTCCTACTAATTGCAGGGTGGGGGAGGAGAGGCCCATCTGAATTACGGAATATTTTAAAATAAATGCGCTTTTATTACATCCGAGTACATATTTTAACTCCAACGAGGCTAACAAATTGTTGCCTGGCACAAGTCTTAGGGGATGAAGTTACTGAGGTCATCAGGATGGTTTTCAATTATTTCTATGTAAATAGGCATTTCTGAAGTTCTTTAGGGTGCTGAAGACAGTTTGCTCTCATAGATCTCCGGCATTGCACCAGTCACCTTCTGCTGTTAATTGGCACACCCTTGGAGGATGGGATTGGTAAATTAAGATAAACTTGAGGCCATCTATGAAATACCTCACCAAATGATAAGTGGTGTCCAAGAGGCCAGGTGGAAGAGGTTTTTATCAGCTGACGTTGAATTTAGTTTCCCCCTGCAGGTGATTTGCCCGTGTCTGCAGGTGCTCATGGATTGGTTGGCTGTCAGTGGGTACACTGGAGTGGCAGACATTCTTGTCTCAGAAGCCAGCCCAAATTGCTTATGATGGGATCCAGGAGAGGAGGCCCATGGGTTAGCACCGAGAGCCGGGGAGCAAGTGGTACTTCAAGGACAGTCAAATAAATCTCACCAGGAAAACCTGAGCTGTGTTTGAAAAATGATTGGATGTGGGAGCAAAAAGAGAGGAAGAAAAAGAAAGAAAAAGGAAGTGGCCTGGGTTTAGTAATCTAGGTGGCAAGACCAGCTTGTTCAAGGGCGTGGCTGACGGCACACGTAGCTGTAAGGTGGGGAGGGTATAGACACAGGAGAAAGCTTTTGGAAGGTTTGTCTGATAGAGTGGACCAGTGTGTGCTGGAGTGGCCAATCGGAGAAGTCTGGGCATGGGAACTGAGACTGGCAGGGGCTGGTGGGGTGCTGTTTATTGAGTTGAGGGACAGAATGGTGTGGGGAGCATGGGCATTTGGTACTCATGGGTTTCTGGTGGGTCAGGCTGGAGGCTTGGTGTAATGCGTAGAGGCCTAGACTGGAATCAGTGTTAAAGAATGATGTAGAGGTTTAGTGCTCCAGTGAATTCTGGGTGGGCATTTAAGATATGTTTCTAATGGCCGGGGTGGCGGTGGCGGTGGCGGTGGCGGTGGCGGTGGCACACACCTTTAATCCCAGCGCTTGGGAGGCAGAGGCGGGAGGATCTCTGTGAGTTCAACGCCAGCTTGGTCTACACAGTGAGGTAGTTCGGGGACAACCAGGGCTACACAGAGAAACCCTGTCTCAAAAACAAACAAAACTGTTGCTGGAGGTTTTCTTGTCCCGCCAGGTCCTGCTGCCTTTCTCAGCCTCAAATAAACACAGACACTATATTAATTATAAAACATGTTGGCCAATGGCTAGGGCTTCTTATTGGCTAGCTCTGTCTTAATTATTAACCCATTTCTACTCATCTATGTATTTCCATGTGGTCTTGACTTGCCGGAGGAAGCGTCTGGACCTGCTACTCCTTTGGCGGCTAAATGGTAACTCCTCTTGGTGGGCTCCCTTTGCCTACCTTTCCCAGAATTCTCCTCCTCTCCTCGCCCCACCTATCTTCCTGCCTCTATTTGCCAAACAGTGTTTTATTCATCAACCAATAAGAGAAACATATATACAGAAGGACATCCCCTATCACAAAACAATAACAACAAATGCATTTCTGTATTCTGGCATGGTTTTAGAATAAACATTACTTGTCCATCTCTAGGCAAACATTAGGCTCCAGCCTGTGGGAAGAGAGGCTTTCCCGGAGCTGGGCACTGTGCTGTGTCTCCCTTTGCACACATTGGACAAGTACAGTTCAACCTTAGGTCACTCTTTGCTGAATAATTATACTATTAGGGTGTTTGTTAATAAGTTCCTTCCTTCCTTCCTTCCTTCCTTCCTTCCTTTTTTTCTTTTCTTTTTTTCCCCGAGGCAGGGTTTCTCTGTGGCTCTGGAGCCTGTCCTAGAACTAGCTCTTATAGACCAGGCTGGTCTCGAACTCACAGAGATCCACCCGCCACTGCCCATTATTGTTAATAAGTTTCTAAATATATATATATATATATATATATATATATATATATATATATATATATATATATATTTTACTAAAAGCAGGTGTGTTGTGGGGAGCCTGAGTTCAGGTTCAAAGCTAATCTGGGTTACATAGTAAGATCCCAACTCGGAAGGAAGGCAGGGCCATTGATGATGGTGATGATGATGATGATGATGATTTGAGACAAATCTCACTATGTAACCCTGACTTACTGACTGACTTGGTGCTCGCTAGAGTAGACCAGGTTAGCCTAGCTAAGTAGAAACTAGCTGAGGTGACCCTGCTGCCTCTTGCACCTGAGTGTTGGGATTATGGGTGTGTATCCTAGTGGCCTGGATTAGATTTTATTTCTTTCTTTTCCCCTTTTATTGAAAATTGATTCTTTTCTCATACAGTATATCCTGTTTTTAGTTTCCCTTTCCTCACTCACAAGGCCTGGATTAGATTTTCTTATTTCATAATGCCCGTGCCTGCGGGAAGGCTCCATGCTCTCTCTGAGTTGATAAGCCTTCTCCCTGTGTGTGATTTGCTTTATATTTGCTTAGTTTTAATGGAGCATTCCCCAGTGTTTTGATATTTGATCTACCTAACAGCTGATATAGATCGGAAAGACATTCTTCTCATTTCCAGAGGCAGAAAGTGAGGCTTGGTGAATTAATAATTTTAGGAGGTGGGTGAGCCAGGATTTATTTGTAGTTTTGTGACTAGAAATTCCATTCAACATAGGCATGCCAGCAACAGGACAACAGCAAAGAAGCAGGGTGAGAAAAATTTTTTTTTTTTTTTTTCAAGACAGGGTTTCTCTGTGTAGCTCTGGAGACCTATCCTGGCACTTGCTGGCCTCGAACTCACAGAGATCTGCCTGCCTCTGCCTCCCGAGTGCTGGGACTAAAGGTGTGCGCCACCAACACCCGACCCAGAAAAATAATTTATGTATTGACTTCCGAACCACTTATCTGAGTTACCAGAGTGGATTACTAATATGCAGTGTGGTTGGGCGTATGTGGCATTGTAGAAACAGTGGGACTTACAGTTGAGACATTCCTTGCTTTCATCCCAGATCACACATGTGTGCTATGTTGACACAGGTGTCTACCCTTCCTTCCATTCGTTGGCTGTGGGTTTCTTTTGAGGCCCAGTCTCATCTTGTAGACCTGACTGGTTGGGAACTCAGTTTTTGGCCTATGGGCTTTGAACTCATGGCATTCCTGCCTCTGTCTCCTGAGCTAGGAGGATAGGTGTGAGCCACCATGCCCAGCTTCCCCTTTGTTTATGCTGCTGTGCAGAGACCCACCTTTTCAACAGCAGGCCCATGTTTTCCACCCGCTGTTCATGTGTGACACTGAGTGGCTGGAAATAGTTGTCTTCCATTTGACTCATCTGAGAACATCTTCCTCTTCCATGGAAAACTGATTCTGCTGACACCTTCTGTGAGAATGTGGCTTCCACGGGGCATGGTGGCTCAGAGCCATCCCCCAGTCCTCCGTTAGGCACAGTGCCAAGGACAATGTTACTTTTGAGGGCCAGTGAAACTGCTTTAATTTCTTTTAAAATTAGAAGAGTGAACTTTTAGGTCAAAGAAAGGCTTTGAAACATTAGGCATCTCTACACCAACATAGTCAAATATGATTATGTATGTATGTATGTGTGCAATAAATGCATATATATTATGTAACATATCATGAATATAGTATAAGTGTGTGTGTGTGTGTGTGTGTGTGTGTGTGTGTGTGTGTGTGAAAGAAAAACCCATGGAAGCCAGAATGGAGCCTTGGATGGGGTTCGGTCTTCTGCAGACTGTGGTCTTTTCTTCTCTTCCCATTGGACAGGGTTCAGTCTTCTGCAGACTGTGGTCTTTTCTTCTCTTCCCAACCTACTTATCTGATGAGATTGGATGTGTTCCAGGTGGTACAGCTGTGAACCCTAACCCTCCCTCCCTTCCTGCTGGCCAAGCAAACAGATTGATTAAAGAAAAGTAGGAAAGAACCCCAGAGAGCAGAAGAGTTCCACAGGAGAACTTGCCTATAATCTTTCTAGTCATGGATTCACCAATGATTGATTGGCTGGTTGCAAAAATCATGTGTGGGAGCTGGAGGATGGTGCAGTGCTTACCATTACTACTATTTTTTTTTCTTTTTGGTTTTCCAAGACAGGGTTTCTCTGAGTAGTCCTGGCCATCTCAGAACTCATCTCTGCTTCCCAAGTGCTGGGATTAAAGGCATGCGCCACCCCAGCCTGGTAATGCATACCATTCTTGCCAGAGGACCTGAGTTCAGTTCTTAAGCTGCTCAAAACCGATTCCATGGCAGGTGAGGGTGACCGATGTGGGGACAAACATGCCAGGCAGCCAGACCTTAGTGAGAAGTTTTATTAGAAAGGGGAGGAAAGGGGAAGGAAAGAGAAAAGAGGTAAAGAGACAGAGAGACAGAGATAGGACAGAAGAGAAGAGGGAGACAGGAAAAGAGCAGGGGAACAGCAGGAAAGAGCCGGGAAAGAGAACGGAAGTGGGTGGAGTCTTTCTTTTAAAGAGCCAGGGTACATACACCTGCCATGCGCAGGTGGGTGAGAGGCAGGGCCAGGTTTGCCTGGATTACAACAAAAACTATCTGTAACTCTATCTACAGGGGATCTGATGCCTTCTGATCTCCAAGGGCACTGTACTCTCCTAAACATACCCACTCCCAACACATAATTAAAAACAAATTTTAAAAAATCCCCAAGCTTTGTATATGTGAAAAGGACCACAGGAAAGAATTTAACACATATAACACAGATTAAATAAACAAACAAATAAATATTATGGCCAAAATGTATAGTGCTTTGCTGTATCGTTACCTGATTTTTATTCTGTATCTGAATGATTTTTAAAATGAGATATAGAAGCAGGAAAATCATGAGTTTGAGGCTAGCCTGGCTCACATGACATGGTAAGCCCAGTCTAAGGAAGACCAAAGGAGGGAGGAGGTGGTGGCTCAGACGGCTGTGAGTTCAAGGCTAATTTGGGTTACATAGTTCCAGGTCAGCCTGGGCTGAAGCATGAGACTGTGTCCCAAACATTGAAAGGGGGGAGAAGTACAGTGCAAACATTAAAAATAAGCTCGTTTGGGACATGCTCTCACAGGCCCCAGGTCCTAAGGACACCCAGTGAGACAGGATGTCAGATGCAGGGAGAGAGAGAGAGAGAGAGAGAGAGAGAGAGAGAGAGAGAGAGAGAGAGAGAGAGAGGGACGGACGGACGGACGGACTGGGCTGGGCAGTTGTAGTCCCAGGTGCTTGGCTTTTCATGTGACCTTTGTTACTCTTTCTTATTTGTGACCTAGAAAATAATTTGCTAGATGGGCCCTATAGATATTTGAGATGAGATAAGTAAGTGCTGCATTGAAAAGCTGAGGCAAATGGGAACTTAGTTTTCTTGATTGAGTATCAAGAATCAGTTTTGGAATCTATCTTGACTGTCTTCAGATTCCAGGAACCCTGTCCCTACTAAGCTCCTGGCTGCGTTGTGCATTATTTAAAGTTTCCGTTTGCGTGAAGTGTTTTGTGGACTCTGGTGACACCTGATTCATGGTCTCTACTTCTTGTTTTCTGAGGGACAGCGAGCACACTGGCTGGCACTTCCAGCTCTGTCGCCCCAGCTACTTCCAGCCTTTCCCATAACCCTGACGCTGTTCTTTTCACCATGCCCTTACAGGAGTTCGTAAGTGTCTGGGTCCGAGACCCCAGGATCCAGAAGGAGGACTTTTGGCACTCCTATATTGACTACGAGATTTGTATCCATGTAAGTACGCAGGCTGTAGGAAATGGGATTTTAGGTGGTGAATGTTTTATGTGATATAATGATGCTAAGAACTAAAACAAAACAACAACAAAGAACCCTTAATTCAAGGAACTGAATTGGGATGATTCCAGGTAAGCTTGTATTAAAACTGAAGCAGTAAGATGATCTTGCAGTTGGAGAATTGCTTTTGGAAGCTCATATTGTACTTGCTTTTTTAAAAACTACTAATATTTTAATGTTTATTACCTTTACCTATAGAGATGTGAATAACTAAAAATTAATGGTTAAAAAGCATAGCTCATCAATGGTATTTCTTTGTGATTTTGTATCTCAAGATAATATATTGTTTAGTAAATCTTAAGTTTTTAGGGAACATAGAATTCTGGGGGAAAGGGAGATACAATATTAACCATTTTAAAATAAATACAAGGTGTTGGTTTTCATTGTAGCATTTTTGCTCATATGCCCCTTTATATTTTGTTGTATTTTATACATAGAATTGGAAAATTTGGAAGTCAATATGTGCAGGTAGTTTGCCTTAGTCTAGATTTTGAGCCATTAGCACAAAGAATAAGCAACTAGAAGTGACCTTTTCCGGAAATAGTACTGAGCTCTAAGCTCCTGAAATGTCTGTGTGGTGCGGAGTGTGCAGCTCATCTTGAACAAGGTCAGCACACCTGTCCTCATGGTACCACATGGAGAGTGTCCTGTGTCAGCTGCAGCTGCGGTGGGCCAAGAGCAGCACAGACAGGGCGTAAATGAAGTTTGTGATCCTGTCCCCGTGATGACTGCTGGAAAAGACGGGAGGTGGGCGACTGGCCTTGAAGATACTCACCTTTTTGTCTGGTCCGGTTCAGATCTGATGTATCTGGGGACTGCATAGCACAAGGGAAGTAACATGGCACCATCATTCAGTGTTGTCTGGAATGCTGGAAGTCAGAACGCCACTCTAAACCTTCTTCTTTCGAGAGTCCCCAGTTTAGGAAATAAGCTAGGTCAAAGCCTCTTTCTCGCCTTCTCTCTCTCTCTCTCTCTCTCTCTCTCTCTCTCTCTCTCTCTTATTTTTCTAAGACATTGCTGTATAAGTTGTTTGCTTGTTGCTTTTTTTTTTTTTTTTTTTTTTTTTGAGACAGGGTTTGTCTGTGTAGCCTTGGCTGCCCTGGAAGTTGCTCTATAGACCAGGCTGGCCTCCAACTCAGAGATCTACCTGCCTCTGCCTCCCGAGTGTTGGGATTAAAGGCATGCACCACCACTGCCTGGCACTCTATAAGTTATTTTGCTTTTGTTTTTATTCAAAAGCTCACACCAAGGATCCATTTTCTGTGGAAAATTATGGACATATAATTTTGTCCAGCATTTGGGCTGGAGAGACGGCTCAGCAGTTACAGTCTCTCACTGCTTTTGGGAGTTCGGGTCCCAGCACCCTTGGCAGCTCACAGTGGCTGTAACTCCAGTTTCATGGGATCTAGCCCCTTTACCAACATCCTCAGGCATGTGACACACATACTTACACTCAGGTCTCTCTCTCTCTCTCTCTCTCTCTCTCTCTCTCTCTCTCTCTCTCTCTCACACACACACACACACACACACACACACACCATTAAATGAATAAGATTTTAAAAGGAATAGGCCTTTGAATCATACATACATGGCAGTCCACACCTATGGTCCCAGCATGTGGGAGGTAGAGGTGGAGATTCAGTCCATGGGGGAGCCTCAGCTAATAGTTAATTCAGGGCCAGCCTGGTCTACCTGAGAACCTGTCTCAATCCCTCACCTCTCCCCTCTCCTCCAAAAAGAAGGAATATGAAAAAAAAAAGAATAAGCATTTGAAACAAAATTAATTGCCTTTTAACTGCCTCTAAACAAGTTTGTGAGCCCTCATCACATACTTTAGGGCATCATGAAACTTGATGATTTTCAGGGGTTAATGAAACATAGATTATTCTGTGCTAATAAATTGCTAATAAAGTGCTAATAAATTGCATGCTATGATTCAGAATCTACCTGGCGGTGTTCTGGCGTTCCTCTGAAGTGTTCATTAGTTGACAATGAGCAAGTCTTCTTGTCTTGGTGGAGGGCAGGGACAAGCATATGGATTTAGAGGAACCCAGTCAGTTAGTGATCTCAGTGTAGACTTACCCCTGCGCTACAATTCAAAGCTGGTAGATGAGTGAGCCTTTTGGCTAGTCTCGGTTAGCTCCACGGGCATCAGCTGGGACTCCGTTCACACAAATGAACCTCAAGGGAGATAATACCAGCTGACTCTGGAATGGCCATCTTTACTTGGGGTTATAAAGCAGTAGATAACAGAACTGCCTGCCCTATGGTTGAAGGACTCTCACCCCGTGGACCTTATTCTGGTATCAGCATCCTGTGAATTTTTGTTATTGACACCCCTGGTGACTGTGAGCTGGGAAATGGGATTTAAATGGGTCTAGTGTGTACTGGCGATGTCAGAAGTCTCTGCGGTAGCCTGGAACTCTCTGAGGAGAGCACTGAGATGGCTGCTTGGGCCTTGTTAGGGCTCCAAATACTGGTATAACAAAGCCTTGGTCCCCAAGGAGCGCATTAGAGTCAGGCCGTGTTTTGAAGTTGACCTGCTGAATGTCAAGATGCCATAGGTACCTATCTCCTGCAGGCCTCGTTTCTATAACAGCAATAGTGGGTAGATGTTATGTGGCCTTTGCAGGTGAGTCTTTTAACCTCCACGAATCCAGGAACTTTTGCCCTGTGTTTCATGGGGACAGCCTATGGGCAAATGCATACAGCCATTTAAATTTCCAAGGATAAGGTTGGGCTTCATTGGCAGGATAGTTTTTGAAAATTATACAGATCTTAGTAGCAAAAAACTAGTTTCTCATTTAGCAATGTAATGATTATGACGCCTTTCATCTCAGCACTTGGGAGGCAGGCAGATCCCTGAGTAGGCCAGTCTGGTCTACAGAGGAAGTTTCAGGACAGCCAGGGATATGGAGGTTTTATTTGATTTATTTATTTAGGGGTGGTGGTTGAGATTTTAGACAGGATCTTACTCCGTAGCCCAGACTGCTTGGATTCACTTTGCAGCCCAAGCTGGACCCAGTCAGGTGGCGGCGACCTTCCTGCCGTAGCTTATTGAGTCCTTGGGTTCCAAGTATGAGCCATGACACTCAGCTGAGATGACCTTGTGTTTTGAAGGCACAGATGTTTGTCAGCTTTTTCTTTTGCCCCAAGGAGACTATTTACTCATCTGTGTTTACCCAAAGGAGTGACATTACGGCATAGCTTAGGCTGGGGACTCTGGACCTGTTTTTCTCGAGCCTGTCTCAGGGCCGCTGCAGGGAAACAGATAGCTAGCAACTAACAGCGTTAACTGTCCTTGCCAGGTGCTTTTTTGTCCATCTTCATATCCACCCTGTTTTCCCACTCAGGAAACTAGAGCTGATAACGTTTTCCTGGAGTAGAACCAGGGCCAACATTTATGTCTGCCTGTCATGGATACTGATGCTGAACTGGGGTTCCACTGCTTTCCTGACTCAAATCACCCATGCCCCCCATTGTCTAGTAGGATGGGAAAATGTCGTCTAGTTGAACAGTGACTTCAGGATCCACCAGTGACTGACTGGTGGCATCCATGTTGAGATACAGGTGTCTGCGATGCCTTGTGAACTGTGGGAGGTCAGTTTTTATCACAAAAGCTTCAGGATGCTGTTTAAAGTGCAGTGGATGTCCCTAAGCATTTTATGTTTTAGGGCTGTGTGTGTGTGTGTGTGTGTGTGCGTGTGTGTGTGTAGCCCAGGTGGATTTGAACTCCTGGTCCTCCTGCCTCAGCCCCTTGAGTCTGAGATGACAGTGTGGGCTACCATGCCCACCAGAATTTATTTCTTAATCTTTGGAAACAATGTTTGTAGTCAGGAGAGCACAGGCTTCCTTCAGGATTCTGGTCAGGGCTTGGCCATGCTGGCCCAGAGATAACACTGCTCATGCATGTCATTGTTGCCTCTTCAGGCCTGAGACTGGTGAGTTACATTTACGATTTCACAGTGCCCTCATAAATGGAAATAATATCTCATGGTATGCGTCAATTACATTATGAATTATGTATGTAATAAGAAAGTGCTTTTCTCTTAGGTGAGGTTCATGTTTTTCTGTTTCTGTGCAGACTAATAGCATGTGTTTTACCATGAAAACATCTTGTGTACGAAGAAGGTACAGAGAATTTGTGTGGCTGAGGCAAAGGCTCCAAAGTAATGCACTGCTGGTGTAAGTGACTTTGGGGTTAAATTACGGAGATCTGTCTGTGATAGTCTAGAACTGAAAGCGGACAGTGTTAAGATGCATGGGGTAAGGATAGGTCACAGCCTTGCTTCCTCTAGTCAGTTCTGTGCCTGCTGCATCTGAATTTAGAAACCACGAACGGTCCCAGAATGAACACATTTTCCTCTAAGTTAATATTATACAATAATTATGTGACACCCTGTGATAATTATTACCATGCACGACGTGCTTTCACTTGGAGGGATTTCTGTAGCCCGGTCACCTTGATTTGCTGATCGATTTCTTTTCTTTCTCGACAGACAATTACCAGAACTTCCATCTAAAAACCTATTTTTCAACATGAACAATCGTCAGCATGTTGACCAGCGCCGTCAGGGCTTGGAAGATTTCCTTAGAAAGTAAGTAAGGGTCTGCAGCCAGGCTGGGGATGGGGACAGAGAGAACCTGTGTGGGAGACGCAGCTGGACTGTGGCCCACACATGTTTATATCCTGTATTAGAGCGCCATCTGGTGGCCTATTTTGAGTGGTGCTGATGTGAACCGAGCCTTCTAGAAATAATGGACAACTAATCAGAGAACAAACAGTCTCTTAAGAGTGAAGTAGATACAGTGGCAGCTTTCACTTCTAATGGAAGCACCCATGAGGTTGATGCAGGAGGATTTCTGTGAATTTGAGGCCAACCCAGGTTTTGCAGTAAGTTCCGGGCCAGTCCTTGTCAAACAAATATTCCCCTGCCCTAAAACAACAATACCAACCACAAACCGAAAGCAAACAGCAGCAGAAGTGAAGCAGATACAAGTTCCTCGGGAGTCTGTCTGACAAAAGTAACATTCCCAGGGAATAAATGTGCCTTATTATTTCCTTAAGACTGGCTTTATTTGTAGCAGTTAGAATCAAGAGGCCTAGTCGTCTGTACCAGAGCCTTGGAGGCCCTTCTCCGTCTGAATGGCTTTGTTTTTCCTTGCATAAGATGGTTTGTCAGTTGTGTGTGTTGTCATACACACTTCGGAGGGAGCTGCCTGAGTTCTCGCCTGGAGGTGCTCCCTTGTCTCACTCATTCTCTGGATTGCCGGTACAGGAGGCTTGTCCCACACTGCTTGGCACACAGACTGAAGCTAGGCTCCTGGGGTCCAGATTCTGGATCTGCCACTTTGCTATCTGGGAGTTAGGCAAGCCTTTTCCTTTCTCTGTGTCTCTGTTGCCCCACCTGCAAAACGGGGACAATGAAAGTTCTTCTCTCGGAAGGACTGAGACAGTTAAGTAGGCTAGGGACTGCAGAGCACTGACAACAGTGCCTGGCAACCTAATTTCCAGGTGTTGACCATTATTATTATTATTTTAGTGCACTCAGGGATGAAATAGCTGTGAGCTTGTTTGTTTCCCAGTCTAGATAAGGAGGTAGGCAGAGTCAGGTGAGTACCCGTTAGAGGCAGGGGCCTCGAGTGTCCATTCTCCTCCAGTGGCTTTGGGATCCTTCTGAGTTGACTAAATAGGATCCTGAACTAGTCTGACACAATACGCTGCTGTCCCATGTGGCTCACTGATAAAGGGCCTGGGTATTCAGTATGCGCATGAATATTAATCCTTACCTCTATTAGATTGACACAGTGCCTTTGCTTCCTAGAAGTCAAAGCTGGAAGCTTTTGCAATGTGTAAGGGCAGAGGAAAGACAGACACAACCGAGCCGTCACTACGAAAAGAGCTCAGAGGAACCCATTAGTTCAGTCCTCTGAAGGCATTGCAGCAGTGCCCTTTGTGGTGTCACAAGTGTGACAGAACCAAGAGCTGGTCAGGACTTTCTCACTTTTCCCCTTCTGTTAATTGTCTCTAAGGTGCCCAGGTGGCCGATGGCTTCTCCCTTAAGATGTAGCTCATGTTTGCAGAGCGGCCTCATCTCAGATGCTCCCCCAGGGACGCCTGCAGCCTGGCTACCGCCTGGTTGGCCTGGGCAGGAACAGACAAATAGCCCTGGCTAGCACTGGGGAACTGTTGGGCTGTTGCAGGTTCAGGGACAAGAAGCATCTTTGTGTTTATGTCACTAGGTAAATGCAGGGCACCAATCATTCCTCTGTTGCTGGTCTTTGAAACAGGGCCTCATGTAGTCTAGATCGGCCTCAAACCCTATTTACTTGACTTTGGCCTTGAACTCCTGATTGCCTGCCCAGATTGCTGGGATTTCAGGCGTGTGCTGCCATGCTCTGCTTCTGGTTTTTAAGCACTGTACTTTCACAGTTGGTCTCCCGGCATCTGCTCCCACGGGATTGTGCTATGGAAGAGGTGTTTGTACCGTGTATTGTTTGGTTGTTCACTGGCTTTGTTTGGCACACATGTCACAGTGGCGAGCACCCTGCTTCAAGAGCTCAGAGAACTCAGCTGTAAGTCCCCATCATTTCTGACTCTTGGTATTTTCTGGGCTATGAAACCTGCATTCTCTTGAGTCCCTTAGTTGCTTTGGTTGTGGAGTGGAGCAGGAGAGCTAGTGCATTGCTGGCTGTCCTTGCTGGTGGCTGTGTTGTTCCGATAGCTAACTGCTTGGAAAGGCCTCTGAAAAGTGCATGCTTAACGCTCATCCACTAGCTGTGTGCCGGGGCTACAGGCCCTGTACAGACACAGTACAGGACTGGGCAGAGTGCTTATGAGTTGTTTTTCCCGAGAAGCTTCCTCTCTCACTGGGAGCTCTGAAGTAATTCTAATTTGACCTGGGAGCTGGAGGGATGGTTCAGTAGTTCAGAGCATGTGCTGATCTTCTGGGGGGCCCAGGTTCAGTTCCAGCACTGATACGGCAGCTCAGCACCCTCTGAGACTCTAGTTCCACGAGATTCAAAGCCCACTTCTGACCTCCTTGGGCACCAGATATATACATGTGCACCTGTGTGGTGCACATACATACATACATACATGGCCAAACACTCATATACATACATACATACATACATACATACATACATACATACATACAGGCCAAACACTCATATACATACATACACATACATACATACATACATACATACACACATACATACATACATACAGGCCAAACACTCATATACATGGAATAAAAATAAATCAGTCTGACACTTAAGAAAACGGGTATATGGATCGCCATCTGAGGGTCAAATCACGGAGCAGCTGCTTTCCTGGGGTGCTGTTTGCTCCATGTGAACATTTGTTTCTAATGAGTTAGTTTCACATGAAAACTGAAGTGGGAGGGGCTGGAGAGTCGGCCCTGTGGTTAAGAGCACTTGTTTACTATTGCAGAGGACCCAGTGTTTGTTTCTTAGCAATCACATGGTGATCCACAGCCATCTGTGACTGTCGTCCCAGGGGCTCTGCTATGATCTTCTGAGCTCCACGAGTACCAAGCACACATATGGTGGCCATACCTACATGTAGGCAAAACACACAAAATCAGCGGGATAAATCTAATGTGAAAGTTAAAAGCAAAATAAAAGTGGGCAGAGGTGCTTATAGCCAAGCCAGACAGCCTGAGTTTGGTCCCCAGAACCCCCGTGGTGAGGGAGAGAACAGACGCTTGCAAGTTGTCCTCTGAACTATATACCGTGGCATGCAAGCATTCCCCCATAGCACATGGAATAAATAATTAATGGTTCTCAGTTTGCTTTGGACTGGGCCCAGTGTCTGAGCCTTCCTTTCTGTGTCACATTCCTTGACACAGTTCTGTTTGGTCCAGTTCGGGCATGAGTGACAGCCATCTGTGTCTTTACCCCTGGCGCCCCTCCTACATTCAGCCCTAGGCCACTTAGGGCAGCTGGGTGAGATGTACACTTCAGAACTGTACCTAACCACACCTTAGTTTCTGTCCTCTGAGTCATCACTAGTCCCCCATTAAGTAGGGTCATCCCTAGTTTGGTGGAAGGCCTCTCGAATCAATAGCATTGAAATATGACATGTGCTAGTTACAGACTCTAGCATATATTTAAAATGTTTGACTTTTATATACATTCTGCAATTATTAAAATTGCATGAAGGCAAAAGCACTTCTGCATATGTATGTGTATATAATGTAAAATGAAATTTTCATTTTAAGGCTATTTTCGTAATAATATGTGGTCAGTCACAATACATTCTGGCTGACGCTCATGGAGGAATTGGAGATTGCTTCTCTGTTTGGTTGTTGGGGAAGATTATGCGTTGATCTTGTGCACGCTGGACATTGTAGGTGTTTTGTTTTGGTACTTATTAGTCTTGGAAGGTGGGGCTTGTCTCACCTGTACAAATTAGCTAACTGTACGGAAGACAGGGTCCTGTGTTCTGGGAACTGCTGTGTTTATGATCAATGGTGCAGCCACTGCAAGCTGAACTGCTCAGTGTGATTGTGAGGTTTCAAAACATTTATTTTCCCTGTGACTAATTTCTCTTTTGTATTCTTTCCCCTCATTCTATGCTGTAAGAGAGACAGAACGTTCTAGAGTTGTAAAGTCTGCGTGAGTCTCCAAATGAGTTGACTCTTGTTTACAGAGTATATTCTGGTGACAGCACACATTCCACAGTTCAGACTTTCTATTGTGTTTTTATATAATTTTTATTCATTTTTTTGTTGTTGTTTTGGTACAGCCCAGGCTGACCTTGAGCTGGTTATGGAATGCAGGACGACTGTGGTGAGAAAGTTGGTTTTTTTTTTTTTTTTAAAAAACAAAAGATACATTCATACATACACACAGATGCACACAGAGATACATACACACACACAAACACACACACACACAGAGAAGTACACACACACACACACACACACACACACACACACACACACAGAGGTACACACACACACACACACACACACACACAGAGGTACACACACACACACACACACACACACACAGGTACACACACAGGTACACACAGGAACACACACACAGGTACACACACACACACACACACACACACACACAGGTACACAACAGTTTTTTTGTTTTTGTTTTTTATAAATCTTCATGTTCAATAGAGGGCACCACAGCATAGATTATGAATATCTTTCAATGAATATTTATAGGTTCAAATTATTTCTCTTGTGGTAAGTAAAGAGGCTGAGTTACTTTTTTTTTTCTCCCAACATCAAACCCATACACTACAGATGTGTGTAGGGAGCATCATGTTGAGTTCAGAATATCCAGGCCATCTGTAGAATTAAATGATTTTTGTGTACCATATTATTCTTCAACTGAACCACTGTGTAAAATGCTTAGTAAAATCACATTAAGGAAAACCAGACTTTACTGTGTCCAATGAAGGGGAAAAGCAGGCCTTGCTTTATTTAGCATTGTTAGGGGTGGAGAAGCAACTTTTGACTTCCATTGTAAATATATTTTCAGAAATTCCCTTAAAATTCTGTAGGCTGCTTTGTGAAACTCCCACTATAATTGCTTGAAAATAATATACATTTGTTTTATTTATTTTTTGGGGGAGGGTGGTGGTCTCAATGTGTAGGCTTGGTTGTCCTGTAGATCAGGCTGGCCTTGAACTCACAGAACTCTGCCTGCCTCTGCCTCCTCCATGCTGAGATTAAAAGTGTGTGCCATCACAACGACTCAGATAGTAAAACTGTCACTCAGAAGAGGCTCTTGTGACCTCACATCCTCCCAAAGTTTACATCTTTTAAATTAAAAAAATATTTTAAATTTATTATTACTTGAGATGGTTTCACAATACTGCTCTGGCTAGCCTGGAACTCTTGATTCTCCTGCTTCAGCCTCCTAATCCTAAACTCTGGGATTATAGGTGAGTACCACCCTCCCAACTCTAAGATTTGCATTTTAAATTTTACAGTGGAAACTACCTGACCACAAAATGAAAACATGAATACATACATTTTTGTAGATTTTTGTTTGTTTCAGATCCATACCTGTATGGTCCCGGTGGCCTAAACTTAGCCATCAAGACACAAAAATTAAAAAATCAAATCAAACTTAGCAGGTGCCCCGGGAGTGTGAATATTCATGGGTGTGTCTGTGTCAGGTCTCACTTTGATCCCCTCTTCCTATTGACCCAGCTTATCTGTTCTCTCGCTTTTACCCTCGTGTCCTCCAGGTGGCAGTATGCAGCAGAAAAACTGGGAACTAAGGAGACTAATGCACAGTCAAATTGGAAATTGAATTATAGCAGAAGAAAAGGGACAGTAGCCTTGAGGTCTCCATCAGCCTGTACTCTGATCACTTTTGTTTGCAGTACCCATGTGTTAGGTACCCAGCAAGTTAATAACTGCACGTGAGCAGTTCAAGGCTCAGTAGAATTGCTTTAGACATGAAATAAAGCTAAAATGAATTTGTGTCCGATATCGTTGCCATTAGTGCACATTACTTCTGTGCTGTAATGCCTCAAACCATCTAAAATCAATTTTAAAGATCACCCATTATTTTATAGAGAAAATAAAACACATTTCCAACAGAAACAAAGCCGTGTGTACAATCCTATGAACAGCCACTTGTCCTGTGGCTGGTGGGAAGCTACCAACAGGAGGCCACAGGAAACGTGAGACTCAGACTTCACAGTGGGTCCAAGTTCGTATCAGGGGCTTGTTTCCATAAAACTCTTTCCTAATCTGAATTACTTAGGACATGAATGGGAAGCGTTGGTAAACGAGGAAGATAGATTTTAGTGCAGTCAAAGGCTTTTACTGCTTGACAAATGAACCTTTGTCGTTTGATATGGCCATATTCAGGGGGGACCAGTGTAGAGGACACGCAGAGTTGAGCACTTAGACTCTTTGCTTGAGATTTTTCTCTTTGAGAAGCACAATAGTCTTGCTTTTGCTTTTAGTAAAGAGGTCCCCCCCCCCCACCACGGCCAGTTACATTTATAAGTCTGTTAAGGCAAAGGGGATGACTGGATTCACGCATTTGTAGACATTTGCCTTCTACAAGAAATAATTTTGTTATCTGGGAGCAAAGGATGTGGTATTGTGATGCCTTTGGTATTTAACAAAATTGGTATTAATGGCCAGAAAAGAATTATCTGTCTAATTACTTGTTTAAAAATACAAGATATAAAGCAAAGTTCATTTCATTTGAAATATATGATCTAGTTTTCATAGTCTCCATATGAGAAAATCCCATGTTAGGCAAAATGACTCATGGGTTGTAGTGTCTACCTTTAATTCTTATGTCCTGGTCCTAGCATCTCCTGTGACACCACCACTGAACAATTAATAGAGACTCAAAAATATTTGCTAAAAAACTAGTTTTTATTTAAGTGTGAGGAGATACTGCCTTGGTTTCTTATTCTGTGATACTCCAGAAAAGCACATGCTAGGCTGGGAGTATGAATGTGACCAAGCTATATTCTTGCTGCAGGGCCAGTTTTTAACCCTCTGTCTGGTTCTGATGCTTCAGTTTTGTGTTGTCTTTGTAATAAGTTTCAGTCTGTCCTGTTAGACAACCAGTGTGTACTCAGCACCAGATTATCCTACTTGGGAAAGAGGCTTGGAATCAAAATTACTTGGTTGCTTATTTTGACAAGAGATACACTGCTGCTGAAGATTCTGCAGAAGTTTCTAGTTGACTTTAGGTATTAGAAAAGCCACCTCAAAGGAGCCCTTGCAAACGTGTACTTGTGTACATAGTACACTAATAAAGTTTTCAACTGTAGATTGTGCTGGGGAGTATATTGGATTTTCATATAATTTTAATGGTAGTTGAAAGTTTTGATGTTTCATGAGAGCTTATCCAAAGACTGTGGCACTGACATGCTGCTGGCCATACATTTTTAAAAGCAGACTAAATTTCTATAACCATATAAGCAAAATATTTCCATAATTAATCCACATGGTCTTAACAGATGGTTAAATTGAAGAATTGTCCTTGAAGTTATTCTTTTAACAGATGTCCTCAACCATTAGCTTCATGTTTTTACTCACCTAAGATTCCAAATAATTGAGCAAAAGTTAGCATATGTTTTCATCCCGTTGGTGGGCAGAGCCCAGCATCGGGGCAAAGTTCTCAGAGCAGAGAGATCAGTGGCACAGGCATAAGTAAGGACTTGCTGTCTTCCACCTGATCTCTGCCCATGCCTGCTCATCAATTATTTTTGTTCCTCTTTTTCTACAGAGTCCTGCAGAATGCACTTTTGCTTTCCGACAGCAGCCTCCACCTCTTCCTGCAGAGCCATCTCAACTCCGAGGACATTGAAGCATGCGTTTCTGGGCAGACCAAGTACTCGGTGGAAGAGGCAATTCACAAGTTTGCCTTGATGAATAGACGGTTCCCCGAAGAAGATGAAGGGAAAAAAGACAACGATGTAGATTATGATTCAGAGAGGTATTTTTTTGCACTTTGATTTAACAGACATATTTATATAACACATAGTGTCCATGTGCATGCACGTAGATATATACACATTTTGCTTTTTGTTGATGTAATACTAAGATAATGAAAAAATTAATTGACTGAGATTTTATTGAGCTGTGACAGCTCATCACAGTGGTCTTCACACACACCTCCACACTGAATTAATGAATGCAGCAGAAATTCAATTATCTGCATTCTGATTATGTGACTTTCATTTAGTCAGACTTGAATTATTCGCGTTTAAATTATCTAGCTAAAAAAATATCCAACTGCACTCCAAATGGCTAATTAAAAGTCCAAATTTCCTGTCTCTCTTTGTGACTGGAGATAATTAAAGTTCTCCTCTGTTACTCAGGCTTTGAGTGTGTTGTGAAAACCAATTTCCTCTTTTTATTATTTTCCCCTCTCTTCTTTTCCAGTTCATCCTCTGGGCTTGGACACAGTAGTGATGACAGCAGCTCACATGGATGTAAAGCAAGCCCGGCTCTTCAGGAGTCCTGAGAAGGAGTCCTAGGGCCACTACCTTAGGCACAGAATTGCGCCCAGCCAGAGAGAACGCTTGCTCACGACAGATCCTTATCTAATGCCACTGTCAATATCTTAGGTAGTTAAATACTTAACAGTGGTGGGTTCTTAGTGGTAGCATTTTTATGTTGTCTAATTTTAGCCAGGCTTCTGTATAAAGCCGTAAGGTCTGTGAATGCCATACAACCCTTTATTGCCATATAATACTTGTAAATACAATCCTGTTCTCAAGTGTGGTGAGTTAGATGCTGTATATATAAAAATGAAATCCAGTTGGTCTTAACTGAATTTTAAAGAACTGGGTGTATCAGCAGCATTTCAAGCCCAGACAGAACATCCCTGCAGCGTCAGGGGAAGTTACAGTAAACAGTGTGACTGGAGCCAGGGTACAGAGTCACGGTACATCACACTGCCTCTTTGACACGTGGCTCTTGTTTTGTGGAGACTTCCCCTACTCTGGAAAATGCTTTGCTTTTGGGTGTTTGGTTGACATATTTAAGAGTATTTAAGCTTTCCAGTATACTATTTCACATGTAAATGGAAAAATATGTCTTACAAATAAAGATGTATTAAAATACTGTTTACATCTTAGAGGGAAAAAAATAGAAGATACGTTCATAATTTTGCTTAAATTTGCCATCCGTAGATTTAGAGATACATTCTCACTGTCCAAAAATGAGCTTAAACATGGCTTTTGGCAACAAGTCGTTTTACCATTGTGTAGTTAGAATCATAGCTTATAGTTTATTTTCTGATATTTAAAAAAAATGTGCATTAAAAAAATCACCTGCAGTGGTGGCTCCTCACAACTTACTTTAAAGTTAGAAGAAGGTATTTATAAGATTTACGTTAGTTTTACCCATAAATATTTCAATAATTTTGGAGTGGAAGTCAGGTTGCTAATGTCAGAGCTCATATTGTTTTAGAAGCCCTTTTTTTAAGGTGTCTACCTGAAGATTGGCTTAATTTGAATAAAATAGCCCCCCCCCTTGTGGCCTGAAGATGAGATGTCTTGGGTCCACTCTGAGCTTCCAGTTTCAGATGGGGCAGCATTTTCCTGGGATAATTAGCCAAGTCCTCCCTGCTAAGGATGCACAGCCATCTTCAGAAGGTATTTTCACCAAGTGGGATAACTTGTTGCTTTCAGTGAATGGCTCCCACTCTCATTGGGGGAAAAGCTGCTGCAAAAAGCAGCCATTTACTTGGGTGTTTAGTAGTTATTGATTAATAAAAAGTTTTGACTTGTCCTTTGTAGTGCTTGTTTCAAAGAATTGGTGAAAAAGAAACAGAAACATTAAATTTAGAATATTTTAATTTCTCCTTTTAAAAAAATACTGTCTGAAACATCTGTAAATGTTTTGATTTAGATCTTGTTCTCTAATATGAACTTACTGCCGGAAGAAAAGGATTTGGCAGCTGCTTATCTTGCTGCATGGAAAGTTTTAGTGCAGTGTCCTCTCAGTAGTAGACATGAATTCACAACATTTATGTTTTATAGCATTTTTGAAAAGCATATATTGTGCCACCAGTTATCAAACTACTTCTTAATGAGATAATCATGTAACCATTGAAGTTAATATATTGATGCTTACTATTTGCTCTGTAAACTTCATGAGGATATTGTTTTCACATTAAACATGAAAAAAACCCAACGTTGTTGGAGCACTTATTTTACATAAGAGAATACATTTCTTCTGACTCAGACTAAACTAAGTATTTTTTAAGTTACTGATAATTTTTTTACTAAAGAACTTTACTAAGACTTGCTTGACATTTGCTGCAGTTGCTTTTTAGCTGTTGTGACATCTAAGCACTTGCTTTTTCAAACTGGCTTTTGGGGGCCTCGATATTTAGAAGAACTTCAGTTTCCAGTGGGTCACTTGCTTTGTTTTTTACTTTTATGTATGGAGGAGAGCAAAGTAGCCACACATGTAACTAAATAGACAACGGACATTTAGTCCTATTTTTTTTAATGTGAATTACGATTTAGGGTTCTAATTCTGGATGCCTTATGATTTACATTTAGCAAAACTCTGTTTTCCTGGCTAATTCTGCAAGGTAGATCTCATACCTGGAAGGTCATAGTCCTATGTATTTGTTTTAAAGCTGACTTTAGAGGTAGCTAAAGGTGTCAACAATGAAAATCAACAACCTGGTACTTAAGACTTAAAGTCTCACTTGCTAAAAAGTGATTTTAATTCTAGTTAAAATTTTCAGTTTTTTTAAAAAAAGACACTAGGGGGAAATCACAGATGTTTGTCTTAATCACTTGTCATTCCTTAAGATACTAAATACATATTGCCAGCACTGTTAAAGTCTACTTCAAATGTTATTTAACAATTAAATAGAAACAAGTTATAGGTAACATATAGAAGTCAAAGCACAGAATGTCTTGTATGATATTAAGAATTTTAACAAATTTATTTAGCTTAGCCATGTGATATCCAATAGTGGTAGCTGGATGTTGTTTTGAACTCAGCTTCATTTTGGTGCTTTATCATCGAGTTAAGTGTGTACAATAAGGTTTTAAGGATTGTGCCTTTTTCATGAAAGGCCTCTTTTTTTTTTGGTGCAAAAATTAATAAGGTTATTCTGTTTCTAAATCGTCTTCCTCTTAATATTTAAATTAGTTAGCTGGTACCTTATAAATACAGTGCAGCATCTTTTTCACAGAGGAAACATTTAATTTCAAAACAGTTTTGTTAAGGAAGAAAATTGTTTCTTAATTTGCTATGGACACATGTCCAAATATAAAATGTCTGAACTTAGTTGTGGCAACTTGACATTCATTAAAGGTGTAGATGCAGTTTTTGCAAGTCAATGCAGGAGACGCAGACATTTTAATAGAATGGAGCAAAAAAATAAAAAAGCAGTATGTAACGAAACAATAACTTCGGATTTTGATGTATTTACAAAGGATTTGGGGCTTTGTTCTTGGCCATATGCACCACGTCACCATTGTCCTCTTAAGTCAAACACAATTGCTCTTTCTTCTTGCAGGAAACTTCTAGGTCCTTATTAAGAACAGTGCATCGGACACTAATGTATTTTAGCAGCACAAACTCTGGTAGTTCATGACCCTTTTTCTTCAAAAGACTTCTTTTAAGAAGATAAGAGCAGAAAAGAGGGAGAGAAGAAAACTAAGCTGCAAAAATTTCTGCAGAATCCACAATGCTTTAAGCTAAAGAGAAGGGTAGATGCTGCCGAAGCCGGCAGGCTCTGCGTGGCATAACGCGTGTATTTGCGGCTCTTACCTGGGCCTTCTTTATAGCTCAGCCCCCACCCCCGTGGGCCTCGGCTCAGCAGCCCGCACGCTCCCGCCATCCCACGCACGCTCCCGCTTCCTCGGTCCGGTAACCCATGGCAACCGCCCTGGTAACCCATAGCAACTGCTCTGCCGAACCAGGTGGGGCGGTGGAGCCATTTGGAGTGGGCGGGTGGAGAGCGATTTACCACGGCCCACCTGCCTCGGGCACCGCCAGCGTCCCGCACCGGACAGTGAGGACCGAACAAAGCCTCCGCGCACGAGCCGGCGCGGGTGGGGGAGGCACGTGGGCCTTTGTTCTTCAGACGCCGCCCGCCCGCCGAGAGCGTGCACATGGCTGCACCGGCTGCATCCAGCCTTGGCTGGCCCGACGCTGTGCTGTGCGCTACCCCAGGAACCTGGAGCCTTCCAGATCCGAGATCAGTACGCTAACGCGTCCATCTCTCCTCTGGACCCGGCGCGGACAATTGTGCCGGGTGGCAGAACTGGGCCTCTGGGGAAGGAGCGCACGCGTCCTGGTCCTGGGTGAGGCCGGTGTGTCACGCTTGGGGAGATGTAGGTCCCCCCAGGCTGCTGTGCCAGGTCACTTGAGGATGACCGGCGGTGCGAGGCCACGGACCGACGGACGGGGTCGCTGTCGGGCAGCGCGGCGCAGCTGGTACCCTGCGGGCTCTGCCCAAAGCATCATTTGCTCGCCAGTGCTCTCCAGACCCCAAGGCTGCCGTGAGAGGGTTCAGGAAACTTGTCTCTGCATCCGGCCACAAAGCAATACGTTGGGGTGAAGGGGAGACGGCGCTAAGAGTCCAGAGTCACGGTTTCAGATCACGCTTTACCTACCTGTGACTCCAAGCTCATTTGGACAGGTTTTGATTTTTTTTTTTTTTTAAAAAACAAAACGTTTGGCCTGGATGACTTCGTGGCCCTCTGAGTCCTCAATTCTACCCCCTATATGTGCACATCACTTACAAATCCAAATAGCAAAGCCGCCAGGAGCATCCTTTTTGGCGACAAGAACTATACATACACCGTGTACACTTGTATAATGTGCCTTCCTTTTCAATTTAACTAGGTTCACCATGGGTTACACATTTAATTTGTACTTTTACTGCCTGACAAGAAAAGCTGGAGTCAGTTCTTAATCCCTTCATTAAAAAAATAAATGAATAAGAGGAGAGCATCTTCAACTGTCTATATTTGCCACAACTGATCTTAGGGGAACTGGGTTTATTCTCACAAACACAACCTCTGGGTGTAGAGAAGTCTGTGAATTGTCGAAGTCAGAGCACAGGTACTGACCATGCTTCTGCTCAGAACAATCCGGCCCTCTCAGCACGAAGGGTGGTGTGTTAGGAGCCCCGTACTTTAATTTTTTTTTTTTTAACAAAAGCAATTACAGAAAAGTGCACATTTAACGTGTGACATTTAACATTTTGCAGTGGCAGGCAGCCTCCACTTAAATGGGGCCTTTCTTCGGAACAACAGGAGCCAAAAGGCCTTGTGTCATGGAGTAATGTAAGACACAATCTGGGCTGCAAACGCACAATGAATCGGGAAGGATTTATGTAATTAATTGACCAGTCTTAACCTGTTATCGTGATGTAAGGAATTTGGAACTCATTAATTTGGGCTCTGACAGATTTCATATTAGAGCTGGCAAATATGGATTGAGCCTCTTATTCTTGTAGCAGCTGGAATTTCCATGACAGTGAGGGTTACCGAAGAAGACCTATTGCTAGAGTCAAACTGCTCTTTTGTAATCAGTAGCCCTGCTTTGCATTAAAGGGATAATGAAAAAAAAAATTACCTGGCATGGCAAGTGGAAGGGCCTGAGTTTACCCTGCTGCTGTGTGTGGTGAGTGCAAGCATTTGTGGCTGAATGAAAATAACTAATCTCAATCTTAAAGTTAGGTGGTTTCTCGAGTACCCTGAGATAAAAGCTGGAAGAGTCTTGGAGTCGAGGTTCCTTTTGCTGTCAAAGTTAGGAAGGAATAAAAATTGGGAGCCTTGGAATCTCCTCCATGTGGACAGGGACTGCATGATAAAGGACTTTCCAGGGACAGTCTGGGGTTCTGGTATTGCCTGCCCACAGATGAGCAATTCAGAGCCCCGAAGGAGACTGGCTCTCCCAAGACCCACTTCCTGTCTCCTGGTCGGAGCTCCTTAGCTGACCTCAGAAGGCCCAGGCATTAGTGCATAATTTAATCTGGATTCCCTACCCACTGATGTTTAGTGAGTCACCCATTTGAAAGCATCAGCTTCTTTGTGATTTTACAAAAACCCAGTAAAAGCCCGACTTCCATTTTTTACTCTGCTTGACAGTCAGAAAATTGCTAGGTTAGAAAAAGGTCCCTGAGATTAAACGGAATGTTTTTCCCCTTTCTTGCACATTAGGCCTTCCTTATTGCTCTGCTGTGTGATAAGGTTAATACAACAACTGCCATAAGGATCATTAATACAGGAAGATAAGCAAAGTTGCACATTTAAAACGTTTGCTGGGATCATTTGCCTCCTTCTGCCGATAAGGAAGACTTTGCTAGCAAATCTAGAGCAGAGGCCCAGGATACTTAGACCAAAAGTCCCATTGACCTTTCCTAATGCATTATTATTCATAAATGCTCTTCAGAGTTGAGTATTGATTGCTCTTGAACTTTGTTTGTAATTGTCACCTTAAAAACTTCCTGCCATTATAACAACTTACGTTTTAATAGGACAAACGTGGTTAGTAAATCTTGGGAGGAAATGAACCGGTTTCCATTCCTTTCCCCCTGTGTTTTTGCTGTCTTGATTCCAACCAATGCCACAGTGAAGAATTTTAGTTCGGGCTAGTAGGGTTTGATCTATCAAAGTACTCGGTGAGAAATTTGTTTGGGACGGCCTCGTTAAGGAGTGATTTCTTCAACTTTGTTCCATTGAAATGAATGTGCAGTGGTGAACACTCGGCATTTGCGTCAATAAATTAACGTCATCCTTCACACTGAGCAAGAAGAGTTAGTAGTTGTGATTGGTATTATTATTTCAGTGGGACGGCAATGAAGATAAACAACTGATAGCAAGGCTTAGGCAACTGCACAAACCTGACAGGCTATTAATAGTGTAGGTGAACACACTGGAAGTTTATGCACACCATCTCAGATTTCTTATAGGGATTTCGTTTCTTTCTTTCTTTCTTTTTTTTAAACAAAGGGAGATGCATGTGTAACTTGACAATCGTGACGCTATCAACTCTGTGTATTCTCTTTATGTAAAGCAGGAGTATAGAACCGACAGACCGATGTGCAGGTAACTAGACACAATGTTGATGTGGAAGCCTGGTAAACCAGATTCTGGCTCGGTTGCCGGATTGTACCCAAGGGCAGTTCCCAACTCCTCCATTTCCACATCAGTGTTACAGGAAATCCGGGTACAGAGTGTCCTGTGGATGTCCCCGAGAGCATTGGGTCTGAGAGACCCAAGCCAACATTCCTAAGATAAAAGGGATGGAGGTTTTAATGGCCCACAGTGTTCCAGACCCACTGAAACGAGTTAGATTAGCATTAAACCTGTACAGGACTTCTTAGTGTTGCTATGTCCTGTGGCTGTGTGTCAGAAACAGAAAGGCATTGGAGGCAGTCCTTAAACTGTTGTAAGAAAGAGAATCTAAATAGCTTGAAGCTGTGACTGAAGGAGACTTCTTTGGTCCTTCTCTGGAATATCTTCTTTGACTGCTTCAGTCAACCTGTTTCTGATAGGTGCTGTGTCTACTATAAAGCATATGAGGTAGCACAGCCACTTAATGAGCAGGTTGAAATATTCAACTTTGCAGACAGGTGTCTGCTTTTTCCGTCACAGAGGCCCACATAAGCTTGGAGCCAGGGTGACATTGACAAACTCTCTGAAGGACCTTAAGGCTTGACTAAGGCCTATGCCATCAAGCAATTGAAACTTCCTTAACCCCTTAAGCTTCTTAAAAGTCTGGCTTTTCTCTCTTTCTCTACACACACACACACACACACACACACACACACACACACACCCATTCTGCCACTTTTCAGCCTTTTCCCACACTGCCAAGGCCAGCCCCTCTGGCTCTGCTCTGTCTCCTGTTCTCTGCTGCTCCTTAGTTCTGTTTCCTCTTCCAGCAGGGCTCTGTACATGTCTGCAGTCTCTGACCTTCACTGCACTTACACCAATTCCAACCCCAACCAATAATAGCCTAGCACTGGTGTGAGGGAAAGAAGAAGGGAGGGTGTGTGTGTGTGTGTGTGTGTGTGTGTGTGTGTGTGTGTGTACGCACACGCAGGCTGGTGGTGTCCGGCACAGTGAACAGGGTTCATCATGAAGCCAAATCCCTCCCTTTGCTTAGGTTAATGAGCACTACTTGCATCTGATTTCAGCTTTCCATTTTGCAGATCTGTCTATCAAATTTATTCCCTGACTTTAGAAAACTTGCCCCTAAAATCATGGTGATCTCTAGGAAATCCATGACAAGGATGAGAGACAAGGTGGGAAGAAGACATCTCCCACCCACATGACCTGTTCTCCAGGTTAAGCCCATTCTATGGCAGATGCCTCAGGTCTCTGTGTACACACACCATGGGGCCGGCCACCAGGGTGGGCAGACTGCCCTCTCAGCACACCGAAATGCACAAAGCCTGAATACAGTGTTGAACTCTTCCCAATTTAGAGAGAGGGGGAAAAAAAGTCCTAGCTACAAGGTGGCTTAAAGTTAGCTGTGTTTAAGGATTGAAAAGAAAAAGAGTTTTAATTTTTATTTTTAATTATGTTTGTGTGTTCAGGTTGGGGATGTGCATATGAGTTGAGTGCCTGCATTGGCCAGAAGAGGGCGCTGGCTTTTCGGAAGCTGGGTCACAGGTGGTTGTGAAGTGCCCAGCTTAGGTGCTAGGAACTGAACTTGGGCCTCTGCAAGGGTAGTGTACACTCTTTTTTATTATTTGAATTTTTTCATACAATATATTAATCACGTTTCTCCTCCTCAACTCCTCTCAAACTTTCCTCACCTCCCTACCCACCCTCCTAACTTTGTTTCTCCTCTCCTTTAACACACACACACACACACACACACACCAAAACAACAAATAATAGCAACAATAAAAAAACAAGACACCAATAAGACAAAAAAAAAAAAAAAAGAAGAAGAAGAAGAAAGCCAAAACAAAACAAAATTAAATGAAAAGTCCAGCAAGAGCAAAACAAAAATAAAAACAGCCATGGAGTTTGTTTTGTGTTGGCCAACTGCTTCTGGGAGTAGGGCCTGCCTTGGAGTGTAGTTGAGAACCACAGTGACATTCCATTGGAGAAAATGGTAGTTCATTTCCCCTCTCTCCCTCTTTAGAGACAGGGTTTCTCCATGTTGCTCTGGCTGTCCTGAAACTCACTCTGTAGACCGGGCTGGTCTTGAACTCAGAAATGCGCCTGCTTCTGCCTCCCGAGTACTGGGATTAAAGGTGTGCACCATCAGTGCTTTGCCAGTTCATACTCTTTTTTTTTTTTTTTTTTTTTTTTTCGAGACAGGGTTTCCCTGTGGCTTTGGAGGCTGTTCTAGCACTCGCTCTTGTAGACCAGGCTGGTCCCAAACTCACAGAGATCCACCTGCCTCTGCCTCCTGAGTGCTGGGATTAAAGGCGTGCCCCTCCACCGCCCGGTGCCAGTTCTTATTCTTAATTGCTGAGTCATCTATCAAGTGAACAACAATTTTTTTTTCTTTTTTTTTTTTTTTTGAGATGGGGTCTCACCATGTAGCCCCAGCTGGCCTGTACTCATGTAGATCACAGACAATATTGGGTTCAAACTCACAGAGATCTGCCTGTCTTTGCCTCCCAAATGCTAGAATTAAAGACAAATGCCACCATGACCAGTTTAAATTTTTCTTAACCTTTTTTTTTTTTTTTTGGTTTTTGAGACAGGGTTTCTCTGTGTAGCTTTGGAGGCTGTCCTGGAACTCGCTCTGTAGACCAGGCTGGCCTCAAGCTCACAGAGATCCGCCTGCCTCTGTCTCCCGAGTGCTGGGATTAAAGGTGTGCGCCACCAACGCCTGGCTTTATTTTTTTTTTTAAACTTTCTTTTTATTTATCCTTTGTGTATCTCCCATCATGCATCTCAATCCCACTCATTTCCTGTTCCTTAGTTTCCGAGACAACCTCCCCTCTCCCAAAATAAAATAAATAAAATTTAAGAGAAAAAAGAATTAAAAAGAAGGAAAGAAAGAAAGAAAGGAAGGAAGGAAAAAAGAAAGAAAGAAGGAAGGGGAAAATCTCGTCATGGAAGCTGTTGTGTGACATAGTGAGTCATGCAGTAAACCAATTTGTTTTCTGGTTGAGATGTTCTCAACATTACTATTCTATCCTAACTTGTTCCCTTTTGTTGGTGTTTGTGTGTTTTGTTTTGTTATTTTTTGCATGCTTGGAAAGTGTTCTACATTCCCAGTTTTGATATAATGATTTATGATATTTTTCTGGATCAAAAGTTTGCCTACAGCTATGTTAAAGAGTCAAGTTCCAAGCTCCAAAGTGTGATATTTGTGTAAAGGGCTTTGGTAGTAAGTTGTAACAGGGGCAGTTTATTTATTTATTTGCATGTTTTATATTAAAGATAGAATCACATTTTGCAGCCCAGGCTTTCCTGGAATTCACTGTGTAGCCCAGGCTGGCCTAGAACTCATAGTGGTTGATCTTCTTGACTTGGTCTCTATAGTGGTGGTGTTAATGCAAGAAGTGGGAATCACAACACCTGGCTAGGAACAATTTAATTCAAGGTTGCTGTACCAGCCACAAAGTGAATTCTAGGCAAGCTTGGGCTACAATGCAAAATCCTATCTTAAAAGACAGACAACCAAAAACAAAAACAAAAAAAAAAAAAAGAAAAGAACAAAGGACAAACAAACACACAAAAATAAAAAAAAATAAGGACCAGGGAACTGGTGTTCCGGTAAAATACTAGCTGCCCAAGACTTATGAGCCAGGCTTGGTTCCAGGAGCCTACACAGTGGTGGTGCAGAGACAGGAGGATTGTCCAGGAGCTTGAGGGATAGCAAAGCCAGAGTACACAGCAGACCGCAGAAATAAGCACAGCTCTACCTCAGCAAGGAGGAAGGCAAGAACTGACTCCTGAAAATTGTCCTCCGACAACTTTGTGCAGTGTTACAAGTGTGTCTGTACTCTCACACATATACACACATGTGCACACACACACACACACACACACACACACACACAACACAGTAAGGTTGTTTTAGGAGAGTCTAGGTATGTGTGCAGCTCCATCTCCAGAGTAGGAGATAATGACTATGAACCATATATGACCACAGTGAACATATATGACCACAGTGAACATATATGACCACAGTGAATACTTTGGTGTTCTAACATGCACTGTCCTTGTCCTATAAGACAACCGGAAAGCCAGGCATTGGTGGCGCACGCCTTTAGTCCAGTACTCGGGAGGCAGAGGCAGGCGGATCTCTGTGAGTTCGAGACCAGCCTGGTCTACAAGAGCAAGTTCCAGGACAGCCTTCAAAGCTACAGAGAAACCCTGTCTCGAAAAACAAAAACCAAAACAAACAAACAAACAAACAAACAAAACAACCGGAAAAGAAGTACAGGGCTGTTGAAAGCTGGTGAGAGTATATGGGTTATGGTATTGTTAGAGTAAAGGAGACAGGTTTAAACTGAATGGAAACCGATGAGGAGCTTGACTTACCTGGAGACGCCTGAGACTGTTAGGGAGACATCAAGAACAATGGCTCACACGGCTGGTAAATCGGTTTCTCTTTCAGGCAGCTCTGCCAGGGCAGGAGGGCAAACCTGGCCCCAGGAAGGCATCCAGGGACCAGGAGGAGCCTGCTGTCTGCAAAGTGTGTTTTCACCATTGGTCTAGTCAGTACTCTCTCCAGCCAGTGGGAAAGAAGACAGAACACAACTGGGGTGAGTACCTTTTCATTTTGATTCGTTCTTCCTTTGCTATTTATTTATTTTAGTGTGTGTGTGTGTGTGTGTGTGTGTGTGTGTGTGTGTGTGCGCGAGCGCGTGTGTACCACAACTCATGTGTAAAGGTCAGAGGACAACCACTGTGGGAGTTGATTCTTTTTTCCTACAATATGGATTCTGGGAATTAAAGTAATAAAGTCAGGCCTTTGACTGAGCCATTTCACTGGTCTCCTAGTTTGTTTGTTTGTAGCAATTTTGAATGATGTAATATCATACTTCCCCACAGCCATGTATACCAACCACTTACTTTTAGAGGGCCCAACAGACACCACTCAGTCCTTCAAAGATGCCCCATGCCCCAGCAGCTTTCTGAATTATTTAAAACCAAGCTCTAGGCATCTTTAAGTGGATGATCTAGAAGTGTACACATCACTCTATTACTTAATGAGAATTCTGTCATATAGCCACACCTAGCCCAAGAAGAAAGGGGGATGCTATTCTTAGGGTCACAGATTTAGATGCCAAACTTGGGTGTTGTTTCTTGGAAGACGTTGACTTTGTTTTTATCTTACTTTTCAGAGGATTTATTCATAGAATGATGCATGTATTATTGTCTGTATGGATCTATATGCTTGTCAGGTGTCCTTGTCTAACGTTGCCCATTGGTTCCTTTGAGGCAGGGTCACAGGTCTCTCACCAGTAGGCTGGGATGGCTGACCAGTGAACTCTAGGGATAGACTTCCCCAGTGCTGGGATAACAGACATGCTACCATCGGCCCAGATTTACATGGGTCCTGGAGACTGAACTTGGGTCCTCCTGCTTGTGCCAGATCTCAGCCCCAGGCTGGGCCATATCTCAGTCCCAGGACTGAAAATTTGAGGATGGTGGTGCTTGAAAAGGGCTTTAGATTGAATTAAATTATTCAAGGAAAGGCCACAGTCATTTCTACTCTAGTAGAATCCAAACGATGACACTGCACTTTTGGAGGCCTCTGAGGAGGACACAGTGAAGCACGTGCTTTGCATTTTTAGCAAATGCAACATTTGCTGAATGGAAACAACAGCAAAACTGCCTGGCTTAGGAAGGCAGAGTTGCAGTCTCCTTTCACCTGTGTAAAATCTGAGGTGATGAGGATGGTAGAGGAGAGAAGGCCACTAGGTGTGTAAGTAACAAAACAGCCTATCTGCTTTTGCTTTTGGGATCATGAACTTGTGTGTGACAAGATGCATACTGGTTTGAGACTTTGTGCTCTTTTGTGTGATAAAAAGACAAGATGTCCTAGAACTTGAAATGAGCAAAAGAATCAATTCATATGGGAAATCAGAGCACCTGACTGCAGAGGATTGTTCCTGGGCCTGGGAGACGCAATGGTAAACATACACTCCTTATTCTGAGGGTTTCCACTCTGAGGGGTAGACACATGGACACAAGAACTGGGTTCTTTGTCTTGCTCACATCGTGCTCTTAGAACCAAGGCTGCCATGAAACCATGAAATGCTGGTGAGCCTTGCCAGAGACATCTTGGATTCATTATTCATGTGAACTTGAATTAATGTCGGTCATTGAATTACTATTGGCCATTGTGCATCCAGGAGTCTTATCCTATTGGCATTTTCCTTACAGTCCCCACAATTCAGATATTGCCACCCCTACCTGACCCACAGTTTATGAAGCCATGTTCCAACTAATCCACTTGCTTGGGTTGACTAACTCACTTCCATGCTTACAGCCTCAGTCCACTCATGAGGCTGGTGCTCTCATGACCTATCACCTTTTAAGGTCCTATCCTTTACAGCTGTCAAAGGGCAATTAAAGTCCAACATGGCTTTAGAGGGACACCCAAATCACAGCAGTCTGGTGGCAGTTGGCATTCAAAGTTCATTGTGAGAGTTTTTTTGACCTATAGTTCTGCTATTTATTGGTTATGTGACTTTGAGTAAATCTCTGAATTTTGGAGCCTCAGTTCTTTACCTGTAAGAAGACTATAACTGACCAGTTCCTCAAGCATTATTTTAAGGATGAGCTGAACTACTGTACACATTTGGGTGAGTTATTACCATTACTGATCTCCAGTGGATAGAAAATAGATATACATATGACCAAAGGAAGTTCTGTAAATGCTTGCAGCTGTTATTATTTGAAATAATTGATTTCAAGACAAACCAAATACATACTCAGTCTTTCTAACTCTTGCATATTTATTTGACATGGAGCATTTGCATTTGTGAGTTTGAATTTGAACATTTTCTTTATTGTGGTTTGTCATCTGCCTTTTTGTGTAGGCTGTTTATGCACATGTGTGACCTTAGTGACAGGGTTTTACTTCTCTGCCAACCAGGCTGGAAAACTCCATGAGACGCCCCTCCCCCACCTCTCACAGGGCATCTTGTTTTCAAAAGAAGCTTCATTATCTTCCGTCTTAAAACAGAACAAAACACAAAAACCATGGCTTTATTTTAGCATTGGCCATTGATGCAAATTTGGAGTTAGATTCAGTCCCTGTGCCTGGAAGTTCAAGATTTTCTGATATTTTTCCTCCAAAATTACAATCATGTTTGATAGCAAAAAAGTCAGAAGAATGCTGTTGCTTGGTTATACACAGGGACATGCTGGCAGAAATTTGAAAGCATTTGCATACATACAATTGTGTGTCTGATGTTTGCTTCTGTGCTTGCTCTCCTCCGCTGGCCCCTGTTCTCTTTGTGCAGTGAATTACCAATACAAATACAGATAATGAAATTTCTGATCCAGCCTGCAGAGCAGATGTGCGTTTTGGAAGGCATCTGGGGAAAATGAATAGGTTCTCCTGCTCTTGTTGCTTTACCCAGACAGGGCATCGAAGAGGAGAAAGTAATTACAAGGACTTGTCTTTGGAGGTAGCCTGAGTGGCACTGACAGGGACTCTTCTCAGGGAATCTTGTAAAGATACTATTTTCTGGTTAATAGCAATAGGTGTTATTCCTGGAGATGGAGTTTACGGATTAAATGTCTGTTCAGCAGATGGGGCACTGTGGGCAGGAGGCAGAACAGGTTTGTGCTCATGGCTTCAGAATGGATTCTGTCTGGGACATGTGAAAGTCACCCTCAGCCTGAGGCACTGCCCAGCATGAGGGTATATCTTAGAGAGGGGTCAACAGCTACTTGCTCCTGTGTATTTAGGAGTGACCAAGTCCCCAAGCAGAAGCACAACTTATTTGGGCATCTAGTTGGGCTGGCTCCATGACTCTGATTAGTGGACTACAATGTCAGATCCTCTCATTTCAGAACGTGTTTCTATTAGCTGCTAGAAGGTTCCCCAGAGACCGGAGACCCAAAACAACTTTAGTTGATTTTTTTTCAAGGTAGCAAACATTTTCTTCTGTTTATATCCTTATAGTAGATCTGAAGTCAATACTCTGGCAAGCATAAAATTAGAATGAAGCCCAGGCATTCCGGTTTGTGGAGAGCGGGTTTAAGACAGGGTGTTGCTTTGTAGCCCTTGGATTTTCTCTGGTCTGCTCTGCCTCCCAGATGCTAGGATTATATGTCTGTACCACTATGCCTAGCTTTAAACCACATTTTCTTTTTTTATGAAAAATTAAATAAAAAGTATTAGTGTGTGTATATGTGTGTATAGTATGTTTGTATGTATGCCCTCATACACATACCTTAGCACATATGTGGAGGTCAGGACAACTTCGTGTAGTTGGTTCTTTCTTTCCATCTTTACATGGATCCCAGGGATTCAACACGTTATGAAGTTTGCATTGCGATCACCTTTACGTGCTGAGTCTTCTCACCAGCCCAACCCATGTTGTCTTAAAGAAGCAAACAAAAAAGTTTCAACTGTCAATACACTTGATAATTTTAAGCCTAGCGCTATCACCTTTGATTCCATAAATGCACGTTACATTTTCTTTTATTTCAAATAAGTTTCATTGTTACCTGTTGTTGACCTTTTAGCATAGATCATGTGGTAAAAACCAATTCTGTTTGTCTGAACAGGTTTCTAAACAACCCAAGTTTGTGCTGACGACAGCTTGTAAGAAAAGAACAAATATTTGCTTTTTATTCCACGTAAATATTGCATGCTGTCAAACAAGATGGGCTTAAAGAGGCTAAGATTTTATCTTTCATAGCTCACCAAGGGACAGCTAATCTATAGCAGAAATAATTTTAAATGTAGCATCGCTGTGTGGAAAATATAGACCTCCCACTGGTTGAGATGACATTAGTAGAAGAAAATTTTAGCTGAAAAATGTTATGAAATGTTTATTTTGTCATACATCTTAAGATTATGCTGAGGATAGAATAAAAAGAGAGAAATGGTTAAGAGATGGCTCTACCAGCAATTACTCTGTTGGAAATTAGTTTAGAGGCATTATAACATTTTAAATAGACGTATGATATGATGTAACAACACTGGAACCCACTACGTAACAGAATTGGCAACAGTGTCATTTTGGAATTTATAAATGAATGCAATGGACATCTTTGGACAGCCACTGGGCTCTCTGTTACCTGTCTGTCCTATGTGCCCTGTTCTTTTCCAGCCCAATCATGCTGCTTAAGCCAGTATCTGAATTACATTTGCAGATATAATACACTCTGGTCTATGCAGGAAACACTCATCCTGTGCCTCACTGCTTCTGTTTGGATTCATGCTGCCTGACATCGTAGGGGTTGTGGTCCACCTTCCCTGGGGCTCATTTCCCTCTTTCACGAAGCCTACTGTGCAAAGCTACTGGCTTGTCAGCCACAGAGCTACCTGACGGGTGTGACTGGCGTCCCCCCCCCCTTCCATTATGCCTTGAAGAATTAACTGTTGGGTACTGTCAACAGCCTTATGTGACACACTTTGTAACACAGAAAGAGAATTTTAATAAGGCCTCCAAGGGTTCTGCTGCCATCTTTAGAGGGAAGGCTTCCTATGAGGAAGTGCATGGAAACTCCCAGGAGGCAGCTGTTGCAGCCTCTCCTGCTGAGAGGAAGCAGTGTCATCCCATTTTATCGTTTAGCTGTCACCACAGCCCTAGCATGATTCTGACAGGCTGCTCTTCCCTCTTATAGCCAGTGCTGCTTAATGTCACTTTCTTGGTTGAACATCTTTATTTCTGACTTGTTACAAACCATTAACTAGTTTTCAGGTTTCAATGTCCTGGCTACTTTTGACTAGTCAGTCATTTGGCATAACAAGGTTTTTCCTTTATCTTCTTGCTAAAGCAAATCTCTACAAGAAATGATCAATGTTCCAATTTTTATGAGTCCTAGCAGATAGCAAGTGCCTGTCATCGGATGCGGGGCATCTTTTCTGAAAGCATATTCTATTTCAGATAATAGAACTTGACAGAGACTCTGGGTACTGTTGCAGTGATAGTAGAAAGCTTCACACAATTTGAGTGTGGAGAATTTTACAAATATGCTTGCTTCTGATGGTTTCAAATAAACATAACAGCATTATTATTAATTTGACTTCCTAGCCAGCCACAGTGTTTTCACAGCCGGAGTTCCTTGAGTCTGTTTTGAAAAGCATTAAACAGTTGTCAATCTCTATAAGCACATCTTTGAGGTGTTAGTTGTATATTGCATGGTTAAAATGCAGACTGGCTGCTTGGATATTGATGCTAAATATTATCTATACAGACATGGAGTTTGACGACATATTACCAAAGCATTAAACATGTAGGCTTCCGTTTGCTTTTGCATAGAGTCCTTCAAACATAAAACTAATGAAATGAAGCTTAAAACCTTTCCTGCATTATTCTGTATTATTAGGTTTTTTTTAAAAACATACATTCCTTTAAAATGTGCTTAAATATTAGGGGCACCTCTATTAAGGAAAGAGTTCATTATTTAAAACTCAAATAAGAATATTTTTTATTATTGCCTAATTAATGGACTAAGGAGTTTCAAAAATCAGTTATTAACCTAGTGATTGCGCTAACGGGAATCTAGCTAACAGCAGGAGGTCAGCGAATTCATAAATGCACCTTCAGTGTATACGGTGTTTTGTTGCTAGTTTTTGGTTTTGCTATGCAGCTCAGACTGGCCTTGAAATCCCAATCCTCTTGCCTCTGCCTCCCAAACACTGGGATTACAGTCCGGCATTGTTTTAGGAATGCATCAGGAAGGGTATAGGTAAAGACGCCACTGTGCATCCATCCATCAGTTTCAAATAGAACACTGATTTGAAAAATGAGCGGCAGACAGATGTGCTGATAAGCTGGGGTGTCTCTGTTACTTTGCTGAGTAGGAGGATCAAATGGCAGCACAGTATGTCACGTTCCATATCACGTCTGAGCACAGAGGGGACCCTCGCTCCCCACCTCCTCTGATCCTTCATGAACACAGAAAACAGTCTGGAGAGAGATACCCCAGACAAGCACTGAGTGTGAAGACCCAGGGCAGACAAGGAGAAAGCACCGTCTTTTATTTTATCCCCCATACTATTTAATTGAGACTCTGTACTATTTATATGGACACAAGGAGTTAACAATGGGATTAAATAATTTTCAAAGGAAATCTCCATGCTGTAGAAAGGGTCAGATAGAAAGAGATAAATGCACTTGAGATTTTTAACATTTCTTCCATTCAGCTAACCCTGATACTTGGAGGGTCTGCATCTCTTTAGATGTCTTAACAGCCTCAAAGTGTGGGTGCACATGTTGTCAGGCCCTAGTCTGTGTCACCTTAGACAGCAGCCATGGTCCTCCATTGGCTTCCTGGTGCTGTATTTCAAATCAGTTCATAAATTATTAATCATACATGTGTAGGTCAGAGGCACACTGACCCTGACAATCATTCTATAATATTCTCTCTTTAGCACTCAAAGAGAAGAGAAAGGACTAATCAATATGCAACATCAGAGGTACATTTCACATAGATGTGGTGTGTGCACCGAGGAAAAAAGAGGCAGATCTTTACAAAAACCTGTCAGCCCAGCATTAATCTTGTATTATGAGTAATGTGGCTATCTATGAATCTTTAATATTCCTTAAATGATGAAATTGTATGGTGTGCTCCACCAAAGCAAATCAGATAAAATGTGAGAACAGTTTGATCAAGGAGGATGTTGATGCACATGGCTAGAAGACCTTAAAGCAGCTCACAGGAGCAGAAAGAGCAACAGCTGAGAAAACTCGGAGCTCAGAGTCACTGAGTCCTGCCCTCATCCACAGTGCCTTGGAAGTTAACTGTGTAGTAAAATGACTGGTTAAAACCATTGTCCCGCAAGATACGGCCTCTCCGGCTAAATGCTACTAGCGGCCAATATCCTACTGGCTTCCAGCCCATAATAAAAACTGCATCTGAAAATTAATGAATGCACAGATTCATGTTTCGTAATGAAATCCAAAAGTGAGAGGCTGTGAATCCAGTGGTTTGTTGAAATGCTGCTGCGTTTGTTTTTGCCCATGAAATAGTCCTGGAATAATTTGCTCTAGGTTTAATTTTTGATGAAATAAAAGTAGACCGAGAACTTTGCTTATGAAATTTGCCTAATGAAAAAATTTTAATCAGTGCTTGTTGAACTGGAGATAAAAATATAGTTTGTTTCTTCAGATTTGAGAAGAATTAACATGTATCTGATTGTTAATATTTGATTCTTGTTTAATTATTTATGATATCAAGGAATGAATCTGTCAAGTAAATAATGAAATGCGTGCACGCGGCATATGTAATTAGGTTAGGTGCATAAATCCAAAGTGTTCGCTTTAGACTTGTCAGTGCAAAATTTATGAATATTGAGCAACGTTAAGTGAAGAAAGTTCCTAACATATTCTGCCTCGTTAGTGTGGGTCGTAGCAATTGTTGGTCAAAGAGGAGGAGGAGGAGAGGAAGAAGAGGAGTAGTGGTTAGACTTCATTTCCTTGGCTGTGCTTTAATGGATTAAAAGTCAGAGTGAACTGAAGCACGTCTTACTTCCTTCTGTCTGGAGATGTATGACTTGATCAAAATGGCTTGTGGGTTTGAATGACTGCTGCCAACGGAAGCATTCCATACTGAAAAGATACAGTTTCCTGGGCTTCCAAATCCAAACGTTGATTCCAGGGGGAAAATCCAACAAAAGTCTGAGAATTAAAAATATACTATGTGGAGTGGAGATACAGCTCAGAGCACTCACCTGGCAAGTGCAAGACCCTGGGCTCCACCCCAGCACCACAAATAACACCCCCTATTCTTATGACTGAACCACCAAGCAGTCAGACTCACCATAACAGCAGGCTTTCAATTCACTGTGAAGGTGACAGCATGGTCAACAATGCTCACTTCCATTCTGTTTCCCCCTTCTCCTTGGGCAGATCAGACTGGAATCCAGAGCTTAGCTAAAGTATGCTCTTGAGGACTAGGTTTGAAGAGATTTAGAAATGCTTAGGCTTCAAGGGTTAGAGGAGATATCAGGGACCTGTGTGAGACCCGAGGGGGTAGAGGGTAGGATCCCTGGGTATGATGGGCTGGGGGCCAGAGGATGCCCTCGGTCTCCAGGTCCTTACCCTTTGGAGTTGTGTTGAAATGGGCAATACTATCTTGATTTATGGGTCTAATGGAGCCACCTGGTTGGAGTGAGTTCTGCCCTTCAAGTTAACCATCAAAAGCATGGTGTGCCGTATAGACCAACAAGAAAAGAAGGAAGCTTGCTCACGCTGTCATTAATAGCATAATTTCCAGAAAGTTCCTTAAACTCTAGGGTCTCAGTTTCTCCACTGGAGTTAATGGTTTCTGGTTCATAGAGATGTCCCTGCAGCACACGAGATTATAAGTAAGCAATGTGGTGGTGGTGGGTCTTTAAGACGAGGGACAAGGGAGCTAGAACTTGGTGAACCTTGCATCCGACTGTGGTAGTTACAGAGATGGCTCACGCCTGCTTGTTGAGTGGAGTGGATTTAAGGTGCACCTGGAAGAATCTGCAATATTTGACTGGTTGGAATGGAGCTCAAGGGCACACTAGAGAATAGGGGCATCTAACAGTGTATGTCACGGGCCGGGAGCGGGGAGCACAACAATATGACTATAAAATAGTGGTAGATAACTTAGGTTGGGTTAGGCAAAAACCCTGGAGGGTCTTGAAGGTCTTGCTCTGGAATTTGGGGTTCTTTCCTTGGCAGAGGGAAACAATCATTTGAGGTCATCACCCCTTGACTCCAAAATTAATAAATCACAGTACCTATTTTGCATAGTTCTGCTTTTTAAAATGAAAAATGCACACAATTTGAAAGAAACTATGAAAGTCCTTCCTTCCTTCCTTCCTTCCTTCCTTCCTTCCTTCCTTCCTTCCTTCCTCCTTCCTTCCTCCCTCCCTCCCTCCCTTCCTCCCTCCCTTCCTTGCTTCTTTGAGACAAGACCTTGCTCTGTTGCCCTTATTCTTATGTAGCTTTTAAAACATAAAACTTGGTATGTTTCCAAGGACTTGACTCTCCCTCAAAAAAAGGCAGTTTTAGCTCTTCAGTGGTTACCAGGTGAAAGTCACACACCACCCAGCCAAGGAATGCAACTCTTCCATGAGATACTTTCTCAGGACAAGATGTTCCTGTTTTCCAGGGTCTTCTGGCGGATGTCCCTTCAAATGGTGCTGTTTAGGACTTGTCACACGCTCTTTTCCAAACTAATCTTTGGACATGGCAAGGGCATGGTCATGGAAGACTGAGAGCACTTGCACTGATCTCTGGTCATAGGGGGAGAGGGAGGGATGGCCAGAGTGAGGTAGCAGGTCCCACTCTTACTATTGTAAGAAGGGGTCAGGAAAGAAATTTTACGGAGTGGTGGAGAGAGTGACCCCTTCCTAGCTAGGTTACCACGGGCTCCTTTCCAGGATTAGCTAAACCGAGGTTTCCAGGAGAGCCATAGGGTGTGTGGCAAATGTCTGTGTAAAGCAGGTGGCAGAGCCTTGCACTTAGTAAGTAGAGAGCCTCAAAGGTGCGCTCCGTGATTGCAGTGCTATTATCACAAGAATGGACTTATTCTTCCCTCCATGGAGGTTGTCACAAGGCGTGACTTCTTGCTAAGGAGGGAACCCTCCCTTTTTCGGTGCCAAAGAAGAAAGGCTCTGTTAAATAACCGTTTTTGCCTTTGCCCACGGCTTGCCTTAGTTTCCATCTGGAGGAACTCAGGCCTGGATTGGGGATGCGGGTCCTGCAGGTGCCTTGATGTCCTCCGGGTGGCAGCAGGATCTGAAGGGCTGGGGAGCCCGAGCTGCAGTTCTTCCCTCCCCGCTGGGTAGATGAGAACCCTGCCTAAGGCTGAGGTCATGCGTCCCTGGGGTTGGTGACCCTGGGCATGGGCAGGACCCGCGCCATCAGGGTTCAGGGTTCGGTACCCGGATGGGAGCAGAGAGCCAGGCACGGGAGACTTTGCCGAGCCTGGGCAAAGTCCTGGCCGCCGTTTCGGCTCTGCCCGCCGACCGGGAAGGAGGCGCCTTGGGTCGCTCATTACCCCGGCGCAGTGGCGGCTCCCGGCCCGCAGCCGGCGGCGGAGCGGGGGGCAGGCGGCCGAGACGCGCGAGCCATTTGCATTCCCCGGCAGTCATTTTTATATGCGGAGGTAATGAAGTTGTCAGCGGCGCCCCGAGTGTGGCAGAGCCTGATATTCAAATCGCCTGCCGTGTCGCCTGCCACCCCCGCCCCCGCCCCGGCCGTCCCTTGAGTCTCTGGGCTGCGCCGCCAGCGCCCGCATCTCTGTCTTCCCAGCCGCTTTGTCTCCATTGTCACGCTCCTCCCTCCCCTTTGTGTCTCTGAAGAGACTCCTAGTCCCAGATCAGCGACGCCCCCAGGTCTAGTGACCCCGCGACCCCGGGATGCACATCTAACCACGCTGAAGGCCATTCTGCTCTCTTTCCTCCCTTCGCAGCCATCCCTGATGGCCTTCAGGTTCAGCGGCAAGAAAGATGACCTAATCCTGGCATTAGCGATAGGGCCTAAAGGATTGTCCTTTTCTCTTCCTGAATGCGTATTTATGGGCATGTTTATGATTACAAAACACATATCTGACCCGAACACCCAGGGTGCTAGGAAAAGACCAGCAGCCTTGATGAGGGAAGGAGGGGCACAGACAGGCACACTTGTCTAGACACGTGAGGGTAGACATGGCCGCTTTCATGCCTGCTATTCATTTCTCTAGGCCATGACAGCTGGGCTGCTCACCAGCATGTCCCGGCCACCTGGGACCTGCAGTGTGGCCAGGCCAAATCCTTCTGCAAAGGAGATACCGTGTGAGGGAAAGATGGTGAACTCACACAGTAGTCGTTGTTAAGAACCAACTGCATGTTGAAAGATTCATATTCTGGATATAGTGTGTGAAGTAAAATATAGTGCCACGGTCAAATATTGTGGTCTAGTTTTTAAAGATGGGTGGCTGTGAACAAGATTTACAATTATGTCTGTGGTTCGTATTCGATTTCTGTTGGACCGTGTTGGTCTGCAGGTGGAAGACCCAAGGAGCTTTCTAGCTCTGACTGTACCAACTTGCTCTCCTCCAAGGATGGTTTGAAAGTGGGCAGGGGAAAGGGAAGTCATCAAAAGCGGTTGTCTTTGCATGGAACCTCCTGAAAACACAGAGTGGAGCCTGTGACTTAAAAGGCATCTGTTCTTTCCTTTGTTTACATAGGGATGCCTGCAGCCATGCCGCAATCCTGTTGTGTATGAAGTTAGCTTCCAGGCATGTTTTGTGCCTTTTAGGAGTTATTTGTCCCACACTAAACTCACTGACGTGTCGTTTAGAAAAGTGAATACTGTGTATGGGCTGTGACTATTTCATAAGTACTTTGGTGTGTATGGTCCCTCATCGTGCACAGGCAGCAGAGTAAGTATGCATTGGAGCGATGCTCTGCAAACGATCCGGCCTGGGGGAGTCCCCGAGTGTGTGCTGATTCCACATGCAGCCACGGCTCCTACTGGGCTCTTATGGTATGGCTCACCAATGATCCGTGCACTAAAGACTCCCAGAATACACATTGACACGATAGACTGGAGTTGTTTGGGTCTTTCGTGGCAATGATCCGGGGATAATGGCCATATCTTGAGATTGGAGTGCTCATGGCCCTAAGGCACAACCAGAAATGCCCCAGTTAAGCCCTCCCGTGGCTCCCAGTACAGGGTGTCTGGGTCTTTGACCTCCTGCATCCAGACACCGTGGTATCGTCAGTGTCAGTCCATGCTGTGACTTCCCCCTACATACAAAATTTGAAACTCACTACTTACAGTGGGATTCATGTACTCCGGGTTTTCCTTGTTAATCACAGGTTAAAGAACTATGAAAGGCCATATTTAAAGGGGAAAAATGGTTTTTGGGGGAACACACTTGGGAAATAGATTTATGCTAGAGAGAATTAATATAAAAATAAATAACCTCAATCCTTAGAAAACCCAGTGGCTAACTCAAGATTGGGAAAAGTGAGTAAGCAGATAGAAGATGCTAGAAACCATGAAGGCAATATATTCAATAGTAACAGCTCAGTTGTATAAGACACAAGATAAAATCTTCCCTCTTCTAATTCTTCTACACTTTGAAATGCCACAGCCACTGTTAAAGTTTTGTATAGTCCTTCCATTAATTTTGTACACAGACAATTGTATGTCTCTGTTGTTTGGCTATACAAGTGAGTTGACAAGAAACATTACTCTTCAAGGTCTTGCACTTTTAACTAATAATATATTGAGCGTCTCTCCTCATCCTTTGTAAGGCCTGCATAGAATCCTGAGGCATGATGAAACAGCTCTTAAGGGCCTGCCATTTCTACCTTTACAACAATGAATACCCTTCTACATGTTTGCACCTTCAAATTCAGACAAGCACGTTCATTGGAAAAGTTCTCGGCAGTGGAAATTCTGAGGCAAAGAAATGTACAATTAAATGTTGGCACATACTACCAAGTTAATCATCTTGCATTCCAACGGACAGCTGTGCGTCTATTTCCACACTCCTGGATAAAGTCGTGTTTTATCCCACAGCACACTTCTGATGTGTGTGACAGTGAGTTCTCCCATCAAGTTTTCTACTCAGCTTTTTGGTGAAAGTCCAGCCCTGGGCACTGTGATAAATACAGTGAACAGACCAGCCCCCCATTTCAGCAGCCATGACAGCCTAACACGTGCTTGTCTGACCTTGTCTTGGTCACTAGGAGGTCAGATGCCTGCCTCGTGGCAGGGAACCAATCAGAAATTAGCTGGTGGCACTATGCTTTATAGCTCTGGGTGTGTTTTATGGACAAAGTGCACAGCAATGGCGCACAGAGCATAGCAACCACCCTGGGAGGGCCTATGGGCTATAACAACCAGTTGACCAATCAACACAAGACAAACTCTCCAAGCCTGGAGGCACACCAATCCTGAGCCTGTGCATACCCCTAGACACTCCCCTTATGCTGCCCTATAAGATCTCTATGCAGATGCTTCGAGCCGTCTTTCCTAACCATCTGCCATGGTGGATGGTTGGAAGGCCCAAGCTAACATGGGGTTAGCTCGTTAAACAACTACAATAAAGCCTTGTGCAGTTTGCATCAAGCTTTCGACTCTGCCTGGTGATTGGGGTGACTGCAGTCCTGGGCTGAGATCCTGGAGGCCTGAGCTTCCAGAGGTCTTACAACAGTGAGTTGTTGGTGAACAACAGTAGAAGTCATGCTATTGAGTAGGAACTCCTGTCAGTCAAGATAAAAAAAGAAAAGAAAAGAAAAGAAAAGAAAAGAAAAGAAAAGGTTGAGCCACAAATCACAGTAAGATTAGTTGAATTTTGGCAATAGCTCACCTCTGTGGGAGAACCAGAACAAGATTGCACTAATTTGTCTTCCAGCAAATATTTATTGAAAAGTTATAAACAGCAAGGGCATTTTGCTGCCCTTGACTTCTGAGAAAATGAAAAGATATTCTTGCTGGTCAGACTTGGTTCCACATGAATAAAATACCAAGTTTGGTTCAGTGAGGAGTCACCCCTACAGGTCTTCATAGTGGATCCCAGGTATAAGGCCATCTCACTGGAAGCTATTTCAGAAATCACTAATATTAATGTATGAGGCATGTGGCTAGATTCTGCAAGTTCTCACCCAATTCCCTCTGGCTTCTTGTTTTCTTTTGTAAGTTCAAGTCTCCAAAAGGACAAGTGGGGCCAACACTGGAGCCTTCTCCACTTATTTCAGAATTTCACCAAACTCTGTGGTGATGTATATTATTTATGGTTTATTAAGGCTTGCCTGAGGGTACAGAAAGCAAAGCTAGCAACAAGCCACAGAGCCAGGCAATGGTAATATGTGGTGATATCTTCTTTGTACAAATAAAGTGTGTCTGAAGATCAGAGGGTGGAGCTTGCCACTAGCTAACAGACAGGAAGTAAGATGACTGGGAGGAGAAAGGATTATAGGCTGGAGGAAAGAGGAACTCACTCTCTTTTCACCTGGGAAGTTTAGCAAGGTAAGGTGTGGCTCTGGCTTGCTCCTTCATCTCTCTAATCTTTCAGCTTTTGCCCCTGTATCCAACTCCAGGCTTTTATTATTAAGACCTGTTAGAACTCTTGATACACTGATATACACCTTTAATACCAGCATCTATACTAGTTAGCCATAGAGCCAACAGTGGTGGCACACACCTTTAATCCCAGGGCTCAAGAGACATGTTCAAGGCCACACTGAGCTACATAAAATCAATCCAGCCCTAAAGAAAAACAGCTCACACAAAAGTGATCTCAGCACTTGGGATCCCACACCTTTAAACCCAGCACTAGGAGGGTATAAAAGGAAAAACCAAAGGGTCTCATGATTTATTCTCCAGCCACACTGAGGACAGGACAGCCCTTTCAGCCTGAGGTAGAGGTAAGAGCTAGTGGCTGGCTACTTTGCTTATCTGACCATCAGCTAGGACCCCAATTTCAATCTCTAGGTTTTTATTATTTGTGTTACAAAACTCCTTCATATTACATCATAAGAGATGATAATTTGACACATAGTTGGTCTTATGGATGCTCTACTTATGTTTACTTTGTTTTTGTCTGGATAAACTCAGATACATGAAAAAATCTTGAGTTTTGTGGTGGTTTGAATGATATCCCCTGTAGGCTCATACATTTGAACATTTGGTCCCCAGTTGGTGGTGCAGTCTGGGGAGGTTTAGGAGGCATGGTCTTGTTGGAGGAAGTACATCACTAGAGGTGGGCCTTGAGAGCTTAGTGACTCTGGCCATTTTCAGTTACCCTCTCTGCTTCATGCTCGTGGTTCAAAATGTGAGCTCTTAGCTTGCTTTCTCCAGCCGTCATGCCTGCTGTTTGCTTCCCACTGCCATGCTGCCCCAGGAATTGTGATGGTTTGAATAAGAAGGACACCCATAGACTCAGATGTTTGAATACCTGGTTCACATTAGTGAAACTTTTTGAAAGGATTAGAAGGTGTGGCCTTGTTGGACAAGGTGTGTCACTGGGGGAAGACTTAGTGGTTTCAAAAGATTGACCCTATTCCAGTGTGCTCTCTCTGCCTCCTACTTGATCAAGATGTGAGCTCTCAGCTGTTCCTGCCGCTGTTCCTTTGCTCCACCGTCCTGATGAATTCTAACCTGTGAAACCGTCACCCGATTAAATGTTTTCTTTTATAAGTTGCCCTGGGCATGGCGTTTTGCCACAGCTGCAGGAGAGAAACTCACACAAGCCTAAGTATTGGGGGGAAGATACACAGTTTATCTGGATGACAGTATGGACTTAGAAGTCTTGGATAAGATGGACCTACTCATTGTCAGGATTTCTGGGATCTACAAATCTTTGTTCAGAAAAGGATCTATGACCATATGGCTTTTTGGCACTGTAAAACAGCATACTCCTCAACCAATATGAAGTAGAGTGACTGGAAGAGCATGCTATACAGACCAATAGGGCCAGGAAACAAGTGTTTCTATTCCAGTGAAGACCAGCAAATCTAAGAGTAACTACCGGGGGCCATGAGTACCGTGTGAAGATAATGTCGGCTGCCCACCCCTATGAGAAAAACAGTACCCTAAATTTCATGGCCATTTACCAAGGCTACTAGATATCTAACAACAACAACAATAACAACCAAGGTTATTAGATACCACTGTAGTGATATTGTGGATTTTGTCACTCCTTTGGAGAGAAAGAAGTAGCAGGTTTTAGAATTATGTCCTAAAACGATGTTTCAATGGGCAGCAGAGATGGTTCGGGGGGTCAAGTACCTCCTGCCCAAGTCTGACAGCTTGAGGTTGAATTCTCAGGACTAAAAGCTGGACATAACAGCACACACATCTGTAATCACAGTGATCCCCTACCAGGAGCTGAGACAGGAGAGTCATTGAAAGCTTGAGGACATTAGAGGCTGTCCTCTGGCTGCCACACTTGCTCTGTAGTAATCACACCCGTATGCACCAATGTTTTGTGCCTATGTTGTGCGAAGCAACTGGAACACACCCAGGGGCCCCCAGCCCCCAGACAGGATCTCATGTAGCTCATCTAACCTTAATCTTCTTGCCCCCACCTCCCACGTGCTGGATCATTTGTCTGTATCACCACTCGGCTAAATAAGGAGCTGTCTCCTGAATGCATGGAGGCGGATGGTAGGACCTAGTAGTTAAGCAATATAAAGGCTACAGAATTATTTTTGCTTACCTCATATGTTTATTAGATATGAGGAAAGAAACAATATGTAGATAATAAAGACATAACTCCTTGTTACTAAAAAATTTAAAAAGACAGGATGCAATTAGGAAAAAAAATACATTCCTAAGGCCTCTAAATTAAAGAAAAAATGACAGACTTTTCAAAGCAAAGCAAACTCCACTTATATCTTGACATGTGACAATTGACTTGAAATCTAACAAGACAGTTTTAAGTCACGTATACCTGATGAACTGTACTAATGTCTTAACACTGAAAACCCAGAAGCTTTTATTATTAAGGTGGAAATTGAGAAAGAGCCTGCAAAGGTCATTCTAAACTTAGAAAAATATCGGGAAAATTCCAAGAAAGAATAAATTTTCCACCTTAGAAGGCTCATGCTGTCTTTGATAAGTCAATTCAAACTCAACAAAAGATACAGTCCCTTACGTAAAGTCACTTAACTGAGGAAGACCCACTTACCAGCTTCACACCATGGAGCTGCAGAGAATTCAGTGTCGTGGGGACTGTTTTCCTGGCACTAAAAGTAAGAATTCTTACTGGACTTGGTGGCACATGCCTTTTATCCCAGGACTTAGGAAACACAGGCAGGCAGAGCTACGTAATGAGACCCTGCTTCAAAACAAACAATTCCAGCACTCCAAATAACATAAAAATAAGTTTTCATAGAAGTGTTCTATGTTCATTTTTAAAAAATCACATTTATGTATTTAGTGTGCATGCATGTGTGCATGTGTTCCTTTGTGTGTGAGCATGGGTCTGAGTGTGTGTGTGTGTGTGCGCGCTCACCAGCGCATGGCAAGTTAAAGGACAATCAGTAGAGCTGGTTCTATCCTTCTGCCTGTGGGCCTGGAGGAATGATATTCCATCAGGTTTGGTGGCGAGTACCTTCACTATCTTGATAGCCTTGTTCATGACTGGCAACAACAAAGTCAAATAAGGCTTAGTGTGATGGTACATGCTTGTAACTTCCTGGCATGTGGGAGGTAGAGGCAGAAGGCTCACAAGTTCAAGGTTTGTCCTCACCTACATGGCTATTTCAAGGCCAGCCTGTGCTATGTGAGACCCTGTCTCAAAATAAAAGAAATGGTGTTGGGAAATTATATAGCAGAGGATGTTTTATTTACTCTGTTTAAGATTTGTGACATTAACTCTTTGAACACCAAATTCATTGTTAATCTTTTGCCCTTTTCACTAAACTTACAGGGTTTTACATTATTTATGATTATCATTTGCCCTTTTCACTAAACTTACAGGGTTTTACATTATTTATGAAATAAAATTTATCGAGTTTTCCCTCTTTCTGTTTCTGGCCTTTGACTCATAATTGAATAGACCGCCATTTCTCCTGGGTAATGAAAGTCTCCGTCTGTTTTTCCTCTATTACTTTTGCTGTCCTAGTTTTCACATTTAAGTTGTTGATTCCTCTGGAGTTTACATGGCATAAGGAAGGACTCTGGGATGAGCTCTGTTTATTTCTTCCAAATGGCTAGCTAGGTTTTCCAAGACCATCTTTGAATAATTTATCTTAGTTCACTGATACACAATTCTCCTTGACCATTAAATGTCCACACATGCTTCTGAGCCCTCGGAGGTCATTTGCTCAGTGTCTGAGGCAGTGCCATACATTTTAGCATCTCACTTCTCACTTTTAGAAATTTCTGGGCTAATTTTGAATGTTTGCTCCCTTAGAGGAATGTAAGGATTAGTTTTCAAAGTTTCAAAAAAGACCCTGTTGGGGTTTTCTTTAGATCTTTTTAATTTATGCCATTTATATCTAAATAAATCTATAGATTAACTTGGGGGGAATTTTCATAGTTCTGAGTTTTATATGAGAGTCAAACATGTTTTGTTTGAATACTCTCACACGTGTGTGTGTGTGTGTGTGTGTGTGTGTGTGTGTGTGTGTGTGTGTGTATGTGTGTGTGTGTGTGTGAAATGGATTTTACCTATTTCTTTTGGGGCATGGGATTGAGACAAGGTCTCATGTATCTCAGTCTGAACATAAACTTGAAATGTAGTTGAAAATGATCTGAATCCCTGACTCTCTTGCCTCTACCTCCTAAGTAAGGTCTGGGCCTACAGGTGTGTCCCGAAACACCCAACTCATTATCTTTTAACTTGTTTCCTGAAGTTTATTTCTGGGAATTTTTTGGAGTTTTGTTGTCTGGTGTGAGTTCTTAGGTATGTGTACAACAAGTTGCTCCCTGGCATAAAAACGTAAGCTTGGAACTGGGATGCAGTGGCTCTGAGAGCTACCAAGGGCAATGTGAGAGACACCACATGGGCCTTGGGGGGGAACTTGTAGGTTTCAAACTGCTTGGTGCTTAGTGGGTCATCAGACACAGGAACTGCTTGAAAGCTAAAGCACTTGTCTCCAGATTCTCCCAATACTGAGATTCCCAGATATCTTCACTGAGTGCTCCTACACTGTGATAGCCCATTTGCTGTGACTCTGAGCCCATCCAGGGGATGGCTCTGTGCTCCATAGCTGGAAAGTTAGTGGCAGCCATATCACAATGGGAGGCCTGGCTCCTTCTTATCCAGTTAATTAATGGTCCACTGGGGGGCCTGGGGGTGGGGCTTCAAGATGGTAATGGCTTAGAAAAATGCATCTGAGGCACATATACCATTTGGAGTACCCAGTTAAGAATGATTTGCCACATCCAGGAGAGCTTCACAAAGATTTTTCACAAACATGGGCATTCAGCTCTGCTGATAGCCCCACACCCTTAATGGCATAATCACCAACATAATCCATTCAGAATAATGGCCTTTTAATACAGAAACAATTACTTCAGATAATAAAATAACACTTTAATTTGCTTGACACCAAGTTTGACCTACTCGGAGCATCTGATGGTGAGGTGAGGGAAGGGAAGTGGGCTGATTTCTAAATACATTATAAAGCCATAACACACCATGTATTTCAGGCCTGAGATGCTTTGAAAGGCTTGGCAGAAAAATAAAATGATAATCAGAGTAAGTTATTGCTTTGGAACTTACAAAATACTTGGTAATTTGAGTATCGACTTCTTCCTGTTTCCTTAGAGAGAGAAAGCTAAGCCTTCAAGTTAATGCACTTGGATTAAATTTGTTCGTTTTGAACACCTACTGTGGGAAGGGATTTAAGGCATGCAATCACTCAACAAATTGTTATTGCGTGAAAACTAATACTGCATCCTAGGAGGGAAATGCAAACAAAATCCATTGCTCTGATGCTTTCTCATATCTCTAGATCTATCTTCTAGCTCTTGTAAACTATTTCTATTCTGTCTTTAGTAGAACTGTTTTCTTAAGTGTCTTCAAATTCTTTGGGGAAGTAGGTGAGTTTTAAGTCTCAAATAATTAAAAGCTTCCCTAAGTAACCCTCCTGAGTTGGGAAATGAGGCAGTCATTTACATACTTAGTTTCCCGGGTTGTTGGCATAGGCAAGAATTCATTCTTTTTCATTTGGAAAGAGAAAAGCTGGGACCAGGGTTGGAGGTAAAGGTCTCATGCGATGACTGGTTTCCAAGTGCCATGGCATAACCAACAACTTGACCATCAGTTTCTGATAGCTAATTTTGTCTCTTATTAAATATAATAATAAGATATATTCATCATCTGTACTTTAATGAGAATTAATTCATAACAACTTTCCTGCAATAAGTAAGTGAGATAATTGGTATTTTTTTTTTTTTAAAGATGAGTACAAAAACTGCCAGTAATCCACTAATCTGTGGTTTAGGACAATGTGGTTTGGAGTCTTTTTTTTTTTTTTTTTGTGGAGGAAAGGTTTTATTTTTGTTTTTTTTTTCTCTTATTTATTATTATTATTATTAATTCAAGTTAGGGAACAGGCTTGTTTCACATGTAATTCCCCTCTCCCTCTCCCTCCCCTCACCCCCATTCCTTCTCCCCCACCTCCAACCTACCCCCCACCCCATCCACCCACCACTCCCCAGGCAGGGTGTGGTTTGGAGTCTTAACACTAGGCTTTGATGCATTAGAGGCGAGATCATATTTGTACCATTGTATATTGTATGCTTATCTTGTTTCCTTTAACGTTTTAGGTATTTTCTCATTAAAAATTCTTTGATCCAAACTGCCTTCTAAATTCATGTCTCTCTACCCATGAATTAATGCAGTACTCAGATCCTATCAGAGAAGTTTCTTAGTGCAGTATATCATGGCTAACTCAGAAACTCACAACTATTCGAAAGTGTAGAGGATAAATGTCTATGGAGCGCTCAGTCACAAATGGGACATGGAGGCCACACCCCCTCATGCCAAGACTCAGGAATCACTGCAGAGGACAGAGCAGAAAGATTGTAAGAGCCAGAGGTCAGGCAGGGCTGGGGCAAATCAGTGTCACATGGGCATGATAGGACCACCACACTCAGAACTCACAGCAGCCGTAGTTGGCTGCATAAGATGAAGCCAGTCTAGCATGGGATGGGGTGGGATTCACGAGTCCACCCAGAGCGGAGGAGCCGTGGACAGTTGATGGCTTCTGGGCAAAGGAGAATCAGTTTTATTCAAGGATATGGCCCTGGGCAGGTTAACCAAGTTCCAGTGGCTGTCCCCACAGCTATGAGTATATCACAGTACGAACTAGACTTGGGTTTTAAGAAAAGGAAAAAGGAAAAAGGAGAGGACATGAGGTTGGGAGCCAGTAAAGGCTGGATCTTGGAGGAGTTTGGGGGCGGAGTCAGGGTGAATATGATCAAAATACATTGTATGTACATATGAAATTCTCAAAGAATTAATAAAATATTATATCAAAATATTTAATATTACTACTTCTCTGGACTGAATTATATCCTTCCAAATTCATCTGGTGAAACTGTAGCCCCCACCCCCCCCAGACCTGTCACCGTATATGGAAGCAGAGTCTTTATGGATGGGATTAAGAGTATCAAAGGTGTGCTGGTTAATTTTTCATCAACTTGATGAAAGCTAAGGTCATTTGGAAGAGGCAATCTCATTTGAGAAAATGCCTCTATCAGATTGGCCTATGGACAAGCCTATGGGGGACTTTTTTTTGACCAATGATTAATGTGGGTGGGCCTTAGCCATTGTGGGTGGTGCCACTTCCAGGGCATATGGTCTTGGGTTAAAACAGAAAGCAAGCCAAGTCAGTCACAGAGACCAAGCCAGCAAGCAGCATTCCTCCATGGCCTCTGCTTCAGTTCCTGCCTCTGTTCCTGCCTTGAGCTCCTGCCCAGACTTTCCTCAATGATGGACTGTGATTGAGATGTACAAGCCAAATAAACCCTTTCTTCCCCAAGCTGATTTGGTGGTCATGGTCATTATCATAGGAACAGAAAGGCAAATTAGAACAGGGAGCTTAAGTGTGGAGCTTTCACTGAACACAGTTGGTGTCCTTATTCAAAAAGATAGGCAGAGCTCACCAACTGTCTGAGAACTGGAAGTGACTCTTTTTTTTTTTTTTTTTTTTTTTTTTTTTTTTTTTTTTTTTTTTCCGTTTTTCGAGACAGGGTCTCTCTGTGGCTTTGGAGGCTGTCCTGGAACTAGCTCTTGTAGACCAGGCTGGTCTTGAAGTCACAGAGATCCACCTGCCTCTGCCTCCCGAGTGCTGGGATTAAAGGCGTGTGCCGCCACCTCCCAGCTTTGGAAGTGAACTCTTACAGGAAATCATCCTGTAGGAACTTGGTTTGGGATACTAGCATAGGCAGCAAGCAAACACCTGGTGTTTAAGGCACCCAATCTCGCAGCCTATGGCAGCTTGTTGTGCAAGGGTGAATTGAGCAACACATCCTCTAAAGCTCATCCTTCCAGCTTCTTTCCTTCCATCCCATCTTCCTTCTCCCTGTCTCTGTCTCCAGTGTTAGGAACCGAAGCCCAGGTCTCCCATGTACTAAGTCCACACTTTGTGACTGAGCTAGACTCTCAGCCTTATTTGGACTTTCTTTCTTAGAGAACTTGTGCATAGAAACATGCACCATAGACTAGTGCATTCATGGCCTCGCCCGTCTCAGGGGCTACAGGTTAAATGTCCCAAGTCAGTGCTATGCACTGGGGTCTGTACTAATGACTCTCTATACAGTGTGCTGGTCCACATGGACAGATACAGAAACTGAGAGGAGCTTGGAACCCTTTGCACTCATGGTTGTACTGTCTAAGAAGTAGTCAGAGGTAGGATCTAGAGAAGGTTGGGTTGTGAGTTTTAGGTGGCGAACGTATTAGGACCACACATTAGTACCGTGCATTAGTCCATGGGAAATGGGCTAAAAAGATAAGCAAATAATTCCTCACTGTAGATAGGCTGAGAAGCATACCCCTGATTAGAGTGGAGAATGCCAGCACAAGGACCATGAAGCTCCATTAACCCTCAGAGGGAGGAGCAGAGTAAAGGAGTTTAAGTAGAAACTCTGCCTCTGTCTTGTCCTTATTCTGAGACCTTTGCCAGATTTTGTAAAACTCTGTTTCATGGCTCCACACATGCAAACATAGGAATAACAGTAGAATTCACTCTGTGACATGATCCTACAGGCAAGGAGCATAGTGCAGTTCCTGGCATGTATTAAGAACATGTGGAAGATGCTAGAAGCTTTCCTTTACTTGTTATAGCTGCAAAATACACAGCTTTCAGTTGAAGCAGCATTTTTCTTTTAAATCAGCCTATCTGTGGTCTAGAAGCTATTTGTTGGTCTTTTATGGAAGTTGGGGCCCCATCCTTTTCACAGCAATGTGACCCAGGCCTGACAGGCCAGGAAATCACACACCCTTCAGGGTACTGATTCCCGTTCCTTCCTTCCCAGCCTTCAGCTCATCAAAAGCTCTGAGTGTTTATCTCACTCTTGCCAGAAGCTATCCGTTTTGGATTGTTCTGAATTTTACTGTCTTGTTCTGTTTACAGTCATCATGTGCACACAGTGGCCTGAGATGAGGTAAGAGACGGGTGTCTGTGACATTTCCATATCTGGCATGCTGAGATCTGTGTATTTTGCTTTGTTCTGCCATTACTTCAGACCTGTTTCCTATGATGCTGGCTTGGTGAACTCAGGACCAAAAGAGATGAAGTCAGACCTGGGTTCTGACCTGACTGTGGTGTTCATGCTCTCTGAGTCTCAGCATTCTTGTGGTTAAAATGGGGACCTTAAAGAAACTGTACCATGTGACTGTGGTGACAGAATGAGTTAGCCTTTTCGAAGTGTTCTCACACATGGTAAATGCTACTACTGTATTCTCACTCTGCCAGCTTTGGGTGTCTTCTTTTTCCCGTGTTGACGCACTAAAAGCACAAGGCTAACACACAAACACACAGGGCGAATTTCCTAGAACAAAGTCTCCATATTGGCAGGGACTTGCCCATTTTATTTATTGTTCTGTGCCCAAGCTCCATAACAACCTAAGTGACTATGGATAAATAATTAACAAATTCTGGACAAATAAAAGTGAAGGCCACAGTCACATGACATGCCAGCTCCTTCCATACTTGCAGATCTGAGCATCGGAAATCCCTGACCCGTAGTGAGACACAGAATATCTCCTGCAAGTAGAAGTTTGGAAATACAGCTTTGTGATTAGTTACGTTGATAGCTCAGTAACGTCATCTCTATCCCAGGGCCTTCTTGTCGATCTGCCCTGATTAGGTGCCCTCATTGCCACAAACAACTGCTGTAATTCCAGACAAAGTAATTCTAGACAAAGTAAGGGCAGTTGAAACAGAGAGCTCCTCTCCCTTCCTGTCTTGAGTCTTTTCCAGAGTGGCAAAGCCCACTCCAGAGATCCTCACTTGCCCATGTCTAAATCAGTCATCAGCTTGGCCCTGTCAAGATGAACTCTGACTCATGTATGGGAAGAGGACGTACTCAGGCCTTTTCCCAAGAGGATGATGCAAGGGCAGTAAAGATTGCTGCATGCACCTACTCACAGGAGTGTTGCAGGGAAAGGCAGCAATGAAGCAAAAGTAAATCAAACAAGTGCATAAACGAGGAAGTGTCTGTCATATGCCAACAGAGGGCTCCTGACAGGGAATGATAAAGTTGTAGTGCTCTGGCAGCAAAGAAACTCTCATTGGGCAGCAAGTAGAGTAGGGGCTTTCTGTTGCTTAGAGTTCAAACTATGTAAAAAGGACAGCAGGAAATGTGACTGTGTACATTAATTTGTCCAGTGTGTATTAAGGGCCGGTGATAATGAGAGAATTTCATTTGGAGGCAATTTGGGAGAATGTACTCTACCCAGCTACCTGAACTAATGTGCAGTGCTGCCTAGTGGCTGTGTCAAAGGGGATGTGAGATGATGTTAGGTAAGTCACGTGGTCTGCAGAGTTACAGTGTCTCCTGGATTAAGTGAGAGGGCCAAATACACCATGACAATTGCAGTGTAATCTCATGACTGCATCCCCCTTCTTTTGGAGCACACACTAGTTCATTTGGTCAGGCTAATACAGGCTGACCAGTATTAAAGAGAGAAATTATATGCCAAAGTAATGACTCTCCAAGTAGTAGTGTAGAGAATGTGTTAATACTCTGGCATGTGAAATAATCATATACAAATAATATACAAATATTATTTAAACAAGACCCCAGAGCCTGTAGTTGACTCATTAATGACCTGTGGGTGAAGGTACCATCCGTATGCAGAATTAGCCAAAGTGGTATCTCCTAAAATATTTGGCAATGCAAATCCTTTAGTTCAGCTACTATCTTCCCTGGCACTAGATTGAATCTTCTGGAGTCCTCAGACCTCAGGGCACTGAAGTTGGCAATAACATCACAGGTGGCATGCATGCCTTGGTTTCTGGGGTTGCTACTGTGATGTGGTTGAGGCTGGATTATGGCCCAGCTTGACATCTGAGTGTGAAGCCTGGCTGGTCACACTCCTGGGTCATGGCTGGCTTGGCTATGTATTATTGGTGAGAGCTCAGGTGAGTTTTACTCTATCTCCACCCCTCAGTGCTTCATCTGTAAGTTGGGAATGTTGATAGGTACCGCCTTCTAGTTTTGCAAAGGCCATATAAATTAGTAAATAGAAAGTTTATAACAGTGCTTGGCTTACGGTGTTATTAAACTGTTTGCATTTATATCATGTTTCGAACACATGAATTCAGCCTGACTTGATTGAATCACATGTACTCTGATTCAAAGAACAAATTCTTGAGCAATTATCATAAGTGTGAAGGAAATTCTTGACATGTCCCCTTGAAAGGCAGCACTCCCCCTAGTGCACGGGCAGGTTTTCCCTGCATGTCTCTCAGCAGCCACCGTACAGCAGGGGTAAATGTTTGCTGAGTCACAATATTTTAATGAACTCTGTAATCAACAAACCTAGCAACCCTCTCAAGAAGTTTGAAATGATTTGGCTAGAGTATTCTGGTAGGCGGTTTTCCCCCACTGAATTAAGCATGGTAGACTGAATATACGTTTCCAGCATCGAGTTAACATGAGCTTTTTAAATTTAGGCTTAAGCTTGTTGACTTAACAACTACCGCTTGTTTAGAGACTGTTAGTACTGTGCCACAACAGACAGAAAAAAAAAAAAAATACATTGCTTAGCGACCCTTTTAGATACCTTAACTCTCTTCTTCATGAATTGTCCTGCTCGAAGTTAGGATGCGTCTGACTTTAGCAATGAATAGAGACACTGTCCGCACCCATGTGTCTGGGGCTGTGCCCTCTCTGCTAAGGCTGGTGACCTACCATGGGCATATAAGTTGCACCTTGAATTATTATCTTTATAATCTCTAGCAGTCTGAGCTATGTGTGGGAGCGGAGAGACACTTTGTCTCCTCCATTCTGAGAGGGTAGGGAAAGCAATTGACCTTTCGCCTGTTTCTGGGATTCTTTGTATCCTTCCAAGCATGTGGCTTAGTCTGCAATGGGAAATCAGTCAGTCTCCCTCTCTCACACATTACTATTTAAAAATCTCACATTGGGCGCTTTCTGGAAAAAGCCAGGAGCTTAGAGACCTAGGAAGCTTTTAGGGTGGAGGTTCGTTATCAGTTTAACATAGCTCTCTGGTTATTTTACAAACTTTTATAAGATTTCGCAGGGTGAATTTGAAATTCACCTAGAGGCCCTAACCCCAAGTTACCCCCCCCCACCTGAACATTGATCTTATGCTCCTATCTGTTCCACACTTTCCATGAGTTCCTATGGTGCTTATCTTGAAATTAACTGTCCTTTGTGTTTCCTTTTCCTGAACATTTGAAGGAATGAGTCAGATGTTCTCATAATATATGGGCAGCCTGGAGAAAAATGCTGTTATTTTAAGAGCTGGCCAGGAATTCCTTCCAGGGAGGAGACTGTCTACCACCTTAATGGAGGCATTTGGCCATGAAGATAAGCGCCCCCCACCCCCCAGGAGACTGCTCGGACTGGCTGGGGCTAGATGAAGAGATAGCAAACTGTTGTGAGGAAGAAGTTTACAGGAATGTAAAATGGAGGAAGACAGAGGAGAGAGAGGAGGTGGGGATGCAAGAAATGGGGGAGAAAGCAAGATGGCAAGTAACGGGAACTTCTGCAAAGGGAAGGTCGGCTTCCCACGTATACTTTTGAGTCTTTTGGGAGACAGAAATAAAGTGAAAAGGGTTGTGTACAGGGTCTAGATTCTAACTGGGCCACAGGAGACAAGTGAGATCAAGAATCTAGCCGCAAGGAGCCACTGGAGAGAGAGACAAGTGACCCTGAGAATGTTGGCTCTCAACTCTTCTCAGACATCTAGTGGGGAGATGCTGGCCTTCCAACAGGATGTGGGATGGAAGCTGGAGCCAGTTTTTATTTAAGCCTAAGGGAGAGAGTGATCGTGGTTGACAGCCATGTTACATCTGCTCCAGGGGAAAAAATAGAAGCGTGTTTGAGTTTGAGAATTTTTGGAATACCGCCCTGGAGATGAATGAAACCTTAGAGCAAATTTTATGACTTGTGTCCCCAAAGAAGAAAAACGCAGCAGTAGCATTTAGAAAAAGTTATTTTAAAGGATTTCTTCACTCTAATGGATAGAGATTGTCTTAAGATAATACAAATATCCCGAAGATTTAATGAAGTTATCGGGAGCCTTGTTGACATTAATTAGAGTTCTGTAATTAGAATTATAGTTATAGAAGCTCCTTCCTGCAAAACAGAGACCCATATTTCAGCATCTCTGGTTCCCAGTGCCGTTGGGCTCAGTACCTGATGCATTTTTATATGGCAGGGCTTTCATAATTCTTTTTAAATAACCATGTTGATAGATATTTAATCGTTTTTTAATTAATGGTAGACTAAAACCCATTTGTACTTGTGCTCATCTTCTTTTGCCTTTGCTCACAAGCAAACTGTCAGCAACTGGTGCACACTGCCGCCCAAAGCGACGGTGACACGGAATCCAATCAGGAAAGCAGTGTAAAGATGAAAGGTCTCACCAATGGGAAGTGAACTTGCTAAAGTACGCCTTTCAATGAATTTGGACAAAACTGAAAAATGTTGTTGATATCAGATCCTTAGGCCGATTACTGAAGCGTTCGATTTTTCAGTATGTCAATTCATCACTGTCCACCTGGTTATATTTAACACTTTCTCCCATTCCCAGTGTGTCTGCTTAGATAGGCACTTGCTGTCACAGGGTGCTTGCCTCTCTAGGAGGTCAGCAGACCAGGGGGAGGCAATGGTCCCCACTCCCCACCGTCCCCCCATCCTTTCTCAGGTGTTGGTAATGGCAGATGGAGCCTCAGTGTCCTGTGGGCTCTAAAATATTAATAAGACAAGGCTTTTATTCTTCAGACTGCTCAGCCTTTCCTTTTCGAGGCTCTGTAGAGCGTCCTGCCTGTTAATGTAAGACACTGGCTCTCCGGGAAGATATGCCTTCACTTCCAGACACCCGAACCCCACCTTTCCCCGTGATCCTCTTCTTCATTTCATCACTGTGCTGATTCTCATTTTAAATCACTCGAAACTTGCAGGGACACTTGGATGCATTTAATTCCATTTTGAGATTAGAGGTCTTGGGGTGCATTTTAATAAATATTTGATGGAGATGCTAGCCTTGGGGGTCATTCTTATTTACAAAATTAGAAATGGCGTCTCAGAGAAGAGCTTAGCATTGGGAAGAAGCAGTACTCATGGACACGCACAGTCCTAACTCATGGTGTTCCCTCCACTTTTCAGAACACACTAGTTGTCTACCGGTCCAGTTTTAGAAGCAGTGATTAAATTGCAGAATGCTGTTGGGCAATGCCAATTAAAACGACAATTGTCTAGTCAACAGTCATCTCATCTTTAAATGGAATGCCAAACCCAGTCTACTGCATATTTTCTGCAAAAATCCATACATCGTATGGTGTGCAGTTTAGATTGTTTTAAGGGTCTGTAATGGCTTTGGTTTTAGCTAGTTCATTCTAGCCAGGCAATGAGTATCAATTTTGTTAATTAAGAATTTCAGGCTCTTTAAATTTATAGTACAATTACAATTTACTTCATATTGGAGACGGTCTTTACCCCGTGGCACCATTAGCAAAATGCCCACTTAGGTTGTTTGCTGACAATTCCATGGCAGCTGACTTTCACAGGAAGAGTTACCATTTGGGTTTCTGCACTGAATTTTCTCATTGGGTGTCAACCGCTCGTCAGCAGAATGTAACCATGAAGACTTTTGACTTAAATCTTTCTTTCTTTTTTTCTTGTTGGTCTTTCCCCTAAAGAAAAAGCCAATTCATCTGCTAGGAAAGGATTGCCTTCCGTAGTCTCAGGTCCTGCCAGAGACAAATGACTGTAAAAATTTAAAATCAATCATTAACAGATTAGCTGTTGGTCCAAAGTAAATAGCAATCAGCTTATTAGGCATCAGGCGGAGTGAGATAAAGGGAAAGAGTTATTGAAAATGAGGATGTTGTCTGGGGCTCTGCTTGTGTGGTGGCTCCCAGGCGGCTATTGCTTTGTTAATGGAACAACTAGCAGGAAGTAAGGCAGTGGGCTGTGTAAAGATGGGTGCCTGGTTGTGCTAACCAGGGTCCTGTGGTTTTCTCTTCTACACCTTGGCTTTACTTGCTTTGGCTACATGGAAGCTGGTGTGTTCTCGGCTGTTCTCTTCATCGACTTCTGCAAGACTTGTGAAAGACTGCTTGACTCTGTGAAGCAGTGCAGAGAGGTGACTGAGAGTCACCAGTCCGAGGAAGGACCTGTTTCTTAGTGCTTTGCATACTTAGTTTGCATCTCTTAGTGGTTTGGTTGGGAGTGGAGTCAAAGGGACAGTTCATTAGTGGCTCCCTCTAGCTTTAGGTGTGCAAGTTGCTGTGCACAACAGTTGTGATTGTAACAGCTAGTGTTGGCTGCTAAAGGTTAAAGTCAGCCAGGGAGAGCTTGAGGAGAAACATGCTGCTTATGGCCTCTTTCCCACGGTGGTTGCTAACTCAAAGAAAACCACTAACTGGATGATGGTGAGTTCCTGCAGACGCCCCTCAACCAAGTAGTCAAAGCTGATGTCACCGCAACAAGACGTGTGCCCCAGCACGCTAGAGGGACACATCATCAGCCTTACATTTTCTTTAACACACACACACACACACACACACACACACACACACACACACACACTGAAAACACATCAGTTGAAATAATTCTATAAAAGAGGTGATCAGCCATCTTTAAAAATGCCAAAGTCAAGAAAGACCGAGGAACTGTGAGGATGGGAAGAAAGAACAGAAATAAGGTAGTGTGGGCTTCTGGATCAGGTCCTAGAACTCAGGCAGGATGAGAACTGGTGAAGAAGCTCCAAGCTTAAAGCACAGTCAGGAATGTCTTTCCAAATGAATGCCCTGGTTTGAATGATAAGTTTATGTAGGCTTATATAGTATTAGGGGAAGCTGAGTGTAGAATATGGGAACTGTCTATTTAATTTTTTCTGTAAGTGTAAAACAATTTCAAAATAAAAAGCTAAAAAAGAAAAGGAAGATGAGCTTAAAAAAAAAACAATGCAGTGACTCTAGGAGCCTGGTGGTGACCCCAGCTCACATCTGGGCCAGTTTTCCCTTTTACGTTATTGTTCTGCTTTCTTTTGCTAAAACCAGGGTCAATAACTGCTTTGTTCTAATATATTTTCTTTAAAATGTATTTGTATTACTGTATGCTTGTTGTTCCGCCACTGCTTTCAGTGGGAATGAAATAATAATTTTCACATGTGGCCCTTCCTCTCAGCTTCTTACTGGAACCACACTTCTTTGACAGGCTGTAAACTGTTCATTGAGGCACAGTTTATGGGATGTTAGATCCCTGCTTTGAGTGACCTGGATTCTGTAGGTGAGGGTTATATTATGCTATTTATTGTTATGGATCTACAGGCTGGCTGGCTTGGTTCCGTCTCATTCTGCAGGTCCGAGTCTGCACTGTGTTGGACCAAGGGATACGTGAAAGTCCAGACAGAAATACAAATGGGCAAACCCTAGCACACAAGCACAATTCAAGCCTTAGCTTAAATTGTCCCATTTCCAGTTAGTCAGAACTATTTTCATGGCCAAGCCCAAAGTCAAAGTGTGGGGAAAGACCATCTTTACTCTACCAGAGTGTTATATGTACACATTATATATATTATATAACTAATTTATTCAGTGTGTGCATTTCTATGTGCATGTGTTCTATGATGCATATGTGAAGGCCAGGGCAGGAGTTACTTTTGCCATTCTGCTTGGCTGAGGCTGGGTTTCTGGTATATCTGCTGTTGCACCAGCTTTTTATGTGGGTTCTGGGGGTCAAACTCGGTTGGTCAGATTTGTGGGATGAATGCTTTTACCCACCACGCCATCCTCCAGATCCCTGTTTTTTTTTTTTTTTTTCTTTTTCTCTTTTTCCCAAGACAGAGTTTTTCTGTATAGATTTGTAGACCAGGCTGGCCTTGAACTCACAGAGATCCGCCTGCCTCTGCTTCCCGAGTGCTGGGATTAAAGGTGTGTGACACCACCATCTGGCTATCCATGTTGTTTTTTGAGACAGGATTTTACATAGGTCCAGGCTGACCTCGGAACTTGCTATGTAGCCCAGACTAGCTTTGAACACCTATTCCTCTGAGCTCAGTCTCCCAAATGCTAGGATTACAAGTGCAAAAAAAAAAAAAAAAAAAAAAAAAAAAAAAAAAAAAAAGAGTTACCATGTCCGGTCAACTGGCTTTTGCTGTCTCTTGCTGGCCTACCTCCTGGGCTCTCTTTGCTATGTAAGTATAGATGAGAGACTGGCCTGCCAGGATATCACCCATTCTTCCCACACTGCAACTGCTTACTCAGCAGCCAGTAGTGAAGATGCTCTCCCACTGTGCACAAGCAAGAAGTCCCATGACACTGTCATTGGAGCATTGAACTACTAAGCAGTATCCAAAAGCCCCTCTCTGGGTTTCTGCCTGGGTCTGGGGACACCATCATGCTCCTTGGGTCAGAGGCTCCTGGTAGAAGGCAGGTTTGTAAAGTCATCACGTAATAAAAGTGTCAAGTGACCCTTTCCAAAGACTGGCTGGCTTTGCCAGGTCCTGTCCACACAGGGAGTTTTCTATTGCTGTGAAGAGACACCATGACCATAGCAACTCTTAGGAAAGAAAGCGTTTAATGGGAATTTGTTTACGGTTTTGGAGGTTTTATCCATTATCATCACGGCAGGAAGCATGGCGGCACACAGGCAGTCATGGTGCTGGTGAGGTCGCTGAGAGTTCTTCATCTGGATCCAAAGGCAGCAGGGAGAGCCACTGGGCCTGGCTTGGGCTTTTGAAAACCTCAAAACCCATCCCTAGTGACACACTTCCTCCAACAAGCCACACCTCTTAATTCTTTCAAATAATCCCATTTGCTGGTGACCAAGCATTCAAATATGAGTCTATGATGTGTGCGTGCGTGCGTGCGTGCGTGCGTGCGTGCGTGCGTGCGTGCGTGCGTGTGTGTGTGTGTGTGTGTGTGAGAGAGAGAGAGAGAGAGAGAGAGAGGGAGGGAGAGAGAGAGAGAGAGAGAGGGAGAGGAGAGAGAGAGAATGTGTGTGAGTGTGTGAGTGTGTGTCTGAGTGTGAGTGTGTATGTGTGTGTGAGTGTGAGTGTGTGAGTGTGTGAGTGTGTGTATGTGTGTGAATGTGTATGTGTGAGAGAGTGTGAGTATGAGTGTGTGTGAGAGAGTGTGTGTGTGTGTGTGTGTGAGTGTGTGTGTGAGTGTGTGTGTGAGAGTGTGATTCTTATTCAAACCACCATACTCACCCTCCCTTCAACTCCTCACACCTGGCTTCGAGGCTTCCTCTCTCCAGACATAATGACATGGTCTGACCAAGGTGAAAAGCATTTCAAATTGGGCATGGTCACACGGACTTGTATTCCAGTGTTTCAGGAGGCCAAGACAGGAGATCATGAGTTCAAGGCCTGTCTGGCCAATTTAGTGAGAACCCCAATTCAAAACAAAAAATAAAGAGGCCATGTCTATTGTTCAGTGGTGGAGCACTTGCCTAGCCTGCTGTGCAAGGCCTTAGATTCAGTCCCAAGTACTGTAAAAACAAAACCATAAAAAGCATAAAACAAAAGATAGTTCAAGTTGATACACTTGTTCATCTGGATTTCCCCAGATTTCCTCAGCTCTGATGCCCACCCCCAAATCAGGGGATACAAACAGTGCCCCTACCCCCAGGAGATTTTCTGTCTTTGATTTTAATGCCAACACCTTCCAAGGGCTGGGATTATAGGTTTATCCTTCCACACTTGGCATTTTTGACTTGGAATATAATCTTAAACACATAGGAGGCACTTAAATTCATGATGCCTCAAAATATAAGTTGCAGAATTAACTTTGCTATCTTTTTAGTGAAGAAGTAAAAGCTAGGAAAGAATCAAGAGACACAGACGGAGGTAACAGGACCTCAACTTAGATCCCTAGCACACATGTAAAAAGCTGTGCATGGTGGCTCATGCCTATAATCCCAGTGACGGGGAGGGGAGACATCAGAGTCCCTAGGGCTTGCTGGACAGTTAGTCAAACCAAATTGGGGAGGTCCAGACAGTGAGAGATCATGTCTCAAAAAATAAGGTGAACAGTGATTGGAAAAGACACCAATGTCAGCTTCTAGCCTCCACCCTTACCTACTCTGACACATGCGTGTACACACATGAACACACGCATAAAGAAGTAGATATTTGTAATGTTATGGACAAGTATTAAAAAGGAGTATTTTCCCCAGCCCAGGCTGCCCTGTGTACCCTAGCCTTCCTTCCTTCCTTCCTTCCTTCCTTCCTTCCTTCCTTCCTTCCTTCCTTCCTTCTTTCTCTTCCTTCCTTCTCTCTCTCTCTCTCTCTCTCTCTCTCTCTCTCTCTCTCTCTCTCTCTTTCATCTCAGGAGGGCTCTCACTTCATGCTGAGAGTCCTCGGTTTATTCAAGCATCCTCTTTAATAGCTTTCCAACAGTGGGGGTGATCACAAAAGACAACTACTATCATGCATAAAGCTGATATCAAAAAATTCTTTTAACCCTAGTGGCATAAACAGTCCCTAGGCATGTAAACAAGCTCTCAGAACAGGTTCGAGCACACCCTGGGCCTAGGTCTGTTGTTAGGCAAACTAGGAGACATTCTCCCCTGAGGCCAACCCAGCATCTTAAAATCAATGGGTGATTCGAGATCCTGGGATACCCTAGCCTTTCTTAATCAGCTATGTCCACCTAGGTACCCGCTTTTCTTTCCTTCTAATGGTCCTCCACATGTAAAAATGACAAGTGTTTATGGCACATGGACAAATCACATAGGATTTTGGTGATTCTATGTAAGAATTTATGGGGGGAATATCAGTAGATATTCCTGATAGTAAAGAGAAAATAAAAACAAAGTATTTCAATAAGGAAAGAAAGACTCAAGATCCAACTGTGGTGACACAGGTCTGTCATTGCAGCATGTGGGAGGCAGATGTAGGAGGGTCAGGAGTTCAAGATCATTCCCAGTTACCTAAGGAACTGGAGGTCAATCTCGGCTTCACAAGCTCTGTCTTAGAAAATACCAAATCAAAACAAATGGCCAAATCAGAACAGAGCAAAATAAATCATGCCAAAGTGTATCCAGAGTGTCAGGGCACTAGCACCTGCAACAGGTAAGGTTTAGCCACCTGTCCCAATATGCCAATCGAAGACACGAACAATGGTGAAAAACAGAAAAAGGACTTTAATCAATGCTTTTGGGAAGAGGAACAAATCAAGGGGTCTAGAGACCCTGAGTTCATCTTCAAAGGTCTTGATAGAAGCTTTCGTTTTAAATGGAGGCCGAACTGAGGCAGGTGTCAAGTATTTTGCTAGCTAGGAGGGTGGTGAACACACTTAATCCCAGCACTCAGGCAGAGGTAGGTGGATCTCTTGTGAGTTCAAGGCCAGCCTGGTCTACATAGTGAATTCCAGGACAGCCAGGGCTATGTGCTGAGCCCCTGTGCCAAGAAAAAAAAAAAGGTATGCATAATTAATCAGTCCTTGTAAGGTAAGGTCCTGCCCATCATCGTCTCAGCTCTGCTTCTGCAAGAGGTCTGATAAATTATTAATCTGTTAATTGCTGTCATCACCTGAGGGGACCAATCTGCTCCTGACAAGATTATGTCCTCCAGGGTGAAGCCTCTCCAGCATAGGTAATTGTTTCCATCTTGGGATGGTCTGTCTGTGACGATTTGTTTCTCCTGAAATGCAGGGTGACTGCAGCTTAGGACAGTGACTTATCTGTGTGCCTTCAGCCCTGCAAGGGGATGAGCCTGGCTAGGAAGACATACTCTCTGCTGACTATTGGACCTCCTCGGAGATAAGCAGACATCTGACCCAGTGTAAAGCACACAGACACAAAGATGAAGCAGAGGCACCCGGCTTTCGTCCTGCTTCCGGTTTCCTTGTGGTCCCAAGTGAAGACTCAGGGTTTCTTAGGAAAAGCTGCTGGCTCCTCAGTGCCTGTTACAAAGGTGTGTGCAATATATACAAATAGTGACTACTACAATAGTATTCAGTTGAGGGGTGCTGAGGGCCAGGCAGCAGGCGAGGGTCCAATAAGAGAGCTTTCAGTCTCCAGGAGGAAACAGGCCTCATTACCACGGTAAAGACAGCACATGTAGGGAAGGAACCAGAGACAGCTGCAGATTTCAAAGCTGTGGAGCTGAGGTCCAGCAGAAGAGCAGGACAGCCTCACCAAGGAGGTGTGTCAAGTCAGAGAGACATGAAAAGCAGTGGAAGAAAAGGGAAATCACACCGCAGGACCTCGAAGAGAACCCATTTTCTTTCCTATATAAGGTTACTCTCTCTCTCTCTCTCTCTCTCTCTCTATATATATATATATATATATATATATATATTTTATAGTAGTATTGTAACTATTATTTGGGAAGATGAACATCTTACCTAGTCCTGATGGGGGAAATACTTCTGTGTATGTTTATAAATAAAGTACTTGCTTGGCCAATGAGACAGCAGGTTAGGCTGGACTAGGAGTCAAAGAGGATTCTGGGAAATGTAGTAGAAAAGTGGTGTTCCAGACAGGAAGTGACATAGCAAGGAGACTCATATTTAAGAAGAAGAAAAAGGAAGTGTTGCTCTCTTCCCCTCAGCTCCTGCTGCAGCGGGACGATGTGATTCACCAGCAAGGAGGGACGCCAATAAGGCGTCCAATAAGATAAGTCCCATAAAATATATAGATGTATGGTAATTGAGACTGAGCTAACAAATGAGAATCCTAGTCATTGGCCAAGCAGCTTTGTAACTAATACAAGTATCTCTGTATATTCATTTGGTCCTAACCCGGGCGGGCGGCTGGCGTAAAGCTCGCACGTGGCGATGGGGCTCAGGCGACATTTGGCAAAAAGATTTATCGTAACATAGTCCAGTAGCCAGAAGGCTTTGATGCGCTTTTTCCACCACAACCTCACCTCTGCCTCATGTAGAGTGAGAAGACTCTGTATTTCAGTTGAAGACAAAGAACATACAGAGGTGAACATAGGACTAAAGAAAGCATAAAAAAAAAAGAGGAGAGAAATGTGTGGGATACTGAGGTGAAAATCAGTGTGATTACAATTCACTCCAGGTCCTTGAAAAGGACTGCCATGTACACTGCAACCAGTGTAGAGCACCTTGCATGTCTGAGGAAGTCTTCAGCGTAAGAATAAGAAATATACGTGTTCCCCTCCCCTACTGATGGTAATATTAGATTTAATCAATCAATATTGCATCTGCCATACTACTTTGAAAAATGTCAGTACTGTAGTATCTGTGTTATTTTAAGTGTGGCATTAAAGCACAGACTTAAGCTAATTAATTTTGATGCTGGAGATGGAATTCGCTATGCCAAGCAAGCTGTGTACCATTGAGCAACAATCCTATCCTTGGGTTATCGAGGTGGGGTCTTGTTCTGTAGCCCAGGCTGGCCTTGAGTGCTGGGCTTCCTTCCACACCTGGCAGAAGGAGGAACCCTTGCTGTCCTTTGGCGAGTTGCTGCCTCCTGCTGAGAGCTGGTGGCACTTCCTCTCTATTTTTACTTCCCACTCCTGGTTTAACAGTGAGGTTGACTTTGCATCCACGTAGCTTGCACCCCCCAGGGCTGGCCATTGTCCCTGGTTACTGATGGAGACATCTTAGAATCACAGGGAAAGGTGGAGCTGGGCTGCTCCCCTGGACAGAGGAACAGAGAGGCACAACAACCATATGTAACCTTTGCACAAAACACTGATACTTTGGAATTTATTTCATATAAGCCAATCTGCAGAATTTTATGCAGTATTTTCATCTTTCTTAAAATATGAAAAAAAAATTCCCTTAGGATATGCTCTTTTCCGTTCTCCAAAAGTCTTGCTATGGTGAGCAGTTAATAAGCCCAATTAGACAGGCCAGATTCACCAAACTGGCAGCTGCCTTACTAAGCATGTGAAAATGCTCTGCTTGACACAGGCCAGGAAGGCAGGTAGCTTAACTGCAGATCTTCACCTCTGTCTTCTCTCCTCCAAACCCAACCCCCAGGCTCACCTCCAGCCCTGTAGCAGACTACCTGCTGTGGCCTCCTCTCCCTCTCTGCCCCCACTCCCAGGGTATTCTGGGAGAATGCTCTCCTCCCTCCTGTGGAACCCCTCATCTCCCTCACCCTCTTATAGCCCATTCTCCACAAAGACAAGACCAGATATCAGCACTTGCAATTATCCCAACCCCAGATGCTTAGACAGCAGTATAAAAATACAATCAAAACAGCCAGAACAATATGCCCTCACTAGAGTCCAGTTATCCTACTGCAGTAAACCTTGAGAAACGCAACATAGCTGAAGCACAAGACCAGTTCCTGAATCTAGATAGCCTTTATGAATATGATGGCGGTCCTGAAAGAGGAAATGAATAAATCCGTTAAAGAAATCTATGAAAACACAATTAGTAGAAGGAAATGAATAGAATAGTTCAAGATCTGAAAGTGGAAATAGAATCAATAAAGAAATCCCAAACTGAGGGAAATGAAGAGCTTGAACAGGAACCTCAGAGGCAAGCCTCAGCAGCAGAATACAAGAGATGGAAGAGAGATCCTTAGGCATTGAGACCAAGGTAGAAGAAATGGATACTTCAAAGAAAGCATTAAATCTACTAAACTCCAGGTACAAAACAGTCAGGAAATCTGGAATGCTATGAAAAGACCAAATCTCAGAATCATAGAAATAGAGGGAGGAGAAGAAACCCAGGCCAAAGGTATAGAAATATTTTCAACAAAATTGTAGAAGAAAATTTCTCTAACCTAAAGAAGGAGGTACCTATCAAGATACATAAAGCATCCAGAATACCACATAGAGTAGACCAGAAAAGTAAGTCCTCTTGGCACATAATAATCAAAACACTAAATGTACAGAATAAAGAAAGAATATTAAAGGCTGTCAGGGAAAAAGACCAAGTAACATAGAAAGGCAGATCTGTTAGAATCACACCTAACTTCTCAACAGGGACTCTAAAAACCAGAAGGGTCTGGGCAGATGTTCTACAAACTCTAAGAGACAACAGAAGCTGGCCCAGCCCAGACTTCAATACCTACAAAATTTTCAATCACAATAGATGGAGAAAGAAAAGCACTACAATGCAAAACCAAACTTAAGTAGTATCTATCTATAAACCCAGCCCTACAGAAGGCACTGGAAGGAAAATTTCAATCAGAAGAGGTTAACTACACACAAGAAAACACAGGGAATAAATAACCCCAAACCAGTACATCAAAGCGGGACAGGGGACAAAGCACAAGAACAAAATAACAAAAATCAACAAACACTGCTCATTGATATCTGTCGACATCAATGGTCTCAATTCCCCAATAAAAAGACACTAACAGAGTGGATGGTGAAAACATAATCCTTCTGCTGCATCCAAGAAACTTATCTCAACATCAAGGATAGACATTACCTCAGGGTAAAGGGTTGGAAAAGGTATTCCCAGCAAATAATCCTAAGAAGCAAACTGGTATAGCCATTTTAATATCTGACAAAATAGGCTTCAAACCTAAACTATTCAGAATAGTGAAGAAACTACATATTCATCAAAGGAAAAGTCCACCAAGGAGATGTTTCAATCCTTAACATCTATGCTCCAAACATAAAGACATCCAAGTTTGCAAAAGAAACACTACCCTATAGCTTAAATCACATATTAGTCCTAAAACTGATAATGGGAGACTTCAACTCTTGCCAATAGACAGGTCAGCAAGACAAAAACTAAACAGAGAAATGCTGGAGCTAACTGACATTATAAACTAAGTGGACCTAACAGATATTTACAGATCATTTCACCCAAACACAAAAGAATATACCTTCTCAGAAGCTCATGGAACTTTCTCCAAAACTGATGACATAACCAGACACAAAACAAGTCTCAACAGATACAAGAAAATTGAAGTAACTCCCTGCATCCTACCTGACCACCACACATTAAAGCTGGGTATCAACAACAGCAGTAACAACAGAAAGCTTACAAACTCATCAAAACTGAACAATTCACTACTGGATGAAAACTGTAAAACTTAATTAATACAGAAATTACGAATAAATTAAAAATGTTCTGGAATTGAATGAAAATGAAAACAGCATACTCAAACTTATGGGACACAATGAAGTCAATTCTAAGAGGCAAGCTGATAGCACTAAGTGCCTGTACATAAAGAAACCGGAGAGATCCCATACTAGCAACCTAACAGCACACATGAATGATCTAGAACAAAAAGAAGAAATCATACCTAAAAGGAATAAAAGGCAAGAAATAATCAAACTCAGGACTGAAATCAATAAAATAGAGACAAACAAACAAAAAAACAATACCAAGAATCAATGAAACAAAGAGTTACTTTTTAAAGAAAATCAGTAAAATTGACAAACCCTTATCCAAATTAACTAAAAGGCAGAGGGAGAATATCCAAATTAACAAAATTAGGGATGAAAAGGGACATAAAACAACAGACACCGAGGAAATCCAGAGAACACTAAGGACTTACTTTAAAAACCTGTATTTAGCCAAATTGGAAAACCTAGAAGAAATGGATAATTTTCTCAATATACCCTACTTAATAAAGTTAAATCAAGATTAGATAAGCAATTTAAAAAGACTTAGAAGCCCTAAGGAAATAGAAGTAACCACTACCCCCCCCCCAAAAAAAAGCCCAGAGATGCTGAAATGGTTCAACATACGAAAATCAATAGATGGAATCCACCATACAACCTGAAAGACAAAAACTACATGATCATCTTATTAAATAATTAGTCCTTTGACAAAATCTAACACCTCTTTATGATAAAAGTCTTGGAGAGATTAGAGATACAAGGGACATACTTCAACATAATAAAGCCAGTTTACAGCAAACCCATAGCCAACATCAACTTTACTGGAGAGAAACTCAAAATAATTCCACTAAAATCAGGAACAAGACAAGGTTGTCCACTCTCTCCATACCTATTCAATACAGTATTTGAAGTCTTAGAACAATAAGGCAGCTGAAGGTGATCGGGGGATACAAATTGGAAATGAAGAAATCAAAGTATTTTTATTTGTAGATGATATGATAGTATATATAAGTGATCCTAAAAATCCCACCAGGATATTCTTATAGCTGATAAACAATTCAGCAAAGTAGCTGGTTACAAACATAACTCACAAAAATCAGAAGCCTTCCTATATACAAATGGCGAACATACTGAGAAAAAGTCAGGGAAACAACACCCTTTACAATGGTCTCAAAAATGTAAAATATCGTGGAGTAACTCTAACCAAGCAAGTGAAACAGTTGAGTAATGCAAACTCTAAGATATTGAAGAACATATCAGCAGATGTAAAGATCTACCATGCTTATAGATCAGTATGATTAATACAGTAAAAATGCCCAGGATTCCAAAAACAATCTACAGATTCAATGCAATCCCCATCAAAATCCCAACACAGTTCTTCAAAAACTGCTGGAGGTATCACCACCCCCAACCTCGAATTGTACTATAGAGCTATAATAATAATAACAGCATGATACTGATACAAAAACAGACATGGTGATCAGTAGAATCGAATTGAAGACTCAACCATAAATCCACAAACCTATGGGCATCTGAGTTTTGATACAGAAGCAAGAAATACATACTGTAAAAAAAAAATAACACAGCTCCTTCAACAAATGGTGCTGGTCAAACTGGATGGCTTCATGTAGAATTCAAATAGATCTATACTTACCACCCTGCACAAAACTCATAAGGATCTAAGGTCTTAACATAAAACCTGATATAGTGAACCTGACAGAAGAGAAAGTAGAGAATAGCCTTGAACTCATTGGTGCAGGAAAAGAAATTCTGAACAAAACACCATCATACAGGCATTATGATGAATGATTAATTAAACAGGACCTCATTTGGACAAAAGTGTCAGCCTACAGAATGGGATTTTTTTTTAACCAATTGCACATTGATAGAGGGATTGATATATATCCAAAATATATAAAGAACTAAAAAAAAAACCCACCTGAATATCAAGAAAAAAATAACCCAATTAAAAATAGGGTACAGATCTAAACAGAATTCTCAAGAGAAAACTCAAAGGGCTGAGAAGCACTTAAAGAAATGTTCAACCTCCCTACCCATCAGGGAAATGTAAATCAAAACTACTTTGAGATTTCATCTTACACCACTGAGAATGGCCACGATCAATAAGACAAATGACAGTTCATGCTGGGGAGGATGTGGAGTAAGGACCATCATCCTTTGCTGGTGGGAGTGCAAACTTGTACATTCACGATGGACATCAGTGTGGTGGTTCCTTAGGAAGATGAGAATTGATCTACCTCAGGATCCAGCTATACCACTCTTGGGCATACACCCAAAGGATGCTTCATCCCACTACAGCAATGTTTATTGCTGCTCTATTCATAATTTTCAGAAATTTGAAACAACCTAGCTGTGTGTCAGTGGGTGAATGTATAAAGAAAATGTGGTCATTCATGCAATGGAAGATTACTCCTCTGTTAAAACAACAAAACAATGAAATCATGAAATTCGAAGGTAAACAGGTAGAACTAGAAAAACAAACAAACAAAAAACAACATCCTGAGTGAGTTAACCCAGAACCAGAAAGACAAATATTGTATTTACTTATATCTGGATGTTTATTGGGAGCCAAATCTCAGGGCTTGGCATGAGATCCTAGACCATGCTTGGCAGGCCACATAGTTAACTTTTACATAGCAGCTCCTTAGAACCTCAGCTCAAGAAAAGAAACAACCTGACCCAGTTCTCCACCCACAGGCTCAGTCACCTAGGCAACCCTTCCTGGACCTCTTACTCCTAAAGTCTTTACCCTGCCAAACATCCTCTTTGTGGCTTCCTAATATCCTGCCTACACTAACACCTGGCTCACAAACAACCCATTCTACCCCTCCCCATATCCTGCTCTGCCAACTATATAAGCTAGCCTGAGGAAAAAGTAAAGTTTTGCCACTTGATCAGAATCCTGTCTTGTGGTCGTTCTTTCTGCGTCTCTTGTCCCCATTCTCTATCCTTGACTCTCTTGCCCCAGGTTGATGTCCTGCAGGTCGGGACAGACGTTAACTGTTAAGTCAAAGATAAGCAATCTGTACATAGCTCCATGAGAAGGGGGAAAAGAGTAGAACAGAACAACAGAACAGAACAGATAGCTATGGATCACTGGGTCATGGCGACTAGAATGGGAGCATCAAACAGAGAGAAGGAGGGTAGAGGGGGATGAGGGAGGGAATACAGATAGGGACAGCTAAAATTAAGGGCCCCTTGAGGGGTTGTGTGAAAAACCTAATACAGTAGCAGCTTCCTCAAGTATATACATATAAGAAAGCAATCTAAATGAAATTGTCAAATCATAGGAGAGACAGAACCCCGACTGGACATCTCTTACCACCAAATGCAGCTACAGCACCAGGAAGAGTTATATCTAAGCTAGTTGTTGGTCAAAGGGATCGTGTGGGAACCCCCAAACAACACAGGCTGTTGCATAGGCTATAGGTTACTCTCCAAAAACAACCAGACCCTATGGCTGAAAAATAACACCTACACAACTCATTGAATATGGAGAAGTTGAGCTGGTGCCTACCTAGAGCCTTCACCTCTATGGCTTAGTTTTTATGGTACTGGAAGGTACTCTGCGTGCTACCAAAGGTGAAAGATAAACACCCACCCAGCTACAAACCCTTCAGTCTACTATGGTGTTCTGCCTGCAAGATATGCTGGTGCTATGATGGTATAAAGCTAGTGAAAGTAAACAACCAATATTTGATTTAGTTTAAGACCCACTCCACGAGATGGAATCCATACCTGACGCTGCTTGGGTGATCAAGAACCTGAGACTAGATAGCCAAGGACCTAGGGTAAAATCAAATGCTGCTGTTTTATAAGAGGAATGTAGCAATGCAATTAGTGCTAATGATACAATTCTATACTCATAGGTCAGTGCCTTGCTCAGCCATTTTGAAGCTTCCTCCTGCATCAGATAGAAAAAAAAAATACAGAGACCCACAGATAGACATTGTACAGAGAGTGAAAGACCTTGGGATACTCAATCCTACACAGGATGTCTCCATCAAATTCCTTACCTCAGAGCTCAGGGAACCCTGCAGAAAAGAAGGTGGGAAAAGTATAAGAGGGTGGAAGACACCAAGGAATCAAGGTCTTCTAAACATAGCAGGACCCATGCACACATGAAGTCACAGAGACTGAGGCAGCACGCACTGGGCCTGCACAGGTCTCCACCAGTTGTTGTCCCAAAACTGAAAGGAGAAGTGGTCGCATTCCCCCATCCCTAATTCAGAAGCTCTCTCCAATTGATAACCACTTATAAATAAAAATTTAGTTTTCTCCAAGGGAGTCTCACTGGGGAAACAAATTTTTGATTTTGTTGCTGTTTTTGAGACAGGGTTTCTCTGTGTAGCTTTGGAGCCTGTCCTGGAACTTGCTGTGTAGACCATGCTGGCTTGGAACTCACAGAGATCCGCCTGCCTCTGCCTCCCAAGTGCTGGGATTAAAGGTGTGTGCCACCATCACCTAACTACCTGTTTTCTTTTTTTTAATTGAGCTGAGTTACAGATCATGCATGAGGGGTTAACTACCAAAATCAGGGCACCCCAAAGCAGCTGCAGAGCCCAACAGTCTCATATCCACATGGATGACACATCCTTCACAGGTGCAGAGACAAGAGTCCACACTGCAATTCACCATCCACTCTGTTTTTATCACCTCCTGAGATCATGTTACATACAGCTGGAGGGAAGCGGGGAACGAGTGGGTGTAAGCACAGGAAGTGGTCTAGTTACATTCCTACCCTGTTCGTTCTTCTGCAAGAGAAGGCTGGCAGGCCCTTTCCTGGGGTACCTTGCAGGTAACCACACCTGCTCTGCTGAGGATAGTAATGGGGTTCTTGTCAGTGGAGCAGTCCACACATCGGGCCACCTGTTTTCTAATGAGAGTTTCTAATGAGAGTCAGAAGGTGGTGGATCTGGGTGGGAGGGGAGGCAGAGAGGAACCGGGAGGAATAGAGGGAGGGGAAACTGTAATCAGAATATATTATACGAAAAAAATCTATTTTCAAAAGAAGAAAAAGAACAGCAATAAAAGATAATGCTCTGCCTTGGTGTCTGTATCTTGAGGGTCATTAGTGTGCAAACGGGTATCAAACACCAGATGCGGTGCCTGTTTGCCATGGATGTGTTACTTACTGGAATTGCTGCAGAAAGTTCAGCCTCTGAAGATGGAAGTGACTTAGGATGGGTCCCTTCCCCTACCCATGCCCTTCCCCTCTATTTGGGTCAACACACCCACCAGGCTTTCCCCGAATGTCAGGCTTACAGCAACCCACCCAACGTGACTTTCTAAGGTGACAGAGATGTCCCACATCCAGTGTGGCAGTCAGTAGCCATATGTGGCCTTCGAGAGCCTGAAATGTGGACCAGTGTGACTGAGGAGTTTATTTTATTTAAATTAAGGTTTACTTAATAAATTAATTAGGTGTAAATAGCCAAATATCCTGGTGGCTATAGTGCCAGACAAGTCAGATTCAGAGCCTCTTGCCTGGGTGACCACTGACCTTGAGTTAAGACTGCTGGGGCAGGCTGGCCACATCTGTGCTTCTCAGGGCCTCCTCCCCCAGCCTCAGAGGTGTGGCTGAGATTGAGAAGAAGGATTTAGTCTTCATGCTTCTAAGTTCAGTCTCTTCCTTTTCATATGCTCATACATGTTTTTGTTAGGATAGCTCCCCTCCTCCTTCTAGACAAAAGTATGTGGTGTGTGTGTGTGTGTGTGTGTGTGTGTGTGTGTGTGTGTTTGTAATGTTGCCCCTTTCTCCTCTAGAACTGAGAATGTCCACTCTTGTGCCATCTTCTATATTGCACGGGACTTAACTGATGTCTCAAAGCCTTGCTCCTGCAGATGAAGCAAGGTATGCAGATGAAAAAATAAAACAATTAGAGAAATTATACATGCAGGTGAAGATGGAGAAAAGGCTCATTGTCCTGCTTTGGATCGGGCATAAGAGCTTTGCCCTGGCACACAGAGAGGGGAATATGAAAAGCAGAACTAGCAGCAGAACTATCGGCAAGGGTGAATTTTCTTATGTAGCCTATAAAGAAAGCCCTTTTCAGAATGTGCTGCTTTTGGGCTCCAGAGCAGAATGCCAGGTATTTCCATGGAAGCACAGGAAGGAACTCATTTCATCACCTTTTTTTTTTTTTTTCAGGAATGACCACAGAATAGCTGTCCACCTTTACTCACACATAGTCCAGCCTCAACTGGCCTTCATTGCCATGGGGGGGGGCGGGGATGGCTCCCCAGGCCTCCAGGGGAAATCTACAGCATTTCAGGAATTGTATGTTTTGGGGGGAGGGGACATTGGTAATTACCAGCACATGATTATTTTATTTTGCTTGAATTATTTATGATGGGAGGAAGCAGCTTGGAAAGAAGGGATCTGAGGGAGTAAGTTCCATCCCACTTGCATTGATCCCACCTAGAGTAAGAAGAGAAAACCTATTAAGAAGAAAAATCACTTCCCTCTTCTTCTCTCTTTCCTCCCCCACCCCAGATCTTAGGAATAAATAAACAAATAAATGAGCAAGCAAAGAAAAGCTGTGGGTAGCTTTGTGGGAGCGGGGGTCTGGCCTGTGTTGGGGCATGCTCCTAGAGCATGTGTGAGCTGCTCCTTCTCTCTGGGCCCATGCTGGTGTATAATAAACAGTACCCACATATTTAAAGCCCAATTAGGCAATGCCTTATTACCAGTCCTGTAGTCTTTACCACTGGGTCCTCATCCCTGACGTGCCAGCCCCTCATTGTGTTCTCAGTTTCAGGTGGAAGGCTCTCTGACCTGTAGAAGAACTTGTGGATGGTTTTGGGGACACCAAGGCAGGACATGAGGGACCCTGGAGGGTAAAGCAGAGGAGAAGCTGCCTGAAGGAAACAGGATGTATCCCTGGTCTCAGGTACCAGAGTGGATAACAACAGGTTGGCCAGTGTCTTTGTGAAGCAGGGAACACAAGCCCCCTTCTGCTCTCCGAGGTTGGCAGGCAGGGAAGGCTCTGGAGGAGAGGCAACCAGCCATGTCATTCTGACAAGACATAGCACACTTATATTTAGAAACACACGAAAGTGCCAGTAGAGGCAGAGCACTACTTGACCTGATTACTGTGCATTGTGGAAGAGAAGTAGCTGTGGGATACAGCCCTAGCATATGGGATGAGATGCTGGGTTGGGAAGGGCCGCCAGAGATAAATGGAATTCAGTTTTCACAAGGGAGGGATTTCCTAGCCTTTTTTTATTGAACAGTTTTGAATGCCATGTTATGACATTTGTGAGTTGTGAAACTTCGTAATAAAATGTCTAAGCACTCACATGTCCAAATTAAGAAGTATATCATCACTGTTCTGAGACTCCAGTAATCATTCCAAAAGTATAGGTGATCATAATTTTCTGTGTGTCTTTCTTTTGTTGTTGTTTATTTATTTGGTTTTTGGAGTCAAGTTCTACTATGTAGCCCAGGTTGACCTCGATTGGCCTCTCATTCATCCCTCCCAGTACATATGCCTTGAGATGGGTATGTAGCCCAGGTTGGCCTTGACCTTGCTATAACCAATGATGACCTTGAACTCCTTCCTCTACCTCCCAAGTGTTGGAATTACAGGTGTCTGTAGAAGCCTATAGAAAGGCTTGGGCCTGGTTCCAGCCCGCCCTCCGGTACCCTCCTCGGAGCCACCTGAGGCCTGGGGACTGTGGATCCCATCCTGGCAGGGACTCAGTCAGAGACTGCCAGCCAGTGCCCTAGTCCCTTTTTCTGCCCATGGGACTAGGAAGAGGAGAGCCATCTAGAGTGTTGGACCTGCTTGCACCCACCGGAAGGGATCGTTGGTCCCGTACACACCAGGAGAGGAAGAGACTCCTTCTGTACACACTGGAAGAAGGGATGGGAAGAAGACAATATAAAAACACATTCAACAACAGAAAAACCAATATGATACCTCCCGAGTCTAGGGGCTCTACACCAACAAGAACTGAACATCCCAATGCAGATGAAGCAGGAGAGAATGACCCTAAAATCAACTTCATAAAAATGATAGAGACCCTCAAAGAGGATATGAGAAAATCCCTTAAAGAAGTGGAAGAAAAAACAAACCAAAAAAATTTACAAGAAATCAACAAATCTCTTAAAGAAAGTAAGGAAAGGCAAGAAAAAATAATCAGGCAGTTCCAATGAAGGAAACAATTCAAACAGTTCAAGACATGAAAACTGAAATAGAGACAATAAAGAAAACACAAACTGAGGTAATGTTGGAAATAGAAAAGCTGGGTAAGCAATCAAGAACTTCAGATGCAAATGTAACCAACAGAATACAAGAGATGGAAGAGAATTTCAGGCATTGAAGATACACTAGGGGAAGTAGATTCATCGACCAAAGAAAATCTTAAGTACAACAAATCCCTAACACAAAATATCCAGGAAATATGGGACACTGTGAAAAGACCAAACCTAAGAATAATAGGTATAGAAGAAGGTGAAGAAACCCACCTCAAAGGTGCAGAAAACATATTCAACAAAATCATAGAAGAAAACTTTCCCAACCTAAAGAAAGACATGCCAATGAAAGTACAAGAAGCTTAAAGAATAACCAAAGAGAATCGACCACAGAAAAAGTCCCCTGGCTACATAATAATCAAAATGCCAAACATATAGAATAAAGAAAGAATATTAAGAGCAGCAAAGGAAAAAGGTCAAGTAACATATAAAGGCAAATCTATCAGAATTACACCTGACTTCTCCATGGAAACCCTGAAAGCTAGAAGGTCCTGGATAGATATTCTACCTACACTAAGAGATCATGGATGCCAGCCCAGACTACTATAAACAGCAAAGCTTTCAATCACTGTAGATGGTGAAAACAAGATATTCTGTGACAAAATCAGATTTAAACAATACATATCTACTAATCCAGCCCTACAGAGAATACTGGAAGGAAAACTCCAGCCCAAGGAAGTTAACTACAACCAGAAAATCATAGGCAATAGATAATTCCACTTTCCCAACAGCCAAAAGAAAAAAGGGGAGGAAATCCATACACAATCCCACCACCACCAACAAATCCAAAACAAACAAGAATGAACAAACAATGGTCATTAATATCCTTCAATATTAATGGTCTTAACTCGTATGTAAAAAGACACAGGCTAACAGAATGGATATGAAGACAGAATCTATTCTTCTGTTGCATACAAGAAACACACCTCAACTTCAAAGACAGGTGGCCCCTCAGAGTTAAGGGTTGGGAAGAGATTTTCCAATCAAATGGACCCAAGAAACAATGGGGCGGGGCACTAGCAATCCTAATATCTAACAAATTAGACTTTAAACTAAAATCAATCAAAAGAGATGAATTAAGTAATTTCATATTCATCAAAGGAGAAATCCATCAAGATGAAGTCTCAATTTTGAACATCTACACCCCAAATACAAAGGCATCTACATTCGTAAAAGAAACATTACTAAAACTCAAATCACATATAAAACCTCACACATTTATAGTGGGAGACTTCAACACCCCACTCTCACCACTAGAGAGGACTACCAGACAGAAACTTAACAAAGAAACAAAGGAACTAACAGAAGTTATAACCCAATTGGGTTTAACTGACATCTATAGAACATTCCATCAAACACAAAAGAATATACCTTCTTCTCAGCACCACATGGAACCTTCTCTAAAATCGACCACATAATTGGCAACATAGCAAACCTCAACAGGTACAAAAAATTGGAATAACTCCCTGTATCTTATCAGACCACCATGCTTTAAAGTTAGAATTAACAACAACACAAATTGCAGAAGACCTACAAACTCATGGAAATTGAAGAATGTGCAACTGCACCATTCCTGGGTTGAGGAAGAAATAAAAAAAGAAATTAAAGACTTCCTAGAATTCAATGAGAATGAAGACACAACATACCCAAACTTATGGGACACTTTCAAAGAACTAAGAGGAAAGTTCACAGCACTAAGTGCCCACATGAAGAAACTAGAGAATAGTCACACTAAAGAATTGATAGCCCAACTGAAAGCTCTAGAACAAAAAGAAGCAAACTCACCCTGGAGGAGTACATGCCAGGAAATAATCAAATTGAGGGCTGAAATCAATAAAGTAGAAACTAGGAAAACAAGCCAAAGAATCAATGTAACGAAGAGTTGGTTCTTCGAGAAAATCAACAAGATAGACAAACTTTTATCCAAACTTTACCAAACAGCAGAGAATGACCATGCAAATTAACAAAATCAGAAATGAAAAGTGGGACATAACAACAGACACTGAGGAAATCCAGAGAATCCTCAGGTCATATTTTGAAAACCTGTACTCCTCAAAATTAAAAAAATCTAAAGGAAATGGACAATTTTCTGGATAGATATCACTTACCAAAATTGAATCCAGAACAGATAAGCAATTTAAATAGACCTATAACCCCTAATGAAATAGAAGCAGTCATCAAAAGTCTTCCAACCAAAAAAAGCCCAGGGCTAGATGGCTTCAGTGCAGAATTCTACCAGAAATTCAAAGAACAGCTAACACCACTTCTCCTCAAAGTGTACCATGCAATAGAAGCAGAAAGATCATTGCCAAACTCCTTTTACAAGGCTTCAATAACCTTGATACCCAAGCCACACAAAGACACAACTAAGAAAGAGAACTACAGACCAATATCCCTCATGAACATTGATGCAAAAATACTCAATAAAATACTGGCAAATTGAATCCAAGAACGCATCAGAAAAATTATCTACCATGATCAAGTAGGCTTCATTCCAGGGATGCAAGGATGGTTCAACATATGAAAATCCATCAATGTAATCCACCATATAAACAAACCGAGAGTGAAAAATCACATGATCATCTCACTAGATGCTGAAAAAGCCTTTGACAAAATCCAAAAACCTTTCATGATACAGGTCTTGGAGAGATCAGCAATAACAGGAACATACCTAAACATAATAAAAGCAATATACAGTAAACCAACAGCCAACATCAAACTAAATGGACAGAAACTCAAGGCGATTCCTCTAAAATCAGGAACAAGATAAGGCTGTCCACTCTCTCCATATCTCTTCAATATTGTCCTTGAAGTTCTAGCTAGAGCAATTAGACAACAAAAGGAGATCAAGGGGATACAAATTGGAAAAGAAGTCAAACTTTCACTATTTGCAGAGCATATGATAGTTTACATAAGTGACCTAAAAAACTCTACCAGGGAGCTCCTACAGCTGATAAACACCTTCAGCAAAGTGGTAGGATACAAGATTAACTAAAAAAAAAAATCAGTAGCCCTACTATATACAGACGATAAATGGGCTGAGAAAGAAATCAGAGAAACATCACCCTTTACAATTGCCACAAACAACATAAAATATCTTGGGGTAATGCTAACCAAACAAGTGAAAGACCTGTATTGCAAGAACTTTGAGTCTTTAAAGAAGGAAATTAAAGAAGATACCAGAAAATGGAAAGATCTCCCATGCTCTTGGATAGGTAGGATCAACATAGTAAAAATGGCAATCTTGCCAAAAGCAATCTACAGATTCAATGCAATCCCCATCAAAATCTCAGTACAATTTTTCACAGACCTTGAAAGAATAATTCTCAACTTTATATGGAAAAACGAAAGACTCAGGATAGCCAAAACAACCCTGTACAATAAAGGAACTTCCGGAGGCATCACCATCCCTGACTTCAAGCTCTATTACAGAGCTATAGTCCTGAAAACAGCTTGGTATTGGCACAAAAATAGACAGGTAGACCAATGGAATCTAATTGAAAACCCTGATATTGACCCACACACCTATGAACATCTGATTTTTGACAAAGAAGCTAAAATTATACAATGGAAGAAAGATAGTATCTTCAACAAATGGTGCTGGCATGACTGGATGCTGGCATGTAGAAGACTGCAGATAGATCCATATCTATCGCCATGCACAAAACTTAAGTCCAAATGGATCAAAGACTTCAACATAAATCCAGCCACACTGAACCTATTAGAAGAGAAAGCAGGTGGTACCCTCGAACAAATTGGTACAGGAGACCACTTCCTGAACATCACACCAGTAGCACAGACACTGAGATCGACAATTAATAAATGGGACCTCCTGAAACTAAGAAGTTTTTGTAAGGCAAAGGACAAAGCCAACAAAACAAAACAGCAGCCCACAGAATGGGAAAAGGCATTCACCAACCCCACATCTGACAAAGGGGCTGATTTCCAAAATATACAAAGAACTCAAGAATCAAGTCACCAAAAAACCAACTAATCCAATTAAAAAGTAGGGTACAGAACTAAATAGAGAATTCTCAAGAGAAGACTCTAAAATGGATGAAAGACACAAAAGTGCTCAACATCCTTAGCCCTCAGGGAAATGCAACTCAAAACAACTCTGAGATACCATCTTACTCCTGTCAGAATGGATAAAATAAAAAATACCAATGATAGCTTATGCTGGAGAGGATGTGGAGAAAAGGGAACACTTCTCCACTGCTGGTGGGAGTGCCAACTCCTGCAGCCACTTTGGAAATCAGTATGGCAGTTCCTCAAGAAAATGGGAATCAGTCTACCACAAGATCCAGCAATTCCAGTCTTAGGCATATACCCAAAAGATGCACATTCATACAAGGACATCTGCTCAACCATGTTCATAGCAGCATTATTTGTAATAGCCAGAACCTGGAAGCAACCTAGATGCCTCTCAGCTGAAGAATGGATGGAGAAAATGTGGTACATTTACACAATGGAGTACTACTCAGTGGAAAAAAAATGGAATCTTGAAATTTGCAGGCAAATGGATGGAACTAGAAGAAACCATCCTGAGTGAGGCAACCCAGTCACAAAAAGAAAAAAGATGATATGTACTCACTCATATGTGGATTTTAGACATAGAGTAATGGATTACCAGCCTACAACCCACACCTCCAGAGAAGCTAGGAAACAAGGAGGACCCTAAGAGAGACATACATGGTCCCCTGAAGAAGGGGAAAGGGACAAGATCTCCTGAGCTAATTGGGAGAATAGGAGGGGAGAGGAGGACGTGAGAGAGCAGGAAGATTGAATCAGGGGAAGAATTGAGGAGAGCAAGAAAGGAGATACCATAATAGAGGGAGCCATTATAGGTTTAAAGAGAATTCTGGTACTAGGGAAATGTCCAGAGATCTACCAGTTTGACCTCAACTAACAATTTAAGCAGTGGTTGAAAGACTACCTTAAATGTCCTTCTCAGATAATGAGATTGATGACTACCTTATATGCCACCCTAGAGCCTTCATCAAGTAGCTGATGGAAGCAGAGGCAGACACCCACAGCTAAACACTGAGCTGAACTCTGGAATCCAGTTACAGAGAGGGAGGAGTGATGAGCAAAGGGGTCAGAACCAGACTGGAGAAACTCACAGGGACAGCTGACCTGAACAAGGGGTTGTTCATGGACCCCAGACTGACAGCTGGGAGACCAGCATAGGACTGTTCCAGATCTCCTGAGTGAGGATGTCAGTTAGGAGGTCTGGGCAATCCATGGGGCCTCTGGTAGTGGATCAGTGTTTATCCCTAGTATATGAATGGACTTTGAGAGCCCTCTCCACATGCAGGGATGCTCTCTCGGGGGAAGGTCTAGGCCCTGCACCAAATGATATGACAGACTTTGAAGATCCCCCATGGAAGGCAAGACAAGCAGAAAGGGGTTGAGATGGGGGATGGGGGGCAGGGGAGGAAGGGAGGGAGAGGGAACGGGGATTGACATGTAAAAGAAGCTTGTTTCTAATAAAAATAAGATAAAAATAAATAAAATAAGAGCAAAACAAAACAAAAAGAAGCCTATAGAAGAGAAGTAACTTGTCAAGATATTGGCTGTTAAATGTAGATCCTGGAGTCTGAAGTAGTGCTATAAACCTCATGCCTAAATGAGCCAGTAATAAGGACAGCCATGGGTGACAGGTTATCCTGCCAACCGAAGGTGGAACTTCCCCGTCCCCCTCCGTATCAAGCACATAGCCCGAGTCACGTCTCTCCACAGTTTTCACTGAGAATTTTACGTAATTTAGAAATTTTGTCATTAAGAAACAAGGTATAAACAACTTCTTGGGTAGCATGGAATTTGGATAACTTCTTTAGTTAATGTAAAGAAAACAGTGTGAGAAGGAGTGCTTGGATCAAGAAGCCTGAATCTGAACTTAACATAACCTGTGAAATCAATGCTGCTATTGGTATTTTACAAGACTAGAAGAGAAATCATTATTCCTCGAGACAGCTGCTGTGGTTTTCCTGGCAATAGGGAAGCATGTCGACTATGTAACGGGTTGTTGAAAACTACTAAATATGACATAATGGCGCTGTCATGACATGCCAGCATTACTAGTGTTTTTACAAAAGCATCAGCAGAGGCGAAGAATCAGATATGCACTCATACTCTGGGATCAATAATATTATGGTTTTTGGGTCCAAATTATATTGATCAATCGCTTACAAAGCATTTCTGATCCTCAACTTCTCTCTTCCTTTTGTCTGTGTAGACATACATTTAGTCAGGATGGAAAATTGGTTATTAGTAAAATTGAATAATTGGATCTTTCTTTATGGTCTGTCTTTAAAAGTAAACGTATTGTCAGAGACGATTAATAGCAATATTCTCCAGATACCTGTTCATTTGTATAAAAGAGCACCGTTCGTATGAAAGCCAATATGAGGGTGAAAGCTGCCAGCTCTATCTAAGCCAAAGTCGACATGCTTCATGCTGAAGTGCATCATTTTTAATGTCAAAAGAAAAAGGAAAGTCTTTAAAGATTTGACTTATGGAGTAAATTCCAAAACGGGGAGCAACACTTGTCCTGTAATAAATGTAAATCATAACCCAGACATTTACCTTCTGCTGAATCTGGTTGTCTTCGGAAGCATGGAGGGGGAAAGAGGCTATTAGAAGTAAAAGTGATGCAATCTGTGCTTCCACAGAATGAGAGGACCAGCCCGGCTGCTGAAGACACAGAAGGGCCAGAAGAGGGCATTGGATCCCTCTGAAACTGTGCTTACAGATGGCTCTGAGCTGTCATGTGATGCTGAAAACCACACCTTGGTCCTCTGGAAGAGCAGCCAGTGCTCTTAACTGCTGAGCCACCTCCCTAGCTTTTTGTTCTTTAAAAGTTGTAGTGTGTGTGTGTGTGTGTAAATGTGTGAGTGTGTGTATGAATGTGAGTGTGTGTGAATGTGTGTGTGTGAATGTGAGTGTGAGTGTGTGTGTGTGAATGTGTGTGTGTGTGTGAATGTGAGTGTGAGTGTGTGTGAATGTGAGTGTGTGTGAATGTGAGAGTGTGTGAATGTGAGTGTGTGAGTGTGTGTGTGTGAATGTGAGTGTGTGTGTGAATGTGAGTGTGTGTATGAATGTGAGTGTGTGTGTGAATGTGAGTGTGTGTGTGAATGTGAGTGTGTGAGTGTGTGTATGAATGTGTGAGTGTGTGAATGTGAGTGTGTGTGTGTATGTGAGTGTGTGTATGTATGTGAGTGTGTGTGAATGTGAGTGTGAGTGTGTGTGAGTGTGTGTGTGAATGTGAGTGTGTGTGTGAATGTGAGTGTGTGAGTGTGTGTATGAATGTGTGAGTGTGTGAATGTGAGTGTGTGTGTATGTGAGTGTGTGTATGTATGTGAGTGTGTGTGAATGTGAGTGTGTGTGAATGTGTGTGTGAATGTGAGTGTGTGTGAATGTGAGTGTGTGTGAATGTGAGTGTGTGTGAATGTGAGTGTGAGTGTGTGTATGAATGTGAGTGTGTGTGAATGTGAGAGTGTGTGAATGTGAGTGTGTGAGTGTGTGTGTGAATGTGAGTGTGTGTGTGAATGTGTGTGTGTGAATGTGAGTGTGTGTGAATGTGAGTGTGTGTGTGAATGTGAGTGTGTGTGTATGAATGTGTGAGTGTGTGAATGTGAGTGTGTGTGTGTATGTGAGTGTGTGTGTATGAAAGTGAGTGTGTGTCTGTGTGTGTGAATGTGAGTGTGTGTGTATGAATGTGAGTGTGAGTGTGTGTGTATGAATGTGAGTGTGAGTGTGTGTGTGAATGTGAGAGTGTGTGTGAATGTGAGTGTGTGTGTGTCTGTGTGTGTGTGTGAATGTGAGAGTGTGTGTGAATGTGAGTGTGTGAGTGTGTGTCTGTGTGTGTGTGTACACATGTGTGCATGTACATGCCACATCGTGCGTGCAGAGGCCAGAGGACAACTGTGGATTGGTTCTCTCTTTTCACCTTTATATGGGTTCCAGGATCAGGCTCAGTCTCTTGTACACATTGGGCTGGGGCTCCACCACTTTCCCTTTATCAAGAACTTATGTATGTGCATGTCATTCACATCCTTCTAGAAATATTGTGTGCAGCATATATATATATATAAATATATATATATATATATATATATATATATATATATATATTTATGTGCACATGACTGTTACATGTCTAATTTTTAGATCATTTAAGAGTGGATTCTAAAGACTGCATCAGATCTCATTACAGATGGTTGTGAGCCATCATGAGGTTGCTGGGAATTGAACTCAGGACCTCCGGAAGAGCACTCAATGCTTTTAACCTCTGAGCCATCCCTCCAACCCACAACTGACTTCTGTCTTAGGAAAGGGTAGAGAAGGGTGAACGGGGATCTCTTTTTAAAAAAGATTTATTTAATTTTTAGATGTATGCGTGTTGCCTGCATGTATGAATGTGCACCATGTGTGTGCAATACCCACAAAGGCCAGAAGAGAGCATCAGTCTACCCTGGAACAGGAGTTATGCATAGTTGTGAGCCACTATGTGTGTGCTGGGAAGGGAACCTTGGTCCTTTGCAAGAATAGTGCTCTAAACACTGAGCCATAGCATCAGTCCCAAGAGTGCTAGTCTCTTGATGGGGCTTTTTTTTGGGGGGAGCATATCTTCTCCCCTACAAATTAGTGATAGAAAAAGAGCCTAGCTTGTTAGCCTGTAGGACGAAGATTAACCAAGTCCATGCCTTGCACCTACAGGTAAGCACTAAGGGCTTCAGACACCCTCTGAATTTCTAGGCTCTCCAGGGAGTTCTTAGGAAAGCTGCCTGGCCCCGGGGGGGTGGAGGGAGGGGGGTGGGGGGGTGGGGGGGGGGGGGGTGGGGGGAGGGAGGCCCGTCCAGTCCTCTCTCCCACCCTCATTCAGGGTCATCCTGAGCTCAAGTGGTGGAACTGTTCTTAGTTGTTTTGTACACTGGGTTAGCTGGTAAGATTTATCTACGTAAAAGGTTGAAACACATTTGAAAAGCAGCAGTGAAAAGTGTATATTGCTCTCAGAACCCCTTGTTTTCCATGTTCTCTGTGCTGTTTCTTCTGCTTTGCTTTCCCTGTCATTCTGTAAAACTTGTGGCGACTTAAAAATATGGGATCTAATTGCCAATCTCTTCATTCATATGTTAGTGAATGTGCGTGAACACACACACACACACACACACACACACACACACACACACGCGCGTGTGTGTGTGTGTGTGTGTGTGTGTGTGTGCGCGCGTGCGTGCGTGCTTGTGAGATAGACACAGAGATAGATAGATAGATAGATAGATAGATAGATAGATAGATAGATAGATAGATTGTGCCTGGGTGTAGTAGTTTGAATAAGATGACCCCCCATAAGCTCATATATTTGAGGTTTCAAAAGCCCAAGCCATTCCCAGTTAGCTCTTTCTTTCTTTCTCTCCCTCTCTCCCTCCCTCCCTCCCCTTCCCCTCTCTCTGGCTCATGGTTGTACTCAAGTTGTAAGCTCTCAGCTATTGTTCCAGTGCCATGCCTGCCTGCTGCCATGCTTCCTGCCATAGTGGCTATGGACTCAAACCCTCTGGAACTCTGAGCCCAATAAACTTTCTTCTATAAATTGCCTTGGTTATGATACCTTATCACAGCAATAAAAAAGTAGCTAAAATGCTGTAGAAGACAGGTTGGTGCTGGTGTTTTCCTCAACTATTCTCAACGTTATTTTTTGAGACAAGGTCTGTCACCAAGCCTGGAACCCACCAGCTTGCCTAGGCTGGCTGACTCAGGGTCCACCTGCTCCACTTCCCCAGCACTGGGATTGTAGACAATGTGCCTGGCTTTTTACATGGGTGCTGGGGCCCTGAACTCAGGTCCTCAAGCTTGTGTGACAGGCACTTGTGGACTGACCTCCCAGTAGCCCTGGTAATTGCCATCCTATTAAGTGTAGGCAGAACCTAGTAACTTTTTTTGTGTGTTTACACAAGCAATGGGGATTGAACCCAGAGCCTTGTGCCTGCTAGGCGAGCACTCTACCATGGAGCTATACCATAGCCTGTGATTTTATTTTACTGTTTTTTGTTTGTTTGTTTGTTTTGAGATAGGGTCTCACCAAGTTGCCCTGGGTGGCTTTGAGTCTCTGGGAAACACAGGCAGGCCTTGAACTTGTGGTCCTCTTACCTCATCATCCGGAGGGCCTGAAATTATAGGCCAGTGATGTCAGGCCCAGCTCCTAGCAAGTTTTAATGAGTAGACTTTGCAGAAAATGATAGACTATTTTTATCGCCCACACAAAGAACATTGCTGTTCTCTCCCTCCAGCTTGGTCCTCTCTGTCCTGTATTTTTGTTCTGGAGAAAGCTGGTTGAGTTTCCATGAGCCTGCTCAAGCAGGTCTGTGGGGAAGTCAATAAGAGAGTGAGCAGAGGAATGAAAGCCTCAGGCCCCAAACCACACGAGCTCTTAGATCACAGCCTTGGAAGGAACTCCGAGATAACCTTTGAATTCCTGACCCACAGAGACTTGGAGGGAAGAGTGTACCAATTTTACATGTGATTTGGAATAGCTTGTTACACAGACGAATTTGACTTATGTAAGTGTCCCTGTGCTGGAAAGGTTCTTTCCTTTCAGGAGGTTGACAGACAACCTCCTGAAGCCCCAAGTGAGGACCAAGGCATTTCCCTTTAATAAATGGTTGTTCTCAGAGTTTATTCCATCGATCAACTATTTGCATATCTGCCTATTTCATTAGACCATGAAATGTTTGTATTCCAAGATGCCTAGTAAAGTTTTGGGTATCTTACATATTGGATAAAAGATGAAGTAAAGATGCCCCAAAGGTAATTCAGATAAAGAGTGAAAAGCGTTTGTCTTCATCTTGGCTACAGTAATCATATTAGTTACTTTTATGTTTCAGGCCAAATACCTGACAGATGCAACTCAAGGGAGGAGGGACTCATTTTGGTTCACAGTCACAGGAAGGAAGGCAAGGTAGCCAGTGGCTCCATGGCGGGCACGGCAGAAGCAGAAAGCTGGAGCCAGAACTGGACTGTAACCCATAAAGACCTCCCCGCCCATACAACCCCACCCTGCTCAGACACCCACTTCTTCCAGCTAGGCCCTGTCTCCAGTCCCAAAGGATTTGCAACCTCTCAAAACAGTGTCACCATCTGGGGATCAAGTGTTCAAATGCTTGTGGGGCACATTCCAAGTTGAAACTGTAGCATTTATCTTCAGTTTTGATTGGAGGCGATTAGTAAGCAGAAAGCCCTCAAATGAAGTGACTGTGGTTTTTCTTTTCCCCGTGTCAGCATGGAAAGTAGTCATCTGAGTCTTGTTTTAATAAACAGTAGGCATCCTTTTTCTCCAAAATGATTTATTTATTTTTATTTTATGTGCATTGGTGTGTCTACATACGTGCCTGTGTGAGGAGAGTGTCAGAACCTCTGGAACTGGAGTTACAGACAGTTGTGAGCTGTCCTGTGAGTGCTGGGAATTGAACCTGGGTCCTCTGGAAAGATAGCCAGTGACCCTAACTCCTGAGCCATCTCTCCATCCCCCATGGTAGGTGTTCTTACTCAGAAGACAATGGCAGATCTATATCAATTCTAGACTACCCAAACAAGCCTGGATATATGGCTCTGACCAAGTATACACAGAAGACACATAATTGATCAAGCTGTGGAGAGTGATCAGCTTTTCAGAAGCCGAGCAACATAGTCATCTCAGGATGTTGGCGGTGACATCCAGTTCATTCCATGTGGGTCCGTGTGAAGTGAGAACCTGTTGCCCAAGGCTGGCTTCACAGGTCCTTGAGTTACAGCGATGGCGGTGGTGGGCTGTGCCTTTATTTTGCTGTTCATCTAAATACTAGCAAATATTCCCAGTGATTAGACTAACAGCTATTTCAGGTCCTGTGATTATGATGCAATATAGCTCCCCTGGCTCCCGTAGGGCCCCCTGAGTGACAGGGCTTAATTCTAATGCACTGTGTCTATTGTCAGGACCCACAAGTTCTCATAGCTGGTGTGATAGAGACAATAAATGCTTCCTCAGAGGAGAGAATATAGATTTTTCACCCAGATAGTCAAGGGGAAGCTTTATGAAGGAGCTGGCCCTCAAGGACAGACCCTGCATGCTTCCTCTTTAATGAGTGACATTCAATGTCCACTTAGCTATCTGCTTGATAAAGCACGCTTTCCAGAGGCCATTCATTTCTCCCTGGTTATTCTTTGGAAGCCTCCAGGTGTTCGCTTTATTTAATTATAACTGTGGCCCAGAGAAAAGATGGAGTGTCAGTGTTGCATGGGGGAAAACACAGGGAAAGGAAAGGATGGGAGCATGGGGTTCACGTGGGCAATAGGAAACAGGAAATAGCCCTGTTCAGCACAGCACAGCACAGCACAGCACAGCACAACAGAGGGTTCGAGGCCAGGCCAGTAAAGGCCCACTGTGGAGGCCGGGCATGTTGCCTGTCCTGTGTTCATTCCTGTCCCTCCTAAGGAAGGAGGGGGTCCTGTGGTTTTGTGTTGGTGTGGTTTTTTTACATGGTGGGCTTAACACAGATAATAGCAAAAGTAACACAATACATATCCATGACTATTCTGTTGAATAACGATTTCCACACAGCTGTGGTCAGGCAGGGAATTCTAGATTCATAGATTACCTTTGTTTCTGTTTTTAGTATGTGCTTGACCTTACTCAAGGGTGGGTCTACACAGTCTTGTTTAAATTCCATGACCCAGGAGCTGGAGAGATGAGCCATCATCAGTTAAGAGCACTTCCGGAGGACCTGTGTTTCATTCCCAGCATTGCATGGTGACTCCAGTTCCAGGGATGGATCCAGCTCTCTCTTCTGATCTCTGCAAGTACTGCACAAATGGTGCATAAGTATACATGCAGGCAAATACTCAAACAGGTAAAATAAAAATAAATTAATCTCAAAAACGCCCCCCCAAATACCACAAAAAACCAAAGCAGAACAGAAACTACACAACCTGGCTCACACCTTACAACCAAGCTCATTAAATCAAATTGAATACTTGACCTTGGGAGAACCTACTTGCTATGAGGGCTAAGCTGACTCAACTCCCTCTTAGGGGACATTGGGGTCAGTGTATTGAGAAAACGAGCAAGACGAGGCTGGTGGCAAAACCAGAGTGTGTGCTAAATTTGGTGGCTGTGTTGGAAGTGGAGGAAGCTGCTCGAAGAAAGAGAGAAGGCATGCATGGTACAACCAAGACATGCGCGGTGAGAGGAGCCCTGGGCTCTGGTGCTTCAGATCCAGGTCTGGTTCCTGTATGGCCACATGCATTGTTTCCTGTCAATACTTCCAGTTCTTCAGAGCCACGTGCTGTGTCTTTACTGTAGAGTCCTTTCCACTCACACTAATTTGGGTGGGCTGTTATTTTCCGTGTACATGCAGAATCCTGGAGTAGAGCTGAGTTTTCAAATGAAGTGAAAGTTGTCCTGTCAGTTCATCAGTTAGTGGCTACAGCAGCCGGCCCAGTGAGGTGCCAGGACGGCCTCGATGACTCTGGCTGATAGGTGAGATGAGTAGACAAACTGTACCTCTTGATATGATCGAAGACTTTTTTACAAAAATGCGAGACGAGTCAGCACAATGGTTATATATGCATATGCGTGTATTATATATACATAAACACATTCATCATCCCTCATTCTTAGCACAAGCTCATAGCTGAGGCCATCGGCATTCTTTCAGGTGTCTGCTGAGATTTAAAGGTCTCTTCATACTAACTACAGGATTTAATCAGGATCGGGTAAGGTGAATGTATGCAATAAAGAATCTCAGAGTTTACCAGCTGCAGACACTGTCAGTAACCGGATTCCCTGTCTACACAATTTGTAATTGAAAATATTTACATTTTAGTTCCACCTGCTGTTTTTCTAATTTTACCCAGCAAGTCTCTATTAAAATAATACCTTTTGTCGGTCTACCAAAAGTTTTGCTTTAGTGGGAATGCATATAGGAAAGCATTAATGCTAGCATATTGACGATTCAAAAAAATTTTTTTTGCAGTAATGTGATTTTTTAAGGTTATTGAAATTGTAGGAAGGATTTCCATCCAAAAGAGTGACAAATTTAATAAATATGAAGTAGCTGTGAGAAATATTAAGGTCAGTTTCTTTGGGATGCTCACACATGCAGCTGAACTATCAGGGACTCAAACAATGGGGCTGGGAGCCCCAGTCTTTCATTATCTCCTCGAAGCAGCTTTGTTCTTTGCTCATCTTTCCCTCCATAGGAAGTCTGCTCTTCAGGTACAGGGGATAATGGCAGCACAATGAAAATTCCCTCATCCTCTCTCCTGCTAGAGTTCTTTGGGTGTAGAAAATTTCCAAGGAATAACCAAACACCACCACAAAATGGTATTGATATTATGGGATTGCATCAATAGCATTGGCTGTTTCATTTCCATCCACTTATCAGACATATTTACTTCTCAGATATTTCCTTAACCGGAATTGACTGTACTATAATTGCCTATTTCTTTGGTCCATTGGCTGTTAACCTTGAAGTGACTGGGGTAGAGCTGGCGAGGCCTTCCCTGTCAGGCCTGACCTCTCACTATGCTGGAGAGTGCGCTGCCATGACAACGGCGACAGATGTCAGCTAAGCAATGTGCACCCTAGAAAGACTCCTGTATTGAGAAAATCGATCTTGTAATGGTGCCACGGAGCACATTCGCAGAACTGCCAAGTGTTCTAGGCTTAATCATTTATTTCATCTAGCAGAGAGAAGAAAACATAAAAGAAATGAAATGAATTTGACCTCTGTCTTTTGAGTGACTCTGGTGCTACACCGAATTCTAGCAAGTGCCTCTTATGAATTTTAAAAAATTACATTAGGAATAACATTTTGAAGTGAAATGACTCTTGTAATGCCAACCCTCCAGAAACATGTTATTTCAAATGTCAGATACATAATAGTCATTTGCTATTTTCTGTGTATGTCCAGGGGTTAGTTCCATCTCTGGTATGTTTCAGGCAAATTATTACAAAGGAACCAGGAATGAAGGGGATCAGAGTGTCTTGCTTTGGTTTTCTGCTTTTTGTCTCAGCCCCAGATGGACGGCCTCTTTTGTGCTGGCCATACCCGGGGTTTACTGAGTGGCATCAAGGGCCTTGCATATCGACAGCCTTCAGATCCTTCTCAATTGCTCAGTCTTCCAATGGAATGCGTGTTCTTGTCTGTCTCCAGAGTGAAGTTTGTCTCCCTGACAGTTAATCTGGAGACAGCCTTCAGTCGCCTTGATATGCTTGTCACTCATTCCTTGACACCTCTCATTCATCTGAATCTGGCCTGCTGGATATGCAAATGATCAGAGGGCTGAAGACCATAATCCCTCAAGTGTGATGGCCAGTATGTCAATGTCACTGTGCTGGGAACAAGCCACTCTATCAGTAGCCAGGAAGAGATAGAAGCAACAAAACCCAGGGACCCAGCGTACTTATGACCTTTCCTTGGCTGGGGTCACAACCAGATTTCTTTAAAAGCAAACAACCCAAACCTAAAGCAACCCCCCCCCCCACAGCTTGGAGGCTGCAGACAAATCTCTCTGATAACCTTGCCCATATAAATAAATATCATTGAGAGTGATTATGGTGAGAGAGATCTCAGAAGATTTTCAATGCGATATGTCTGTCTCTTGTGCTGGGGGATATTTTATTGCATTTTTGCCCTCAAGTGGAGCTGACGGGAGCCAAGCTTGTAATTTAAATCAATAAGAACCCTTTACCATGGCCATAAAATACTTGGCTAAACCTTTGAAGTGGCCACAGTTGAATGCACAGTGAACACAGTATAAATGTGCCTTAAGATGTATTGTATGGGACCACTACTAAAACAGCATTCAAAGGCACCGGCCTTAAGCATCTTTTGTGAATGACGGGAGAGGGTCTCAATTGCTTTTGATCATTTACATGCCCTGATCACATCACCATGCGAAGTCACTCCAAACAAGCCGACTTAATGGGCACATCAGGCAGCCCTGTGTCTTCTCTGCCCTCACCACTTTCTCCTTGGTGAGGTTGCTGGGATTTGGATCCTCTTTGAAACCAACAACCCGTGTGTTCTACTGGCTGCTCCCCTCTTTTAGGGGGAGAACGGAACAAAGGCTGGTTGTTCTGAGCACAGCATGGGTGACCCACACAGCTGGCTGGTGTGTGTGTGTGTGTGTGTGTGTGTGTGTGTGTGTGAAACCATGGGGAGGTGGAGGCTTCTCTGGAATTCTTTTAGAGTGGTTTGGTTTGGGGTGGTTGTCTCCAGAAAGCTGGTTATTACACCCAAAATGATGGCACATCTGCCTCCGTCTTGTGCTTTCTCCTTTTACTCTGGCCTTTTCTTTGTCCAACCCTCTCTGCCTTTGTCTCCTTGTGAGAACTGGTTAACGGACACATGCTTCCCCACCTTTCTCTTCAGAGTCTCCCTGTTTGTCCCTTCCCCTGTCTTCCTATTTCTCAGATTCTAGAATACTCTTCCATCTTGCATTAACATCAATGGTAGTCACCTGGATGTGGAGCTAGTCTTACAGGAATGTCATCTCTGTTCCGTAGCGTGACAGCATCATACCAAAGGCTCAGACTTAAACCCAAGGTGATAGTCACCCCCTTTCAGAAGCACGGATCAAATGCCTTTGCCAACATATGGGCCACTGTCACGGCATGACAGAACATACCATCCCTGCAGTTTCTGGGTCTCAGGATGGTACTACATGTATCCAGAGGCTAAGGAGACGAACACACATGCTACAGGCCCCTTATTTAGGAAGACATTTCTGAACAGTCTATCTGAAGGGTCTTAGGTCTGACTCTTCACAGATCATGTCATACATGTTTGCTGTGTGTAAGTTGGATGGACATTTTACCATGTGGCCTTTGTGAACCTAACATGATTTGGTAGATCCTGACATTTCAGATTTTTGTGCAATTTTTTTACCTTTATGTGAGGTCAGAGTTGACAGGGTCTTAAAGTGTGTTACTTTGTGTTTACAAAGTCAAGGTATATAAATGACATTTAACAGTGTGTGTGAATACACTATTCCAGCTATAATCAGACTTTATTTATTTATTTATTTATTTATTTTTGAGATAGGTTTTCCCTAGGTAGAACAAGCTCATGTCAAACTCTTGATCCTTCAGTGCTCAGCTCATGACTGCTGACTGCCAGACGTGATGGCATTGCTCAGCCGCTGCAGGCTCTAAGGGTATATCGACACGATTTGACTTTCAGAACTTGTTTGGGTCCTGGTTCGAACAACTCGCTCTAAAAAGACACAAATACATAGATACTAGCCAGCTAGCCAACTAGAAAAATTATCTGGGACTTTGGTTGATTATTAGATAATTAAAAAAAAAAAAAACACGCCAGGGAAAGAATGACACAGAGTGGAAGCTACCACAGTGCCAAGTGACTGTCATTGGGAGGCTGGCGAGGAGCGGAGCGTGTGCTCATTACTGTTTTTCTGTTCTTCTTTGTTACAGAGTGAGAAGTTGGTGTGGCCACTCAGGGTTGTTTACTTGCCATCTTTACCCCCTGTTCAATGAAACATGTCTTTCTTGATCTTACCCCAACAGTACAAAGCACTTGTGTTGTGAGCTCTTTCTGCCTGAGGACTGAGGACTGACTGTATCCATTTGACAACTTAAGGTCTAGACTTTTCAATTCGATGTGGACTGTCTGCCTGCCCGGGCTCTCACTTTCATCAGCAAACACCTTGAAAATAGGGCTGTTTCCTACCTTGCAGTCTCCCTGACAGCCTTGCAGTGCGAGTCCAGAACAGGAGGGAACTGGAATAGATGCTGTTGTTCCATTGCTGATGCAGGGACTTCAAAGTTTCAAAGCATTAAAGTCGGTTTCTTGTTCCTGTAAAGCTGCATGCTTTGCAGGCCTCTTTCCTATTCTGTATCCTCTCCCTGCTATCCTCCCCCTGGGTACCCTTTCTACTTCTGTCCATTCTCAGTGAATTCTTTATTTCAAAAGCCCAAGAGAGAGATTAGACATCCCAATCCATCCAGTTCCCTCTGCACTCCTTCCCCAGTCTTGGCTTGGGTTGCTGCCATGGGTCATCAGGAAGCTTGATGTACTTCCTCTCAGTCTGTTCCCCAACATGCAGCCTGATTCTGGGCTATCTCTTGGTGCCAAGGACTCCAACATTAAGGGACATAAAACACCAAACACCAGGTGACACTAGAAGTCAGTAAACAGAAGGTGAACTGACCTTGTCATTTCTTGAACGAGTCTCTGTGGTGATTTCTAGGCTGATGGAAAAGCGGGAAGACAGGGAGTTTGGGAAGCAGCAGCATGAGGGCTTCAGAGACTGTGGCGATGGGAAGAAATAGGCAGGTTATTCTGTGTGCTTAGCTGTAGTCAACAGGCGATTCTTCTTCATCCCCTTGGTGTCTTGGTGTATCACGTGGGCACGTTCTCAAACGTGGCCTCATTTCCTGCTCAGGGCCTTTGTGTCTACCATGCCCCTTCACTGAAGCATTCTCCTCCCCCAGCTAAATTCTTGCTTATCCCTCAGTTTAAGCTGCATGGCTATAGCCTCAGAAAGATCTCCCTCTAAGGAGGTAAGGGGATGCTATTTCTTTCCTGTTGTTTCTGTTGGAATGAACACCTCTGATATTTGGGGATTATTTTTGTCTTGATTGCACTATAACATCTACTTTAAAATAGTGCATGTTGAGCTGGGTGTGGTGGCACAGGCCTGGAATCCCAGCACTCAGGACACCGAAGGAGGAGGAGGATTGTGAATTTGGGGCCAGCCTGGGCTACAGAGTGAGATTCTGTCAAAAATTAAAACAACAACAACAACAACAACTAACTTAGGGGGTCAAGGTGACCAACAAAAGAGGAGAGACTAGGAAAAGAAAGGTTCCGAACTGTGAACAGTGGAATAAGTTTCTCTTTGCTTAACACTCACCAAACACAGACAGATTGTATTTAATTGTATGTATGTCTGGGCACAAGAATGGGCCTACTGATCTGGTTTGAACTAGTTTTGGATGTACTCATAGTAAGGTAAACTGTATCCTGTAAGTGAACATTTAGGGAGAATTCTCTAGTTACCATCTTATCCATACGTAGATGGTTGTGCATATGATTAAAATCAGATTATGGGAATTTGAATATGCAAAGTTATATATATAACACAAACCTACTAATCAAAGTAGAGAATCACCCAAATTAGGCCCCTAATAACCAAACTTCTCCCTTTAGATTCCATAAAAGAAGCTTCAGGCAATCAAACCCGGGTCCTTGGGTACCTTTCACTCTTGTTCTGCTGTCACTCTCGACGGTGCGTCTCCCTGTACTGAAGTTTTGTTTGAATAAAGTTAGTTTGCTACTTTTGAAATTCCTGTGCATTTTTGTTTCATTTTTGAATAAGATACCAAGAGTTGGTTCATACTCAGTAAACACTAAAAGAGGAGACTCTTCAGCTCAGGGTGTGTCCCAGGGTCGGATGGGAGATGAGAGCATCACACTTTTGGCCCTCTGAGGCCTGGGCTCAGTCCTGCCCCTCCTCTAATCTAAAGGCCACTGGGGTCCTCTAACTTCAGAATCCAGCCTGAGCAGCCAGCTGCCTGGACTCTTGCTATTTCTCTTAGCTCCCTGGCAAACTTCATCTCCTGGGGCTCCCATCAGCACCGTGTTCTTTCCTCTGCCAATGGAGACAGCACAGCATCCTTCAGGGACCAGCTAAAACCTACTGTGTAAGGCCTGCACTAAAACTCCAGGCAATGAATGAATGAGCTTCTCTTCTGCCCTCTCTCTGGATTTGCCAGGTGCCTCTCTAAAAGCTCTGTGGTGGTTAATCTCAGCTTTAAGTCTACCTGATTAAACTGGGAATCTGGGGTAGTACTTCTCTGGGTGTGTCTGCGAGGTTATTTCCAGAGAGTATTAACTAAAGGGACAGCTTGCTCTAAATAGAGACAATGGTGTCCCACCAGACAGGCTCTGATGGAGAAAGGAGAGGGCCTGATAGCTTCCTGAGTGATGTGGAGTGGGCCGCTCTTCTTGGCCCTCCTCTGTGATGGACTTACACGTCTGAGACCAGCATATGTCCTTCCTCTCTCAAGTCAATTTTTCACTAGTTGGTCCTAGCATCACTAGAAATAGCCACTCTAAGCTCCTTTTTTTTTTCCAGCATCCAAATCCATATTGAGGAAGCGGGTATCTAGAGGGGTTGTGGGCCTGGGGCCCTCACTGCACAGCTTGTTCATGGGCACTGCATGCAGAATCCTGTGGCTTCATCACACGTGGAAGCTCTGGAGGGCTGGAGAAGGGCTCAATGCGCAGGTCTTCAAAGGCATCACCTGCTAGGAAGGCCAGGCCCACTGTGGCTGGGCCTGTGCGGCCCTGCTGTTTGGCTAGTGAAGCCTCTCTTGCCCAGAGTTTTGCTGTCAAAAAGGAGCTTGTCATCCTTGTACAGCCGCTGCTTCTACGGCTCCCCCTTGAGGATGCCCTCGACGATGCTCGAACACGGTACTCGACTCCTTGGCATCCGTGAAGATGGTGGTCTTGTGGCGCCGGATCATGAGAAACATCTCCATCCTGGCAGCGGCTGCTTCTGTAGAATTCTGTTCTGGTCGCTGGTGACAGTCTCCGAAGCTCTGAGTGTCTCCTCTGGCTCCAATGAGACCCTTTTCCACTCTAAGCTCTTATGCTGCCCATAGTAAATGAGCATTGCACATCAGTGGACAAGTGGCTAAATGCTCCAACACCCCCCCCCCCCACCCCCCGGTCTCCAGTAGGAAGTGTGAACCCGGTGGGAAGTCAAGAGTGGGCAGTAGACGGTGCTCTCTGTTGGCTTTCCTTCTGCTTTGCTGTCATCTCTCCCCCTTGCATTGTTTATCTCACACTTAGTTTTTGGCACACCCCTAATTACCTACCGACTTCTGCTGTACCTGATGTGGGTGTTTGAACATGGACACCTGTGGACACCCATGGACATATTTGTACCTGGACAGTAACTCTGGCTATCCTGTGGAGGATGAGTCAGCAACACATTTCTATTTTGCATTTATTTGTTGAACAATATGAGGAAATACTGGTTACAGTGAAAATGAGGTAGGGAAAGCAAGATTCAGTGTTCTTGCACTAGGCTGATTTCTATGGTCCACAGGTTAATTTATTATTATTATTAGAATTAGAAGCCGATGATACTCTCACCTATTCCCTTAGGAAAACGTTTATGGATTTAGTCATCTTACTTGGAGGGTAATTCCTCAACGATTCCACCTAAATGCTTCTCCTTTAATTGCATCCCAGGGCCAGGTGTTAATGCTTGAAATGATTGGCTCACACTGAGACTAATTGGGATTGGCGCTCATGCAGGCACATCTGAGCTCTGCAATGGCCTCTTTCCTCCAGAGTTTCAGGGTTATTTACAATGTGCAGCATTTCAGACAAAGTTGTCATCATTTTACAAGCCAAGGGCTCAAGAAACCAAGACCCCTTGGGACATCAGAGCCTACCGATTATTTCTGAAGACTTAAATACTCATGATGCCTGGATCAAGGCTACTTCCATGTAAGTGTGGTTTAATCATTCAGTTGTGCTCTCCCTAAGTCAACTGTAACTGAAATCTTGGCCCTGTTGACAAGTGGTAGAGCATTTGTGGGTGAGTAGAAGGTACTTGGATTATTGAGGGTATACCCTTGAAGGGGAGGGACCTCTCCCTCTTGCTCTCTGTCCTCTAGGCATTCCTGTCATGGTGTGCTACCATCTGTCACACTGACCAAAGGCCTGTGACACTCAACAGGGCTGTCAGATTTTGGACTTTGAGCCACCAAACATGAAAAAAACATTTCTAATTTCTTAAGTGTCCTGTGTTAGGGATTTCATGAGGGAGAGTTGACACATACCGCTTGTCTTAGGCAGGGTTTCTATTGCTGTGATAGAATACCATGACTTCAAGCAATCTGGGGAAGAAAGATCATTTCATTTTACAACCCTCAAGTTATACTCAATCCCTGAGGGAATCAGGGCAGGGACTCAAGGTAGGGACCCGGAGGCAGGTACTGAAGCAGAGACCACTGAGGAACACTGCTTACTGGCTAGTTATTCATGGCTTGCTCGGCCTGATTTCTTAGAGCGCGCAGGACCACTAGCCCAGGGGTAGCACCGCCTGCAATGGTGCTGGACTTTCCCTCATCAGTCACTAACTAGGAAAATGCACTATAGGTGTCCCTACAGGCAAATCTTATGAAGACATTTTTCTCAGTTGAGAGTCCCACTCCCCAGATGACTCTAGCTTGTGTTAAGTTGACGTAAAACTAGCCAGGACACACCTACTACAAATTTCAACTGGTCAAATGATATCAACTATTTATTAAGAGCCATTCATGAAAAATTCAGTGCATCCAAGTATCTGCACAAGGTAAGGTGGGCCAACAGTTTTGAATTGGAGAACTTGATGCTACTTTTGTAAGGATTCAGGCGTTATGCTGGCCTGCCCCTGTCACCTGGCAGAATGCACTCAGGTACCCAGGTCAGCACAAGGTTCCATGACTACTAGTCTGCCCTCAGGTACAAAGGACACTTTGAAAGATAGACCCACCCACTTATGCTCTCTTTCTGCTCTGTCCAGCTCTCTTTCCCGCTGTTCCCCTGGGGCAGATAGGACTTTTCCTGTCTCCCTCATCTCTTCTGCCCTCTAACTGTCTCTGTGTCTCTTTACCTATTTTTTCTTTCCTTCCCCCTTTCTAATAAAACTTCTCACTTAAGCTCTGTCTGCCTGACGTGCTTGTCCCTCAGCCTCGGTCACCTTTTCCCACCATGAAATCTGCCAAGGTCCCCCTAGCGCTTTATCCTAACAGCTTTTATGTTCTATTGCTGTCAGAATGGAATTTATATACAAGCAGTATTTTTAAGAAACATACAGACACTAGATACATTTGCCTACTCTTGCTGTCACAAATAAGATTTTATTACTTTCCATAAAACACTGCCACCTAGGTGTGGTGACTCACACTGGTAACCCCAGGATTTAGGAGGCTGAAGTAGGAGAATCATGAGTTCCAGGATGCTTGGACTGTGTGTTTGGATTCTGGCTCACAAAACAAAACAACAACAACAACAAAACAGGGAAATCTTTTTTCTTTCCAGATAGTTCTATGTCCTTGAGGAAAAACAACTTGTTTCCTAGCTGCCTGCATTCTCTGGTCAGCCGCAGAACCTTGCAACCTGGCCGTCAGAGGAACCCTTCCCTAATAGGCTGTGGTTTAGACTGTCGCCGTCCCTTCCACAATGCACTTCCGGCCTCGTCTTATCCTGGAAAAGCTGTTTTGAACCTTCCTGGCTTTGGGACAGTCATGTTTCATCTTAGTTCCCCCCTCCAACCCCCCAGTGCTGGGGATTGAATCCAGGATCTCAAGAGTGCTAAACAAGTACTCTACAGCTGAGACATACGCCTTTGTGTGTGACGACAGTGTGTGTGCTCGCAGGCCTGTTGAGGTCAGCGGTCAGAGGTCAGAGGTCAGAGGCTGGCTTTGGGCCTCTTCCTCACTGTTTCTTATGTATGTATGTATGTATGTATGTATGTATGTATGTATGTATCTACGTTTTAGTTAGGGTCCCTTACTGAACTTGGCTGGTGCAGCTAGACGCCAGGAGTCCCTGGAGTGTTCTGTCTCCACCTCTCCAACACTAGCATTGGAACTTGGGTCTTCCCAGCGCCCAGTTATAGATGATATTTACACGTGCATTAATTTGGTCTCAGAATTCCTAGAGTTGTAGGTGAATTATATGGTGACTTGCCCTTCTCCACTGTAGCGGCAGCCATCTTCAAATGGGTATGTGACATCTTAACCTCTGACCTTCCTAGTCCAGGTGTATGAGTATCACTATGCTCTGAGAGGGCGTTCAGGATCCTTGTTCCCACTGCATCCCTGGACCAGACTGCTTCCCACTCCCGCTGCTCTGGCTCCACTCTAGGTTGACTTGTTGAACACCAGGCTTTCTCTTTGGTGGCTCTGAGCACTAGGTTCTTTTGTCAGTACACTTAAAATTTCCTTTTTGGAGCTGAACTTTCCTCCCCTGTAGGTCCCACCTATGACTTAGCTGCCCTGTCTTTACTGGGTCCCACAAACCTTGCCTGTCTTCTTGCCCTATATCTTTGTCTTTATTACAGCATCACCTCACTCCTTCCTGGGCCTTTGGATTTGGTTATTGCTTCCTGACTTACCTGTTTTCTTCCTACCCGACCAGAAACTCTGGAAGTACAAACCTCACAGGGGTCACAGCCCAGCAGGATGGCAGGCTCTGAGTTTGTACAATTGCCATTGTCAGATATCTTAGACAGAACATACTTCTCAGCTTCCTTTAAGGCTACGTCTGGGTAATGACGTCACCACCTATGGAGTATGAAAGGAATAGATATGTCTAATTCTGCATCATTTGCTCAGAAAGAATATGCAATTCACTCTTCTTTGCTGATGCCAAGAGCCCAGTGGTACCTGTGATCAACCTGACCGTGTAGATGAGGGTAACACTTGCTCTGGAGAGTGGCAGGGCATGCATGGATGCTTGCATACAGACTAGCTTACCCCAACCTGGGCTATGTGCCTTCAGGTGTTACATGAGCTCAGAATAAGCCCATGTGTCTCCCAGCCACTCTATTGGGTGATATTTTGGGTATGTGGCTCAGCATTCATCATGCCTGTTGAGTTGTTATTGAATGAGCAACTGAGTTACTGGGGCTTGCCAGTTTCACCTGGTACCACTGCTAACATTGGGCAAGAAGCGGGCAGCCGGCACCATCTGTGGTGTACTTTCTGCAGATGTTCTTGTGCAAGCCAGTTATCCTCATTTCTCCTGTCTGAAAGCTCCCTTGAGGCTTGCACCATTGACAGATTTTACTCTGCCTCCAAAAAGAAACCAAACTGGGAAGAATGTCACGGCCTGTGCTGCAAGTTGAGTAACGTTCCTCGTGTGAAGAGCCCAGGTGGCTATGTTACAGGAGAGCTTGTGTGCGTCAGAATTCCATCTCACAGACAGTGGCAGCCTGTGACTCTTGTCAGAGCTGAGAGTTCCGTCCAAGTAATAATACTTACTTCCAAAGTGAATATCTGTGACATTTCGTACCTGAATTTTCAAAGCCAGACAAAAGTTCTTGAAACTCGGCTCCACGGTGGGCAGGTTTGTTTGTTTATTGAACTCTTGAAGTGAGTATATTAGTCGGGTGTGTAAGCCCCCACCCCCCAAATGTCAGCTATGGCTTTAATCTTGAGGAATAAATTGTCCTTTCCTTTTCAGTGTACTCTTTTGGCCTCAGGTCTTGGTGTATTTTTAAACTCGACTATATTTAAAGAAAGACGATGCAACCATTTAGCTAATGTCATCTTATCCCAGAGGTAGCATTTTCAGCAGAGATATTAGGGTTTGGAGTCTTTTTTAAGGCATTACTCCAGCAAACAGACTTTGAGATGGGATTTGAGGATGGGCTATTTAATAGAGAATGTTCTGGAAACAATAGTTAGTGGGCAGAGGGTTCATTGGGTAAAGAATTTGTAATGAATCTAGGATCCCAAGCTAGGATGCTCCTTCAGAGTTGCCATACTTGAGAATAAGTGGTTTGGGTCTTTTGTCCTCCCACCGACTAGATCCTTGAAGAAGACACCGTGACTTCTGTGAGGCAGTTTCTTTTGTCCTGGAGCAAGGGCTTCAGATATGAGTTGTAGGTAGCAAAGACCCCTGGAGCTGGGCAAGGGTGGACCTGGGGAAGAGGCAGCGATCCTCTGTCTGCCTTGGAGTCAGGCAGCCCAGGATGTGAGGGGCAGGGTCTTGTCCATCGTGTTCCATCTTGTCTCTTCTGTACTTAGACCTGTACCCAACACCTAGCACATAGTAGATGCTCAATAGACACTTGCTGAGGAAATGAATACAAGAATATGCAGGACTATTCAAGGGATATATGAATTAGGATACTGTCAAATTTGAGAAAGTTTGCTAGACTTTAATTTTCTCAAGCAGCGATGGAATCTTTATGGATATATGTTAGGCCTACATTTTCCTAAGTCCTACCATGTACAACACATTGTGAAAAAATGTTGCCTCTATTCCAGTGGTTAGGAAAGTGGCATACGGTTTTTAAGCAATAATAGCTCAATGTATTAGCAAGGCAAGTGCTGTTAGAGTCAAAAGAAGTCTAAAGAAGTCAAAAGTGGTACAAGAGGCTTGACAACGGGGTGGATCCTGATCGTATATATAGAGAGAAGTGAACACATCCATTTTCTCTCTCTGCTTTCGGCATGCAATGTGACCAGCTGCTTTGTGCTCTCCGTGCTGCGCTCTGCCATGATGGCAGTGGTTTTTTTTTGCAGAATAAACCCTTTCTCTCTTAAGATGCTTCTGCCAGGGTGTTTGGTCATAGCCAGGTCAACAATGCGTCATCTCAGTGAGTAGAGGAAACACGTGTGGCCAACACAGTAGTATGAATGGAGTAAAACCAACAGGGCAGTCCTTCAGCTTGAGGAAACCTCTGCGAAGAAAGGGCGGGCAGCACACGTAGTACAGATATCGTAAGAGTACAAATATAGCAGCCCCTCCCCGTCTCCCTATTTCACTCCATACTCTACAGGAGCTCTCAGCTAGAGTAATATGAAAGCAAATTATGCAGATTTAATGGAAGAAGTAGAGACAGAATGCACAGTTGATGTGACTATATATTTACTGTCACTCTAGAGATGAGGAAAGTGAGGGTCAGGAGACTGAGCTTCGTGATTTCTTGTTGCCGGTAAAGGATGGGGTTAATGCTTAATCCAGCTTTCCTGACGCCAGTGTGTCAAAGTCAAACAAGAAGATGGAGGTGAATCTGCAATGCAGAAACTTCTATTTGGGAATGAATTGCCACCCGGGAAACACATACACAGGCCAAGTCAGAGAACTTTGAAAGCTATTTCATTGGCACTTTGATTGCTTGAGAGATCTATGTCTGGTGAATTGGGGGGGGGGATAGTTACTACAATTAATTCAGTCTTAAGGTCAAAGTTAGCAGATTTTTAAAGTCAGTTGCTACCGCTGGCTCCAATGAGTGTAGTGGTACTTGTCAGTAGTCCCAGCAGGTGGGAAGCGGAAGCAGGAGGGTCATGAGTTCAAAGCCAGCCTGACCACATAGTGAAACTCTAAAAAATAAACAACTACTCAAAGCAACAACAGCAAAAGATATGTAGAATGTTAGGTTGGGTTGGTTCTGTGAGACTATTCCTGAAGTAGGTATCCATGACCCCTGAGTTTTTCTTTCTTTTCCATGGTCTTTCCATTCCATTTTAATGGAGTGTGTCAAAAGTAACTATATTTTATATCATGGATTTTCATAACTGTCACAAAAGAAGGACAATTTCATTTGCTTTAAACAGCTCAAGGTAGTTTGAGTTGTGCTTCTTCATGCACCCCAGCAGTGGTCTTGGCTGGTGCAGTAAGTCAAGGAAATTAAAAAAAAAAAAAAAAACAGAGTCAGAGAGATGGCTCAGTGGTTAAGAACACTGACTGCTCTTCCAGAGGACCTGGGTTCAATTCTCAGCACCCACAAGGCGTATCACAGCTGTCTGTAACTCCAGTTACAGGGAGATCCTGCTTCTGGCCTCTGTGGGCACACTGCAAGCATGTGGTACACAGACATGTATGTGGGCAAAACATCCACACACATAAAAACAAAATAAAACCATACTGATAGCTACTGAATGTTACAACCACAATGACAATGGGAATTGCCTATCAGTCAGGGTACATAAAAATATAGATGATCTACAGCTCCGACGAACATGGATCTATTCATCAGACCCTGTGATTAGAAAACTGAGGAAAATCTTTAACCTATAACCCAAAGAAGGCCAGGTAGTTAACATGTGTTTTCTTCACAATAATGTCAGCATACTAGAAAAGCCATCGTTAAGAGGTGGTACAGGATGGGAACGATTTAGAAAATAAGATGTTGGGATGCATGTCACCGGAGTGGCCATCTCAACTTGTTATCCCAACCGTGGCCTGGATGAAAGAAAGGGGAAGCTGACAGTGGTCATTTTGTGTCAGCTGGCATAAAATCAGACGGCCCTGGACAAACTTGAACATTTGGTCCCCAGTCTATAGGGGCTATAAAGGAAACTGTGTGTTTGTGGGCATAACACTTTTTGGCTTAGTCTTACAGGCAATGAGACTTGTGGAATGTTCTAGGACTTGAAACCTCCTTTAGGAGGGTCAGGGCATTGTTGAACCTTGGTGTTTCCCCTGCCTTTGGGCTTACTGAGGAAGACTTTCTGTCAACAGTTTCATTCAACCATACTGGCAGAGGATGCTGTTTGTACTTCCCAGGCTATTCTCTTGTTGGACTTGGACATGAACCACAATGTTACTCGGTTCTTACCTTTCCTTTCTTGTGTTGCAGGCCATTTCAAGGACCCAGGTGTCTGGCCTAAGATGAATGTATGGCTAGATAGTAACAAAATGGAAACAGGGCACTTGGCGACACTACAGCTGCTATGCTGGCTCTGACCCCATGCCGACAGAGATGCAGAAGTGCAGAGTGGCTCTTGGCAGTTGTCCAAGGTAGGCATGGCTCCGGCTTTTGACTTGAAGCAACCACAGGTTCATTGTGTCTGTGACTGCATTGTTATTCTGTGTGGGCTGATGCCTGCTTCAGACGGGAATCTTGTCCCTCCAGATACTCTGTGGCTCATTCCTATAGCCATGTAGGTCATCACCAGGCCAGGCAGTGCACACTTAATTCTTTTCATCTCTCTCCATCAGTCAATCTGAAGGCCTCCTTAATTATTTTTATTGCTTTTCTCTGAACTCTTTTCAATTTGCTGGCATATCGCTTTTCGAGTAGCGAGATACCCAGAAGTGTTCTTCGGAGAAATTATAATCTCCTGTGCATGATGTAATGCTTTGGCCCAGGGAGTTGGCACTCATGGCAGCAGTTTGAGCTGCTATGGGTAGTATAACCTGCCATCAATTTGGCTGTCTCCAATTAGCTTAATTTTATTTTCAGTTAAGGTAAGTGCTTGGCTAAAAGTCAACAAATTTATATCTGGAACAGTCTAAGGTATATCTGTATGCATGTGTATACTAAAAGGACAGGTAAAATAGTTCAGGAGGCAAAAATGAATTTCTTGACCTTTGCTCATTTCCCTGCACCCATAACACGCCAGACTCTGGATCCTCGGCTCAAGGAGAATCTTCTCTGATTATCATAAATATCTGCAAAATTTTGTCGATTAAATGTTGTTCTCCTTTCCTGTGACCTTACGTTTGGTTATTTTCTCTGACTTGATTATTTTGAGTCTCTGTACTTTGTCGAGAATGACTCCGTTGGCCGGGACACCACACTGTAATGCTTTCCATATCTTAGCATTTTTTTCCTTAGTAAAAATGGGGAATTAACTTGGAGTTCATGAAACAACTTGAGCTAGCTCAGTCTGGGGGGCTGTCTGTCCTGGTAACTGCACTGGGACACCAAGTCAGGAGGCCTGTAAACTTGAGGCTGGCTGGTTTTGATATTCTGTTCATCTTCAGAGTGGTTTCATTTTTCATGTTGTAATTATTCGTCCAAAGATGGTTCTATGTGAATTATCCAAGGGACTGTCTCAATCAAGACAACAGCATATGCGGTTTTAAAGCCTGATATCTGGAGCAGGGAGATGGCTCAGCTGGTAAAGGGCATGTAGTCGCACCACATAAAAGTCAAATATGTATGGGTGCCTACAATCCCGGAGCCAGGCAGCCAGAGACAGGAGGATCCCTCAGGCTCACGGGCCAGCTAGGCTAGCCAAATTGGTGTGCTCCAGGCTCACGAGGGACGGAGTTTTCAAAAATAAAATGGAGAGCAATTGAGGAAGCCATTCGGTGTTGGCCCCTAGCCTCCACAGACATTTGCACACATGTGCTCATGTTTCTACCCACCGATACGCACACACCCCTACCCCACCCCGCCCCACATGCACTCTCCCCTACCCCAAAGATCCAACACTGAAGACTCTGTCAGCACACAGTGGAAACATGAGAGAGAACACACGCTTTCTCAGCAATGGACGGTGCAGCATACAGAGGCCAATCGTTAATCAGATCTGGTGGCCTCTGAGAGATCCAGCATTGAGTGAGGCCTTGCCACAGCTCCAAGAGCTCTCTCGGAAGCCCCGAGAGCTAATGGTAAAGAGAACCGTTCTCTTCTGGAATTTAGACCCATGAAAAAGCCTCAAGTTGTTTTGTTCATGGTATAAGAAAGTTGGCTTTTTTTTTTTTTTTTTTTTTGAGGTCAGCCCATCCAGGCGTGGGTGAAGATGATTCAGGATATAGATTTCATCTCTGAGTTTGTTTGACAATGAATTGCAGACCATACTCCATTCTCTACTTTACCCCCCCTCTCCATCCCCCCTGCCCCCCCCCCATGTGCATGTGAGAGTGTGCGTATTGTGTGTCTGGCTGAAAACGCCACCACACCACTGTCAACCTCATCCAGGGACTTCTCTGCAAAGTCACATCAATACCCTCTTCCTGCAAGTCCCCTGACTTTGTGTCTCTCTGTAATATACAGTATAATTTATAAAAGTGTGAGCAACTGTGGAATTGTTCTCCTAATAGGTTCTGAAGATTCCAATTTCCATTCTGCCACACAAGACTGAAAATGCACTCGTGCTCACTTATCTGAATCTGCACCTCATCCCCGTGCTGCGGCAAGAGGCAGGCTCAGGTGCAGGTTACAGCACACGTTTCCCTCCCGAATCCGGGGCTTATTCAATATCTCCCCACAATTAACATCACCATATCAATAAGAATTATCATTAGGTCCTGTCAATCAGGTGCTGAATTTTGCTTCAGGGAAACAAAACAATTTAAATTATGGCAAGCGCTCCCCTCCTTTTTTCCATGCTTCTCTTTAAATTGGATAATTATGTGGCTTTTCATTAGATTCCTCTAAGCGTAATAGATCACGATATTCACCCTTTGACCTTGCTGATGAATGTCTCTGGTGAAAACATGTGACATGCAGTGTTCTAATGAGAACAAAATACGGAATAAGTGGAAATCTTGTATAATGAAAGCAGATAAAGCAAAGGGGAGCACAACAACCTTTAAGGTTGATGAACAAAATGTATTTGTAATGTGGCATGATATGGGCTGGAGATTAAAAGAGCTATTTTTGGTCCTAATAATGTGATGGAAACACTGTTTTTTTCTTTCTTTTTTTCCCCTTCTCCTTTAGTGTATAAAAAGAGAAAGACATTTTGGGGAAACGGTGCATTAGAAACCCCTGGTCTCAGCTGAATTGCAAGTGCAGATGGAATGAATCCACTGGCCTGGGGGGTTCAAATGACTCTCTGCATCTTTAACACCTGCAAATTGTAATCCTGGGTACTTCTCATTCTGTTGCTGTCATTATGGAGGGTTTCAAATGGGAGGGTAGCTTAAAAGGCAAACACTTGGCACTCAGAGGGTCTGTAATCTTACAGGACATGGCAGAAGGACAGAAGGAGGGAAAGGACACCCTGAACATGTTCCCCTATCAAAGAGACCCGTTCTGTGAACTGGGCCACGCTCCCAAGTCCTGCTGGAGGTCAAGGAGAAGAGAGTGACCTCTCTCTCCCCCGAACTCCTGCTACACCATCTTTCCCGTGCCACCCGTTTGTGGGGTGACTCAAGCTCACTTCTGCTCCCAATGGCACTGGGTTTGTGGTTGGATTACCCTGACCCTGTGATTTGTATAGAGACCTCGGAAATGGGGCGTTTATTTCTTAGATGTTCACCTGCCTGTGTGATTTTAGGTTAAGCCACTTATGAAAGGTCTGGGTTTGCAAAATCGTCGAAGGACATAGGGTTGAGATATAGCCCTGCCTAGCAGGCTGTGTTTATTTTGTGGGTGTAAGGACGAGAGATGGGACTTAGTATTTATTAGGCTTCTTACATGTTGAGTACCCTGCCACAGCTTTGATGCATTTTCACTTATTTAATTCACCCATAAAACCTTATTATGCCATTTTATGATTTAGGAAATGTCCGACTCAGACTCAGGATGACATGACAGAAGGGCTGGGATTTGACCACAGGCTGGATCGTCTCCCAAGACCACATACTCATGCTCCACATTGAAGGTTCCTTGGAGCAAACACACTGATGGGCTCCCGAGTCCCATGGCTTTACCTTAACTTCCTCCAGCTTGCCTTTCCAGGCCTTGACTGAATTAATTTGGATTACCATGGACTTAATATTACTACCATTAATCTTGCTAGTTGTACAATGTGCTTCCTTAGTAGAAGACATGCAAGAAAAGAAACCGCTGCCTCCATAAATTGATTTCTTCCGGTGAATTCCAGTATAGGCCAAGAATTTGCAATAAGTGATGTGTGTGTTTACAGAGGATTAAGAAGACAGCCAGGTTCAAACCATGGTTCTCTCTGTTTATCTGTAGATCAGATTTGCTTAAGGTAAAATTGACCCTGGGTCGTCATGCCCGACCTCCGCCAGGTGGATTTCCATGGAGACATCTTCGCTGTTAGCAATCCTTCATTCCATAAGAGCCTGCCAGGAAGAGAAATATCCAAAGTCCATTTTGAGCTTTCAGCCTGGGATTTACCTGAGATTTGTCATGGATACTAGGGCAATTACTGGCATACAGGGCGGAAGAAGAGCGAAGAGGCCAGGCTTTGCTCACATCATCTCCGCATCAGTCACTGGGAGGGATGGCTCTGGTTTATACTGGTAGCTCACCTGCCGGGAAGAGAGTGCGTGCAGCTTTTCCCTAGCTGCACTTGTGCTGAGAAAGAAATGGGGAAATGGTAGAGGGCAGCAGATGCAAGGATTTTGGGGGGCTTTCAGGAGGTGTCTGTCACTCAAAATTCGATGGGGAGGGATACTATGCTTCTTGAAGCATCAAACCTTCAATGGCAAATGGATCCATTAGTCATCAGAAGGAGCCCCCAGCCCACACACTCCAGTGCCGCCAGCTTGAGCACCCTGACAACAAATCTAAAGACAGAAGGTTTGGATCAGAAAGGAGGAACACTGTTTGCCGTGGCAGAAACATGGACTGAGGGACCTGCTCAAACCAAGGGTGAGAAAGCTGATTTTGGGCCTCCTTGAAGACCACGTTTGGTGCATTTTCCAGTGATGTGAGCAGGAGACATGGGGCAGATGCCCAGATTCCAAGTCCCGTGGGGGAAGAACATGCCCTCTTCACATTTCGCCACTAAAGCTGTTTTCCTCATCTTCATTGAACATTCACTGACAGCCTTCGCCTGGCCGGACACCTCCCAGGAGTACTTGCCAACAGAAGCTTGCGGGAGATGGCACTGACTCAGGGTGATTTGGGGACTGGCTTCCCCACATACCTGGTTCCAGTTCAATCCGGCCTGGCCCATAAAGAGCAGGGCCAGTTCCCACTGTGCTGAACACTTGACAAGGAACTCAAGACCACCCTAGTCAGTGGGAACATGTCAAACTGATCTGGGCTAAGAGCTCCTCCAGGAAAAACTGTGGCCATATTCTCTTCTACCTTGGCATACTGTACATCATTTTGTTGTTGCTGTTTTCCCTGCCTCCTGAGAGCTAGAATTAAAGATGTACGCCACTACAACTGACTTCCACATCGTTTTTAATGCACAGTTTAGTGACATTATGTATACTGCATTGTGTGTAATTGGCATTATTATCCATACTTTCCATTATTTCTTTTGATATAGTCTTATTATGTGTCTTGGGCTATCTGGAACTCTCTACATACCCCAGGCTGACCACGAGGATTGCGATTTCAGGTGTGTGTCACCATAATGACGAGATTTTTCACAACAGTGTAAACGGAAGCTTCGTGTATCTACCAGCCCTCTCCCCATAGATTCTACCATTCTACCAGTAACTTCCATTCTTTCTAGATTCTGGAACTGGTTGAGACTAGCTACTGATTCTAGCTGAAAGCACAGAGTACTTATGCCTTTGTGTTTTGTATATTTTATCAGCTGAATGCTTTCAAAGTTTATTGAATTCTGTTCTTTTTTGAAAATAGACCATTATTCAGTGGTATGTGTATGCTACACTTTGTTTACCCACCTGCTGATGGACATTGAAGTTGTTTTAATCTTTGGGTCTGGTGACTGGGATCGCTATGATAGGCATGCTATACATGTGTTTCTGCTCAAGTCCTTGCTGTCAGTTAGTTTGAGTATGAAATAAACGTTTATTTTTTCCTATAGTGTTCTGCGGTGTTCAGAGCAGGCCAACACACTTGCTGAATCCTATGATAGAGTCCTTTATTTTTGTTGGCAGTAAACTAAGGTTTCAAGAGTAAATGGGAGAGTGAGATTCAAACCTCTGCCTTCTAACAAGTTCTAGGGTCCTTTTACCACAGAGCACACAGTGTGAGGGCTGTAGTGATGTATCCCCTAATAACTGCCTTCCAGCACATTCTGGCACAGGGTTGATCCACAGAGTGGCTAACATGGACGCTTCATGGATACTCAATGAAAAACACTTGGCAACTTGGATGAGAACCTGAGTGAGCCTTGCAAAATCTGTAATGTTTCTGAGGGAGACCAGTTAGCTTGATGACTGATAGTGGGCCACCGTGGCTGAGAGGCTAGTGTCTCTGTGTATAGACTGAGGGAATGGCCCCAGTGCCTCTGAGCTGCACCTGCCAGAAACCCGAGTTCACTAAGGAACACTTAACCACTGAATCTTTCCCTGTAGTTACCATAAAGCAAACTACAGCTTCTTCCTGCTTTGATTGTTTAAGAAGACATAAGTCACAGCCAAGAAAGGAAAAGGAAATCTCCAGGGTTTTATGAGCATTGTGATAATGTGATATGAACGAGAATATCAAGAATGTTTATTGTGCTAACGTGACAAGAGAAGCACCACTGGAAATAGGGGACAGGCTTTGTCCTGTCAGGTCCATCATTGTTCTTTCCTGTCTTTGCTGTAGGTGAGAAGCACTCAGGAACCAAGTCAAGCTGAACTTTGGCAACAGCCTCTTATTTCCTAGTTTATTTAGAGGCTCATTGCCTTAGCCATCCTGTTCAGAGAGCAGTATGAGGGAAGGTTCAAACTGAGCTTTCCAGGGAGCCCTAGAGACTTAGCCAGTTTGTTTTTAGTAGATTTATTATTATTATTTTACCTGAGACAGAAGGGAAAGGTGGCAGAACTCATGAGGAATGTGTTACTAGAATGTGTTGGAGGAGAGACTGGCTGACAACACAGATTCACTGGGCTTCCCTATTGTTTGACCCCACATGTGTTCTAGCAAGTTCATGGGGACACTGCTGGGCTGAAAATTCCAGGAAACACTGGCATTCGTCAAGTATCAAATAATTACTGGAATTTGTTAGGTAATTACTCACTCTCCCTGCCCCACTCCTCAGTGGAGTCCTGGCCCGAGTATTCTCCTAGTCTGAACCGTTAGAGACGAGCCCAAATCAATAGAGCTCCGAGTAATGGGGAGAGCAATCCACTTAAAGATTCCTGCCAGCATTCACACATAATGATGCTACACAACCACATGCATATTTAAAACCTTTGATCAAAGCGTAGCATGTGCATTCCGCCTTGTGACACCCTACACCTAGCATTTAAAGTTAAGTCATTTGGCTTTGCAACAAGGGCATCCTTTTACTTTACAGTAGGCAGTATATTTGTAACAACTTGTCATTTTCCTGAATTCAGTTCACCACCTTGCAGGATGGAAAAGGAGTGCCATAAATGGGAGATGGCATTGTGTGTGTGTGTGTGTGTGTGTGTGTGTGTGTGTGTGTGTGTTTGTGTGTGTGTGTGTGTGTGCACGTGCACGCGAGTGTATGTGTATGCACACATGCACACACATGTGCCAAGGGAAGCCTGTCTTTCTGTGAGTTTAGGTCAGAGAGGAGGAGGGAGAAGAAGGTGGAGGGGCCTAAATAGCTCTAAACAACCTAAGGAACTTATCTGTGTTCAATCTTGACCACACATTTCTGGGACCATGACCACCCGTCAGGTTAAAGGCCATTTCAGAGTGACAGGAGGAAAAAGGAAATGTTTAGTAAACAGCTACTCTGCCAAGCACTGTCTATTCTTCATGATGACATGGTTAGAGAATTTCACTTTCCCAATCCCACCAACAGTGGCCACAACAACAATCTAGGAGCTGATGAAATGGATCAGTTGGTAAAGTGCCTGCAGACAAGCAAAGGTGTGGGCCGTCAGCATCCACATGAGAGCTGGCACAACAGTGCATCTTTGTAACTGCAGTACTGAGGAATAGAGGCAAATCTCTGGAACTGGCTGACCAGCCCATCAGTTGGTGAACTCCAGGTTCAGTAAGAGACCTTGCCTCAAAGAAACACGGTGGGGTACAACTGAGAAAGACACCCAACATTGAGAACTAACCTCCACATGCAGGAAAACACAGGTACATTCATACTATGTACACATGTGCACACATATAGGGATACATTCAACAGTAAACACACACACACACACACACACACACACACACACACACACACACACACACACACCTTAGATCAGAGAGATTTCAAAAGTTGGCTAAAATCACACAGTAAGTACATAGAAGAGCTGAGATCTGATGCCCCAGCCACTGCCCTCTCAGCTTAATGGATGGTGACTGTGGGTTATGGTCTGTTAGTTTTGTTTTGGAGGAAGGCAATGAGGCAGCCGCTGGCATCAGAACATACATGACTTTCCAAGGCAAGGGACAGAAGGGCAGGAATAACCTCATCTTGTGGTCCTGAGGGACTTGATGGTGGAGGGAAGGTGGATGCCAGCAACACTGTGTGTTTGGAGTGGTTTTCACGGCATCCATGGGACCAATCAAAGCCTGGCATGAGCCACTTAACTGTGGACAGCTGGAGCAGAGATAGGCTCTGAGGTTTCTTCACAGACGGCAGATACTTTAAAAGTTTCCTTGACAAATATTTATTGAGCTCTAATTTTACTTGGGTATTGACATAGGAGTGACCAGAACCAAGTGTCTTCCTTAAATGGGTCTCTGGTCTAGTGGAGAGCCAGGAGACAACCTTAATCCTTAACACCTGGATTAGCAAACAGGCAGTAATAAGGTGGAGGAGTGAATTTGCTGCTTGGTGTGTGTGTGTGTGTGTGTGTGTGTGTGTGCGCGTGTGTTTTCATATGAAGTGGATAACGAAGGCCTCATGAATAAGGTCACATGGAGCTGGACATGCTGAAGGGGAAATCATGAGGCTCCCAGCCAAAGGGACAGCGAGCACAGATCATGAGGCAGAGTGTGCGTGGTGGGTTTGAGGCACAAGGTACTAGTGAAGCTGAGCAGGGGGAGAGGAGGGAAGGGACTATAGGATGTGGGTCAAAGAGGCAGACAGGGCCAAAGAAAATAGGATGCTTCAGGCCACGGTGACTGTAAGTTAGGTTCCAGGAGTTTTGTTTTGGAAGGAAGCAATGAGGCTGCTGGATGTTTTGTTTGCTTGAGATAGAATCATTCCATGTAATCTAGGCTGCCTTCAGACTGTGATCCTCCTCCATCAGCCTTCTATATGCCACCATACCAGCTTGGATATTGGGGTCTTATTCTGAGGTATCTGGGAAATCATTGGGTTTTGAGCATAGGGGTAGCACCGTCTGGCTTTTGTTTTGAAAGGTTCGTCTGGCTGCTATTTTGAGAAGAGCCTATATTAGAACAAGGGCGAAGGCTGTTGCAGCCATCCTGGAAGGTGGGAAGATGGGATCTAAGTCTAGATACAGTTTGGAAATTGAGTCAATAGGGTTGGGATGTGAGGGTGTGACAGGCATCAATGACTAAGGCAAGTTCTGGGAAGGCTGGGAGAAGATGACAGTAACTAAGAAGGCTACTGATTGGATCTTTGTGTGTAGATGGGGATGGGAGGTGGGGCGGTCACAGAAGTCCATCTTTGAAGCTGTTGCATTTGAGAAGCCTTGACATCCCTGCAGCCATCTCCCAGTGTCGAGGGAGTTGGAGCCCAGTGATTTAACATGGAACTTATTGACAAGTAGAGTTTGCAGCCATGGGAGCTTGAGATCTACTAGGGATGTAGTTTAGACAAGAGAGGTTCAAGACTCATCCCGGGGCACTCAGACTTTGAGAGGTTGAAATAGAGAAGCAACCAGCTAGAGATTGAGAAGGAGCAGAATCCTGGAGACCTAGAGAAGGAAGCTTCAAGAGAGTAAGCCCGGAGAGAACTGTCACAGGAATGGTGACAGTTTTGTTGGGAGTGGACAGTTAAAGCCTGACTGAATATAAATAGGAAGGAGAGTGGGGTCCAGGTAGTGTAGACAGAACTGTTGAAGGGCTGGTCTACAGAGAGGAGCAGGGAGAACTGGGAAGGTAGCCCACAGGTAGACTGCTTGTCTGGCAAGTGTGAGGTCCTAAGTTTGATTCCCAGTAGGAAAGTGGGGGCAAGAGTCAAAATGAGAGGTCAAGAAAGGTTATTTTTTTTTGTTGTTGTTGTTTAAAAGACTTATTTATTTATTTATTTGTTATGTATACAGTATTCTGCCTACATGCCAGAAGAGGGAACCGGATCTCATTATAGATGGCTGTGAGATGCCATGTGGTTGCTGGGAATTGAACTAAGGACCTCTGGAAGAGCTGCTAGTGCTATTAACCTCTGAGCCTCCTCTCAGCCCCCTGTTGTTGTTGTTTCAATACAGGGAATGGTCTCCAAGTTTCTATGCTTGTGGAATTGAGTGATAGGCAGGACAAGCTTTAAGCACATTGCTGCAGGAGGCAGAGGCGAGAATGGGGATGGCCAATGGGTAGGGAAGGCTGGAGCTCTGAAGGTCAGTGGAGAGCAGTGAGCCCATGTGCAGAAAGTCAGAAGTGGAGGGGGGCAGGACCAGGAACAGGGTAGACATCGTGGGGGAAGGTAAGGAGGCAAAGGACAGCTGCTGAGAACAGGTGGGACAGAGGCCCGGAGGCTGAGAGAGAAAATGGGCGTGAGAGTCATCTGCAGCCAAGGGAACAAGTGGGAGGGGCTGGGGTGAGGGCTCAGTTCAAGTGAATGGCAGTGAATAAGAAGCTAATGAAATTTAAAGTAAATTTAAGCACAAAGGCTCCGGCCTTTACAAAGTGTAAAGACCCCAGTCTTCACAAAGGCAGAAGTAGCCCTTGGTTTCCTTTCCCATTTCCTCTATCGAATCACGTATATCCTGCTATTCCCTTTTCTCCTAACATGTTATAAAACACAAAGGGAACCCAATGTAAAGAGATTAAAATTTTAACGGTGTGTATCTTCTCCAAATCCTCCATGGATTCCCTTAAGTTAGAATTCAGGCTGCAGCGTGGTTTCCAGAGCTACTGACCCTGGATGTCCCAGCTGACTGTCCGCTGGTCCTCCACAGAAATCTTGCCCTCTTCCTGGCTGACCTTCTACCCATTCATGCAAGTCCGTGCCTCCCCCCCCCCCAAGCCTGTGAGCTGAAGCTGACACACCCACTCCACCTGGCTTTGCCCAAGCATTGGCCTTCTGAGCTCCCCTCCCCTGACGGCCCCAGCCTGCCTTTCCCTGCCTTTGCATGGTGCTCTGGGCAGAGCAGACATTGAACACTGGGCTCTTTCTGAGTCCTTTACATGGAGTTCTTGCTTCCTGCCTGTGCTGGATGAGTCAGAGGTCGGGGACAGCTCTCCTTCTAGCACTCAGAAATATTTTGTGATCTTGTCAAGGCCCAAAGAAGGCAGGACTGGTAGGCTAGTCTCAGGCAGGGTCCCAACTTCCTTCCTATTGTCCTGGCAATGGACATTTGTAAATCCCAGTAAACCATTATTTACAATATGTCCCCAGGTCACAACAACCTGTGTTTGTCTCCAGCCTCCCCTGTGCAGTTTTTGAAATGCTGCATGGGTTTAATCAGAGCCGAAGGCCCCATGAGGTGGGTTGGGTGTTGCTCTTTCCTCTGGGATGGTTGCTGGTACAGAGATTTTCAGCATCCCACTGCTGGCAGTGAGGTCACCCATGGTCACCCATTTTGAGGCCTCTCTACCCCCTGGGTGGCATCAAATTGAGCCCCACACAGTTATTACAGGCATAATGGGATTCATTTCAGCCAAGACCTCCTGGCTGGGGCCGAGCTTATTTTAATTTTCAATGTTAATAAACTCATGGCTAGTGCCTTCCCCACACTGACGTGCAGCACACCTCATTTCTTCTGCCCATTAGGCAATTTCCAGTGGTGCCGCTGTTCCCAGCACCTCTTAGCCATGGAGCAATTAGGTTTATTTGGAGAAGGAGAAGGCAGCTTGGGGAGGGGGAATAAACGCAGTGGTGTAGAACTCTCCTCCCACCACCATCAGGCGTGCCCCATGTACCTCCCTGTGCTAAGGAACCAGGGCTGAGACTCGAGTCTTCACAAAAGCAGAAACAGCTCTTGGTCTCCTCTGGAGTCCCTAGGCACGCCACCTGAGCCAGCCCTGGCTGCCCTAGGCCTCCAGCTCTCTGCTCTGGGCTGTGGAAACAGCCCATCCAGCCTGGGAAATGAGCTGCTGATGTTCATTTATCTTGAAACGGGGAAGTTTTCCATAGGTCTTAAGTGTATGTTAATGCATTGAGAGTAATGATCCCTTTATTTACAAAGTTGTTTAATTCCTCACTTTTGTGCTCCTTGTGGGTCTGAGTGGATTTTTCATTTACCAAGTTACTCCATGATTTTCACAGCTGCTTAAACACCCCTGTCTCTCCCATCCCCGCCCATTCTGATTGAAAGTGGAGCACAGTGATTGCCCGTACACTTAGACTCTGCTGCAAAATCTCCCTGTGTCTGCAGAATGGTTCATAAGAAGGGACAGTGAGGCCCCGTGTGCCTTGGAGCCAAGACCAGGCCATAGCTCTGCATCCAGGAAGCAGAGCCTTCATCCCAGGCCAGCACTGAGTTCTCTACTGCTCTGAGATGGCATTGGCCTGCCTGATGATCCTCCTCTGCCTGACCTGATTACACCCTAGTGCTTGCCTGTTTGACCCCAGTGTCTCCAAGTCTCTGTCCCACTTGACAAGTTTCAATAATTTCCAATTACTTGTGTCAGCTTGGGCACAAAAGTCCTTTCAGAACATAGCAGCTAGGGGTTCATGGTTGAGGAATTTCCAAGCTGAAGTTTCCTATTTGTTAATGGTTTCGGTGTCATTGTAACGGATTGCAACTGGTTACATTTTTATGTTTGCCTTTTACATCTACTTATTTATTTGTGTGTGGGGATGGGAGCAGTGAGTACTTGAGTTCTGGCACTTATGTGGAGGTCAGAGAAGGACCTTGGGGAGTCAGTTTCTCTGTCTACCATGGGGTCCAGGGAAATCCGACTCCTGGTCATACTTAGTGGCAACTGTCTTTACTCGCTGATACATCTTGTTGGTACACCATTTTATTTTTGGAGACAAGGTCTCACTGTTGTAAGGATGGCCTAAGCTAGGCTCTCTGACTCCAGACTCTGACACCCACTACCACATCTAGATAGCAACTTGGGACTTTTCACAGAGATCAAAAAGAACAACACAACACAGGGAGCACTGGCGAGCATGATGCTTGGTGACGGGGAAAACCCTTTCCTACGGTCTTGTTTGAATTTGTTCTTCCTATAAATAACCACCGAGCCTCTAGTCCCCATCAGGCTGACTTCTCAAGAGCCAATTTCAGTCACGTGCTTCTGTCTGTATCAGCTTAGAGATGAGTTTCCCGCCCCACGTGGGCCTTTTCCCAGTAACCCAGTGTAAAATACATTTATGCAGCATCTCTCCTATAGTAGATGCAAGTTATCTAGAGAAGAGTTAGCGTCCAAGAGAGGATGTGTGCTGGCCACAGGAAAATGCAAGATGCATTTTCCATAGGGAACCTCGATACCTCCAGGTTTTGGTATCCACAGGGTCCTGGAAGGAGTGCTTAGTGGACACCTTAAAACCGATATATTTACACCGGCTCACAATGCAAAATGTAACTCTTACTTGATGGGGAATGTACTTCTTTGTATGTTTATCATATTGATTGTTAAATAAAATACTGTTTGACCAATGAGACAGCAAGTAGACGGGACTAGGAGTCAAAGAGGATTCTGGGAAATGTAGTAGAGAAGTGCTGATCCAGGCAGGAAGTGACATAGCAAGGAGACTCATATTTAAGCAAAGGTCCCTTTTTCTCCTTCCTCCTCCAGCGGCAGGATGTGAGCCACCGGCAAGGAGGGACGCCAATAAGGCATCCGATAAGATAAGTCTTATAAAATATATAGATTTATGATAATTAAGACTGAGCTAACAGATGAGAAATCCTGGTCATTAGCCAAGCAGCTTTAAACCTAATACAAGTTTCTGTGTATTCATTTGGGCCTAACTTGGGCGGGCGGCTGGTGTAAAGCTCACACGTGGCGGTGGGGCTCAGGAGGCTTTTGGCAGAAAGATTTATTGTAACACTTACTCTACCTCCATATAAGTTAACTTAGAGGAAGTCTGATGCTGTGAGTTCCCAGCATAAGCCAGGATCCATGAGTCCCCGTCCTGTTTTGGCTCAAGCTCCTTGATTGCCAGTCTGGACCCTCATTCCAGTCTTCAGTACTCTTGGTTGCACAGTGCTTGCCCAACAGGATCCAAACTTTGTGCTTTAAACATTGCTTCCCCAGTGGGGGCTGGAGAGATGTCTCCATGTTAAGAGTGCTCCATGTTCTTCCAGAGAACCCAGGTTGGATTCCAAGCACCCACATGATAGCTCACAACTGTCTGTAACTCCAAGTCCAAGGTATCTGGACTCTCTTTCCTGGACACACACATGGTACATTTGTGTTATACAAATGCAAAGGCCTTGTATGGTAAAAAGAGAAGAAAAAAATAAAAATATATAACAAAATAAAACTAAAAATAAGATTTGTTTCTGTTTTTGCTTTTCGAGATGGGGTTTCTCTGTGGCTTTGGAGGCTGTCCTGGAACTAGCTCTTGTACACCAGGCTGGTCTCGAACTCACAGAGATCCACCTGCCTCTGCCTCCAGAGTGCTGGGATTAAAGGCATGAGCTGCCAACGCCTGGCAAAATAAGATAATTTTTTTTTTTTAAAGAAAAAGCCCTGACAGGACATTAAGCGACAAAGAACTTCCAAAGATGATGTGGAGTTCATTTTGTGATGGCATCTACTGCTGGGCACGCAGCCTACCCTTAAGAGTAGCTTGCTTCCCTCATGAGACTCCCTTGGAGAAAACAAAATTTTTATTTGCAAGTGGTTATCTATTGGGGATAGCTTCTGGGCTAGGGATGGGGGCAGGTGTCCACTTCTTTCCCTTCTTAGGACCCCATCTAGTGTAGACACATGTAGGCCCTGGGCATGCTGCCTCAGTCTCTGTGAGTTCGTTTGTGTGCTGATCTGTTGATTTACAGGGTCTTGTTTTCTTGGTTTCCTCTCGATGGCTTTTACACTCTCTCTGCCTCCTCTTTTGCAGGGTTCTCCGAGCCTTGAGGGGAGGGATTTGATTGAGACACCTCATTTAGGACTGAGTGTCCCAAGACCTCTCCCTTTCTGCCTGTTGTCCAGCTGAGTCTGTATTTATTCCTGTCTACTGCAGGAGGAAATGTCTCCGGTAATGGCTGGGCAAGAAAACATAGATCTATGAGTATAGCAGAATATTGATAGGGATCATTTTACTGCTGTTAGGAGTCATTTGTTAGCAGAACAGAAGTTAGTACTTCGCTTTATATTGGGCCCCTAGTCTCAGGCTCTTGGTCACCCAAGCAGTCTAACGTAGGGTTCCATCCAATGGATGGGGCCTGAAGTCAAATCAGATATTGGTGGGTTACTCTCACAAGCTTTGGATAGTGTCTGTATGATAGCTGCAGTTTGATTGATTCAGCCCACTGTGAAGAAACACTATTGGTAACCTATTCGAAGAGGGCCTCGAGTTTAGACTTTCCACATTATCTTAAACAGAAGGTAACATGCAAGCTTCCAAAGGAGGGAAGCAACCAACAGTCCTACCCAGCTATGACATCTATGAACCATAAAAAATGATCAACACGGCATGATGACCAGAGGGCCACAGTAGTGGTATGTGTTCCTTGGTTGTAACCAATAGCTCTCTAATCAAATGTATGAAGTATTCCCCTGTTACAGTAAGAACTGGAGGAGACTATGATTCCTATTGAGTGGAAATAGGGGTGTTAAATTCTCTGAAATTTGTCAGATAATCCCTGCCTAACAGCTGGTTGTCTAGAGACAACTACACAGGATCAGGTCCCCAGGGTTGGCTGTACTGTGCAGTCAGCAAGAAGAACTAGGGAAAGAGTGGAGAAGACCTTAGCTCAAACCTTTTTGCTTCCATTCAGAATACTCAACAACAGCATGGCACTTCGTTCTTTACCTGCCCAGCTCTTTAGTGTGTCTCCACTGGTTTCTGAGTCTGAGTGAAAAGTATGGTTAATTATCAGCCTATAACATAAACTTCAGAAAATATTATACTATCATACAATAAATATTGTTTTTATCTTAATTTTTCATAAAGGAAGTCATCCTCTCCCATTTGGAAAATAACTTATTTCTTTTATAGTTTGAGAATTTCATAATGCACATAATGTGTTTTGATCAAATCTATTCTTATCCCCTGACTCCCCTCTCCTCCAATTCCTCTCCTGCCTTCCCACCACTTTGCCCTCCCAACTTCATGTTTCAGATATATATATAATATATATATATATATATATATATATATATAAACACTGAGTTGATTCAGTGCTGCCTGCATGTGCATTGGTGTAGGACCATCTACTGGAACCCCACAGGCGCTGGATCCCTGAATAAAACCGGCTCCTTCATCTTCCCAGCATCTATCAACCACCAATAGCTCGTCAGCTCTTGGTAGACCTTCATGAGCCCCCACCTCACGCTGGGGCTTTGGTTGGCTTGATCTTGTGCTGGTTTTTTTGTGTGCAAGTCGCAGCTGCTGTGAGTTCATGTGTGCAACAGCACTGTTATGTCAGACAAATACTGTTTCCACTACCTCTGGCTCTTACACTGTTTCTGCCTCTTTTTCAGAGATGACCCGTGAGATTTTGGTGATGATAGTGTGACATAGATGTCCTATTCAGAGCTAAGTGGTCCACAGTCTCTGATCGTCTGCTGTGGGCTTCTGTATTTATTAATCACCATTTCCTGAAAAAAGGAACTCCTCTGATGATGGCTGAGCGATGCTCTAATCTACAGGTATTTTCTTCATGACCACATTTTGCCTGCAGTGTGACTTAGGAAACAATTTTTAGGATTTCACTTTGTGGGTATCATTGTTCTGCATGCATGTATGGATGTGGACCTCGTATATTGACAGCAGCAAGTCAGAAGGGGGTGTCAGATCCTCTAGTACTGGAGGAATGGGTGGTTGTAAGTCACCATGTGGGTGCTGGGAGACAAACCCAAGTCCTCTACAAGAGCAGCAAGTGCTCTTAGCCACTGAGCCATTTCCCCAGCCTTCTCCACAGGGCTTTCAATAGCTACATCTCAGTGCAACACACAGAGGTGGTGCATTTTGCTCAGTTCTCTTCTTGCAGACGTTTAAACTGCCCTCCTTTTGTGTGTGTCTGTTTCTGGTGTTGCAGTGCATGTACCTTATGTTACACCCCAGTACATAATTTTGATTTTTTTATGATAAATTCTGAGAATTTAGGTTTATGCATGTATTTAAACTTATTAAAAGTTAGAGTCCACGGGAGTTCAAGGTCATCCTATGTAGCAAGTTTGACTCAAAGAGGTGGGGGAAGAACTAAGACATAGTAATGTCTGACATATAAAAAAAAGTTAGATTCCATGGCAGTATAATTGGCACTCAATAGACTATCCATTTTTCTTTTTCTTTCTTTTTTTTTAACTGTAATTTGGTTTTTAAAATTATAGTATATTCTGATTATGGTTTCCCCTTCCTCAACTCCTCCCAGATCCTCCCTATTTCTCCACCCACCCAAATCAACACCTTTTCTTTTTTTCACTCATTAGGATACAAACAGACATCTAAAATAATAATAACAGTAATAAAACAAATTTGGATAAAATAAAAGCAAACAAACAAGAATAGGACAAAACAAACAAAAGAAAAAGAGCCAAAGAAAAACTTCAAGAAATACATATAGATGCAAGACAGACACATTAATATACACAGAAATCCCATCAAGGTACAAAACTTAAACCATAATATATACATGAAGGACCCATAAGCTTACAAAATAAACTAATAAAGCATTATGAGACAAAGAAAACCTCCCCAATGGCATTGAGTTCATTTTATTTTGATCATCTACAGCTATACAAAGTGTCCAGCCCTAAGTGTCAGACTCCTTTGGAGAAAACTCATTTTTCATTTGCAAGTGGTTATCAATTGAGTTAGTTTCTGGGTTAGAATGAGGGCTCATGTCCAAGTCCCCTTTCAGCACTGGAACCCATCAGGCCCAGACCTGCCCAGTCCCCATGCATGCTACCACAGTGTCTGTGAGTTCATTGATGCATCAGTCCTGATGTCTTTAGAAGGCCTTGCTTCCTTGGTGTTCCCTGACCTCTCTGGCCCTTACAATCCTTTTGCCTCCTCTTCCACAGGGTTCCTTGATCTCTGAGGAGAGGGAATTGATGGAGATATCCTGCAGAGAACTGAATGTTCCAAGGTCTCTCAATCTCTGTATAATATCTAGCTGTGGGTCTCTGTATTTATTCCCATCTACTGTAGGAGGAAGCTTCTCTGATCTATGAGTATAGCAGAATGTAGTTAGGAGTCATTTGATTGCTATGCTCCTGTAGCAGAACCAGTATTTGGTTTCCCCCGTGTCTCTGGCCTATCTAGTCTCAGGTTCTTGTCAGGGATGGATTCCATCTCATGGAGTAGGCCTTAAATACAATCAGATATTGGTTACTGACTTCCACAAGCTTCTTGCCATCATTGCATTAGCACAGCTTACACGCAGGTCACCATTGCAGATTTAAAAAAGGGTTGTAGCTGGGCTGGGGTTTGCATTTCTCCTTTGGTAGCATTCAGAGTACCTTCTAGTACCATGAAAACTAGTCTGTGGGGGTGAAGGCTCTCGGCAGGCACCTGCTCAACGTCTCCATGTTTAATGAGTGGTACAGATGTTGTCTGCAGCAATGAGGCCTTACCATGCGTTTGTGGAGAGCAACCAACCGCTTTGGCAATAGCCTGTGCTGTTTTGGAGTTCCCATGGGACCCCTTTGGCCAACAATCCATTCCTGGAACTCGAGGTTTCATTTGGTGACAAGAAATATTCAGTTGTGGTTCTGTCTCCCTTATTATTTGGTGATTCTGCTTGGATTGCCTTCATATATGTATATATTTCAGGAAGTTTCTGCTGTATCCAAATGGCACTTCATTTTAGCTGTCTCTCCCTCACCTTTCCCTCCCTATTTATTCTCATTCCAGCCCACCATCTATATCCATCCGTAACTATCAATTCTGCTTTCCCTCCCCAGTGTGATCCAATCCTCTCTCCCCACCAGGTCCTTACTTTACACCTAACCTCTGAAATTACATGGATTGTAGCCTACTTATCAAGGACTTAACAGCTAACACCCCCGTATAAGTAAATGCATACCTTATTTGTCTTTTTGGTCTGGGTTACCTCACTCAGGATTATTTTTTTTCCTAGTCCCATCCATTTAGCTGAAAATCCCATAATTTCATTTTTAACAACTAAGTAGTATCCCATTGTGTGCGAATGTACCACATTTTCTTTATCCATTCACTTGTTCACTGATGGACATCTAAGTTGTTTCAGTTTATGACTATTATGAATAGAGTAGCAGCGAATATGGTTGAACAGGTTAGACTATCCATTTTTGAACATTGAATAAGCTTTGACATAGTTGTGCCTCAATGAAGCCATTACCACTATGGGAGAGTGAACACACACAACGCCCTTGTACCCCACTGCAATCTCCTTCCTCCTGGGGGCTTTCCCCACTCTACCTCAGGGGAATTCCTACACCCTTCTGATCTACTGGCTATCACTAGGGGTTAGTTTGCTTATGGAGTCTCTTGTAAAGTGGCAATAGGCAGTGTATCTTCTTTGTCTGGCTTTTTTTCACTCAGCATATGTATTGTGAGACTTGCTGGTGCTGCTAAAGGTGCCAACTCTTGGACAGCTAGAGCACACTTTATCCATTTGTTTGTACGTTGATGGTTCTTTGGGTTGTTTCCAGCTTGAGGTCATTAGAAATAATGCTGGTGTGAATATTTATGTCCAAGAGTTTCTGTAGATTTTCGTACTTATTTTCTTTGGGTAACATTTAGGTCATAGGCAGATGCATGTTTAACAGTTTAAGAAATTGCCAAACTGATAGAGTGAATGTATCCAATTAAGGTTTCCATTATTTAATTAAGGTAATGCAAGTGAATTTGAGTTAGTCTAAGGTGCTTGTAGGTCAAAGCATAAGATTATAAAACAGATATGCCCTTGATATCACACATTTAGTTCCTTGCTCAAGAGGAAGCGATGATCCACAGAAGTGACTTTTAGCTCTTGGGCTGGTCTCTTTGCTTTCACAACTTTGCAATTGGAGAGAGATACCGCTACTCATGTTTCAGTTTTCCTTGAGTTATAGCTGCCATTGGCACAGCTCTCTCAAAATTGGCCTTTGTATGCATTATTAAACTTTGGGCATAGGGCATTTTTTTTTTGACATTGTGGGACTCTTTCAGGACACAGAATAAAGAAAGCCTAAGGGAGGATAATCTAAAGGGGTTTAGGACTGACCACAAAACATCTCTGCACCAACTCACAGGTGGGACAGCAACGTTCTGTGGTCATTAATCCTTGAGGCATACGAAAGATCCCTCCAGTTCCCAAACCAACAGATGCAGCCAAAGATTAAGACGATCAAGCAGTCCATTAAAAGCGATGGAAACAGCAGTGCCAATTACCCAGCTCTATGGTGTACCTTCCGGCTCGCACCTCTTATTAGCATATTCATAACTGTTGTCTCTAATCAGTCTTCTTAAGTAAAGTTAACAAGTATATGTGTGCACTCTCTTGAAATTGTTTTGCTGAGCCTAAGAAGCTGTCATGGGGTTGCCAAAGCTGCCGCTTTAACCAGATTTCATCTCTGTGTGTCACCGCTCATGTCAAAGTGAAAATTCGCTGAGACATGAGTTGTCCTGCCTACATCCCGAGCGCCAGCCTGCCTGAGCTTCGTTCCACTTGGTTAAGCTTGTTATTTAAATTGTTAAAATTGAGACATCGGCAGTAAATTTCAGAGGAGATATAACAATTATTAGATACAAGCTGGGCTCTTGTTCTTCAGAACATACCATGCCCTCCGTCCACCAGCAGAATTATCCACAAATAATTTACAATGGTTTCTTTAAGAAGTGTGCCCCGTAGTACTTGGATGGCATTAAATCACAGTCTGTCCCCCACTGGGGCATATTTCCAACTTTAAGATGGATTTGGTTCCAGTCAGCAGAGTGGCAGTGTGCTCCAGGGGACCACCGATTAATGCCCATAACTCTTGAGGAGCTGAGAGAGTGAGAATTCCAGAAGCTGCCTCTGGCTATGGGCTTTGTGTTTAGGTGACTTTGTGCACCAGGAGGGGAGGGTTGTGACCTAGAACAATTGCCTCTTAGGGGGAGGGGTGTAAGGCAAAGCCAAGAGGCTCCAAGAAAGATTTTATACCATTCACTGACCCCATAATGCCTTATAAAACCACTTGACCTTGAATCAAATGTGCCCTGTGTCATGATCTACTTGTACTCACTGGGCCAAGGTAAGACCAATGGGCAGAGAGCACAGGGATGAAATGTGTGGCCTTCAATAGATCCTCACAGGCCTCATGAGTTGCTTCCCCATGTTTCTCTGGTGAAGGTGAAGGAACTCCAGTAAGCACGGCTCACTCAGTCACTGATTGACTCTGTTTACTTTGAGATCAACAGCAATTCCCCGGGGCTGCTGGTGTCTTTAACTCAAATGGCTTTCAAGCCAAGTTCTCTTAGTCTGCACCTATGGAGCCTGCTGGATATAGCTGTGACGTTTATCTTTCAGTTGAATCTCCCCATATTCATTCGGCCTGTTATTTATATTAATGAAATATTTAAAGATTCTGAATTTGATGTTTAATGTATATGATTTGTGTATACCCTGAAAATCTCAGAGCTTAGAGAAGTCTTGCACATTTAGTCCAATGCTCTCATTTAAAACATCAGCAAGCCAAGAGCTGGACAGGTTTTCCTGAAGACTCGCCTCTAGATATGCACGAAACTATGAACTTAGCAGGGACTATGTACCACCTTGCTAATTGCAAATGAGCACACATTGCCTCATGCTATCCACAGGGCTACTGTAGGAGGATTTAGAACCTGGTCTTGGCATTTCTCATCATGTACTGCCTTACCACAGACCCTTGTATCTGCATTGCTGCTGTTGCTTACTTGTTCCTCCTGGTTTCTCCAGGATGGCTATCTGGTAGGGTGAACCCTCACAGTGCCTACCTCATGGCTGTCCATGGCCACCCTGTGGATAACAATGAATGAGAAGACTACATGAAATCTTCCATGAGCAGCGGAAGAATGTCAATAAAGGCGCCGTGGGAAAATAGTCAATCAGTTGCTATGGCTTGAATAGATTCCTCAAAACTCAAGTGCTGGAAGCTTAATCTCAATGGAACAGTGTTGGGAGGTTGAGACAAATAAGAAATAGTGGATTAATGTCATTATCATGGGAGTTGCTTGGTTATTTCAAGAACAGATTTGTCATAATCTGTCTCTTACTCTCACCCTCTCTTGTAGTTCTGTCCTCTGCCATGGATGGACGACAAAGCACAAAGACTCTTGCCAGAGGCCAACAATGAGCTCTTACTTTGACCAGCTTCCAGAATCATGAGCTAAATTCCCTTTGTTCTCTATAAATTACCCAGTTTCAGATATTCTGTTATAGCAGCAAAGAATGCACCATATGCATTTATACACTTACATTGCTGTGTATATCACATGTATGTAATGTTTTCATACCTATGCATATAATGGAGACTGGCAGGACAAAATCTGTGGTGTGAGACATTTTGAAACACCCTGGGATCCAGGACAGCTGGTAGTGCATCTCCACTCTAGATGCTGACAGCAATTCCTGATTTAATCACACATTCCGACGTGTAAAATTAACCATGACAAGGGGCAAATATCTGATGAAACAAAATTTTGACATGGAGGTATGGGAGCTAGAGGATAAATGTTCTTGCCCCCCCACTCCCCAGCATCCCCCCCCCTGCTCTGACAGGTGGGCTGACATCTGGAACCCGGAGGGTAGCCTTGAGACTAGCCTGCACAACTGGCAAGTATCTGGGCTTAGAGCAAGGGGACCCAGCTCAGTGTTTCATCTCCTTACGTCTCCTCCTTGCTAGGTCACTCCTTTCCCTTCCTGGCTACATGGGGATTGTACTTGAAGACAGCAATGGACATTTCATCACATTAGCTTCTGCCTCAAGCTGTTTTTCTGGAAATTTGGGTTACTCACCTTTTTATCCACTAGGAAACCTTCTGAAAACACCATTGAAGCCAGAAACCTTCTGAGCACAGTATATCCTTCCAGCTTTGCATTCTTCTAATTCTAAGGTCCTCTTACTGCAGAGGTCCAGCTAATTCCCCCTGACCTGTAAAACTGGCTGTAGATTATGGAGCAGGCTTGGAGTCAGGCACTATCATTATTGCTCGAGCATGGATTCTGGACTTTTAACTTCATCAGCTTGACTCACACAGGCCAAATCAATCCTCTCTGTCTAGACAGAGCAATTTAACTTCTTGGTAACTTAGCAATTACATAGTGCTTATTTATAGGAGAATTTTTAAGTGCAGGACTTGATGAAGGGTAGGGGAAAAAAGGTGTGATTTCCATTCTCAACTTACTGATAGTCTATCATGCATTTTGCTCACCCAATTGAAAATATACTCACCAAACTTAATATATGAAATATTTTATTATATTTTAATTTTTGAGATTATAACTTAATCATAACACTTCTCCTTTCCTCCTCCAAACCCTTCCATATACTTGTCCCTGATCTCCTTCAAATACATGACTTCTTTTTTCATTAAATGTTGTTGTTTGCACATATGTGTATGACTATAGACCTACTCAACAAGAGGAACCACTATACCTAGTACTGGAAACCTAGCTAATTACTCAGTGCTAATGAAACCATGGTTACTGGAGGAGAATCTACAACTCTAATTCACTAAATCAGCATAATCCCTCACAAGAATCTATAAACATCTGTCCTTATACCCACAGGGAAGTGTAGAATTCACCCCTCATCAAGGAACTTCTCTTTTCAACAGAGACCCACTGCAGAAAACCACAGTCAATCAAAATGCGTAGTTGTGGAGCCCAGCCCCAATGGACACATCTACAAAACCCTGCATCTGAGGCTTGGGGAACACTGTAGAAGAGGGGGCAGGAAGACTGTAAGAGCCAGAGCATCAGGGACTTTGTTGTGAGATTGTGTCTCCTAGTAACATCAGAAGCTATACCTTTAAAGTCTCACCAACATGACTGCCCAAATGTGAGCTGAACAAGGCTGACATCAATGAACATGCTAAGCTGGATGAAGAAAAGCCAACGAGGCCTTAGCCCTACACAAAGCAGTATGGAAACTGAGGAAAGCTGGGAAGGAGAGATGGTCTTCCCTAGGGAAGAATACACTGACTGGCCGTCCAGTGCCAAAATGGTCAGTCCCCAAAACACACATAGGTGACATCATTATATTGACTCTCAACAGGTTGTGTTTAGAAAATGTTTTTATGAAGTCTTCTGATCAAGATGTTTACAAATTCACATGATTTTGTTGGAGTGGCTGACAACCTTGATGGTGAGAGCCAGCAGTTAATGGTCAGCCTGAAGACTGGAGAGAAGGAAGATGTGGCTGAAGCCAGGAAAAGATAATCCACCTTCCTTTAGCTTCTTGCTGATGCTTGGAGGGAAGTCAAAGGAAGTAGGCTTGTAAGTAATGTAAGGTCAGCAAGCAATCGACAGCAGTGGTTCTCAACCTTCCTAATGCTGCAGTTCTTAAATACGGTTCCTCGTGTTGTAGTGACCCCAAGCATTAAATTATTTCATTGCTACTTCATCATTGTAATTTTCTACTCCTATGAAATGCAATGCAAAATCTGATATGCAACCCCAAAGGAGTCATGCCCTACATGTTGAGAACCACTGATCTATAGGTAAGGTTTGCCTTAAAATATACAGAATAACTTTGTGTGTGTGTGTGTGTGGGGAGCGGACAGGGCCTCCTGTATTCCATGATGGCCTCCAAGTCTCTATGCAGCTGAAGAAGACCTTGAACTTCTGATCCTTCCCCCTCTGCCTCCGTAGCACTGGTATTACAGACATTGTTTATGTGATTGTGGAGCTTGTACCCAGGCCTTGTGCATGTTAGGCAAGTACTCTGCTGACCAGGCTACATCCACAGCCCTGGAATAACTAAGTGTTTAACAGTAAGAGTCTGGGCCAATTATATCTCCTCTGCACAGGTGGCTTTGCAAACTGGAGAAGTCAGAGCTCTAGAATACATTCCAGTGACTTCCTGCCATTTGGCTGTAGCAGGCACAGCTCATCCAGTCAGTGGCCCTTTAGTTTTATGTTCACATTAGCCGTTTACCTTGTTCTTGAGGCTATCAAAAAATGCAGACAGCATCTCTCAAAATAGCAGATCAGATAGAAAACCTTTCTGAGCAATGTGCTTCCTGAGTTACAGAGGCATTCACTCCTTCCACATATCTTTGGACTGTAAGAAACCACTGTAGGACACAACATCTTTAGAAACGTCCCTTTGTCTTATTATGCTTTCCAATAATTGGTCTTCAGCCTTATTCAGACAAAACTCCCACAGACTTTCAATTGATCCAGCTTATTTGACTTGAGTTAGGTCAGCTGCGGTGGGCCCCTCTCTACTGTGCATTCAGATTGCATGATGCCACGTGTCATAATGTTGCAATGATGTGTATTGGCAACCTGATGCCGGTGATTAATTGCTGGGAAAGTAATTTCTTTATAATTGCACTTTATGACTTTTTTATAATTTATAAATGCTTGTGGTGGCCTGACATCATAGGGAGCTCAGGTATGCTGGCTCAGAATGGCCTCCAGAAGTTGAGTTAATACTCCCATCCCAACCCCAAAATGAACCCATGTCTTTGGAAAGTCTAGTAGCAGTGAAAGGTGCTTGAATGCTGACTCTGTGCCCAGCACAGTGTAGCACAATCTGCTAGCATCATTTCAGCTGCTGAAATCTTCACAATAGAGGAGACAGGTGCTCTGCAGCAGGTGCTACCAGCACAGCGGGAGAGCATTGGGGAGCTTAACTGCTCAGGATCACACAGGTGGAGGGCTCTGGGGTCAGAGGCCTCATGACAGCTATTCCTGTCTCTCCAGCCAGGCTGGCCGGACCTTCCCTCTAGCCTAGCCATACAGGCTTTGGATTCCCAGCCCCAAATGGACTCCCTGGGCTCAGTGGCCTTGAACTCTAGGTTTGTGAGCTTTAGTGCCCCTTACCTCGTGGATGGATTCTTTGTACATTTTAGGTCAGTTTACATGTCACTTCTGGGACAGCCTGTCCCTGGTCACACCAAGGACAATAGCCCTCCTGACTGGACAAGCTTCACGTGCGAGATCAAGTTCCCTGACTGTGCAGTATTTATCTTGATATGCACTTATCTTGTTGGCAAAAGCATTTTGTTTCTTTGTTGTATGTAAATTCTATAAGGGCAGCAGCTTTGTGAGACGGATGTGTCACTGTAGTCCTGGTATCTAAGACGGTGATGCATCCTTTCTTGATGCTTAGCCCCTGTTGCTGAAGGACCAGGACAGTAGAAGTGAGCTTCTGATTAAATGCTGGCAGTCAAGTGGTCTGGGTAGGCAGAAGGGATCAAGAGTGCAGACAAGGGCAACAGAAAAACTTGAGAGCGAAGACACACTTTGAGCACAGTGAGGCTGCCTGCGCCTACCTGCTCACCTATTCTTGGGTTTCTCTTGTTCCTTTTCCTGATTCCCCCGTGCCGCTCAAGCACCATTTTCCCCTCTCAGCAAGATACTTCCTTTCCTGTGTATTAGGAGAGGTTGAAACAGGCTTTGGTTGTCCTGGTGTTTGCTTTGAGGAATCACTGTGGACAGCAGACAGTTTAGGAAATCAAAGGGGACAGCTAACCAAAGGATTTCAGCATCTCACAGGCTCGAGTGAGGTGGGAAGGCTCCACGGGCCTTCCGCTGACCACATACCTCCTAGGAAAGTGTCATGGCTCATTACTAGCACGCTTTCTTGCTGAGAAGTGACTGGCTCTAATGCCTTGGTCTGTGTGCACTGGCTCAGGAGGATCTGCTGTGCTAACGAGTGTGAAACCCCATATTGGGCCAAGTGGCTCTTTCCCCCAAGGTCACCAGGGAGACTAGAAGGGCCAGTTGGATTCATCTGCAGAGTCTGCCTGCTCCTCATCTTGGCGGTGCACAGCAGGACTCCAGCCAGAAGAACCTGGAGCAAGTGCATTTGCATTCTGCAGGTTCTAAGTGTGTCCCAGCCTTTCAGAGCACCTGACACATCCTTTCAAGTTAGCGGCTACAAAGGCAAATGGGTATTCTGTCAGTCAGCCCTCAATCTGTATGTTCTTCCAGACACTTCTTCTCCTGCCTGATTTATTTCATATTAAAGGGGCTGTCAGTCTGTTTCACAAGAGCAGGTTGCTAGTACATGATGATGCTGGTCTCGTGGCATATTTATTTATTTTTTGTTGTTGTTGTTGTTTGTTATTGTTAAAAATAATGGCCTCCCTCTCTCTGGCCAAACTCCTGACTCACCTACAGGCTCTCCCTGGCACTCTTCACTTTGTCAGCTACACCTACGTATCACTCTGTGAAGTCTGTGTACTATGGGTATTTTCATCAGAAATGTTTTCTGCGAGTCTGTGGCAGACCCTTTAAAAAATTATCCATCAAACATATCTCTTTTCAGCATCTGATGGCTTGGCAACAGGACCATTCTTCTTTCAAATAAAATAAATGTGCCTGCAACGTGGTGAGAAAGTCAGCTATGAGGAGGCTTCATCTTGGCTAATGCGAGCTGAGTTCTGTGGGCTTCATTACAGCAGGACACTAACGATGCTCTCCACGGCTCCCAGTGGGATTGCTTTATTGTGCCAGCTGCATTATTGTTTTATGTCAGGATATCGATTATTGCCTTCTCCTGTCATTTATGCTAGGTTTTCTTACTTTCATCTATTATTTCAGCCGATGAATAGAGTCACTCTGCCATCCTATACTATTAATTTCTCAAACTCTTTGAAGGAACCAGCTTCCCTTTCGGCAGCCATAACAGCCGAACATGTGCTTCTATGACCTTGACCTAGTCACTAGAAAGTCAGATGCCTGTCTCGTGACAAGGAACCAATCAGAAGTTAGCTGGTGGTGCTATGCTTTACGACCCTGGGTGTGCTTTACGGACTAGCGCACAGCAATGACGTAGAGAGCATAGCAACCACCCTGGGAGGGCCTATGAGCCATAACAACCAGTTGACCAATCAACACAGGGCAAGCCCTCCAAGCCTGGAGGCACACCAATCGTGAGCCTGTGCATACCCCTAGACACTCCCCTTACGCTGCCCTATAAAGATCTATGCGTAGCAGCTTCTAGCCGTCTTTTCTAGCCGTCCGCCATGGCGGGTGGGTGAAAGACCCGAGCTAACATGGGTTAGCTCGTTAAATTACAATAAAGCCTCGTGCAGTTTGCAGCAAGCTCTCGAATCCGCCTGGTGATTGGGGTGACCGTGAACGTGGCCTGGGACACCGAATACTTGAGTTTTCGGGGGTCTAACATCTTGAAGGAGCTGATGTACAGCCAGGCGACCAATGGAGGCCATTTTCACTTGCCATGTGAATACACCAGGATTATAGAGTAGTCCAGAAGTCAGATGGTCTCCAGCATTGAGGCTGATGGAGTGGCCCTAAACCCTAATTTAGATACTCATAGACCTGATTTATGGGAGCCCACTAGAGCCTCTAACTATGGCAGGTGCAGGAGTGGGACCTAGGAATCTGCACCCTAAAAATGCTCAGGAAAAGGCTGACCTGGGACTAAAGTTGTGTGTGTGTGGGGCGCACATGTGGTTGATGAGAGGGGATGGCTGGGAGCTGACTGGGAAACTGCAGACTGTCCTCACCAGGCTCCGCCTCTCTCCAGGCTTCCTCAGTCTCCTCCCTGGTCCAGCTTTCTCTTTCCTCTCCTCCCATCCCCTTTGGGCTCTACTACCAAAGAGAATACAGAGTGTGCAATCACTTGGGGAAAAGTCCAAACCAGAAAATTCTGCATCCTTGCACAGCTCCCAGGGATAGAAATGATTGGAAGCATGAAGGGAATGAAGAAAAGACAAACACACAGAGACAGAAAGCTGGGCTTGGGTGGGCTGAGCTCTCTGATGGAGAAGCCACGGCACCATGGGAGTTCAGTGTGTTTATTCTATAGAATTGAAGGGAAAGGTAGGGTTTTCGTACACTGAACAAGGAGACAGGGTTATTACCTAGGGGTAAACAAGGAGGCAGAGTCTATGGTAGACAGCTGGATCGAGGGGGAATGGCTTAACTAATCTCAGTAGGAGCAGTCTCTAGGGCACAGTCTTCAGGACATAAACATCTTGAGGGGAGAAAGCCATTTTGGACATTTTCTGCACACATCATCAATATCCATACTTGGATTCTTCAGGAAGGCTTTACTATTCCCCTGAGCCTGGCTTGGGGAAGGCTCTGCCATTTTCTCATCAGTCTGAGGCTTAGGAGACCTTGGCATGGCTGTGCCCAGTCAACAACACACGAGCTTAGGTCTTCCCCATGTCAACCACACACATTAGAACTTCCTTCACTCAGGGTTTCCTTGGCTCCCTATAACAAAAGATGCTAACATTGCCCTTTCCTTTCCAAAGGAATTAACTACACATAATCCTATTTTTTTTAGTAAAGTGCAAAGAGAAGAGAAAAAGAAAAAAATATTCTAGATTTAAAAATATGTGCAAACTAGTGGTTGTATCGTAAAGCTCTGCAGAGAACTGAAATAAACATTGCCTTTGAGGGAGCAATGGACTCACTTCCATGGAGGTGAGGGAGAGCAGTGGACTACCTCCGTGGAGTTGGGTCACTAGAAATAAAGATCAAACATCCAGGGAGATCAGAAGTGGGCCAATTCTTGGCATAGAGGAAGTGACCTTTGGAGCCACCACTGCTCTCAGGTACCAGCTGCCAGAACAGCTCTTGTGAAGGAAAGTGCAGGTTCCCAAGCATCTATTGGGTCTCGAAAGAAAACTCACCATTTTCTTTTAAATAAATTTTCAATTAAATAAATTCTACTGCAACCCAAAGATGTATTTAGTGATACTCAGAGTCCAGTGCTTCCCAGGTGTCACTCGTCTTTCCTCCGAGTCCTGAAGGTTATTTGAGTCTGCTCTATTTGTGAAGTGGATCCACCATGCAGTGGTGAGCTCAGATACGATGTGTCTCGTCCCAATTTTGCTTCCAGCAGCTTGGCAACTGACTGTGCTAGTGGTATAGAAAGAGAAACAATCAAGGGCTGAAAACCAACCTACACTTATTGCTTTGGTGACTAGCTAGACTTAAGAAAAAGATGGAGGGTAAAAAAACTCCCAGTGCAGAGAGCTTAAGTGTGTCATGTATGCTGCTGTTACATTGTAAAGGTCACTAGAATATCTGAGGAAATACTCTTTGAGTATTTGAATACTATGTCCAACTTAGCAAAGATGCTCAGATGTCATCTATGAGCCCATACAGTCTTTGACAGATGCCTTCATTTTCCTACTTTAGTTTCACTCACGAATGTGGATGAAAATATCAGCCACTACACCTCTCAGAACTCTATCCTGCCTCGTTTGGAGCCTTGAGTGGGAATGGTGAGAAGAGCCTGCCAAAACCAGACAAATGCTTTTTGGGGAGATTCTTTGACTATTTGGAATTATAAGGCAGTGTTTTGGTCAGTTTTATTTCTCCTTGTGAATTATGCATCTTCTCTAAATCAGCACAGTGTGTGATGAACTGACGACAGTAAGCTTGCAGCTTCCACATGCAGGCAGCTTCTCTTTGTTCTCAGTCCCTCCACCTTGAGCAGTGAGTCATGGCCCTAATGAGCTTTTCCCTGAGCATCACAAGTAGGAAGCAAACTTATTCAGGGGCTTATGTCACCTGGTGGATTGTGGGTCTCTTGAGTAAATGCCTGTGTCTGACTCAGTTTTTATTTATTTATCTATTTATTTAGCATTTTCTTTCCTTTTTCTTTCTTTTTTGAAAATCTGTGATTTAAGCTTATTGTGTTAGTTATACTTTCTAATTTTTTCGAATTATGTTTTTAGTTTAAATAGAATTACAGTACCTTCTCCCCTTCCTTCCCTTCCCCCAGCCCCTCCCAACTATCTTACTTCCCATATACACACCACCAACAAAAACAGACTTAGCAGGTTGTATCTGTATGTATCTGTATGTACACACACACACACACACACACACACACACACACACACACACACACACACACAATGAGTCTTTCTCTGTTCCGTCAGCCGGTTCCCAAATAATGACACAGAGACTTTTTATTAATTATGAAAGCTTAGCCTATAGCTTAGGCTTGTTCCTAACTGGCTCTTATAAGTTAAATTAACCCATTTACATTAATCTATGTCCTATTACATGGAGTTACATCTCTTCCATCTTGCACCTCCTGCTTCCTCTCCATGTCTCCTGGCATCTCCTGTGTGCCTTCTCTTCCCAGAAATCCTGCATATCTCTCCTGCCTGGCTGTTCAGCTTTTCATTACAACAATCACAGCAAATACATCTTTACAGAGTATACAGGTATCCCACAACACACACATATATGTGTATGACAATAATAATAATAATAATCAAAACAAGGCTACCAACTTGACAGCGGGGTGTGTGTGACTCGATTCTTTTTTTTTTTTTTTTTAATTTTCTTCTTTTTCTTTGGAGGCTGTCCTGGAACTAGCTCTTGTAGACCAGGCTGGTCTTGAACTCACAGAGATCCACCTGCCTCTGCCTCCCGAGTGCTGGGATTAAAGGCATGCGCCACCAACGTCCAGCATGACTCGATTCTTTATCTGCTGTTTTGCCCAAAACAGAGTTTATATTCAGTGGGTGCTCAAAAATGCCAGACAGAGTGTCTTTCTTTATGAGCCTGCCAATGAATTGTTAGTTACATAAAATACCCACTGCAAGAACAAACAGAAAATGGATCAGCAAAGACAGAGTTGAAATAGGAAGAGAAGATGGGAAGGAAATGGAGACCACATTTGTCACTCTTGTTACTCTCCAAGCCAGTAACGCTGTTGCACAACACATTAACAATGTCCCATCTAAATACCACAGTTTTGTGAATCACCCTACCAATTTTATTTTACATTTAAGAAATTGAGGCTCAGAAAGAATCAATAACCAGTTGTGCTTTCCCTGGAGCTGGGATGCTTCTCGGAAGCTGGCATAGGGCATGCCTACAAGCCTTCCTCTTTGCTGAAAGAGGTTGGCAATAAGACAGGGCTTTCCTTTCCCAGGGCCCCCAGTGTCTGGTCCATTCATAATGCTTTGGGTTATGCTACGGTGCATCCGACTCTGCTTTAAGAGGACATGCAGGGTGTTTTAGAGCTACGTGGGAATAAAGGAGCTGCTGCAGGGTGCTGTGGCTCTGGAAGTGGTGGTGAGAATTCACTTGACTTTCTCCATAGAGGTCAAGTCCCTGAACCTTGAAAGAAAAGGATCTCAAGGAAGCCAGTTGCTTGACAAGTTCATCCTTGAAGCACCTGAGAGATGGACTTCAGTACTCTTCTCATGTGGCTCTTCCACTGTTTAACAAGCTTTCCTTCAGATGATCTTAAACTTTTAACATCTACCCCAAATTCCTCTCTACAGTTGAGTACATTTCTCAGATCAAAAGGACCTGTGGCCAGAAACTCATACAGCTCTGGGAACTTTGGATCTTGGGTTATAGTTCTCAAGTGTGAGAGCAGACATATGTACTCCCCAAGGACCCTGTAGTTCTCCTGGCACCAAAGTTCTTGCTAAAGCCAGGTCAGGAGGTGTTGACATCTGAGTGGATCTTCATCCGAATGGGTGGCCACTTCTCTCCACATGGGTCTAATTGCCCTGGCACTTCCTAATTCCTCACTAATTCCCATGATATGTGCCGTGATACTGTGTCTCACAATGAACTCATTTGCTATTAATGTGAATGTAATATGCCGTTCCACAGGAATTCTGCAGTAATTTAGCAATCATTAATGTCCACTTATTGTAAAGTGGTACAGAATACACTTTATTGCCTGCAAATTGCCAAAGTGATTTCCCTCTGTGTGTGTATGTGTGTGTCATGTGTGCCACTTAATGAGGTCCTTGTGAACTCAGGAACCCTAGTAAATATGAACTTCCCATAAAGTCCCAGGCTGTAAATCAAGCAACTATTGCAAATGACCTTACCATGGAAAGGTCAACTGCGCTTGGTCCCACCAAAGGACTTTCATCTTTTGCAGTATCCAAGGACATCCCAGAATGTTGCTCCAGCAAGTCTCACGTGAAGGGTTTCTTCATCCATGTGCGTTTCCCGAGCTCAGCTGTGAGCCCCAATCCTCTCTGTGGGTCATTTGTGGCATGGCTACCTCAGTGCCCCTTCCTGCCCAGTTCATGGGAATTTTCCTGAATGCTAAGTGAAGCTGAGCTATGTGAACCCATCCCACTCAGGCACTCAGCCCCTGTTTGCAATAGCTGCAGCCAGATTTAAGATCAAAGGCAGAGGTAAAAGTCAGCGTAGCAACGCCAAGCATTAATCTCCTGTCAGTGGTGTTCACTGTTGCTTTATATATAGAGAAAAAAAAAATCATTTCAATAGCTTGACATACTATTCATTTTTATGCAATGGGAAGAATTTACTTTGCTTCCTGCTACGCATTAACTAAAGTATCCTTCCGGGATTTTTGTTTTGTTTTGTTTTTTAACAAAGGTTGTCTCTGTACTAAAAGCAATCCCGACCTCCGGAAGGAGACAGTCCACACCTCTCACTTTTCTTTACCCTCCTAATGCCATTTTCTCTGTGATGTAACTGAGTGATTTTGCAGCAGAAAGCTCCAAAAATTAAACCTGAACTTTCCAAATAGCTTCCTAATAACCGTTGCCCAAATCAATGGGGCTCCATGAATATTTTGACACAGTTTAAATGGGTTTGTATCCTCACCACTGAGATCTGGTGATTTAGCCTGTCAGCCTGCAAATGTGGAAATATCACCTCTCACTGAGCAAAGTCCAATATCTCATTAGAAATGAAAATAGAAGAGAAGGCAAGCACAAATGCTGTCAGTGGCGGTGAGAGAAGAAATTAAACCTCTGGAGGCCTGTATATCTTATACAAAAGATTATGCACTGCCAGGCTGTATAAATCATGCCAGGGCTGTGGGGCTGCAATGGGCTAGAAAATAAAAAACCATAAAAGTGTCATATTGAAATACAGTCACTGAGAATTCTTTTATGATGAGTCTAAATTCGCCTGACATTCTCGCAAATTCAGGGGCCTGCTTGGGTTGTTTATACCCGGCCTTTCTCTGTCAGTCACGAAGTCCCAGCTTCCACAGCAAATTATTCTAAACAGGGCTTATTATCAAGGCATAAAAAAGTTAAAACACAGATGGCTGGAGAGTTCCTGTTTAATTTAAATGCCCTGTGGCCCACACCAACGTGAGTCTGTCTTGTCCTAGATTTATGATCAATAAATTGGCTGCACTTATTAGATGGCAGGGCCCTAAGATGTTGGTGGGGAGTATTTCAAATAGAATTAACATGAAGAGATGCAGAGCCATATCCTATCATCTGTGAAATATGGGGCAGGACAAGCCGTACATAAACAGGTATGACCACTCGTGCTAAGGGCTACACAGCCCACGTGTTTCCATCAGCAGCAAAACCCGTGACAGGTATTAATTATCATCTCAGGCTTAATTAGCAGTAGCATTTTTCTCCCCAAGTTAATTTCTTTTAAGTAAATGACCAACAGAACACAAGCAAATAGGATCCCCGATTTTCAGAATAAGGGAAGGAAGTTGGATCCAAAGTGCACAAGCACTTTATTTGGAGTGACACACTGCCTGTTTGTGAAAATATGGGCCAGCTCTCTCCTTGGCTGATTTACCTTTTGACCTCGCTTGTACATCAGCCAGCCAGCCAGCGACATTTGTCGGGTATCTGGCATACTGAAGGCATTGCTGTGCGTGACTGCGAAGGTTGAAAAGCAGCAGAGAAGTCTTTGACCTTGAGGTAACCTGAGCTCAGGGCACCTGAGCTGAGCATGGCAGTGAACAGGATTCTGCATAGACCTTAAGCTGCCATTAAATGTCCCTTTTAGGGACTATTTGGGGGAGAGGAGGGAAGGACAAAAGAGGATAATGGGAGTAGAATATGATCAAAGTACATTTATATATCTGTAGGAAAATCTCAGAAGGAAACCTATTCTTTTGTACAATGAATACATGCTAATAAAATATTTTTGGAGGTTAGGCAGTGTCTGTTTTATGTGAAAGGACACCTGTGAGGCCGTCTCATGGCAAGGGAAGAGTGGGGACTTTTGAACCGTCGACAGAAATAGGCAGGAGCCAGGCAGCCTGGGATCCTACTCTGGCCTTGGCCTTTTACTGAGTGTGTGTCTGGAAGCCCAGGGCAAATCACTTCATTTCTTTGCTTTTTTGATTTCTCCAGGTAAGAAGGGAGGGTTTCTTCTATCCAGGAGGGACGGATAAGCATCAAAGGAGGGGACAATGGCAGCCAATCTGCACACTGTATTGCTCAACCGTGGGGACTACGCAGAGCCTTCCTCTGTGGCCTGGCTGCTGGGGGGTGGGTTTTCCAACCCATTAAGGGACAAGGGCCTGGGGCCATTCCTTAGACTCCCAGGGCAATATTGCTGCATCTCATCTCCCTGTTTCTTTGCCACAGGGATTGTCTGTCTTCTGCAAGTGACAACACATCTTAGTGTTTGAGAGAGAATGAAGCAAGTGAGAGAAGGTGACTCATGCAGTTGTGTGGATCTCCTGCCATCATTATAAGTCATGGCGTCTCTGCTGGGCCTTCCCTTGGACCGTCATTTGAAGTAATGTCGGGATGAGAGGCATCAAAGCAAATAACTTCAGTCCCCCAGATTGACATCATCACGAGTTCTACCAAGTTGCTAATGCCAGAGTCCTCTATGAGCCATCTCCATCCGGGGCACGGGTTACTACAAAATGATGGCACTCCTCCCTCTCTGTGAGTCAGACCCACGTAAGGAAAAGCTGTGGGAGGAGAAAGGCTCCTAATTCCACTCTGTTCCCAAGAAGAGCAGAGTGACCTTGGTCTCATTACTCATCTGTGTTCTGGCTCTGGAGCAGAAAGCGGATGGGGGAGATTGCCTCCTCCCTCAGATCTACCTCTCGGGCCTTGCACTGACCACTCCAGCACCCCGTAATCCCCCCACCCCCTCCTGCTCCAACCAGGCTCAAGGAAAGCAAATGCTTGGTTGACTTTGGCAGCCAAAGACTCCCGAGGCTTTGCTAAGGTTCACCCCAGTTCGTGCCTTCAGGTGTCCTTGTCTCTCTGGAAAGCCAGCTCCCTCAAGATTTGTAACTTGGCTTTGGTCAAATAGCTATGAAATGGAATGCTGTATCTCAAGATTGATAGCCCAGTGGGCATCAAGATCTCATTTGTTTCCTGCCCAGGAAATTTTTCAGTGGAGGAGAGGTGAATGCAGAAGGGTGAGGTAGAATATCAAGATAGATGTGGTGGGTGCACTGCCGCCCCCTCCCCTCCCCCTTCCCCTTGCCTCCTCCCGCCCCTCTCCCCCTCCCCACCCCTGCCCCACCACATATTGCCTCCTCCCCACCCTTCTTATACAGCCTTGCACCTTCTTTTACAGCTAGCAGGGCCCACTGAAACACCACAACGAGGAGCTTCCTGGGACCAGGCCTTGTAACTTGTCTCTGCTGCCACTCTTTGTGAGCGGGGTGGGGGAGAGGGGCACTAATGGGTTCACTACTGAGGTAGCTCCAGAGTGCTCTTCCCCAAGGAAGAGGACTCTGAGGACCAAACTGTCATTTCCCCAGCTATACCTGCTGGTGTCTTGTTATTGAATCACTTGATCAAAGAGGGCTACCTTGCTCAAGCTTATGACCACTCCATGGGGACATCTTAAATCTCATGATTGAACAACATGGAGTCCTACTCCTTGCCTCTGCAGGCTAGCTCTGAGACCTCCGAGGTCATTCGGTGCTGGCCCAGGCCTCTGCGCTGAGTGCAACAGAGTTCACCTTTTCTTCCACCCAGCCCCGATACCCCTCACAGTTGGGTCTCTCTAGAGCCCAATGCCTGATTGCATTCTGTCTCGTCTCATCACATCTGTTTCTTGGGAAACCTCACTTGTGACAGCCCTCCCAGCATGCCCTGGGAGAAGAGCTGTCTAACGAGCACAAACTTCAGAATGTGAGTGGAGAACAAATCACCGACGTCACTCAGTATTCAGACTCCGTGGCCAGCTTCCCTCCCTCACCGCCAGGTGTGGGGTGAGGTAGAGGCGGACTCTAGCTGTTGGTGTGAGAAGTGGCCGAACCCCATTTCCTTCCCAGAATGCCATCGCGGTCTGAGAGGAACGTGCCTGTCAAATCCTAACACCTTTGCTCGTCTAACACCTTGTCTTGGGCAAGTTTCTACATTGGGGAGAAACCTAAACAGGAACTTTGGGGACGGGGAGCACAAGGCTGTGTGTGAGCAGGAAGTGGTGTGCACATCACCCGTGGTTCATGAGCCCAGTTAAACGCTCCGTTTCTGCAACATCATCCCGAAAATTCTAGGAAAGTCCTGCAATTTGAGCTTAGAAAAATGAATAATCCTTTATTAATATGCAAACTAAGAGGCTAACAGCTTATCAAATAGCAGTGGCCAGTGGGCTTTGAGTGAGGAGAGTGTGTATGAGAGCGGCGCATGCGTGAAGGGCAGGCAGCAAGGAGAAGCTCTAGCTGCTCACCACTCCCTGGGCCTGTGATGTCATGAGCCTAATGATGGTCCCCAGACATGGTGTCCCGCAGCACCTGTAGAGGAAAATAATATAGCCGTTATCACAAAGTCATGCTACAGCTACCAGCTACCATTGGACTTGTAGACAGTGATGTGAAGTTTTCTCTTAAAATAAATGTCTATAAACACCAATTAATTCTGTCATGTGAAGTATTTAGTAGTATAGCTGCTTACAAAAAAATCACTTTAAAAACATCACAGGGGTGGTGTGTGAATAATGAAAGTCTGCTGTTTGAAGGTACAAAAGAATCAGATAAAAAGCATTGTTAACCATCATGTTGCAGAAACACAGCAAGTATTAAATAAATGCCAAATGCTATCACTTAGAATTTATGTCAGAGTGTTACACTTGTGTACATTTTCACTATTGTTTCTGATATGTTCCTAACTGGGTTAGTTTTTCCTCCCTGTTGCGTATTAGATAAAATGGGTCCAGGTTTTTAAGTCCCTAGCATGCTTGCATGGCTGAGATTTTGTTATTGATCACATTTTTGCTATTGCTCACTAATTACATATCCAACATGTAGCAGGTATCGGTAAAACCATTAATTAATCACAAAGACTAGGCATAGTGACTTAAGTCTGTAATCACAGAATGTAGGAGGCTGAGGCAGGAGGATAAGTGAAAGTTCAAGGCTAGCCTGAGCTATACAGTGAGTTTCAGGCCAGCCTGGGCTACAGAGTAAAAATCATGAAGTAAAAAGAAAATTACAACTAGAATAGAATGTCCCTGGGTGTATCAATCTCCTCTCTGTGCCCAGGAGAGGCTGACCTACAGGGAACAGGCTCTTCTTTGTGTGCGTGCTTGTGTGTGTGTGTGTGTGTGTGTGTGTGTGTGTGTGTGTGTGTGTGTGTGACATTTTTTCTTCTGTTTTGTTTTATTTGCCTATTTTTGGTCCTGGTCCTATTGTGTTTTGTTTGTTTGTTGAGGGAGAGAGAGAGAGAGAGAAAGAGGAGAAACATGAAGTTGGGTGTGCAGCAAGCTGGGGAGGATATGGAGGAATTGGGGGAGGGAAAACACGATCAAAATATATTGTATGAAAAAGTTGAATAAAAATGTTTAAAAATGGAAAAAGAAAGTCATAAACTAGAGGATATAAAGAGATTTTTGGGAGAAATCCACAGTTAGGAAGATCTCCAAACTGGATACAGAGACACTTTGGGAAACTTGAGGCAACTAGTGCCTTTCAAATTTTCTCAGTCATAGAAAGTTCTGTTCAAAGAACTCGATGGGAAGCCTGGGAGCAGCCAAGAACAAGACACAAAGACTTGCATGATGGAAGAGGGATGGGCGGGGTCTGGGCCTACCAGTAGGTCCCTCCTCTCTTTGTTGGGTATCTACACCCCAGTCCTGCAAGGCTTGTGAAATGTGCCGGGTCATTTTAAAAGCTCTGACTTGGTACAGGTGTTGTTCTTAATCTTTGTACAGATGGTACTTTGTGTGTTCAGCATGTCAAAGACATGCATGTTTAATTAACTGATGCACAGTGACTGTACAATTGTACATATCTACAATTCTCTCTCTTCCTCTCCCCCCCTCTCTTCTCTGAGACAGGTTCTCACTGTATAGCTCTGGCTAGCTTAGAACTTATGTAGACTAGGCTGGCCTTGAACTCATAGAGACCCCCTGCCTCTGCTTCTGCCTCTGCCTCATGAGTGCTAGAATTAAATCTTTCTCTCTCTCTCTTTTATTTTTATTATTTTTTCTCTCTCTCTTTTAAAAGATTTATTTATTATGTACACAGTATTCTGCCTGTATATATGCCTGCAGGCCAGAAGAGGGCACCAAGTCTCATTACAGATGGTTGTGAGCCACCATGTGGTTGCTGGGAATTGAACTCCGGACCTTTGGAAGAGCAGGCAGTGCTTTTAACCGCTGAGCCATCTCTCCAGCCCATCTTTCTCTTTTTTACACTTTTGGAAAACAATTTCTTGCCAGGTACATCCATGGTATGTTCATGATGTGTAACGCTAGATCAGGACCACTGGCGTACCTATCTTGCTCTGTGTTATCTTGCTCTGTGATGGAATGCTCAACATTCTCACCACTATTTTGAAACAACCTATTCATTGTTAACTGTGGTTATTGTACTGTGGAGTAGAACTCGAGAAGCCATTCCTCATATAACTTGCTTCCCTGCAATACAACGCAGTGACCACAGTCTCCCTTTGACAGTATTTCAGACATGCCTTGCCAAAGAGACAAGTATATATTCATATGTATGAATAAATACACGTGAACATATATAAATTCAGGGAAAAAAACCCCAAAGAGCCAAGGTTATAAATTCCACCCAGAACCTGCAGTTCTGGCATATTGATCACTGCACAGCCCCAGGACCCAGTAAGACCCCTGGTGCACCTCAGATGAACAAACCAAGAATGAGTAGAAAGTTTGTCACTGGGATACTTGAAAGAATGAATGAATGGGTCACAGGGTGGGGGTATGTTTTCTAAGCTCCCAATGCATGAGCTGTTTGGAAGACCAGCCAAAGTGGTGGAAAGGACATGATGCCCCAGATGTCAGGAGCTGCACAGGCTCACACGTGGAATTATGTGGCAGCTGAAGAAATAGAAAGAAAATGAGAAATGTGAGGCCCTCAGGAAGGAAGAACCCTGGCAGTGGGCGGAGCTTGGGAACTAGAATGAAGCATAAGTGATTTGGGATACGATCAGGGAGCCGCTTGGAGAATTGGCACTGCCACGGTAATTCTTCACAATGATGGCCAGGTGTTAGCTCGTGGTGTATGTAGGTCAGCCCTCAGCTCTGTAGACGTGACTCAGACTTGGCAGTTGATGTGTGTTCTGGAGAAAGAGGCAGAAGAGTGACAAGCTTGTGCTCAGGAGTTGTTCCACCAGGATTGCCAAAACACAAGCCTGTGACATGCCTCAGTCATCTGGCTTGGAAAGAATGGCAGATAAATAAGTGTTCTTGCTTCACATATATAAATGCTAGGCTCCACCCCATGGGCCGCTTCCCATTTTCAGCTCTACGTCATCCCACCAGGGACCGAGTGGCTTTCATCTTTTCACCAAGCTTCTGCAGCCAATCATTCTTGGAGAATAAATCTGGCCCTGACTAATTCTTGTCCCCAGGCCTCTGACATTTATTTGACACCACTCTGTCTGGTGGTCCAATGGATGGCCATGCATAAGTTATCTCTGTAGATGGGTGAAAAGGAACTTGCTCCAATAAAGAAAATGGAAAGAGTCAAGGAAGATACCCTGATGCCAACCTCTTTCTTACATACACTCACAGACACACACCCTCACACACCCAACATATGCAAACACATGTATACACAAGCATCATACCACACACATGCAAAACAGAATGAAAATACAGTTGAGAAAACTGCTCTACCTAAGGGAGTAAGTTACTTTTTAATTTTTTTGAGCATTTTATACATGAACATGTGTTTCTATCACTTCATCCTTCCCTTTCCTCCCCACAAGTTCCTCCCATGTCTCCCCCTGACCAACTCTTCCTCAAATTTATGACCTCTTCTTTCATTATTATTGGTGTGGTGTGGTGTGGTGTGGTGTGGTGTGGTGTGGTGTGGGGTGTGTGTGTGTGTGTGTGTGTGTGTGTGTGTGTGAGAGAGAGAAGAGAGAGAGAGAGAGAGAGAGAGAGAGAGAGAGAGAGAGAGAGAGAGAGAGAATCCATTTAATGTTGCTCTTACATTCATGCGCTTAGGGCTGATCACTTGGGTTGGACAACCAGTCATGGGGCTTGGCCCTGAAGAAAAATAATGCTCCCTCTCTCTGCAGCCATTGATTGACTATAGCTCTTCATCCAGGGGTGGGACTTGTGAAATTTTCCCCATTCGTGCTGTCATGTCAACCAGAGTCATCATTGTTCAGGTCTTTCTTAAGCCACTATACTGTTGAGATTTTGTGGGTGTAGCTTCTTTGTCATATCTAGAAGGCACAAGTTTGATGCCTGTCTTCTGTGATGTTCCCCGAGTCTTTGGTGCAGGGGTTGTGTTGTATATGTATCAACTAGGGCTGGGTACTTCACAGCAATTTATCCTCTGCATTTTGACAGTTGTGGGTCTCTGTAATGGTCTCTATCTGCAAAAAGATGCTTCTTTGATGAGGGGTGAAAGCTACACATATCTGTGAATAAAAGTATTTAAAATACAGTTAAAAATTACATTGGCTTAGGAAAATGGCATCAGTAGCTTCTCTTATAATCTTTTACAGTTCTAGGCATGAATTCCATCCTAATGAGTGGACCTTAAGTGGTTACCCCCAAGATAAGAGTGTTACTATTGCACCATTGGGGATTATAGTATGATTAATAAGAACCCAGAGGCAATATTAGGGTTCAAGCTGAAGATCAGAAAAGCAAAGCAGCCAAACACTAGAGAGTTCTTACCTCTACCAAGGCTGGGGAGATTCTGACTTTAGCATGACTGTAGATTGAATACCTGTACTCCTGTCTCCACCCACCTTATATTCCTCTCTAGTGCTGGGATTAAAGGTGTGCACCACCACTGCCTGGCATGTATGGCTGACTAGTGTGGCTAGCTTTGTACTCTGATCTTCAGGCAAGCTTTATTTGTTAGATCATAAACAAAATATCACCACAGGGGATGTCTTGCCAGGCTGGTTACTGTTGAGGTTCAGGCTTAACAGCTGTGTAGGATTATTGATTGGTTTTGTCTCTTGGTAGCTTGCACAGCACCTTCAGATGCTATGTGAATTAGTTCTCAGGGAGGAGGTTTGTAGGCCATTTCTACCTTGATTCTTCCAAGTTCTATAAGATTCTATTGATGAAGATAAAAGTCACTCCTTTATTATTCCAAATAAGTTATTTTAAAACATATTAGAAGGATCAAGTCAGACTAGAACAATATTCTCATTATACATGATTTTCATTTATCCCAGAAAGCCTTTTATGTACTTACCACCTTGCTTTAGACTCTCAATGTTATACTGCAAGTCCTAGTGGAGTTGAAGGTAATAAAATGGCTTTTCTTAGACAAATATTCTAGGAGTCACACTTCACTAAATTGAGACTCACCTTTTCCTCCAACCTAGCTAGACTTTAATGCATATTGCACAGTTCCAACTTGGGCTTTCCATGTAGCCCATTTCAAAAGACATATTTGCTCAGCCTTATCAGCCAGGTGTTCAATCATGCTTCCCTTGTATCAGGCACCTCAAGGGCAGGAGATAACACATGTGGGCTTGGTTTTAATAGCTGGGAATATGTCTATGTGAGGCTCACTGTATTTGCTGGATGTCAGATGCCTGAAAAGACAGTAAAACACTGTGATCCCTGGTGTTTCCAAGTAGCTGGGATGGTGGTGTTGTATTTGCAGGACTGAGACTGTGCTGCCATGTCAGTCTGGGGACACTATGGGAGCGTGAGAATGGAGTGGTAAGAGGTGATACTGGTTGGACATGTAGGGGGTGATGGAGTGAGTGTCCAGAGAATCTGTATGCATAGACAGACATGGGGTTTCTTTCCTGCTACATTAACTCCAGGGCTGATATTCCAGACCTACTTCATTCAATAGCAATTCTTTTCTTTTTATCACTTTTTAGAAAAATCTAGAAAATATAGACACATACCAAGAAGAAACAAATTAAAATATCCCTAAATTTCATAAATCAGAAATAGCTGATTGTGATTTTGGTATGTTTCTTTCTTTCTTTCTTTCTTTCTTTCTTTTTTTTTGTTTTTTGTTTTGGTTTTTCGAGACAGGGTTTCTCTGTGTAGCTTTGGAGCCTATCCTGGCTCTCGCTCTGGAGACCAGGCTGGCCTCGAACTCATAGAGATCACCTGCCTCTGCCTCCCAAGTGGTGGGATTAAAGGCATGCGCCACCAATGCCCGGCTTTGGTATGTTTCTTGTGTGTCTCTTTTTTTTTTCCATCTTCATGCAAATACATTTTTAAAAAGCAAGCTTTAATATTATATTGTTTATCTAACTAATATTTTCATTTATTACAATTAGAATTTTTACATTAATAGGTACCAGCTGAAAACAAATACCTCATTTATCATTTTCTCAAACTTTTCCTTGCTGATGAACATTTAGCCTGTTTTCATTTTTTACTTATTGTCTGTTTGTTTGTTTGTTTTGTTTGTTTTTCGAGACAGGGTTTCTCTGTGGCTTTGGAAGCTGACCTGGAACTAGCTCTTGTAGACCAGGCTGGTCTCAAACTCACAGAGATCTGCCTGTCTCTGCCTCCTGAGTGCTGGGATTAAAGGCGTGTGCTACCAACGCCCTGTTCTTATTTATTGTCTTAGGATTTCTATTGCTGTGAAGAGACACCATGACAATGGCAACTCCTTTTTTCTTTCCCCAGAAGACCATCTTATGGAAATATTTGTTTTTCTTTTTAAAGTTTTTTTTTATTAATTTTTTACATTCCAATCCCAGTTCCCCCTCCCTCCTCTCCTCCCAATCCTCCCACTCTCCCCCCCACCTCCACCTACCATTTACTCCTCGGAGAGGGTAGGGATTCCCCTAGGAAGTCTACTAAGTCTGTCCCATCATCTTATTGAGGCAGGACTAAGGTACCTTTCCATCCCCCACACCCCTGTGTCTAGGCTGAGCAAGGTATCTCTCCATATAGAATGGGCTCCACTAAGTCAGTTTGAGCATCAGAGTTAGATCTTGCACCCACTGTCAGTGGCCTCATATATTGTCCCAACTGTTATAAGAAAACATTTAATTGGGATGGCTGGCTTACAGCTTCAGAGGTTCAGTCTATTATCATCATGGCTGGGAGCTTGGCAGCCTGCAGGCAGACGTGGTGCTGGAGCTGAGACTCCTACAGCTTGATTCAAAGGCAAAAGGAAGTCAACTGATTGTCCTACTGAGTGAAACTTGAGAAAAATACCTCAAAGCCCACCCCCACAGTGACACACTTCCTGCAACAAGGCCATACCTCCTAATAATGCCACTTCCTTTGGGGGCCATTTTCTTCCAAATCACCACACTTATAAAAAATAAACATTCTTGAATATAAACATATGCTAATAGCTCTGGCAAGTCATTCCTGTTCTTATTCTTGGCCATCTTCCTTGGGGCTGACAAGGTGTCAATGTGCCTTGTGTCCTGATGACAGACTAGTGGTTTATTTGTGGCAAGGATGTTTGTTAGTCATATTGATCGATGACATTTCATCAATTAATGGCTTTATTTGTTTATTCATCAAGTAGTTGCTATGGCATCCTCTTCGCTAGGCACTGTTGGCACCTGCAAAGTGAGGTCAAGGACTACACCAACTGTTGGAGAGATGGCTGGGCAGCACGCAGGAAACTCTTGACTGTGCTTGATGGTGACAACTGTTGACATCCATAGGGAGCTTCTCAGACACGGTGTGTATAACTAACTCCTCAACCCTCACAACAGCTACTAGCATGATGGTTTCTATAGGGAGACAATGAAAGCATAGAGACGTGAATTGATTTTTTCTTAAGAAACCACAGCAAGTGAGTGGTGGGACTTGAGTTTTCATTGGTTTTGGAAACTTTCAACAACAAGCAGGTTACTACAAAGCTATTTTGATGTCATTTTCTTCAGTGCTTCCTGAGTGTCAAGGAAAATGTCTACCCCAAGAGAAGCAACTGTGGACAGCAGGCTGGATGGATACACACGAGGATGACCTGGGTAAACTAGTTATTTCATTGCTTCTTTGTTTATGGTACGAGGGCGAGGCTTTCCACATGCTAAGCAAGTGTTTAAGCACTGGGGTATATCCCCAGTTCATAATTTGAAATTATTTGGAAGTAGAAAAGTCATCCTTCACTGGTTGTATCCCAAGAGGCAGCATTATCTTCCAGGAAAACAAGTGAGGGGATAGGGAGAGGTTTAGCATGGGGAACTGAGTTCAAATCTCCAGAACCTGAGAAAGATTCTGGGCATGGCCATGTGTCCACACACCCTTAACCCTCCGGTACTGGGATGGGGGTAAAAAGGAGGAGGAGACAGGAAATGATCTGCCTGGCTCCATGTTCAGTGAGAGGCCTGTCTTAAGGGAATAGGTGGAGAGTGATTGAGCAGGACACTGTCCTTCTCTGTCCTCTGTTCATGTGTGTGAGTGCATGGATCTGTACACACACATACTCACCTGTACACATGTGCGTATGTACACTCATGTATACATACCTACACACACACATGTATGCACACAATTTTAGAGAGAAAAGAAGAAAGCTAGTTATAATTTTCTTTGTAATAAATGTCTAAGGGAAACCTTGTTCTTATTCCTTGGATGCATGAGCAAATGGACAGACAGTACTTTAGGCTCCAGTTTCCACTGAGTGACTCTGAGATGGTCGTTAGGTATCAGCCACAGTGGGAGTAAACTGCAGAACTTGGAAGATGATTCTAATCAGGCCTCTGTTTGTTGGAGTCTGGGCTTAGTGGTTAAATATTCATGAATACAGGCCTACGCTTGTTAGGCTCGTGAGAAGAGATCATGTGATTCCAGAGGAAGAAAGGAGAGTGTGATGAGAATACCAAGGAGCTTCCTCCTCCTTTCCATCCTCTGTTACATCCCCTTACTGAGCTGTGCAAACCTGGGGAGTCTTCATTGGGATAGTGGGGATTCCTAGCCAGCTAGGAGCTGTGTGCAGTGGGAGAGCTGTGGCAGGAATTGGAGGGTAGGACAGAAGTAGGGTCCTATCAGTGTTGCCTGTCTCAGCTTTGTTTCAGGTCCATCAGCACCAGAACTCACCTAAACCTGCTGATGGACACCCACCTGGGAAACCCTGGTAGAGGGTCAGTTGAGTGAGGGGACCAGGGCATAGATGATGCTGGAGCTGGAATGAAGCAAAACATCGGGACATGCCGGGCGTTGGTGGTGCACGCCTTTAATCCCAGCACTTGGGAGGCAGAGGCAGACGGATCTCTGTGAGTTCGGGGCCAGCCTGGTCTCCAGAGCGAGTGCCAGGATAGGCTCCAAAGCTACACAGAGAAACCCTCTCGAAAAACCAAAAAAAAAACCCAAACCAAACCAAACCAAAAGACCCCAAAACAACAAAAACATCGGGACATTCCACCACACACAGATGAGGAAAACGGGTCTCACAGAGTGTGGACAGGTCACCCTAAGATCGTGGCCTAGGCTAAATGAAACATCCCTACCAGACTGTATGTGGGAGGCAGTTCTCGGCCTTTTTTTTTTTTTTTTTTTTTTTTTTTTTTTTTGGTTTTTCAAGATAGGGTTTCTCTGTATTGTTTTGAAGCTTGTACTGGAACTAGCTCTTGTAGACCAGGCTGGTCTCGAACTCACGGAGATCCACCTGCCTCTGCCTCCCCAGTGCTGGGATTAAAGGCATGTGCCACCACCACCTGGTTGTTCTCTGCATTTCTGATGTTGATGATGAGCAGGTCACTTAAACCCCATGTGTGTTTTTCTCAGGTATGGAATGGGTGTGAGGGTTAAATACACACATAGTGAACTTATATGTCATAAGCTCTCAATAAATACTAACGCCAGGAGAGAGAGAGAGAGAGAGAGAGAGAGAGAGAGAGAGAGAGAGAGAGAGAGAGAGAGAGACAGACACAGACACACAGACACACAGACACACAGACAGACACAGAGATAGACAAGACAGACAGACACACAGAGAAAGAGACACATACAGAGAGAGACAGAGACACACACAGAGAGAGATAGGGATAAAGACTGAAAGACAGAGAGATTTAAAAAATATGTCAAAGCCAGAACCCTATTAACAACGCACTAAACTGATATATTAGTATGTTAAAAGCCAGGGCACGTACTCGGGTAAAATATTAACACTTGAAATCTCCAGTCTGAGCACTTTCTCAAACCTAGATTTTGCAAGTGTTTTAGTGACTAATCCACCATTAGCTATTCCATTTTATCTAAACTTCAAAGGACTTGGGGTAAGTAATGGCCAGATAACTTTAAAGGGCACACAATCCCACTGGCCCTTTCCTAAAGAATGTCCCCTTGTCAGAGGCATAGATCTCATGTCTTTTTATGCTGATGGAAGTGGTATCTGGGACTACATCACCACGGCTGTGCTCAGTAAGAGCAGCAAAGGTCAGAAGGAGGCAGCCCTGGCCCAAGGCTGCCTCATGGGTCTACAAGTGTGGCCAGTGGCGAGGGGGTCTGGATGGGCCTCTCCTTTGATCTGATTCATGCACAATCTTCCAGCCAGCAGTGTGTGCAGCATATAGCACTGACCCTGGGGTTTGTTCTTCCAGCTCTGCTACTTTCTTCATTTCTATAGGCAAGGTTCCTGGCTTCTCTGGCTCTCCCTTTCTCATCTGGGGATTATAGTGCCTATTTCATAGATTGCTGGGGATCAACTCAAGCAGCATATGGAAGCATTTAGAATAGTATCCCACCCACAACATAAACATTGATGTCATCTTTTTTTTTGTTATCAGTCTTTGCGTTTTTTTACTTTGATGAAATATATAAAATGAAATTTCTATTTTTTCCCATTTCAAAGTGCACTATCCAATGGCATTAGGTCCATTCACATTGTTGTTGGTGGCAAGCACCTTTACCCACTGATTCTTGTCTATCCAGCTCATGTATAATGATTTTATGCCCATATTTGGGGTTATTAAAAGTGTGGTACATACCAGGGTAATGTGAACTTACCTGTGCACTTTCCTACAACGTGGATGATTCCCAGGCTTTGAAAATTACATACACTATCACTCATTTTCCTCCTGGACATTTCTGCTCCTGCTTCACCCCTCCATGAAGGACCACAAAGCAGGCATCCAGCTTTAAAGTACAGATCGCCACAGGAACCATTGTGAGAGTTTTGAGGTTTCCTAAATCTGTCCCCCGCTTGCAACTGAATTTTTTTTATTATTACTTGAGAATTTTGAACATGCATTCTGTGTTTTGATCAACACCACCCCCATCCTTCCCTCATTCTCCCTTAAACCTTTTGAGGTAACTGCAAAGACACACCTGTCCTGAGGAACCAGGCTTTGGAACTGTTAGATTAAACACTCTACCTCCCTGGTTAATGCAGTGTTGACTTTGAAAGACTTGCCTGATGGGGAATGTACTTCTGTGTATGTTTATCTTATTGATTGTTGAATAAAGTACTGTTTGGCCAATGAGGCAGCAAGTTAGACAGGACTAGGAGTCAAAGAGGATTCTGGGAAATGTAGTAGAGAAGTGGTGATCCAGGCAGGAAGTGACATAGCAAGGAGATTCATATTTAAGCAAGGACAAGCAGGAAGTGGTCCCTTTTCCCCTCCTCTCTTCCTCCAGATTCGCGATGTGATCCACCAGCAAGGAGGGACGCTAATGGAAGGCGTCCGATAAGATAAGTCTTATAAAATATATAGATTTGTGATAATTAAGACTGAGCTAACAGATGAGAATCCTAGTCATTGGCCAAGCAGCATTTGTACATAATAGAAGTTTCTGTGTATTATTTGGGGCCCTAACTCGGCGGGCAGAACTCGGGCAGCTGGCGTAAAGTGCACACGTGGCTGTGGTGCTTGGGCAGCTTTTGGCGGAAAGATTTATTGTAACACTTGCCCATCAAGGTTTTCAGAGATGCTCATAGACAAGCAGTTTTTCCAGGAACGTGACCCTCTTGCTCCCTTCTTTGTACCATGATGTTTTGCCATAAAAGCTAGTTTTGGGTGTGATAACCTGATTTCCACAGCGTTTCTGACACAGATGGAGTGATAGGTTATAGCAGCCTAGCTGGGGGAAAGCCATGGTGGCTATGTGCTTGTTTTGGTTGACTTTATGGCTCACCCTGAACTACCGGTTCCCAAAGGTTCACATTCTGCCCCTAAGACACCAAATGTAGTGTCTCTTCATTTGGTTGTGCTAGGACTCTTTCATTAATCAGGTCACTTGTCAGTCTCTCCTAAGTAATTTCCGAGTAGTAACAGAATTCATTTGTTTGTTCATGTGTTTCCTACACAGATGGGTGTTTCTCATTGCCTCAGAAGATTTGGAAAATTCGCAAAAGATACCCAATGGACAGACTTTATTTACTTTTCATTAAAAATCAAATATGTGCTCTGTGACATTTTCAGGAGGCATGGAATTGGAGCCAGGATGTAAAAAGCAAAGAAAAGATTGATGGCACATAAAGCTTTCAAAGTGTAGAAATCATTCACCTACTTTAGAGATTTATAAATTGATTGGCATCACCCTGGCACATGCCTCACTCTTAACTGCCCCTCAGACCAGGACATTCTGCATGCACTCATGCACTCAACAGGCGTCTACTGAGCCTTTCTTCAGCAATGATGCCCAGGGCCAGTCTCAAGGGAAAAGCCCAAGCTTATGGCTATACAGGGAGGCATAGAGATGAATCAGCACACACTTTGCTATGCACCATGGACTGTATCAGAGATTTTGGTAACTAGGTACTGGCTAACAAAACAGAAGTCTAACCATATGAGACTAGCAGATATGTAAGGCACACCACAGCCACTAAGAACCTTGATGTTGCTGGAGAGAGCCTGACCATAGCTCACAGAATTCTGGGAAGATGAAAATTGTGACACACGAAACCAACCAGACCACCTCCCTGGGGGTGCTAGTGATGCCTATCAAGGGGAAGAGAGCCATGGTAGAGGAAAGGGTCCCTTGCCTGGCCCCCGGTGCTGATCCAGCAGGCCTCTTAGCAGGGTTTCCCAAGAGGCCAGCTGCTGTAGTATCTAGTCTCTAGACCTAGCATCCAGCCTCTAGACCTGGCGTCCTCTGCATCAGTAGCACAGCACGGAGACACCTTCCTAGTGATTGCCATGCCCAGCACATCTGTACAGCCTCCGGATTTACCTGGTGGGTTAGAGGGCTGATGAAACATCCATTTGAGAAAGAGTTCCCTCTACTGGCTGACTGGAGCTGGAATCTGTTGGCTCAGGGTGCCTGAGGATTATTAAAATGCTTTCAGGAATGAAAAGCTATTGAAGACAAGAAAATCATAGCCAGCTTTTCTCATCTGGTTAAAGGTTCTTGGAGCCGTCCCTTTTTACTCAGTCAGCTTTACTGAGCTATACTTCATACAATGAAATATATGCACATATGAATCTGAGAAGCCACCACCACAAAAAAAATGCAGAACCTTTTGATCATCCCCAAAGTTCCCTTGACTTCTTTTCTCGCTCAGCTCCCACCTTTGATTACTTATGGTCTTCAGATAACCATGGACCCCCATTGCTTATATATGCACGCACTAGCACCACCCGCGTTAGAACTGCAGGTAACTGAGCACACACAGTGTGTAGTCATGTGTAAACACTGTGTTTTGAAGTTCATGCATGTTGTATATATCCTTAACTTTAATCATTTTGCCACAGCACTCTATTCTATTGGATGTATCTTAAATTTTTGTCAGTGATGGACATTTGGATCATTTCCCCAGTTTGGGGCTATTTTGACTAAAGACAATTAGTTTAAATCTTTTGAAAGAAGCATCCATTTTTATTTTTCAAATATATTCTGGTGAGATTTCTGGATCATAGTGTAAGTGTGTTGCTGATTGAGTGAGAAATTTCAAGATTTTCTAGAGAAGTTGTGTATTAATGCAGTTATAAGAAATAGTGCAGGCCCCATGCATTCCATCCTCCCCCACACCCAAGGGCAACAATTTGCTAAATCTACAGTTGATCACAACTGCCTGATGCCTTCAGGAAATACCTCTCAAAATTCAGTAAAACTCGACTGCAGCTAGCACCATATGACTGTATTCTGAGCTCAGTTCCCAAGGAGACCTCAGAAACTGAGCCCTAATACTCACCAGTGCCCTGAGAATCCTATCTCAAGGCCTAGAGAACCACGGATCGATCCATGCATGACACTGTGGGTCTGATTCTTGAAGCTCCTGATTGAAAAATCCCACATCCGGAACTTCAAAGTAGGCAGGGGCTGAACAAAGTGAGACTCAGAGTGAAGGTTAGGAGATGGTCGTGGTCAAGGAGAATTACTTAGGTCTCTAAGTAATTTCCCAAATGAACATTATCATTCTGAGTTTCTGACCGGCTCTAGGCAGAGGTTCTACTCTGAAGTAACTGCCTACATCTCCCAGGCTCGTTTGAGCTATAGCTTAAACACTCTTGTAGATCCCTATAGGAGTAATGAACTGGTATGAGTTCTAGCTCTTTCTGAAGCTCAGAGCAGGTGCTGGGGCTGAGGAGCACAGCACCACCATGAAGATACAAGGAGGCCTGCAGGAGACAGGAGGACCCAGGTGATTGCTGGAGTGGGTTCTAGGCCCTTGGGCTGTGGAGCTGATGGTAAAGAGATATGGGTTATAAAAGGAGAAGTGAAGACAAGGACAGATCAAGAACTAATTTATCAAAATTACAAACAAACAAACAAACAACCTATCCCAAAAGAACCACAGGAAAAATATCTAGATGAAAGATGAATGTAGTAACTCTTCTGCCATCTCCTTTAGCATCTTTTTGATGGTTTGAATAAGAATGATCCCCATAGGCCCTTTTATTTTAGTCCTTAAGTCACCAGAGAGTGGCACCATCTGAAAGGATTAGAAAGATTAGGAGGTGTGACCTTGCTGGAGGAAGTGTGTCACTGGGGCTGGGCTTTGAGGTTTCAAAAGCCCATACCAAGCCCAGAGTCTCTCTCGGCCTGTGGATCAGGTGTTGCTCTCAGTTACTTCTTCAGCACCATGTCTGCCTGTGTACAAACATGCTCCCTGCTATACTGAGAACGGACTAAAGCTTTGAAAAGGTAAGCAAGCCCTCAATGAAAAGTTTTCTTTTGTAAGAGTTGCCTTGGTCATGGTGTCTCTTCACAGCACTGGAACAATGACTAAGATGATCTTCCAGAAGATGCTCCTTTTAGGACAGCTTCATACTATTTAGATGGGGACAACAGCTCCTTTGGGGATCACTTGTGACCTGCTGGTAAAGTTAAGGGACCAGTAGTTCTTTCCATACCTGCTTCTCTACTCTAGATAACTACAATGGTTCCTTCTATCTTTCCTTCCTCTTGTCTCTCAAGGGCCTTCCATCTTCCCACTGTGAACATGTCCTGCTAAACCTGTAGTCATTTTACTGCCCTGGAATCTTGTCCCATCAGGAACACACTCTCCCTTGTCACCCCTGTCACCTTTCCAGGGACTCGCAGCATGTAGCTGTCCTCAGCCCCTAAACACCTCCCTTCTGTGGGGCCTATTTTCACTTCACCAGCCTCAACCTCCCAAATATCTCGAGAGAGGACTCTCCAGTATCAATACTTTCCCTCACCATCCTCCTGTCTCCTCGACCTTAGCTCTCTGTGTGTTGCACCTTCCACCATCAGTGTCTAACAGTTCTCTGCTCACACTACCAATCACCTTGTGTGTGTGTGTTTTTTCCCCCTCCTGGATCCCATCTTGGTCTCACTGGACATCAGTGCACTCTCACAGGCTCCAAGAGGACATCCCTGACTCACTCTCTTCCCCTCTTCCTCTCTAGGGCATCTCTGCCACTCCCTTTGCCTCACAGATAAGATGCCCCAGCATTCACTCTTCTTTGCTGTTTTCTTTCTTTTGCTTCAGCATCAGCTGAGGCCTCCGAGCAGACAACCCTGGACTTGGTTGGTTGTCCCTCTCTAAAGGCCTTGCTTGCTTCACTTGGTCTTCTATACTTCTGTCCAATGTTGAGTCACATGGGGCAGAGGAGAAGAGGAGGCATTGGTCTGCCTTTCAGCCTTTAGCGAAATGTCCTAAACATTATCAGGCGATGTTGAATTGTATTATCTGCTCTATTGACTGTTGAGCCCCTTCCTTTTGATGGACTGGTGACATCATGGAGAGTGGCCAATTAAATTCAAAGCTGCTCCCTTCTGAAACAATACCTCAGGTAACCCTTCTGCCACCCGACACATGGACGTGTGGTAGCTGGCTCTGAACCAGTTCTCCTAAATGACAGGGGCGCCTTAGGGGGGGAAGTCCGGGAGCAATTGAGCCGTGATTGGCACCCATTGTACCACTCTGAACTGATAATGAGCAGGCACAGCAACACGTGCCTCTTCCAAGTGGTGTCTCATTTCTCCGAGGTGACTTTATATTGCTTTACAGAGGCTGGCACGCTGCTTCAGGAGTGCCTACTGGGAGTCGCACCTGAGCCTGGTGCCTGACTGCTGCAGACAGCTGCCTAGTTAAGGCAAATTTTCAGTTAAATTGTGTTCTGCTTGGGAATTGGAAATGATTGCAGAAGGACAAATGCAAATGGGTTTCCAGTTCAAGGCAGGGGAGCGTGGAGACAGCTCTGCTGTCATCTCCTCGGTTCCTTTCCAACCGTTGTTTTGGGGGAACTCATGGGCCGTTTTCCAAAGAGCTTAGGAAAGGACAGAGCAGCTTTGGTGCAATGTGAAAAATCCCTGGCCTTGGGAGGTGACCCTGACATTGTGATTGGAGACAGGGATTTCAGCCTACTGCTCTCAAATGCTTGCTTCAGCATTCTAGGCTGGGAAACCCCGTGTAAGGGGCTCCTATATCTGAGACTCTCTTTTTTCTCCTACAAGCTATTATTATTAGTGATGGTACTTACCATGTTAGGATTTAAAAATAGAAACAGACACAAGAACTTAGCCCAGCACTAGACAGGTAAGAATCAGCCTTCCATTGGTGTGGGACCCCAGGAAATCCTTTAACCTCATGCTATTCTTTTTTTCTGTCTCTGGAGGTA